>NC_088603.1:118679862-119315799 GCF_036013475.1 Columba livia | reverse complement strand
CTTCAGACCTTATTTTGATTTCATTTTGTAGGAGCTGTCAACCATCCCTTCATAACAAAGCAGTATGGCTATTGGGGCCTTGTTTTCTGCAGCAAATCACAGCCACAAAATGCAAAGAGGATAAGTTCAGATATCAAAATATTTATAAATTTCCAAAATTGACAGCCAAATAATTTACAAAAAGGCACTGAAATTCTAACAAACAATATTTCTGCAGGCAGGAAAATGTGTGAGCTTCGATCAGCTACACTTTTCTCATTTACTGCTTCAACAGTGATTTCCTCTGCATTTTCCCAGTTACAAGATATGGAATGTAAAAGTGGGCTGGCATAAAATGCATAGTGTGTTTTTAATTTAATATGAAAGATATGCATATTAAAAATTTTGAAACAGTAACAGACCATAATGTCCATTTTGTAGCCAGCACTACTGTCTGCTACACCTTGTGTTCTCAGTCTCTTCATTTATATTAATTTCAATGTGCCATTTCCTCATCTACTTTAATTACACAACTACTTACATCAGTTCTGGTAAAATTTGAACAAGTTATGTGTGATTTTTAGGCAGTTTCTACCCTGTCTTTCCCATATCTAATGTTCTACTTTTAATCACACCTCTGCTTCTCTCCATGTTCATCACTGTTCTAACTTTCAGTATTTACATGGATACCTTGTTACTAATTTTTTCTTCATTTTATTCCGAAGTTTGATACTGCTATTCATACTTACATCTTAAGAGGTGGGATATTACACCTCTGTTCTTTAAATTATTATTCATACATTCTGACAATACCACTTTGCTACTTGCAATATTCCTCCTTTTATTCTACAACCCATCCTATACATGCAGTTTGGTCCTGGTTTATCCATGACCAACCTCAAAAGAGGAAATCCAGAAGATTCCTACAAAATTAATTACATAAGTAACATACAGTCCATTTGAAAAAAAAAAAAAAAAACAACAATAACAGAATATAATAAAAACTTACAAGAATAATCATTTGCCATAACTAAACCTAATGCAGCGACTTAAATATAGATCATGAATCAACCTAATGACATAATTACAATACTTTTAGACAGGAACTGTATGTCAAACATTGTTTTTCTTTTTCCTTCCTCCACAAACCTTGCTAGAGCATCATGCTCAACAAGAAATACTATATGGATCATCTTAGGCTGATTAACCCAAGTTAGTCATCGCTAATTGTAAAGAGAGTTATAATAAGAAGGTATTATAATGAACATTATTTGGGATAACTCCCATTGCTGTTAAATTGAACTAACTGGTCAACACTTCCAAATTAAGTTGTAGTGGCATGAAGAATGTTTATATATAATCACATTGACAATCACATTGACAGCACCCAGTCAATTAAAAGTACTGTGAAGAGCTTTGCTACCAGGGACAGAAGGCAGCATGACATGCTTCCTGTGGATTTAATGAAGAATTTGTATTAAAACCCAGTGAAGGAACCATTTTAGAAGGATCACACCTGGGTAATAAGAGGAAAAACTTTCCACTTATCTAAGAATGAAAATTGAATCTGACACACAGCTGTGTAAAAGCATGCAAGCAGTTGACATGCAGTAAGAGCAAAACCATGCAGATTATTTACTAATCACTGTGAACAGTTCCATCCTGCTTTTAGTGTGATTGTACAGAAGCAACAATATGCCCACTTCCTGCTTTAATTATACAATAGGAGCAATAATGACTAAGGAAGGTGTTATTTCTGTCACACATCTGTTAACTTGGAGTTAATAAACCGGGTTAACATTACTTTCCATGTCTTCCAACCGTAAATAATTGAATATCCAGTTTGCTAGATAGATAACACCTCCTTCAAAAAACATACAAACAAACCCTTGATGTAAGATGAAAAAGCATATATCTGTCTCTTGAACACAGTATTTATTATATTGTTCAAATATCTATAGCTGAGAAAGAGAAATTATGTAGAAAAGAAATAATTTTCCTGTAAATCTCTATTCTAGTGATTTTTAGTTCTTTGAAAATACCAGGGTTCCTGTTCTGCCTGAATGCCCTGTTTCCTTTTACACATTTTGCTACTGACAAAATAAAATCCAGAATAGAATTATAGGAAAACACAGTCATCTCTATGTAGTCTACTGCCATCAACTTCAAGAGATTTGGATCAGTTCTATAATAATGTTATGAATTGAAAGGTTTGTCCATTCTTTGTTTCTAATTGTATTAAACAAAACGTCATCCAGTGGCGTGAAGCAGCTAGAATTTAACTACATGGTTACTTCTTTCTTTAAGTTTTTGGCTCTGGATAATTCTTACCCCTTCAATATTGAATACAACAGCAATCTAACATGTTTTATATACTTACAGGTGAAAAGCATACTGGTATTTTGACTAGATAAAGCACAAGGCATTTTCATTTTGTCATCTGAATACTAGGGGGAATCATCACCACTTTGGCTTACAATTTCATGTCGTAGTTATGACAATCAGAGGTATCTAAGCCAGAGATCACTCAGCCTAAATGCAGCAGTGCTGTTGGCAGTGTTGGGATGCTTTGATGATTTTAGAACTCACTTTCCGCAATAATCCACTAGAGCCCAAGTTTGTTATGCCTCCAAGGCATGCCTTGAAACTTCTATTTCTTCTCTAGAGGCATCAAATAAAATGAAGCTTCCTTTTTCTTACTTTTTGGCTCTTAGACAAATTTTAGAGGCAAGCTGATTGTTTCTGTTACCAAGGTGATGTCAGTCATTTGTGAGGCAGCTCTATTTCTTTTAAAATAGTGCACAAAGTCTTGCTTTTCCTGAACACACCCCCCCAAAAACAATTAAGTGGAGGCAATTTCTTTGTTTAGAACACATTTCCAAAGGGGTATTTATATAAATACAGCAAAATAATTTGAGATACCTGTTCCTTTCTTGTGGCCTACAGCAATTTGCATTTTTGAAACAAAAAGAAAAAAAGAATTTGAGACAGTCCCCTATAATAAATCCAGAAATTTCATATGCTACCAGTATGATTGCATTTTCATTGAATTCATAGATAAGAATGCCTATGACATAACAACTTCAATATAATTAATATACAGTTTTGCCACCTTCTAAATTTTATTTTGTTTGGAGAGCTGAAATGGTTTCCTTGAACTTTCTAGAAATAACAAAACCTTTTTAAGTTTATATATTTTTGTATATTTAGTGAACACTTTTTTTATCCAAAGACATTTGATTTGGCGCTACTTCGCAATCTCTACGTACATGCTTCCAAGCAACATGTCTCTTCCAGCCCACCCTGCCTAGAATAGGAAGTAATTATAGCACTATGTAACTAAACTACATCTTACTAATACCTAGCTGTTTGCAACAATATCCTCTTTTACTATGAGCCAGCTGATCTTATATTGCAATCATTTAAATTATATGTATTCTCCGCAGTAAATGAGAGATAACAGTTTGGGGAATCTCGGTCAAAACTATCAGAGACCTGCAGCTGGTCATGAAATGGCTAGATACATTAGCTACATTCTAGGGAAACACTTCAGCTGACTCATGTTATTTCATCAAGGGACAGAAAGTAAAATTGATTATAAAACCTGGCTTCTTCAACTTGCAGCCAAATTACCCAGAGACATTTACTGAAGAAATGATGAATATAACATTTGATTGGGTGCTACTTATCACGCTATGGGGGTAAGACAAGTATAACTTTCACTGAATCTTCATTTGATCACTTGAATAAAGGGATCCTCTTACCACTTCCTCTGAGATATTTAGTGCTCTTAAAAGTCTTTATTTAGGTAGGTGGAATTTAAATTCTAAAATGTGTTTAATTTTGATAAAGAATAATATTTCAAATATTGAATAAGTCAAGTAAAAAAATGAATGAACTAATATATTCAACCTGTTTTCTGTGCATAGGGTTTCTCCCGGGGAATTTTACAGAGTAAAGTTGGCCAATAGAACAGACTCTCCATTTTAAGTAACTCAGCAAAATGGAAGATACATGTAGGAATTTGTGTTTGTGACAGATGTCAATGTCCATAGTGATATGTTTTTTCTAATATAAACATAAGTTAGCAGTGTGCTCAACCTACAAGGAAAGGCTGAGAGAACTGTGTTTCTGTGGGTAGATCTTATTCCTGCCTACCACTACCTAATAGGAAGATGCAGAGGACATGAAACAAGGCTGTCATCAGAGGTGCAGAAGGATCAGAGGCAAAAGATAAAGGTTGACAAGTGGGAAATTCAAACTGGACACAGGAAAAAAAAAAAAAAAGACCATAAAAGCTGTTGAACACAGGAATAAGTTGCTCAGGGGGGTCAAAGAATCTCCACACCCAAAGATACTGAAGGCTTGGCTGCACAAGACCCTGATTAATCTTCTATAACTAGATTTGGTTGAAGGACAAGTTTGCACTAGGTAACCTCTAGACATCTCTTCCAACCTAGATAATTCTATGACTGTGTGTTGGACATAGTAGATGGTAGTTTGAAGAGTAGCTACTACAGTAAAGCACTTCACCCATAATTCTATAGGCTTGACATCCAGTTTGCATGTGGATATCCATCTACTGCTACTGTAGACTTTTCTGTGTAGTCAAAAGTGTTACTGATTAGCAACCTCCATTTATCACCATCAGATGAATGCAGCTCAGAAATTATTTGATAACAGTATGAACACGGTCAACAATGTTGGATAAAGTTTTGCAGAAGACTTACCTCACTCATATACACTCTAAATCATTTTAAAGGCCACTCTATCAAAGTTTTGTCAGTAGTTTTGTGGCTGAGACCTCTCTCTGAAGTTTCTAAAGGAAACCATTCAACAAGCCCACCTGAGATGTATCTGTGTCCATATCCAAGTGAAATTTCAGTGCATTTCACAGCTTAGATACAGGCAACAGTTTGCCTTCTTGTAAGCAGTCGGATGGTGAAAGTTGAAAGAATTAGAATTTCTCTGCATTAAAGCATAATAATTCTATTTGCCTATTTTGTTTGTTTGTTTGTTTGTTTTAATAAATGTTTCCATGTACTAAACCAAACAGTTTTCTATTGATCCTGTAAGCATTGCACTGTCATCTGCAGCGTGGACTGAATGAAAGGACTTGACTGAAATGAGTCTCAACACTTTAGAATGTATCTTCCTGTGGTAACATCCATAAGGAATTCTTTGATTTCTGATAATCCTCTGTATTCCCATAGATGCTAAAATTTGCAGTAAAGAGAAATGAGCGTGTTGCAATAAGTGCCAAGAGCAGGCTGCTTTTGATTTATTCCTCCCCTCCCTTCACCTTCCTTTCTGACTTCTCTCTGGAGAACAGCTGCAGTCCTACATGATGTACTATTGGCACTGAGCTTAACAGAGCCTCTCTCAAATGCCCCGTAACGATGGGAGAGCCGTCTGCAGAGATCATGAACAGATGATCCATGGCAGAATGTTCACTCTTGTGGCTGCCAGTGCAAAGTAGATAAATGAACCATGTGCACATTCAGTTCTTGCTTTTGCTTACATTTTTGCTTTAGTTTCCTGATGTTTATTTGGTGTTTCGATGCTGCCACATGCAGGTGTAAGGTGCTATGATATCCAGGGACTCCCCTTCTCGGTCTGTTTACCCCATTTTCCTTGCAATTTCTGGTTTGATTCTATGTGCCTCCTTATTAACAGATTATTAAATACGTGTATATGTGTGTGTGTGTGTGTGTGTGTGTGTGTGTGTGTGTGTGTGTGTGTATGTGTGTGTATTAGTTAGTGCAAGCTGTAGCTGGCTGTGCTAATGAATAAATGTTTTTAAAGTCCCCAGAAAATATGATTGGATAAATGGTTTGTTGAAAGTGTGCTGCAATAGCAGTAGTTGTTAATTTTCCCTCTAAGCAGTCAGAACAAAAAGAATTATGATTAGATAAGGTATTTTCCAGCACAATCTACCAGCTACCCTCCAGCTACTAGAATAATGGGAAAAGGCAGAAAACAGAACTGCTTGCCTACAGCCTGACCTTTCATTCAGAGAAAGCCAAAATTCACGTCCTACATTTTAAGCCAATTTAAGTTCTAAGTCTGCCCTGGTTTTAATGTATATAACTGAACATAGAAGAATAGCCCAGCTGGTTTAGAGTTTCAGTTTCGTTAAAGGATCTTTGGTGATACAGAAAATCAGGACAAAAAAACTTTAAGTGTTTTTCCATTCAAAGTCTGTGCTTTCTATGTTGCCATAGCTTTGGAAACCTTCTCAATTAATTAGCGTACCACATCATCGTTTTCACTTAACCCCAATTTCTGTTGTTTGCCTGCTTGAGTTCAGAGAGCCGAAGAGCCTTGAAGCTTATTGTCCAGATAAGATTTAAGACAACAATGGAATTCATGGCCAGTATCTTTTAGAGTAGCTGGAATTCGAAAACAAACAAACAAACAAAACCACACAAACAACATTATATATATATTTAAAAATGCATTTCTAGTCCTAGCAAAAAAAAAAAAAAAAAAAGAAAACAACAAAAACAAAACCAACAAAAACTATATTAAAAAACACACACACAAAACAAACAAACAAACCAACCCCCCACCTTATGAGAAATGTTTGTCTAGGCACTATTTCTATTAAAACATAAAAAAAGAACATTGAAGTCTGAAGCCTGTCTAAACAGTCCAGTGTTTTGGGTTCACTTCATTTCTAAGAAGTAGGTAGATAACCATGTAATTTGATGATTCAAAGAATTAGAGGGAACTGTTTTAATAAAAACCTGAAAATTTACTTATTTTTAAAAAGTTTAAATATTTACCCATATCTTCATATCTTCATATCATCATATCTTCAAGTAAACTTTTGTATTAAAATAATATTTGAAATTATTTGAAGACTGTGCCTTAAGCAACTGAAAGATGTTATTTAAAAAAATCTTTAATTTCTTAAACAAATATGATATGTTTTTAATTACAAAATTATTTTTATTAAAGCTTATTGCCTATTTTCCATATTTTTAAAGTTGGCTATATTAAGCATAGATACAAGTTTTGAGATTTAGTGTACTGATTAAGTAACAACAACAATTCCATCAAAAAACAGTCTTAAAAAAATAACAATTCTCTTGTAAAAAAGAAAACATAATAACACATAATAAACATAAATCTACATTATTGATGCATTAAAAGTCATTCAACACACCATATTCATCTCATCTGACATATTTACATAGTACTTCCAGTGCATTCTTACTAGCTTCCTGTCCCTCTACCTTATTTTCTCATCACATCCACTTAAAAAGATTTACTTTAGGAAATGTGTTAGCAGATACACACATTTTGCTGTTTCTGTTAGTGAAGTGTCCTAGAAGATTTTGCTGCTCTAAGGCTTGAATGAATTGTACTTTTTCTTTTTTTATCTTATGTCTATTCTTCAATGATATCCATGAAATAACTACTTTTCTTCTTATCTCATGTTAAAGGATATAACTGAGAGGATAACTGAGATGATAGTATTTTTAGTTCAACTGAAAGTTCAGCAAAAACAGACCATCAAATTTGACCTGACAACAACCATTTGGTTTGCAGGACATTGGGGAGTTTCAAGACATCCATTTGTATGAAGCAGCTTGAACCAGGTCTAGCACTACATATAAATTATTCTAACTTTTGTTTTTCCCTGCTGAAATTATTTCATTTTTCATGGAATAATGCAATATTAATTTGGCTACAGTAAAACAGGTTGTCACTCACTGGCTATAACATTCACATGAAAAAGAAAACTAGTAAAACATGTAACGAACTGCCTATTTCAGAAGTAGTTGAAGATATTCCACTCACTATAGAAAAAAACAAACAAACAAACAAAACCAAAACAACAACAAAACAAAACAACAACAACAAAACACCCTTTGCAATACGAGAATTAGAAATCTGTCCCAGAATGCTCTATAGCCTTGTCACTAAGATCACATTCGTAACATATAGGGGTTTGATTTGCTCAGGAAATAACTTGAGCCCAAGTCTTTCCCTTTGTATCCTAGTGGTTAGAGGATTTATCTGTAATTAATGTCAGGAGTTTTCTCCCATTGCACTTGAGAAGGGCAATTAACTCGACTCAGGCACAGATTCAAGAACAAAGTTTAGTCCAGAATCTTAAACAAATGTAGGTGGTAATTGTCGATTTAGGTAGGCAACATACTGAGTTAGTTCTCTTGGAAAATCTCATGCTCTGAGTTTGCTTTTGAGAAGATTCTCTGATTTTTTTTTACATCCACATGATGAATTCTAGCTTCCTTCAATTTGTGTGTTATGTAAAAGGAGAAAAAAAGTTTATTTGGCTAGGTTATGTTCACTGAAGTAAAGTGGTACTATATAAGCCACCTGGTTCCCACATCTCTATTTAGCATTTCCTACTCCCAGACAAACACACCTAAATAATTGGAAACTATAAAACTCTTTTTAAACTTTAAAAATATACAGTACATTTTGAATTCTTGTTCCACAAAGAATTTCCACATGTGAGTTTCCCTAAGACTTTGGGCATCTAAAACAGCAATTCAGTGTGTCTGCCTGGACACATTCCTGTGTAACCTCATCTAGGTGTTCCTGCTCCAGCAGGGGGATTGGACTGGATGATCTTTTGAGGTCTCTTCCAATCCCTAAAATTCTGTGATTCAATATTGATTTCTTTGTGACTCTCACCTACAACCTTTTTGCAGATAATGTTATTGACACCAGTAGGCTTAGCCCAAGCAAGGAAAACATGTGGAATTAGAATGCTAAAGCAGGTATTAGAATGTATTGCAAAAGTTATGCAAGGGACCATTTAAAATTTATTAAACACTTTTGATAGAAGAGTCTGGGTTTTTTTTCTTTGCTGCATTAATGTTAAATTATACTAGCTTTCCAAAAATAACAGTAATTATAAAAACAGAAATAGATGAGAATAGAGAACCATTAGAGAAATGATGTGCCTTCTGTTTATCTCCTGACTTCAGAGGTAACACAACCGGTCAGCTTGACTTCTAGATACCAATTCAGCAACAAATTTTGGAGTCATGTCTGTGATTTGGCTTTCTCACTTTACCATCTTCGCATAGATGTGTTCATTTTTGCATATATACAAGTATGAAAAGTTCTCCTCAACTGACTGTAACGCCTTGGATTGATGATCAGTTTTGTTCACTGGGATAATGTTTCATTTGCATGTTCTCAGATCTTTCTCTGCAAGATTAATTAAATTGCCATTTTACTGCAACTGTATACTTAACATAGTTTATGTGCAGTGTGTTACACATGAACTCAGATGTCAGTCTAAGAGTTTAGAAGAAGGCAGATGGGGAGAAACAGAATGTTGGGATCCTCTTTTTCTAGTATTATCTATGTTATAAGAAGGCTGAGATCATGTATAAATCTAGAAAGACAAGACAGTAGACTAGCAGCTAGGGATGGACAACTTTGGTCTACACATAATGTATTCTGATATGAGCTGAAGCATTATCAGGAAAATAAAAGAAAAGAATGTATTTGCTCGACAAAAGCCCAGAAGAAAAAATGTTCTTTCTTTCTTTCCCATACTCCTGTGTGAGAGACATCTGCCACCTCTCCAGACTCTGTGATTACTCTCCCTATCAAGAATGTGAATACAAACATATTCAAGCTGCCTGCACAACCCAGTAAAATGGTATTCTGAAAAACATTTTTTCCAAACCTCTCCTTTCTTTCACCGCAGCCGACTTAGCTCCCCAGCTTCATCCAGTGTGGAAACAATAATGTCAAACAAGTAAGATACTTTCAGAAATTTCTTCCTTTTTAAATTCCTGTGGCCACAAACCCTGACCCAAATATTTGTGTCCAGCCCACAGCAATAAGCTGCAGAAACATTGACAGTGACACAAGTCTTGAACAGAAGCTGTAATCCAGATTTGAAGCACCTTTAACATGAGTTTTATATGTGTATTCCTCAAGCTAAGTCTGAATTCGAAGTCTGAGTTCTCGCCTTCAGGGGGGCATCCTAACATGAGACCAACTGAGGACATTCTGTGTATGATATGTTTGCTATGCTTCCAGCTGAAGCTTTTGCTATCTGCAAAATTAACAAGTATTCCTGGTAGACAGAGAAATTCTCTAAGAAGAGAAGAGCACTCTGTTGCCTGTTCCACGAGTCTTGTTCTACCTTTTTGTTTCTTGCTTTTTAGTGTTACCCCTTCCTTCCCACGCCCTCCCCAAACCATCCAAATGCCTGGAAGGAAAAGGGAAACTGTAGTTTAAAAATCAAAGTTTTGTTTGGATTAAAGATGTGCAGTCAAATATGTTGAAGAAGAAAAAAAGGTGGAGGAAGGATTTGCAAAAGGATTTGCACAGCCTTCCAAAACCTTCTGAAAATACGAGAAAGAACATAACTTCAAACACAGTAACAGAGAAGAAAACCAGTCACTTAATTTCTTCCATCTAAAAAGGCAATTTTGGAGGTCTACACATCATTAGTTATCACTATAGTGTACTATATTGGCAATCTAATCTCTATATTCTCCTCTGTTCCTAAGGAAACAAGGGAAAATCCTTCAAACTTGGCAAAAGGATGACTACCACCTTGGCTTTGTCCAAGGATTGAATTTAGGAAACCCAAAAGAAGTAGTGTTGAATCTTATATTATCAGTTCAAAGATGAAAACATTGTTTCACAAGAGTAAGGAGATTTCTGACTTGCCAAATCAAAAGCTTTAATAGACAGGTATGTTCTATGAATGAAGTGGGATAGCAAGGAGGTATAACAGAATGAATGGTGATTACACTGTTGGAAATCTGAATTACTGCTTGCAACATAGAGGCCAGTAGGCCTCTTGCTTGTCTTAAAGCCTATGTAGGCAATACTCAGGCAACTTTATAGTCAAAGGATTTCAGTTTCCGTGGTTACTAGTCTACAGCCTCTGATTTGTTTTACACACAAAAAACATACAAACTGAAGGAAGGCCTTTTATTTGGTCCAGTCTCATCATGCTGTTCATTTTGCTAGGGGCCAGAACCAAAAGCCATAAGCACCCCAAAGCATTGAAATAATCACCCTAGAACACTGCATCTTAGAGTTATTTATGTTTGGTTAGCTACAGAACATGCAACAAGTAAATATATACTGAAGAACTAACAATATTTCCTCTAAAGGGTTTCACAGTCCAACAGGATAAATGGCATTCTGAATGGAAACCAAATTACTACAAACACAATATAGTCAAAGCAGCTCAGGTATTTATTTAACATTTTCAGAAAGAGTAAATGAAGAATGTGACCTTTACTGTTGCTGGTGTAGAACAGACCCTCTAGCCATGTGACTTGTATTTATTTTACTCTTCTTATAAAGTCTCTTCCGAAATACTCCTCCACTCTTTTTTACTAATTAGCTATAGTTAAGAGAAATATACACGCCTGGGGATTTTGAATACTCTCATGCTATTTTCACACATAGAGTCTTCCATCTGCAGCTCGTTATATATCCATTAGATCTTCTCTGTGTGTTTCTATACACTAGATGAATTTGTGTCATTTGCCATCTACACCTGAATCATAAAGTGTAACTGTTCACCTATAGCCTTTATTAAATGTTGCTGAAATTATCTTCTGAGGCTATTTTCCCCCCCCCAGTTATAGTAACAGAATAATACTTAGCAATTTTGTTCTATGTTCAAACTTAAAGTTTGACGTTTAATTTCATAAATGCTGCCACTTGGCAAATCACAACAGTGTGTATCTAATATATATATATTTTTTTTTTTTTTTTTATAAGAAAACAACATTCAGTTACATTACAGTTACAGTATTCTGAAAGGAAAACCATTGGTGAGTATAATTCCCATGTGAATTAAGACAAGAGTGAGGACTGGGATGGGTCAACACCACTTAGTAGCCGAGGCACAGAAGGAAAATGGTGAGGTCTGCACTGGACAATGCAACCATGTAGAACACCATTTGCCTCCTCAAGTTGTTCATGTCTTACTCGCTGGTGTTGGCAATTCTCAATCTCAACACAGTGCTGCAAACACATTTCATTGTTACTGTGAAGGTTTTCTGAGGGGCTTAGACATTGCATTGTGAAAGTTAGCAGAATTTGAAGCCCAGCACCAAAGTGAAAGAGCTGTTCTGTCTCATGGAATGACCTTATTTCTTTCCTGTCTTTTTCTTGCCTGCAAAGCTCCGTGCTTTGAGTTGTCTAGAAAAGTGCTCCCTACGTCCAACTAACTCCTGGTTTGCCTGACAGTGACACCTGCTTGTAAACAAGACCAAGAAGTATCTTGTTATAACTTTGATGTTTATGATGATAGATTTTTTTTCCCCACAACCTAGTACTGTTAGTGTAGCTGGCATGAGGGCTGGGGGCTTTACAGAGACAAACGATTAAGGAAAAAAAGAATAAAGAGAGTGTTCTGGCGGTGGAAGAAAGGTTTTGGCTAGAGTAAATTTTTGACAAAGAGAATAGAAAAAGGTCTGGTGAGCAGGTGGAAACCAGCTAAGCTTCAGACATGAATTTCAGTCTGGAACGATTTCAAGGAAAGCTGCCACAAAGTCACTGCCAGAAAAATCCACTCTGGTGAACAAAACATGTAGGTTCTATCAAAAAGGTCATAAATTTCATTCCAGCATTTAGGTGTTCAATGAACTGATTACAGTACCACATTTTATCTTAAAAAATGAGGTCAAGAAAGGAGAAAGGAAACCCTTGAAGTCTGGGGCTATAAATGTGTTCTATATAACATACCAGGGAAGAATTATTTAAAGATCACTCAACTTGGACTCTCCAGAGATTTCTGACTGGACATTTATTATTTTCATACAAGAAACCTGACTTACTACTCTGACTTACTGCTCCAGTTTTGGAATGGAAGTTTCAATGGACTTGCACTGATGTAAAAATGGAGTGTTAAAATTACAGTAACTAATCCAGCTCAGTAACATGCTGAGTAGCTAAAGTAATTTTTTTTGTTTCCAAATTAACTTTTTTAGAGCCAATTTTAATGTTTAAGAAGAATTACATTTCTAACTGTTCTTTGAAAACACATAATGGAAAAAAAAAATATATTAAAAACATCCACATCATGACAAAGCACCTTGAAAGCAGTATGCACTACAGCTGTCTGAGTTTTGACTATGTCTTGATACATTTGAACTGTTCTTTCTGAGTTTCTGGATATCCAAAGACAACAAGAAAACTTTAACAGAAATATATGAGTTCCTAGTTTGAAGGCTACTTTTAGACAGACTCTTCCACCCCATGCATAATGGGAAAAGTGTCTTTACCTGTTCCATTCTACTTACCCACCAAAATACAGCTCATGAAGTGGAACCAAAGCTAAGATTATCTACAAATTCACATGATTAATTTGTAGATTCACGTGAAAGAATATAACAGCAGACAGTAAAACATTTAGACACTTTTCTCCTTTGAAAACACTTCAATACTTTTAAAGAAATGAGTGTTAAGCTAACATGGAGGAAAGGCTGGTTGCATGATTATGTTCATATTTGTAGCTGTTTGAAACCGGCAAACCTACGCAGACCTATCACCACCTCAGAATCACAAGCGTTAATATCAGAGGTGCTGGGTAGTTTCCCTAGGCCCTGTCTCCCACTGGCCACTACCTGCACTCTAGAATGCAGCTGCTCACCCAGCAGCAGCCTTGGCTGCTCTCATCTGTTTCCCATCCCACCTCCTCAGCCACCAGACCAAGCCAGTTTTCTGCAACCTGCTTGGAACAGTACCATACCTAGCAGCAGTGATGCTGGCATGCAATTTTTTTTCAGCAGCCTACACAGTGAGTTCCAGTTTTTTAGTAACCCATAATCAGAGGACTTGATTTGTCCTGTATACAGTTGACAGAATTACCTCTTGATGATCACAATTCTATGGTGGGTATCTCTCAATCCTTAATCAGGATACACTTAGTTATTGTTGTATGAATCCTCTGTATTACAGGATTTTATCTTCACACTTTCAAATACTGAGATAATGCTAATTACATTTATGCAGCAGTTATATTAAGTATCTGCTGTTTGCATGTACATTTTATGTTCAGTGAACATGTAGGCTGAGACCCATCTTCTTTGCATTAAACTCAGTTAAAACCACACTATCTTCCCAGATCTGAAAAGAGCTTTGCCATCTTGATAAGTCTTTTCAAATCAAATCAGCAGCAGCCTAATTAGAGTTTCTTTCAGGAAAATCATCATAAAACCACATCTACTGGTTCTTTGACATTCACCTCAAAGTTCACAAAGGCACTTATAAGGCTTCCCAAAGTTTCTAAGATTCTAGTTTGTGACCTTCCCTTCTTTTCAATGTGTACACTTGAGGGGTTATAGGAAAAAGAGTAAACTGTGCAGGCTTCTTGTCCCATTAACACAACTGTAAGACTGCAGATGCAGGAGGGGTATTACCATGTTGTTACTCAAACCTACACTAAGAAGAACTTACACTTTCCTATTTTGTTGCTGATAGCTTCTCAACCCATGCCTTTTTCCAATTTGTATGGCCCTACTGAATCACAAACAGCAGAATCAGTCAAAGATGTGAGAGTCAAATACACACATCTAAGATGGACTAACCCATAATGACACATTTCATTCCAGGATCAGACTCTTGTGACATAAGCACAGCTCAAGAGAAACAAGCCCTCATTGTTAAAGGCAGACCAATGGTCCAAATGGCAGAGTGCTCTCATCTGGTGCAAGAATATGGTATCTTGTGACTTAGATATTTAATGGAAACACTCACAGGTAAAAAAATAAAATAAATAAAATAAAATAAAATAAAATAAAATAAAATAAAATAAAATATAAACTAAACCAAAATAAAATAAAGTATAAACTAAACTGAAATAAAATAAAATAAAATAAAATAAAATAAAATAAAATAAAATAAAATAAAATAAAATAAAATAAAAATCTGAAGGCAAGACAAAACCAAAACTACCTCACAAATTTTTTGTTTACCTCAGAATTTCAAAATGTTGACCAAAATCTGTGACTAAACAAACCCTTTACCTCTAACAGTTTCTTGTATTACTATAAAATCTGATTTTAAGGATACATTTTGACTGCTTCTGATTCAAAAGTGATCTAGCCTGCCACTGACTCTTCATAGCATGGGCAAATTGCAAAACTACAGTGAGAACTAGATAACAAAAAGCTTTTTTGAAAAGTGACACATATCTCAGAAAAACATAATGCATTTTATGTACTATGACTTGTTAATAAATATTGATACTTGCAATTTATGGGTTTTGTTTTCATTTCAAGTTTTCAAGCATTGTAAGAACACTCAGCTTCGAAGTTTCTAGGTAAAATAAACCCCAGGTTATTAATCTCATTTAATACTTATGTGTGAAGAAACTTATTTATTAACAAAAATATAGGAAAAACAAACAAACAAACAAACAAACAAAAACACTAAGGCCACATAGCACAATTTTCAGCCCCAGAAATGGGAGGTTGTGGAGTCCCCTTCTCTGGAGACATTCAAAACCAGCCTGGACATGTTCCTGTGCAACCTCACCTAGGCGTTCCTGCTCCAGCAGGGGGATTGGACTAGATGATCTTTTGAGGTCCCTTCCAATCCCTAACACACTGTGATACTCTCAGCCCCTCAATCCAATAGATGGAGTTTATTTTCAATCCCAAATTTTTGTTGTGTTGATGACGTCCTTTTTCTTTTTTCAGCTCTTTCTTCAAGACTCTCTTGACATTCAGTTATAACAACAGATTTTTTAAAAAGAGTAGAATGCCTGGGAAAAATCACTAGCAGCCAACCATTAAAAATTATTTTTATTTTCTCTCATCAGGCAGAGAACCAATAAGTTATCTGTGAAGCTGGAAGCAGGATCTTTCTTATACTCCATTTGTATTACAACCGATGTACACTTCAGTGAGTACCTAGTGACACAAATAGGTTCATAGAGGCCTATAGGACTTCTAAAAAAAAACCAAACCAAACCAAACCAAAACACCAGGGCAAAGACCCTGGATCATTATGGAGCTTTTAGAAACAGAAGTAGGAGGAAATTTTATTTTGTAACACTTGAAACTTAATTGAACAGAAAAAAAAACACTGGAAAAGAGCATCTACTTTTTTGAAAGAATGTTGGGTTTTTTAAACTTTTTAACCTTATCAATTTGTTGGACAGCAATGTTAATTCGTCTGCTACAAGGGGCTTCTGCACTCTAGCAGAGTTGTAATGTGTTCACAAGTGGAAATGGTACTTGGGGGGGACAAGGGGAAGGTAGAAAATATAATACAAATATATTTAAAAGTGGTTCATATAATTGAAAAGCCTGAAACTGATTCCGTCCTCACAGAAAATGCAAAGCCCATAAAAAACTCTCTCTGGATGAAAAGCTTGTATTGTCTCAGCTACCAGTGGTCATTCTGGTTGTGTCTCCAAAACAAGGCATGCAGCTGCACATGCTACTGCTATCAGTCCTTAGGGATTCAAATGCAGATCTCCACAAGCTCAACAGGCAATAATACTTCGCTTTTAATCAAACTCTTTCATGATATGATTATCTCTTAGCTCTGGGGTTTTATATGCAATTTATCTTAAAGAGTGTTCAGAACTGAAAAATCAGAAAGCTTGAAGGTTTTTTGCAGTTTCTGGAAGGAAAAAGGCAAAGAATTATAAAAGCCATTTTCAGAACGAGAGAACAGTGTGGTGGGTGTAGTCAACCCCCCCCCAGTCAAACCAGCAGCAGTTTGGTGCAGGCTCCAGAGGAGGTAAAGACCTGAGCCACAGCCAGGCCAAGAACATCTTCCAGGAGATCCACAAGGAAGCAGAACAGCACACTGAACGTTGGTGGCTTGTGGGGCACAGGGAGTCTTGTGCATACTTTTCCTATTGCATGCAATTTGACTATGAGTCAACCACTTCATTCTATAAATACGACAGCCTGGATGAGCCCACTTTGAGCTCTCCCTGCTAAATAAGTGAGCTGTATGGCAATGATTTTACTATTCACAGGTCAGTGGACGAGCCCAATTCAAGTTAAATATTAGTCATTTAGCTTAAGTAGATGCATACCAAATGTAATGAATTATATAGAGATATAAGGTTGTATGATTTTTTAATATACTCTTTCATTCATATGACTTAGCAGATTAGGTTTGCTAAAATTTTAAGATCGTATTTTCCTAAAGCAACTGCAGACTACACTAAATGCCTGCAAGATGAAGTCTAGCTTGTATTTTGCTGGGAAAAATGGAATAGACCGGCTAACACTAAGACATTACAGATACCTGCATAGTGGGGTCTATTTTGCATTCCACTGAGAAGAAAGGATTTATCCAAACAAAATGGCGCCTTCAAGGATATGGACCAAAAACAATGTCTACAACTGAATAAAACAAAGGCCCCACGTGGAGTCAGAGAAAAGGGGTCCAATTGGGAACAAAGGACCTGGTGGTGAAATTTTGCTGCTAGAATGGATCTTGGTGTGAATGGTCTGTAAAGACAAATAAGTTTGTAGTTTTCTATGCTTGGGCGGACCTCTGCGCAGGTAGCCAGCTTGAGCCAGCCCTTCTGCTATTCTACTCCATTACATTTTTTATTTTCTGAGAATCTTGTCTCCTGAAGGATGCTCCACATATGGTCATAAGGCCTCGTCTGAAAGTTTGCTGCTGGAGTTCTAAAATACAGACTGCAGACTGAATGGTTATCAGGGAAAGAGGAATTCTGACAGTTTGCACCACGGCAGACATGGCCTCTCCTGAAATTTGTCTCCAGAGATCCAAGACACAACACCCTGGAGCAAACAGTTATCAGGGAGGGAAACACCTGAAAGTTTGCTTTGTGAATGGGTACAGGCATCTGGAGAGAAGGTAAGCAGCATTCGGCTAGACGTATTTCCCCCATGCAGTAAATAATATAGTGAACCTGCCACCAAACTCTTTTAAGTTGCTCTTCTCTTTAAGAAATCTAAACACTGTTCTGCAGCAAGCAGAACCCCTAAATTACTCCCCGCAACAGACAGGTAGCAGAAAGAAATGCCTATAACAGTCCCAAATGATCTCCTGCTGACACTGCATATCATATGGCTGATTTGGTTGGACCTGTTTTATTTAGAACTTCTGTCCAGAAGGTGTATCAGCCAGGTCACAGTCAAAAGAAAGGCAGAGCAAACTGCTGCTGTTAGCATGGAGCATCATGCACAAAGGCACTTCTCATTAGGCCACTTAAAGAAATGGGCCTACAGTAAAGCCTGGGAAAGCTTTGTCTGAACAGAGGTTAGCCAGTACTTCAGAATTCCAATTAATCCCATTTTCACTTTAATGAGAGAGGAGAGATATAGAGGATTAAGAAACTGATGCTGGAAGATTAGCTGACTTTTTCTTCTTCCAAATGGCATGAATCTAGGGAACACATGTAAGAAGAACTAGTGTTTTATCATAAATCACACAAACAGCAAAACAATTATCTGTGAGGATACCTGACTAAAAATGGAACGATGTTTAAAAAAAACAAGAGTGAGAGTTAGTCTGTGCTGTGCTTTTCACCATAATTCTGAGCCCATAGCAGAGAGACAAGAGAGAGCTAGGCTAACTGTAAACCGAATGTTTGTCTTCCCAGATCCTTAACTGCCCTCATGTAAACTATCCAGAAGAAAGATGCTACTTTTTTGTAACATAGAAGATTTCCTACCTGTTCTAGCAAAATTTGTCATTTTGTATTTTAATTCACATAATGATTTAAAAGCAGTGTCAGAAGATGCATACAGCACCCACGCATAAAGTAGCCTTTAGAACCATCAGCCAGAGAAAACCCTTGGACCTTCAAAACTAAAAGCACATGTCTGAAATCATATGAGATGAGAAGCCCACTTCTGGTTGTTAGAAAACTCAGTATGTGTCACAGTGTTACAGAATGGTTGAAGGCACCTTTGGAGATAGTCTAATCAAACTCACTGCTCAAAGCAGGATCAGCCAGAGATGTTTGTCCATGCCTGCAGACTGTCCAGTCTAGTGTGGAATAGCTTAAAGGATGGAGACTCCACAGGCCCTCTGGGAAACCTGTGCTGATGCTTATTTGTTTTCACAAGTGTTTTGTTTGTTTGTGTGTTTTTTACCAAAAAAAAAAAAAAAAGTTTTCTTACATTTAAATGTTTTGGTTGTGGGTTTTGTTGGTTTTCTCTATTTCTTTATTTCAGTTTGTGCCTATTCACACCCTTCCATTCACTGGATACAACGGAGAAGAGCCAGGCTTCAACTTCCTTATGCCATCCAATAAAGTACTTACACACATTGATGAGATCCCCCCAGGCCTTCTGTTCTCTAGGCTAAACAATTTCAGCTGTCAGTCTTTCCTCATACAAGAGACGCTGCAGTCCCTTACTCATTCGCTGGACTTGCTCCCATATGTCCATGTCTTTCATATATGTGGGAGCCCAGAATTTAATACACCACTACACGTGTGTTCTCCCCAACACTGAATAAAGGGGAAAGATCACTTCCCTCAACTTGCAACACTCTTCCTAATGCAGCCCAGGAAGCTGTTGGCCACCTTTTCTGCAAGGGCACAACTGCATGTTCAACTGCATGTCCATCAGCACCCCTAGATCTATTTCCACAAACCTCCTTTCCAACCAGCTGGCCCTCAGCATGCACCAGTGCATGGGAATATTCTTTCACAAATGCAGGATTTCACATTTCCATTTGTTGAAATTGATAAGATTTCTGTTTGCCCATTTCTTCAGCCCATGAAACTCCCTCTGAATGGCAGCACAATCACGGTGAAACAGTCATTCCTTCCAGTTTTGTATCGATTGCAAATTTGCTGGGGGAAAGTAGGTGCAAACAAATACAGATTTTTTGTGTCCATACTCTCAGCAGGCCAGACATTTCAGAATATGAATGACCATCTTATCAAAACATTTTGTCCAAGTTAAAATTCTTAGTAGTGCTAATAGTCAGACAAAACTACATGATAAAAGGCTGGATGGCTTTGCAGTAAGAGATGACTCATACCTGGCCATGGGATATTTCAATTTGTTATCACCTGCTCAAAACAGCAGATCAAATAATTGTTCAGGAGTTGATTGGATAAGCCCATCTATTGCCAAATCTAAGTTCCAAGACTGAAAAAATATTTGCAGATCAAAAGAGGTAAAGATGAAATATGTTTTCTGCAGGTGAAGAAAATCTCAAAATCCACCTCAAATATCCTTTAACTCTTTCTCATGAAACACACAATAATTTTGTTTGTCACATCCTTTTCTTCTTATCAATGTTCTGATTGAACATCTTCAAAGATATTCCTGAGCAATTCCTTCAGTGTCCCATCAATCAATACTTCAAGACTTCTGGTCTTCGTTACTATCTCCATTATCAACTTTTGCTAAGGGTTGACATGTCCATGGATGTAATGTATTAATTTTCCTGTCCCTTGTCCTATCTTTTTATGCTGACTAGCCATTAATCAGATATTCTGACAACTATGCTTACATTCTTCTAATCATTGCTAACTTAAAAAATGTTCGACATGCCATGAGGATTAATTTTTTTAATCATTTCGTTGGAATACTACAATTATTCATTAGCAATACAGGATAAAAGTCAAAAGATGTAACAAACATTTTTACTTAAGTCTTTAACTTCCAATTCATATGACTGATGTATATAAGACAGAAAATATTTTCTCCCCTCCCACCAAGTATATTTATGGATCACTGGCATGGTCTCTTTCCCTACAAAAAGCTGTAACTAAGTGACAGTGTTTAATTACTGTCGGTTTTGAGTAGCTCATAACACCTCACTGTCAGATTTTATGTGATTGACAGAACTTCAGTTTCTAATGTGACAGACATCTAAAGCTAGACCCACGGTGATTTTAGATTACTAATTTTAGCTTATATGCAAGCACAATTTATTTCCTATTTATTTATACTGCTTGCCTACTGGTTCACTCAAGATGGATTTCAGAGACAGTAACCAGTACACATAGGCAGAATTTACTGCCCACATTCTTACAGTTCTTACTGTGGATATTACTGATAAGGAACTGACTTAGCTACAGTCCTTTGAAGGCACTCCGGCATGTCTCATGTCAATACTGTTTGAGGGTTTCATTGTACACCTAAACAACTACTTGGACATCCCCTGACGGCCTTTTGGGATAGTCCATGGAGAGAAAAATACAAGAAAACTTCATGTTTTTTCTCTTTAACTTTCCTAATGTAACTTGCTTATTCAACTAGAAGAGAACATGTATTAGACTGAAAACATTTAAGGTTATTCTTTGACTCCTTAGAGGACTGAGGATGTTCTGTAGTGGTCATTTGACTGTTTCACTTTTCTGCATTGGCATATAATGTAATTACAGCCCTGAACTTTCATTATTGCTTGCAATATCAAGACTCACCATGAACTGCAATGTTCCTGAGAGAATAAACATATTTGCTCTGTTGAAACTGCCACATACCTTTCACCAAGTTAAGCTTTCCAAGCAGTTCATCCATAGCTGGCCAGATCAACTCAAAAAAGGATACCCAGAAACACAGGAGGACATAAACAAAGGCTGCATAACTGTATAGAAAACCTGAGAGCAATCTTCAGCTTCCATATGAAAGGAAAAATCCATTTCGAAGCCAGCAGATTTTTGTAAAATGAGTCAAATTGCCAGACTTATAAAATCATATAACTGAAGTGCTGCCTCGAAGATACAGAAGACAAGGAAGAAGAGTTGTATTCTTAAGGAAACTCAGGGAATCACAGTTTCTTCAATCACACAAATCCAAGGTGAGATGTGGGATAAATGGCACATGCATAATGCTCAGCATGCTGATGCTTGCCTGTAGGCTGATGAAATTATACAACCACTGTAAGGCTAGCAAAAATCCACGTTTTGCTTATTCAGTCACTTCAATCTCAAGTATCAAGGCCTTCCTGTCAGCCATATCTTAACTGAAGAGCTGATGGGTAAATCCACATTCAAATTTTATTCTGGAGAAGAAAGGCACTTTTAGAGCAAAGCTCCATACCCATTTACCACGCTTTGGTGTACACTGTGGTACATATGCAGTGGAATCCTTCAGGATGAAGCAACTCAAAAATGCTGTGCCACACTGTTCACTAACACAGTGCATGACAGCAGGACATTGTCAGCACTACTTACAAAGATAGTCAGTTGGCTCCAAAGATTCAATAAAGATTCCTGTCTGCAATGTGAACAGAAAACTGGTTTAACCCAGGTCAAAAACACCCAGACCCCTGAAGGTAAAAAAGTTTTACAGACAGATGAAATATCTTAAGTTTCCAGCAGCAGAATAGCAATAATTTCTAAGTTAGTTATAGAGTCCACACCTCAAGTGAGCAACAGATGGTATTTATATTCCAGTATAAACTCCCTAAACTTTTGGAAGGAAAGTGCTGAATGAAGCTCTCACCAACACTTGCAGTGCTTGCCATTCTCAGACAGCATGTTTCTGATGGCACTGCACACCTGTATCATGACAGCTGACAATGTCAATCAAACATCTTGCCTCCGAGCAGAGGTTTTGGGTAGAGGTTGTGGAAGACAAACTGGCAGAAGCCATTGCTGGATGGAGACAGTGAAGGCTGTGCACTGACATTGCAGCTGTTGTGCTGAGCATCTGCTCTGGCAAGGAGCTCTTCTGCTCTCAAGTTCTTACATGTATGAAACAACAGGCTCCCAGTCCTAGACTTTGGTTTCCTGTTCCTCAGCATGAACCAGTTTACTTTATAAATTTATTTGAGACGCCAAGATATGCCAGAACATTGTATTCCATGAATCATAAGAAATTGGGGAGGGGGGGAGGGAAAAAAAGAGGAGGGATGCTAGAAAACAATATTCAGAAATACGCACTAGCAAACTGAAATTTAGTCGTACCTGAATGCAGCATGGTTACAGTTGGCTTGAAACACTTGCCTCTCACAGCTGAGTCAGAATTCAACTTATCAAGTTAAATTCAGATAGTCAAGAGAACAAGGTAATTGTCCCCAAATGTGCCTTATCTGGGTTCCAAAGCTCCATATATGTTACAGAAAACTTAGAAGCCTTTAAACAGTTCAGAATGCAATCTAAAGTAATATTAGGAAACACCAAAGATGGGAAAGAGCACTATGTTCCTCTTAGGTATGCACACCTGGACTGCTTCTAGATCCTGTTCCAGTCAGCTATGTAACACCTGATACAAGGCACCCTTCACACTTGCATTACTTTAGTACAGCCAGGATAAAGGGGAAAACGAAGTAGCCCCCCTTGTCAGTACTCAGTTGATAGCCAGTACATTGCAAAGCAGTTAAGGAAATCTTACACTTCCCCAACAACAACTAGTACCACCAAGTAGTCTCATGTAAGAGACCCTTTCAGGTGTTTCCTTACAGCCTAGCACAACCCAAAGCCATCCACTTGATCCAGTAAACCAGCCACCTCTCCCTGCTTCAGCCCTTGAGCAGGCTTTTCCTCTCCAGCCTCCTGGCTGGAGATCAGTCTGCTCTTCAAAGCATAAGACAGCAAAACCCTCAGGAAGAACACAGATGACCATGTAAAACAAGGGGAAAAAAAAATGCAGTAAAAGTAACATCTCTGGACTGGGGTGGGAAGATCAGCTACTAAAAGTACTTACAGGAAGCACTCTAATTCTATAATCAAATAAGCCTGGCTGATGTTAGATTTCTAAATGGGGACAGATTACTCCTTTACAGTATAAAAAAATGTTCCAAATTTGTTGATCATCCTCTTTTTATGTTCGCCCTTCAATTTCCTCTCACTGCTGAAGAAATTTTTTTCAAGATTTCCTGTAGCACTGAAAAAAATGAGTTGTATACTTCACAATACATAGAGTTACATGTCCTCATATCTTCCATACTATTTTCTCCAGGTATTTTTTCTCCTTAGTTGTTTTCTGGAGTTTCTAATTCTATTCATGTTTTTTCTGGCTCAAGCAGTGAAATCATAGTGACCAAAGAGATACTCAAATTAGTAACAACTAAGTTGTTTTCAGAGAATTTGTGTGCTAGGTGACTGCATGCATGACTCATAAAATACAGTTGCACCTATAGTTGTGTGGGATGGAGAGTGCTTGTGTAACACAACTGCTTTTTTCTTTTGAAGTATGTGGTTTTTTAAATATCATTGGTATTTTGGTTTCTGACCACAAATAAAGTGTATTTTAATACTATTTTTCTTAATAGTTATAAAATATATTGAAGTAATAGTTTACCTCTCAATTTAATTTTATTTAAAATTTAAATAAAAAATATCTCATGCTTGAGAAAACTCTGAAATACATTCAGGTAAGGAATCTTTGTTACACAGTTTGAGCCACCGTACACCATCTTTACTCGGATAAACATTTTTAAAAGACACTGGTGAAAAACACTTTAACTTAGTTTGATGAGTTATTATACTGTTATAATATGGAATAGATTATTATTACACCTCATTGCATTATTTCTAACAGTACAAAAAAGATGGTCTTTACAAAACAAGTGTATTTTGTTTTGAAACAGCTGAAATAAAGGTTCTTTTCTTTAAAAGAACACCAAAGTAGCTCTGCTACAACAGCAAGAACTCTTACTGACAGTAAGAGTTACTGGAGGCTTGGATTTGCAATGTGTCTTCCATGCACCATCCCGTTTTCCCCTCAGGAGAAGAGTTAAAAGTGGTCCTGAGAACTGCGTGGGGAAAAAACAATCAAGATTTTGTGTGTAGTTCTGTGTTAGTATCGTAGAACACAGTATTTTACAGCTTTGTCACACAGGGCAATCGCAATCTGTTACCACTGATACTCTCAAGGGTAGAAAGACACAGAAAAAATATGTGACATTACAGCCAAGTAGTTTGCTTTTGGTTCTAGTGATATAGAGTGGTACTATAGTGTGTTTTAATTATATGTGAATTTCGTGCCAATGAGATTCAGCTTGTCAGCCTTAGGTGCTGAAGTCCAGTATGTATTCATAAAGCTGGGGGAGTACCGCAGCAAGGCTGCAGCAATTCCTTCTGTTGCTGAAGAAATCATGGTATTAACTTCTCAGTTCAATTGGTCCTTATCTGACATGCTTAGATGCTGGTCAGATAGCAAGGAGTGACTATCAATAATTTGATGCAAACTGTCAACAGCAGTTACAAACAAATGGTAACCACCCCAACTATCGCAATTGCAACTGTATTTGCAACAACAACAACAACAAAAGCTAAAATATCAGTTGCCCAATAACTATGTAGCCACCATAAAAACACAGGGCTGACAGCAACACAAACACAGAAGGTGCTGCAGGAAGATATTAGATGCTTCATTTTGAAAACATGGAAAAACAGTGCCTAAACTCAAGTGCATATGTATTCAAGTACTTCACTTCTTTTCCCTTTTCTTAGAAGTAACACTTAAATATTTTTAGCAAGAAATCTGTCCACACTTTCCACAAGACTTATTTTAGCCATTGATTTTTTCACTAATCTTACGTAAAATCACATATATCAGTCACAATTCTTCAGCTTTTGCTTCACTGTGTTTAAAAATAAAGAAAAAGTTTAATTTTTAAATTTTTATCTCACTTCAAGTCAAGTAGTACACAAATTTAAGCTAAATATTAATAACAACTATTAATTTAAAACAAATTTTGTAATAATTATTCAGTTGGGAAAAAGAAGACAAGTGCTTAAAATGTGATAATTACAGCATGCTACAATCCACCTGAATCTGTCCTACGAAGAGGATAGTCTTACCAAAGATCATTAATTACACTGGAGTGCCAATTACATTCTACAGAGCCAAACACTCGGTACCAAGAACTTGCTTGCATTCAGGGGTTTTACACTTGGTGTACCTCTAATTTAGTTCCTTGGATTGGAAGGTACATCCCTGGAGATTTGTTTTGGTTTTAAGAAGCTGCTAAAAATGCTGGATTTCATGAACACCCCAAGTGTTTGTTTCTGTTACAAGTGACACACTGCAGAGTGCCTAGGATTAAATTTGCATCTTAATGATCCAAACTTTCCCAAGCAAGCAACCATATTTCAATGTAGGTAAAGCATATGCGGTCATTGTAGGTTCCATCTCTCAATATTGAAAATGTACTTCAATCATCCTGTCGTTCTCCTCACAGGACATGAATATAACAGGTAATTCTTTCTTTATAACAACTCAGGCTGAGCAATAGTATTGTCGGCAGAAGGTAGCCATTACATCTTATGTTAACAGTATTACATGTTCTGAATTATCCCATCATATGCCACTGAGGGTGTAATTTCTAATCCATATGTTGTTATGTAAATTATAGCACATGTACCTTTTCTTCCCATCCTGCAGCAAATGGATTTACCTATAATGTAAGACTTCTTCAGATCAATATACCTTTAAAAGGTATGTACAATATGTATGTACAATATGTACAATGATAAAACATGCCAGTTAGACAAAAAATAGAATTTTTATGAACAGAAATTCGTAGTAATGTTTTAACGTTTCTTCCAAAGAGTTCTATTAGCAATAGAACTATTAGCATAATCACCTAAGAAAGTGCTTTATTACAAATAAAAAGAAAAAAATAAAGTTATAGATTTGAATTTTATTTATTTTATTTAAAAGAGCAAGGAGCCTCATCTTTTAAAGTCTTAGAGCAGAAATTTTTGTATAACCTCCTTGATAAATGTAATGTAAATTGCACTATTTTTTACTTGGACACTGTAATTTAATGACTTTTTGGTCATGAATAACCTGAATACCTATTAAGTTATAGTAACTGCATTGAAACTGAAAGCACTCAAACATTTAAAAAAAAGAAAAAAAAAATCAGACCCCCAATTATAGACTCCTATTAGGGAATCCATAAATTCTTGTGGCTTCTTCTTAGAAGTTCTACAAAATTACATTTATGTTGTACAAGAAAATTGAGTGAGAGACATGCACAGCGACTCAGTAATGTACTTTTGCATATGCTTACATAGAAGCAGATAAAGATCTCACAGTCTTTACATATTTTGCTAGGATCTTTCTCCTTGATCCTGTTCTATCTATTTACAGATCATTCTTTTAAGCAATAGTAATTGCAAGTTTATTTTTTCACTAACAAGCACATGTATACCCCTATATTAACATTCAACATTTCTCTTGATTTAAAATACAGGACACGATGCAATCTCGTGCACAACAATAAACACTGAAAAATTACAAGTAGTGCAAAAATGTTTTATATACTTACCTTTGGGAGAAATGCAGACATGCAAGAATGTAGTTGTAGAGACTGGGACCAAGGAAATAATTTTCATGTTTAAAGGCCTTTTTATTCAAAGTGCCCTATATTTTTCATTTTTATTTCCTTTATGAAAATTGAGTTATTGAACACTTTGCAGGTGCTACATAAAAGATTCAATCACATCATTTATTAATCCTGATGTCATCATTATATAGAACCAAATGTAGTGGGAAATATTAGGTACTGCTTTAAAAAAAGCAATAAACCAGCCTTTCTGGGTGTTTTCTACAGAAGTATATACTTGAATGTTGTACGTAAAACACAATCTTGAGAGCAGTCAAACAAGGTATGCAGTGAAATCCCATAAAACATTTTTCACACACAGCTGCTGTTTGGAATCAATAACTATAGATTCTAAAATTTTGTAAAATGTATATAGTCCACAGTTTCCACCCTAATTACCTTCAGCACTGTGTTTTTTTTATGGCTGTGTTACAAATAAAGATTATATGGGATTCCCTTCTAAATTATGTCCAGGCTTCAGTGTAGAGGTAGCTGATTTTAGCGGAATCTTGATCCAGATAACAAAGATAGATTACGGGTTTGATTTTACTCTTTGAGCACCAAAAGAGTTTCCCATAAACTGGAAAACTAGTCTACAGTGACAGGCTGGAAACAGTTATTATAATGAATGTCTTATTTCCTGATCATTTATTTATCCTGAAAAAGAGAATAAGTTATTTAAAATCTATCCTGCTGTTTACTATCATGGCGATGATATAATATTTCTTGTACAGAAGCTTCTCTAATAGCATACCAACAAATGTAAGTAACAAGACAATTTAGTTTATGCTCAGACTGTTTCACACAGTCTGACCTACTAAGTCACTGTACTGCATTCAGGACTGACATACATATAACATTTGAGTTACAAAAACTGCTATGTGAAGTGGAATGCACCACATTACTCATAACACACACCAAAAAAAATTATGAATGATGGAAAAAATGAAGTTATATAATTGTCACGGAGGCACCCCAAGGTTAGTTTAGGGGACAACAGGGTCCAAAACAACTTTTATTAAACTGGTGAGAAACAGGGTTTTAGCACTCCAAAAGTGACTTGAATACAGGTTCAGATATCAGTTGAAGAAAATTATTAAGGGGCAGCAACTAATAATTCAGGAGGTCTGTAGTGTGAATACACATGACTTCACCAAAAACAATACTGAAGCCGCCTCTGAGTCTGGGAACAGTATACACTTGCCTGAACACGGTATGGGATAATTTTAAAGGGATACATGTGCTCGTATTGAGTACGGAATGTTAGTACACTCGTGATTCTGTGAGGGTAAATTTATAATACACTCACAATCCTGTGAGGAGAAATACAGGTGCAAATGTGCATGGAATATTACACGTGCTTATGTGGAAACACAGGAGGAAAATACACCCACAATTATGCGAGAAAATAATTTATACACGTGCTTGTACTGAGCACGGGAAGTACGCATGCAAATGTGCATGGAAAGTTACACGTGCTTATGTGGAAGCACGGGAGGAAAATACACTCGCAATTCTGCAAGGATTAATTTATACATGTGCTTGTACTGAGCACGGAAAGTACACGTGCAAATGTGCACGGAAAGTATAAACATGTGCAAATGTGCACGGAAAGTAGATACACTCGCAATCCTACGAGAGCTAATTTTACTCACACACATGGTGACAAGGCAAGCAGAGTCTCCATCCCGGGGGGTGCTCTCGGCAGCAGCATCTGGCTCGTGCTCCAAGAGATCCATGACAAAGGAGGCAGAGTCTCGACGAGAGTCCCATTTTTTATAGCCTGATCACATCTGACTGTAGGCATTCCAGAAGCTTCTCTGCATCCCCACACTGGCTGTGGGGTTCCCCTGAAGCTTCCAAACATCCCCCACACTGGCCGAGGTCACCCAGCGGTGCCTCGGCACTCCGTTCTTCTCTCTCTTAATGGCCCTGGCCATGGGGCTCCTGAGGCCAAACAAAAGCAGCTGTTAGTGTCAAGCAGCAGAGAGAGAGGACGATGTGTCCACTCCTTCCATGATGAAGGAGGGAGGGGGGGACAGAGGGGTTTGCATTCTGCCACAATAATCCAAAGGGTTTTGTCTATATCAGCTGCACAGAAAAAAACAGCAGGTCAAAAGAGGTGATTATCCTGCTGTATTCAACATTGGTGCAGCCTCACCTTGAATGCTGTGTGCAGTTCTGGGCCCCACCATTTAAGAAGGATGTCAAGGTTCTTGAATGTGTCCAGAGGAGGGTAACAAAGCTGGTGAAAGGGCTGAAAGATATGTCCTGTGGGCAGTGGCTAAGGACTCTGTGTTTCTCTAGTTTAGCTGATCTCTACAGCTTCCTGAGGAGGGCACATGGAGAGGGAAGTGCTGAGCTCTCCTTTCCTGTAGAATGTGAAGGAATGGTTCAAAGCTGAGGCAGTTCAGACCAGAAAATAGGAAGCATTTCTTTACCAAGAGGGTGGTCAGACACTGGAAGAGATTTCCTAGAGAGGTGGTTGATACCCCAAGCCTGCCAATAATTAAGAGGCATTTGGACAATGCCCTTAATAACATGCTTTGACTTTTGATCAGCCCTGGAGTGGCCAAGCAGTTGGACTAGATGGTCATTGTTAGTCCTTTCCAACTGAACTATTCTATTTGATTCGATTCTACATCTAATGGATAAGCTCTTAGAGTATTGTCAATAAAAAACCTTTTCTAAATAACCATATATATGTTGAGTCAAAGATAATAAATTTCATATACTTACAACAGACAAATTTCTGAAATACCAAGTACCTACAATCTTGTTATGATCGACTGCAAAATTTCTTGCAGAATAAAAGTAAGCCAATCAAAAATATTTTTAGAAGACGAGTAATGCAACAATATTACATTGTACTATTATTTATAATTTGGTAACCCTGCCTGAATTGAAGTTCTACCTCCTACTTACATTTTTAAAGTAAATTGCATCCTTGATTTGTAAAAATGAAAAATGAAAACTGCTTTCCTTAAAAGTCTAATGACTTGCCTTGTTGCCTTTCATCTACCTTTTCTATCAAGCTGTGAGTAATTATTTCTCTGTCTCTAAGGGGTAAATACTGTTGATCTGACTGAACAAACATAATGCCTTATGCAGTTGATCCTGCTGTACTTCTACAACAGGATTTTTTTTTTCCCTTACTGCATTGTCCGAATGACAAAGAAACAGACAAAATACCCAAGCCAAACCACAAACCTGATTCTTGCTTTTTTAGCATATTAAAGTAACAGGCCTTGGGCAAAATTCAATTCACATATAAATATATGCATCAGTCTTCAAGAATTTCAACAGGACTCAATTTGTTTTGTAGTAAAACTTCTAAAATTAAAGTTATAACTAGTTTATAAGTACAAAATTCAAGTCTATGCAATAATTTCAGCACTGGCATAGCTGGATATCAGTTCTGTGGCTGCACATCACCCAGTACCATCTCTCAGTAAACTCCTGGGTGATGCAAGAGTTTCCCAACTAGTCTCTGCCTAGAGGAGACAACAGACTTGAGACAAAGTGAATGTCTGGGCCTTTAGCCAGCCTCACAACAAAAGTCCTAGCTGTTACAGGAGTTCATCAGGTAGGAATTTCAGACAGCCCTGGAGTGTCCCTAAGCAGGCCCTGCTTTTGAGAGGCACCATCTCTATGCTTCAGTGCATATATTATTTATACATTATTTATTATCATTCATTTTATTAAAAATGCATCTACCTTGTGTAAAGAATCTGGTAGGTCCGGTGACTCATCCAAGAAGTTCCTGATGCCAGACTGACCAAGCTGTATACCAAATGTTCTATAGTCAGTAGAAACCTTTTGTGCAAATACAGAATTCATCATCTAGGACAGTCTGTCATACATAATTAAGGTAGGACATGTTTTGCATGTCATTTAAAGTAATCAATATAAACAGGTCATCCAGATGCTGGAGTGGTCATGCAGGACTACAAGCCAATTGGGTTTTGAGAAATTATTGGCGTAACAGCACAGGTAGTCTAACCTGGTCCAGACGAACACACTGCTGCAAGGATTCTTGCAATGGAGGTTCCTGCAACCACACAGCAAGCAACCATCTTGTTTGAGAGACTGGTTTCCTCTCAGGAGTGTTACACTATGCCAAGATGCCACTTCTTTTTTTTTTTTGACAAAAAATTCTGTCTGTGAGCATCTCTACAACAGTTTCTAGTGGTTAAAAGGAGATATCAGAAAACATCAGTATTCACACTACGTATGACATCCTGTTATCAAAATACATTACAAAATACATTACTTATGGGGAACAGAAAATGTCTTTTTGAAAGTGCAAAACAAAGAGACAATAGTACCCCTACTGTGCAGAAGTATTAGTACTATTTTTGACTTAGCATTTCTTTACACTCCATCCAGAGCAGTCTTTACAAACACCACGCTAAACGAAAAACTTAACAATAGCAGAAAATGAGGTTACTAAATTTGAACCCTTCTATGTTCTACCACAGAAGATGTATGCCTAGCATTTTCTTTACTTTAGGTATCAGATTAAAATTTTCATCATGTATATTAGATCCTTTGCCACAATAAAAAAAAAAAAAAAAAAATTAAAAAAAAAAAAAGGAAAAGTATTCTTCACTAACACTTACTAACACAATACCTTTCACCTCATATACTGAATAATAAATGCCACATCAAAGGAAGAGAATTACAATATCAATCAGACAATCAGAATAGTTAGGGTCTGCCTAAAGGCCAAACACTCTGATAGGCTGAGTTCATTCTGTTTAGTAAGAAGATGGGATGTGTCAACAGTACATGGAGACCTGCACAGTTAATACACCAAACCTTGTGTCTGCTCTGGAGCACTAAAAATGTTGCATGACACTGGCCAAATAGTTCCTCCTCTAGGACTCATTAAAAAAATATCTATAAGGGCACTGATGCTTGAATGAAACAGTGGCACAAGGGAACTCGCTAACTTCAAGTAACAAAGTTGAATTACCCTCTGCATTTTTATATGAGAGCCTAAAAATACTTAATACATGGTTGCATTACTACTTTATATGACCATTAAACTCTATAGATTCCAATACAACAGCCAAAAAAAAAAAAAAAAAAGAGAACTTTAGCTATACAAAAAGTCTCATTATATTCATAAGGATAAGTTTCATGTATGAAATTACAGTGGTGTGTATAAATAATTTTGTGGCTGTATCTTATGTTTGCTTTAACGTTTTAACCTTTAAATACATGAAAACTAAATACATTTAATCTACCTGACTATTCAGTGGCTCCAATTTACTATACATAAAGAGCTCTCAGAAACTGACACAGTGAAACTGAAACTGTGTTTTATGTGATCCTGAAGTTACAAAAGCTTTCTATGTATTTTCCTTAATATGTATAAACAACTTCATTTGAGAATAAGTACTACTACTGTTTAGTGAGCAAGCATATAGTGAATTATGTGCAGGATTAGAGTTTGAAGCTAGTGTATAATGCAAACATGTGAAACTGTTAGAACATCGGTATAATTTTTTATTAATTTGGATATAGACACCTATGCTTTGGTACACTCTGGCAAATCACAGACAGTTTTGATCACATTACTCTATACCGAATTCTAGTTGTTTTTTTGTTATTATTATCTCATATAAGAGCTCCTAGTTGAATCTATGAAATAGTAACTCAAGAATGAGTCTCTGAACATTCACCAAGCCATACATTTACTGTAACAATATGTTCCTACAGCTAGGACAAGATATAAATGCAGAGAAAAGTCCCATCAGAGTTCCAGACCCGAGCGGACGGAGGAAGAAATGCGGCCGACCCAATATGAGTGATAAAGCATACTTCAACTTTATTGCCCGAGATAGCGTGCATTTATACCAAATACCATAATTATGCATACTTGTCTCTATCTAATAGGCTAAGCACATTTACTTACTCCACCTACTTGGGTTTAGCTAGCTATGCGCATCCCACATTCTTCTGACTCTTATCTCTTCAAAAATATCCTGACCCTGCCTTAGTTAGTACTTTTCCGTTCCCCCCTTTCCCACGGCCTAATAGACAAGCTAACTAAGGCCTACTTATGTCAACTAAAATGGGCTCTGCTCATACAGTTGCTTGGTGGACTCATGTCTGTGCTCCTTGAGCCAATCCCCGACATATAAAAAATATCCAAGGTGTTTTAACATCCAAATCCAAAATAGCCCCTTTCTAAACTAAACAATGAAAACCTAAATAGTTATTCCAACAGTATTTACATTGCTTTTGTTACTTGAACTGCACCACAGTAATGAGAAAAGACAACAATAATTGACTGTGGATAATACTTCTTGGAAAAAACTTAACTAAATGGTGAATGTGTTCAGCTTAATAGTTGCCTAGGGTAGCGATACAGGATATGTTTTTAAAGATGGGTGATATAGATCCTAATAGATAAAAACTTCTAAGATATGCTCATATTGAAACCCAGGGAGAATAACTATGTAGACTTCAATTGCATATTAGGACAGTCTGTTCACAGTGTCTGGGATATAATTTCAATGTAGGATATATGGGATATAATTTCAATGATAAAGTTACATTCTTCTGCTCTTTGTAGTTGGCATCCACAGGAGCTGGAAATCTATTGGGTTCTCTTCAACAGCAATAGGTTTAGATACTGGCAATTGGACAGTATTTTTATTAGGCAGTTATTCAGAAATCAGCTTTTCCATGGATAGAGATGCTCCTCCCCTATCCCAACTCCGCTCTTTTTTCTGCACATCCCCTCCCCCCCCCAAAAAAAAAAGAAAGAAAGAAAGAAACTCCATCACTTTACCACAAGCATCAAAAGCTTACGGAAGCGGACTCAAGCAGAAAACTCTGAAACTGCTAGATGGTTTTGAATTTATTTCTTTGTTCTTTTATGTTTGGTGTTCTGATTCAGTTTTTCATATAAAATCAGAAAAAATAAGCATGCATCTGGATAAGAAGCAGAACCATTTAGTGTTCTGGAAAAGCACTTTAAAACTATTTGTTGTTAGTATGCAAAGGATATGCACATGAACATCTTCTTATTCATGTTTCTCGCTAATAAAAGAAAAAATAACTATATTGTAAGATTAAGATGTGTATTACTTGTTTTGAAATGGTTGATAGCAGTTTTCTGTTTCTTTTCAGCCTTATCTATTCTGTGCATTCTTGCAGAATATTGTTTTTCTTAAATGATTTATGCTAGCCATGTTGCACTACACAGATCTTGTCCTTTTGTGTTTATCTATACCTTCCAGTTGTCTAGTGTAAATAACAGAACGGACTGGAGCACTTACAGGTCCTTATTCAGTTTTGCAGGTTCATTGAGGTTCCAATGCTTAAAACAACATTTGTTTAAGCATTTATTTATGCTCACATTTTTGTGCAGAAATAAATAAACAGATATCAAGATAACATCCAAAGCAGCTATAATAGCATTATCTATATCAGAGAACACTGTTAGGTTCAAAAGTCTTCTGTTTACCATAAAGCATGTTTTTGTTCCTGTTAGAAGACATTACTCATAAGACAGACTGAGTTCAAACATTTATCACTGCCTTAGGTTATATATTTGATTAACTGTCAGAAATTAATAACTTTATTAAATAGGTACCATAGGGAAAATAAGTTTTTGTTTAACCAAGTTAGACTACTGGGCAATCAACTCCAGCCACTTTAAATGTGATTTCTGGAATTAATGAGGAAGTTTGGAGATAATCATCCTCTTAACAATTCTGAACTCATTTAACCATCCTACCTGCACTGTGCTACTTTTGAATTATATTGCACTTTTAGGAAAACACCTGATGGGATTCTTTCTTGAAGAGCTGGTGTCATTAGAACCTTCCTGACTTATTCTTGGCTGCTTCCAAAGCAATAAATTGTTTTCCAAGTTATATGTTATAATCACTGCTGTTTCTTGATTTCATTTAGTTCTGTAGGAAAAAGAAGCAACCAATACCAGGCTCATCAAATAATTCAAGACCCAATGCCTATATAAATATGTTTAAGAGAGAGGGACAGAGAGAAGGAGGGTTGAAGATCTATAAGACGATGAAAAAGTAGTTCTGAAACCAGATAGCAAGAAAAGGTTGAAAGCATACTTCTGGGATTATGAGTAGTATGTTTGGTGCTGCATTTATTTTTTCATGTGTCACATCTCAGAAATGAATTCAATATCATGAACCCTAAAACTTTGTAAGAAAATATAACAACAAAGTTTCTTATGATGTGAAGTCATAAAATATCCATTTTCTGGAATGTCATTTTTGAGTGCACATGTCTATATTCTGATCTAAAACTTCTGTTCACGAAAATTGCCCTAGAAGGGCTCTTATTTTCTTCACCACACATCGATTTCTATCTCTCAATCCCTGAATGTCTACCAGAGCATCTTGATGCACATTAAAGCTAAATATTTTGAAAACATAAAATTTGTTTTACTTTTTTTTTCTTTTTTTTTTTTTTTTTGGTCATTTTACTCTATGTATGTTGTACTACAAGTGCTTCCAGGAGTGATCCTGTGTTTTCTAGGTAGAAGATTCAAGTTACTGTTTAATAAACATTTGCATTATGAGCTGTAGTTGGAATTTTAACTTAGATGATGAATAAAATCACTTGACCTCTTACTACTTGCAGCTGTCTTATGCATCTTGCGTATAATGATTGTTCAGTATTAAACTGCAACTAGTACTGAATATAAGGAGTAACAACACTGAAGTTCAAATTCCAGTACCATGATACAAAAGAGCCTTCATTTTTTTCTTCTGTTCCCTCAAAAACCCTTTGTTTTGTTGGAATGGTTCAGACATAGAAGTAATAGCACAGAAATCAAGACTTTAGCTCTGCATATTTTCTTTATTTCTTCTAAAACTTACTGGGGAAAAAATAAAAGTATATATGTATATATATATATATATATAAAATTCCAAATTATCAGTTGCTGGTTTTATGTCCAGACTGAGTCATCTCTCCAGACTGAGCACATTGCATAAAAATCAAAGCCCCATTGAAATGCTTTGTTTTGACTAGAGGAGATCAGTGAAGTCAAGCTATTTCAAATCTGTATCGTATACTAGTTCATGCAGGCTGTATCATCTGCTATTCTCATGAAAAACCTCTTTTGTATCATCTGCTATACTACATTGTCAGCAGCAATGCTAGAATATACCCTGGCTTCTAAAAAAATGGGCTCAATTCTCCAGGAATGTCAATGCATTACTTTTAAAAAACACTAACTCACATGAAAGATAATCTTTCGCTACTTCTAAGTAAACCACTGCTTTTCAAATAAATTGTTATTTGAAACATAATTGTTTTCTTTAGCTGTCTCTCCATCTTCATAATAAAATTAAGCTACTTTTGATATGGTAGCTTTTGGTTTTTTTTCTCCAAAGGCTGTGCATATAATATTTTTTTTATATGAGGGTCAGTGAAAAAATCCAGTAAAAAGAGATATCTGAAAGTTTAGTCAAATAACAAATAACATTCTCTTCCCCCTAAAATAACAGCAACACATTTACTTAACACTTCTATGAATTCTGTGTATCCATCAAGACCTGTTCAGTCTGCCTCTCTAAGACAATCTGTTTAAACAACGCTTTTTTCTGTTGCTGGTCTCAGTGACTGTTCCATCCTTGTTCTGAGTTAACATGTCTGGTCACTGTTAATAACCCAACAGTAGCCCTGACGTATTAAAAAGCAGTCAAGCCAGTGGGAAAGTAAGTGAAGGACTAGTCTCTGGCTTCTCGGCCCCCATCTTTTTACTGCTCTGTCTTTCATCACTGAGCTCTATTTGCTCAGAAGCCAAATTGGAAAAAAAAAAATCCTACAGGTCCTACTCTAAAAATTTTTACACACTACTCTCATAATCAATAAAGGTAAGGAAGGGAAGCAATGCTCCCAGAAGGAGCAGCCCAAATGTCAATACTGTTCCCCACATCAGGTAATGAATAAAGTATACAGTCTATTTTCCCCACAGCAAGTCAGGTGATGTGGATGCTTTTCCCTACATTTACCTCAAAGCATATAGCTTTTAAATGGACACTATGCAGGGGCTTAGTCAGCATTACAGCCTTCTCCAGTACCCTGTGATCTCGTCCTGTTAATTTGTGGACATGACTGCACTGAGTTGAGCTGTACACAGCATCATCACAGAAGACTGGGAAATGGGCTAATGAAGCAGCACTACATCCTCCATGCCTTTTCTCTGTTCTGTCTTATTACATCCATACCTTGTATTTCTTCTTCTCCCCCCATCTAAGATGCAGCCTGCTATAACAACTTCATTACTATGAAACACACACAAGGTTGAAGCCACAGAGACTACCATTTTAACCACACGCTCTTGTCTGCTGTAATAATTCTGTCTCTATTTTCAAGTTGAATCAATCTGTGGTGATTTAAGCAGCATGTTGGTGTTCTTCCCAACCACTTTATTTTAACAATTATGTCAGTTTTACAATATTCATTCACATAACAAATTTATGTAATCTTCAGAAACACATTAATTGATAAAACATAAGCTGATTTCCCTCATATTATACACCAACAGCAGATAAACACATGGATACCACATTTATGCAACTACAGGGGATTAAATAGGCTTGACTGCAGCCACATATATATACCTTTGCTCATGAATAACGTGAATATGTGTTAGAGTAATACAAATGTGTGTGATTTAAAAGTCTAGAAATGCTTATATTCATAGCTTATGTGTAGTTTTCTATGCTTATGTTCATTACCAGCACAAACCTTGATTTCTCAATAAATAAAAATTTGAAACAAACAAACAAAACTACTATTTGAAAATAATGAAAACACCAAAGAAATGAAATGTTTAAATAAGATGACACAGTAAGCAAATAGCATAATACAGTTATTCAGGTAAAATTGCTGAAAAAGCTAAAAGTACAAAGCTATTCAGGCAAAATGCCATTGCCCTCCTGCTGTAAAACATATGTCATGGGAGAAAATGGGAACATGTGAATAATAAAAATAAAAAGTGAAAAAAAACCTACAAAACTTTCTAATAAGATATTTGTCTTGATTGATAAATTGACAGAATTAGAAAACAAATGACTACAGCAGACAGAGGTCTGATAAAAGGAAGAAACATGAGCCCTTAAGAAAGCAAGCAGTGAAAGAAAACAGTTATATCCTTGGGTAGAGAGGTGAGAAGAGCTCTTCAAAAGAGCACATTAAGAAAAAGTGCCATATAGGATAAACTAAATCAAAGTAGACAGCCCATGACAAGCAGCAGAGGCACACGCATCCCCAGTCTGGAAAAATTATTAAAATTATAGTTAGAGATACACTGAAAATTACATCCATATCTGTTGTTGCACCACCAAGAATATACAGATCTCGTGTTAAGAAAACTTCCTAGGGGATCAACAAATTATTAAACTCTTCTCAAAATGTAAAGAGTTTGTAATATCTTATTATTAGATTATTGTCTTTACTGAACAGACTTCAATGATGTTGTATAAACAGGTCTTACGAAGGTTGCTACAACAATAAAAACATCAGATTTCATTTTAATAGCTCCTTTCCTTGTTTGTACATTGAGTTCTATGCAAAGGACAATTCTGTATTTATCGCTGGCTGAACTCACATACTAAATACCACTTATACTGAGTAGGCAAACAAAAAAGCATTAGAATCCCAAGTTTGATTTTTTCTTTTCTCTTTTTAAATAACTCTTCATGCAAGATGGAACATGGCACCTTCCTTTATCATGATTAAACAAAATAAAGCATGGATATTAAAAAAAAACAAAACAAAACAAAAAGAAAACAAACAAAAAAAAAAGCTTTTCCTTCTCTAATGAAATTCAAACTTATTAGGATTCAACTTTTCACTTGGTTCAAAAATTTAATCAAAATCGGTGCTGGAACTTCAGACCATTCAAGAGCTCAAACAAGTGAGACATTTTCTCTGACATTCTTAGTTGTTTTTTAGCTCACAACTTTATATGTTTTTATGACCTATGAATCTGTCACTATTCAGACTACATAAGCTCTTACTTTTCTACATGATGTTCATGCAAGTTATATAGTTATTCCCACCATTATGAAATTTTGTATCTTCTTCTTTCTTAGTTGGCAGTTCTAAAATAAAAGCAACACCTCTTGAACTCCTGTTTTCACACTTTGAGCAACACCCTCAGCTTCTCATTGTTTTTCTGAAACAAAAACAAAAACAAACAAACAAAACACAACGACACTGAAACGATATGTGACATGTTCAGGAGGAAAAGTGTAATTTTCAGGTTGTTGCTGCTTGACACATTGTTTCTTTTTGCACCTGCCACAGGCTTAGCAGACACCCACTGTGCAGTGCAATGTGAAGCGGAATACAGGCTAGATGACCAGCAAGATGGCATCAGGTAGGTAATTTGCAATTCCTAGTTTGCATCTTCTCTGCTGTTACAGGGGTGACAAATTAAAAAAAAAAAAAAAAAAAAAAAAAAGGTAACATATCATTATTTTGATATTTTTATTAAATCAAGTAGGATGTTTTGAAACATCCACAACCTGCACATTAAAGAAGCCACGTATTGAGGGCGCTCAGTAAAGTTAAATAAGGATTTGTATACAACATTGTTTTCTTGATTAAGTCTTCCTTTGTTTTGCAAGCTGGGAATATTTTTAATTGGGCCCACCTCTTACTCATTAGAAGGAGGCCATTAAAACCACACAATCTTATTAGAGACCAGAAACAAGACAAAAACCACTGGTAATAAAGGGAGACCTTTTCTGTGCACAGATAATTGAAACATGGCATGACAGCCTTTGGTGAAGAGGCTGGATGTATAATGAAAGGCAGGGGAGCCTTGTGGTTACCATTTACTTGATTTACAAGATGGAACACCAGCTTCCTTCCCTGACAAATAGCTCTGCAGAGTGAAGAGGAATTAAAAAAAAAAAAAAAAAAAATCAGTTGTATTGGGTTTGGCAGTTTTTGGTTTTTGTTTGGTTTTTTTTTTTTGTTTTTTTTTTTTGTGTGTCTGTAGATTCAGCGCATAACACTTCAAATACCCAGGGGCTTTAATTCTCTTGAATAGTAAGTTGCTAGCTTTAAATATAGGTATTTTTCAGAATAGTAGTATATTTCAAACACCTTGCTCAAGATCAGACAGAAAAGCTAGGACTGAATAAATGATAACTCAGATTTTCCAATTCTGTGCTTTAATCTCAGAATGTCTTTTCTCTCCTCAAATGACTCCCAAAAGTATGCCTTGCAAATAGTATAAGGATCAGTGCTATAAGTCAAAAAGATTCATAATTACAGTCTGTATTCGACAGAATACCTTGAGGATGTTTGCTCATCTACAAACAAATTTAACCTAGAAACTAACAAACTCTTTTGTTTCCTCCAAATCGGTACACAGGCATTTGAAATTACTCCATGACATGGTTCTAAATCACAGAACAAGCGAGCATTGTACAAAGCAGTTGAGGAGGAGGAAACAAGCCCTGTGGAAAACCCTGTGAGGCTCTGGGCATCACAAAGGGCAGAGCTTTCAGTCACAGACCTCTGGCCTCTCCTGGTGTGATACATTTCGTTACATAGATCTCTAAAAGCTAAAGATACAAACCCAAACTATGGTTCACACTGTGCAACAAAGATTATGGAAAGAAAGTCTACTTGATTTACCTTACACAAACCTAGTGACATGTCCAGAAAATAATTTAGTATACGTGTACTCTGCCTCTGACAGAAAGAGGTTAGCTCTTTTTTCCCTACCCAAATTATTATGGGCGTTACTATGCAGTTACACGGATTTCCTGGATTCCATGTGCATGAAATAATGTATCAGCTCTTCTTCGCCTCTCCCACATTATTTACCTGTGCAGAAACACTTCCAACTATGCCGGGCACTCCCTGGACACACATATAAGGTTCTATTCCATGCAGAAGTAGTTTCTTATTTTCAAACTTATCATTAGTCTGGCTACTTTCCTTTTAGTTTTGTTTGTTTGTTGGGGGTTTTGTGGCTTGTTTTTGTTTTTTCCACATGCTGAAGACGTTCCTACCTGCAACGGAGAAGAAATTGTACCAGTGTGAGTAGCTAGATTTCTTTTTTTTTTTTCTGTCTCATGTGTTTGTAAACCATTGAAAAAGAGCAAGAACGGTTATTCAAGTGGAAGGCAGATAGCTAGCATATAATGATGGTATTTCCTAAGTTCCATTAAACAAGCACAGACCCAACCTGCTCTAAAATGGCTTGTAAGTAAAACTAAGTATCACCCTGCAAGTAGTGGCAGGAGAGAAGAGTAGTGTTTAATATCAGGCAAGTCAACATTTAGTCATGTAGAGGAACACACTTTAGGACAATTAATTATCTTTTCTGTGTCAACACAAAAAATACAAGGTGTTCCAAAACCTGTTCAGAAGTTACAAGGAACTGAATGCTGCTTGTGTTAGTTTTTGCTGAATAGGAATGAGTAACATATTATTATTATATTTTGCTCTACTTTGTTTTCAGGTAAAATGTGTTATGTTAGACTGTTTCAAGGAACAATGCTTAAAGAAACACTGCCAACCCACTATGTCTGTGCTGGAATGGATTTCTAACCTTTTCCATCTCTTCCTTGGAAAGGCAAAAGACATGTGCAGTGCCCATTTCACTTGGACCAATTTCCTCTGTCATTCTATAAGATTCTCCATTCTGTGTTCACATCCCAGCTGAGAATGTTTCTTTTCTATACCCTATTAAGCTTAAATCTCTCAGATTTCAAAGAGGCGTGATTCTTCCTGTAATATTTTTTAAAAAGTTATCCATTTATTAGCTTATAACTTTGGGGACATAATTTGAGAGAAATGCAATAGAATATAGAATTTTCTGAGCAAAATGAAATTATTACCATACACTAAATGTAAGAAAAATACAGTATCTAAATTTATGTAAAATGATCCTACCCTACACACATAAAAAAGATATTAAGCTACTGGAGAGTGTCCAGAGGAGGGCTGCAATGTTAGTGAAGGGTTTGGAGCAGAAGCCGTATGAGGAGCAGCTAAAGTCACTTGGATTGTTCAGCCTGGAGAAGAGGAGACTGAGGGAGACCTCATTGTGGTCTACGGCTTTCTCACAAGGGGAGGAGAAAGGGTAGTAGCTAATCTCTTCTCTTTAGCGATCAGTGGCAGAACCCAAGGGAATGGCAGGAAGATGTGCCAGGGGAGGTTTAGGTTGGACATTAGAAAAAGGTTCTTCACCCAGAGGGTGGTGAAGCACTGGAACAGGCTACCCAGAGAGGCAGTCACGACCCCAAGCCTGACGTTGTTCAAGAAGGGACTGGACAATGCCCTCAGACACATTGTGTCCTGTGGATTTGTCATATGCAGGGACAGGAGTTGGACTCAATGATCCTTGTGGGTCCCTTCCAACTCAGGACGTTCTGTGATTCTAGAGTCAGATCTCTGAGAATGCACTACAAAATGTGAGGATGCTGCTCCAATGAAATTACAAAGTGCTTTGGAGAAAGGTGCACAGCCATTGGGTGTCTCAGAGCCTATAGAAGGTTCACTGCACTGCAGTTACACTTAAAAGTTTTGAGCTTCAGATGGCCTCAGCAGCATGCTTCCATCAACTCTGGTAGAGTTACACTCACACTGGAGGCAGTAGTAGTCTGTACGCCTTGTCCATGTTTCCCTGGATCCACTCTCTGTGTATCAATCCCCCACAAGTATAAAGAAAAGCCAAAGATTGGCTCCCATGTACTTAAAGAAAGTTTCATGAAAGCATTGTTGTGTTGGAAAATGAGCATGAAAAATCCATGCCAATTGGTGTACATACCAATCCACCTGTGGCATGGATACAAGCCGTATTACAGTCAGAAGTACAAAAATTTAAGGTGCACAACTATGCATTCTAGAACAGTCTAGTTGTCTGTATCATAGAGCTAGAAGAAGCATTCACAACATACTTTACAGGTAGGCAATACTACAAAATAATGTTCTTAGCCATTGTTATTTGTCTTCTGAAAAGGATGCTTGGATAGTCAGTTACTTTTACTCAAAGTAGTTTAATCAACACAAGAAGTGAATTAAAAAAACTGAAGATTTAAATCATTTCATTGCAATACGGATGAACCATTTGCATATATTTTATTTTGCATCAAATACACAGCTCTGCACTGATGCTGGTCCCTAGAGGACAAATAGTTACAGATAAATTACTTTCAGCACAAGAAATACAGCAGGATGATTAACTTGCAGTGGCTAAAGAAAGCTTGCAAACAAGCTGATCAAACATTCAGGAGCCTGCAAAGCTGTGCATTTCAGGGCTGAGAAGTTTAAAAACTTAACTATCTTTGCATTGCTTATCAGCCTTCATCAGCAAGACAGTAAAATCCATAGCAATCTAAAGCAAGGTTATAACTTTAAACAAACTCTCCTTCTGGCATTAGGTAAGTAAAAATTCAGTTACCAGCTTTTTGCATAGCTGAATCGAATTTCAGCACATTTCATTCAAGGTTCCAACAATTCATTTAAAACTTAAGTGGAAAAAAAGTGCCTGCCACAATTCACTCTTTTCTTGTGGGTATGTCCAGAACAGTTGTGTTACCACAGGACTGAAGATCATGTTCAGTCCCATTAGCTTGTTCATGAAAGTAAATACAGAAATACATCTCTCAAAGCCACTTTGAAATGGCCCAAAGCCAAGCTAGATCCCAGCTCCCAGCATGAAGATTGTGATCCAGAGCAGCAGAAGGTAGATAGCTCATGGGAAGGCAGCCTTTTCCCTGGTTGCGGTAACAGATCAGCAAGATCAGTCTGCTGTCACACTGAGGAGACTGATCTTCCCAACTAGATTAGGAAAACATCTGAATCCCATATTTACCTACTGTATGCTGAAGCACACCCCAGCACACTCCAGCTAATGGAGAGGTCTCTTCACAAAGTTGTCATTTCACACACATAACCAACTACTTACAAGGTTTCACTCTCAAGATCTCTGAGCTGTGTCTGTATTAGCAAGTAGACCACACCAGCAGGAGTAGATTTATACAGTGAAATAGTCAGTAATAATCACCAACACTCACATTATACACTTCTCCAGGGGTCTTTCTTTTAGATATCTCAGCCAGTTTGGGAGGCCGAATATCCATTATTAATTCCAGCTATACTAGGTGCAGTTCTGGATCACAGAACATCCATTATTAACTCCAGCTGTACTAGGTGCAGTTCTGGATCACATCTGACGTCCTTCTGAAAGGAGTACAGTTTGTGTGCTCTGAGACTGCCCTAGAACTCTCAGTTGGCATGTAAAAAGTTAAGAGCCCTAAAAGATAGCCTGCAGCTGTGCATCCCCTGTCTCAGCTAAAACTCCAATGTAAAGGCACTCTAAGAACAAGTCAAATATCTAGATCATTCTGGAAATCACTCAATATAATTCTAAAGAAGAGTAAATATCATTATTTTACTCTAATAACTTTACTAGATTTGAAGGCGTACAACTAGAAATAATGTTTCTTAATACCTGATACATTTTCTCACATCTAAAGAATATTCTTGCAACTCATTCATTCAAACTGGCAGTGAAATAGAACTAGCTGACAGAGTAATTTTGTAGCTCTTTCAATTAAGAACTATCTTCTCACATTCCTAAAAGGCTGGAACACATCTAGAAGTTATTTACATATTCCTTGGAAACACTATTAAACATAAATGCTGCTTCAGCTACCTCTTTTAAGGAATACTGACTTGTAGCTTTCTTGATAATAAAATGTTGTTTGTTACAGGAGTAGTACTTGATGGGCATAGGTGCCTTTGATATATGGAAGGCAGAGCAGACACAGATAGGATTAATACCTGGCTAGTCAATACACAGTGTCATTTATATGATGTAATAGTGGCTCCTCTTACCAAACTGTTGGTTCATGCCTTGATATTTGAGAGTATTGTGCAAATAAAGCACCAGTACTCACTGCTCTGCGATATGTAGACTAAGAATCTTATAGAGTAATGGGTATAATAATTAATGGAATAAATATTAAAAAAATATTAAGAAAGAACAATCTTCAACATGATTCATTAGGCTGTAGTTTATGTACATCTCGGTTAAGGATAGAATTTGGAGGAGTTCCATAACAAGTATAAAAGACAGTAGCAGAAATCTCCAGACACAGCCACAATGCTTTCATCAAAGAGCACAAATTACAGAGCACCCTGCCCTCCTAGCCCTCCCATAGCTTGTTGCAGCTTTGCTTACATTTATACCACTTGTACAAAATGCTAAAAGCGTAAATGCAGATGCCTGAGTGCCTTTTGAGAAACTATAGGATATTCAACACATACACGTGAGGTAGGCAGATTGGCAGATTGGCAGATTCAGAAGCCTCACAGGCTTCTTCCACCAAATATTAACAGCTGTAAAAAGGGGATTTGTAAATCATGTTTGGAGAAAAGAATGCTTTATGATTCCATAGAACATATTGTTATTGACATCATGTATTTTATGCATGTAGCTTCTTTAGAAGAAAATCATAAGGAATCATCAAAACTGGTTTTGATCATTTGGCCTTCTAAGATTGCTAGTAAATTTTATACACATTATTCCACAAGTTCGCTCCAGCTTTCTCCCTGCAATAATGATGTTAATAGAAAATAAAACACCATGAATGAGTTTTAGACTTGAAACATTTGAAATTTTTCTGCTATTTCTTCCCTAGAGATACTATGTTGGCATCAGTTTCAGGTAACTTTATTATTCTTACAACTCTCTGACCCTCTTTGCTGCATTTTATCCTAAAAAAATCTCTGCCTTGACATACTCTCTGGTTCTTAGCTACTTTGTTTCCAAAACTTTTTCTTCTCAAGTGTCCCTTAAATTCCCTGACATTGAAAAGATGCAAGAAAAACAAGTTCTATTGAGACAACAAACAGAAAGAGCCTAAATAGAGGGTTGCTTAAAGGGCTACATTTGCCACATTTTTAATCAATCAGTTTAAATTAATCTCTCCCCTGTGTTCAATTGACCAACAGAAAAGTAATTAAAAAGTTATCTCCATTTTATAAGCAGTGAAAATGAACAGTGTCTCTCTAATTCTTCATCAGCAGTTAATGTGGCCAACACAAAATTGAATCAGAGGAAAATATCCATTGTTCCATTAAGATTCAAAGCTGTGCTTGCTTTGGTTTTATGGCAGTGAAAATTGTGTTTATTCCCAAGTATAGGACATTCTGAAGCATCCTGTTACTCCCAAAAAACAAAGGAGATTTGATACACATACTTTCTGAAAACCATTCTCTACATCATTTCAAAAATCCATTCTGTAGTCAATTATTTTCCACCAATTAATGCTACTTGTGGGTTCTCTAGCAACAGGTACATTCAGCCTGGTAAACTTTATAAAATACTCATTTTTTTAGATTACTCATATATACACACACATATAGGTGTCACTTTCTTGAAAGTACAGAAAGACAAAATCACTAAGTGAACACAGAAGCTACAGCTGTGTGCTTCCTTCCTACGAACATAGCTTTCCAGTCACATAAAATAATACATTTAAAAGCGGTGTTTAGTTCATTGCCTCTCTCCCTGAACCTTCCCCTCCTTTTATGGCACAAGAGGAGAAGCACTGGAAATTGTCAGGCTCCCACAGAAGTCAATAAATATGGGAATCCTGGAATTTCTTCTCATACCAAGGGTATTTACTTTCAGAAGTGGACAACACATGTACAGACACAGTAAGTAATTTTAAAAATATCCATCAAAATTATAATTTCAACTTTCTAGTACAACACAAGTAAATCACAGAAAAAGAGCTGTAGCACTGTTCAGCTCTGCAAACAGTCTTTCCCCCTCCCCTTTTTTTGGCCTTCTTTTTATGGCCCCATCCCAGCAGCTCTTGACTATTCTGTAACTGTAAGGTATATCAGATTTCAGTTCCCCTTTCTGGAAATTTTTATTACTTACATTTATTTGTTAAACATCCTACTTCCAGTACTCACCATTAGTTATTCCACTGAGTTTTTTTACCCAATTATTGTTAAATTTTGTCTATTTTCCTCTCTGCTGTCATAGCTCTACCTAGTGAGGGCTTCTACCTTCTGCTTCTATCCACACCTAACTACCTGTCTGCTCCCACAATACTGTTTCCTCCATGCAACTTTACATTCCCAAGCTCACGTCTATTCAAAACTTCTGTTGGGCCACTGTCTTAGATACATAGGTCCAAGAATTCCTTTTTTTTTTTTTTTCCCCATTTCCTGCCTTTTTTCCCATGGTATATACACTGAACAAATTCCTGGAATGCACTTAAGCTGTAGCATGTCTTTACTATAGGTCATGATAGGCTGCAAAATCTAATACCTCAGTCTTTGATTACAAATACATCATCATATAAGTTTCTGTTGACACTACTGCAATTATATCTTTTCTTATTTCTGTATTTCACTAATACTCTTTGATATGTCAATCTCTTTTACCCTGTCTGCCTATCTTGACTTTAAAAATCTGTATTTTTGCACATTTTTATGCTTGCTGTATTTCCTAGTTTTTCACATGGTACTGCTGTTTGGGCAGATTGCAGCATAGGGAGACATAAGGTCTAAAGCCAGTTTTTCATTCTGCCAATGAAATGCTACGTGAAGTCCATCAAGTCTCCAAGCTTTATTTTACCTCAGTATTTCTCTACAGGACTAGACCAGTGTTACTAATATACCACTGAAAAATGCTGATTGGATTACTCATTTGACATTTTCATAGTCCACTTATTTTATATCCACTCTGCTCCCACAGATTCATTCTTTTCCTGTCTCATTTCCCTGCTTGGTTTTCATTTTCTCTTAATCTTTACTGGTTTTCCTTACCTCAAAGAGGTGGCCCATTCATCTTTTAATGTGTTTTCCCTCTGGTATAACAAGATAAAAAAGAATATTTCATAATTACCAATGTCTGTAAAGGTTCCACAGCTGAAAGTCAACTTCAGAGCAGAAATAATAACCTAACTAAAATTTTGGCCTCTTTTTCCAACACTTTCTCCTAAGTGTACAGATATTAGTTCATGCACAATTTGACTAAATAAAGCTCTTAATTCCCCCCCTACCCTGAGCCAGCTCTCCTATCCATCAATGCAGTACTGTAAGACTGCAGATCCTGTTAGCTGCTATATTGCCTGTCACTTGGGCATATATATCCAGACATCTTTTTTTTTTGACCCTGATTTATCCTCAGCTGCAGGATATGTCTAAATCTTGCTGAGTTTCATATTTTGGGATTTTTTGCATAAGATTGCTGAATGCAACATTTTCTATACCCCTACTCAGCTAAAACATGTGCTTAGATCTTCATCCTGCTGTGTTCTGTTTCTTGAATCATCACTTTCTCTTGGCAAAAATAACAATTTCCTCCCATAGCTTTTAAAAATGCTTCTAAGAACAAACCTCTTTACTAGTTGATTTGACTACATCATGTTGATTTCCTTTCCTGATAGCTCATAGCCTAGGAGTTCCTTAGTGCTCTCTGCCACTTTTATCTCTCATTTTTACCACTAGATTTTAATCTCTTGCTTCTAACAATTCCTGTGTGTTCAAATGCCTTGTTCATATGTCAGCTTACCTAATCAGTACCTTTGTTCTTTCTTCCAAGTTTCTCTTTATGTCATGGAGGACCTCACCAAAATATTTCATTTTTCTACTTGCACCCTTAAGATACTGTTCGGCTCTGGTATTACCAAAATATCTACATATGTGGGGATAAATATCCAGGTGTGTATGTGTGATGGGTGCACTCAACCCTCCCCAGCCAAACCAGCAGCACTTTGGTGCAGGCTCCAGAAGAGGTAAAGACCTGAACTCCTTCCAGGAGACCCACAGGGAAACAGAATGGGACATTGAACACCGGTGGCTTGTGGGCGCAGGGAGCTTCGTGCAGACTTTTCCTACTGTATGCAATTTGACTATGAGTCAACCACTTCATTCTATAAATATGACAGCCTGGATGAGCCCACTTTGAGCTCTCCCTGCTAAATAATTGAGCTCTATGGCAATCTTTTTACTATTCAGAGGTCAGTGGATGAGCCCAATTCAAGTTCAATGCTTAAGCAGATACACACCAAATGTAATGGATTATTTGGAGATATAAGGTTGTATGATTTTTAATAGATTCTTTGATTCATGTTATTTAGTAGACTAGATTTGCTAAAATTTTAAGCTCATATTTGCCTAAAGCAACTGCAGACTACACTAAACATGTGCAAGATAAAGTCTAGCTTGCATTTTGCTGGAAAAAATGGAACAGACTGGCCAAACCATGATCCAAGGCTAACACAGAGACATCACAGACATCTGTGAAGCAGGGCCTATTTTTCCACTTCGCTGAGAAGAAAGGATTTATCCAGACCAAACAGCACCTTCAAGGATATGGACCAAAAAAAATGTCTAAAACTGAACAAAACAGAGGCCCACGTGGAGTCAGGGAAAAGGGGTCCAATGGGGACCAAGGGACCTGGGGGCAAAATTTTGCTATTGGACTGAATCTTGGAGTGAATGCTCTCTAAAGATATAAAAGTTTGTAGTTTTCTATGCTTGGGCAGACCTCTGTGTAGGTATCCAGCTTGAGCTAGCCGTTTTGTTATTTTACTCCATTAAATATTTTTCTTGAAAATTTTGCTTCCTGAAAGTCTACTTTGCATGTGATTATGGGTCTTTCCTGAAAGTTTGCCTTTGGATCTCTAAGTACAGGCTTCAGAGCAAATGGTTATCGGGGAAGAAGAACCCCAAACGTTTGCATCGTGACAGATCTACGCATTGCCTGAGAGTTTCCCTCCGGAGCTTCAAAACAGAGCCCCTGGGGTGAACAGTCCTCAGGGAGAGAAGATGCCTGAAGGTTTGCTTCATGAACGAATACACTCACCTGGAAAGAAGGTAAGCAGTATTTATTTTGGTATATCTTCCCCATGCAGTAAATAATAGAGCAAACCCGCCAGCAAACTCTTTAAGGTCATGCTTCTCTTTAAGAAATCTAAACATTATTCTACAGCAAGCAGGACCCTAAATCACTCCCCCACAACAGTATGCACAAATAGGCACAGGTATACACATGTATGTGTAAATATACGAGTGTAGAAACATGCATGTGTATTGATATGCGTGCACATAAGCATATATGTGCCTGCACACAAATACGCTTGTGGGCACATGAGTGCAAATATGTGCATATAAATATGTATGTGTAAATATATGTACCTGCAGTGTGTGCATGGGTAAATACATGTGGTTTATTCTTTATTGGTGGTTTTTACAACCATCATTACTTCATTTACGCACATTTCCAACAAGTATGCTTCAAGCTACCACTGCCTAAGCATGGTTGCAAATGGCACACGAGTGTACTCAAAGTCATTTCAGAGACTCCTTGCAGTTCATTAGAAATTGAAAACAAAATTCAACATAAAATTTTGGGTGAATTTTGTAGATGATTCACCTAAATGTCTGAAAATAAATCATTTTTATTTCTGACTAGAAGACTTTTAGAAGTCCATTTTGAACAAGCAGGAATAATAACTCCATACAGCTGCATGGGGCTTTCCAAGTTACTGCACCAAGCCATGTAATTACTGAATTTTCTCCTGAATTTGAACATGACTGATGGAAGGGGGAAGGGAAGGGGGAAGGGAAGGGGGAAGGGAAGGGAGGAGGGAAGGGAGGAGGGAAGGGAGGAGGGAAGGGAGGAGGGAAGGGAGGAGGGAAGGGAGGAGGGAAGGGAAGGGAAGGGAAGGGAAGGGAAGGGAAGGGAAGGGAAGGGAAGGGAAGGGAAGGGAAGGGAAGGGAAGGGAAGGGAAGGGAAGGGAAGGGAAGGGAAGGGAAGGGAAGGGAAGGGAAGGGAAGGGAAGGGAAGGGAAGGGAAGGGAAGGGAAGGGAAGGGAAGTACCTTTTTTAACAATCACCTGTCTAATCTAGAGGGGGAAAATGAGTTCAACTTGAACTTAGTTTGCATGTAATAGTATGGCATCCTTAGTACAACAATGCAAATATAATGCATGAGATGGCATCATCCTCTATATAAAACTCTAGTGGCTAGTAGCTAACGGTGAATTTACAACAATTGTATGCCCACCTTTACAGAAGCTTTGCAAATCTCTCAATCATTAACCACAGCATTTTGTGTAGCCTAGTTGAAAACATTCTCAAAGCAGAAACAGGTAAAGAAATACCTACATGCTTTAGAATCACAGCCTCTGGAGTTTTTCTTCTCCAACTAAAGGGCACCTTGTCTTATCGTATATCTCAGCACAAGGCATACTTCAAAATTGTCTTTTTTTCTACATGAAAAACACCAGCACTGAGAAAAGGTAGACACTGTTCAAGAGAGAGAAACAAGCACTGGGATTTCAGCAAAAAATGATGGCTTCAGAAGCACTACTTTAATCTTTTACTGTTTCAGCAGCCCTCAAAAAAGTATAAAGATTTCATAAAAGTTGGACTTCTGTCTTCAAACATCCTAGAGGTTTTGAAGTTGAAACTAAACAGGAACAGACCTCATACTTGGCTCTGGGACTCAGACTCATAGTACTGAGAAGACAGTTTTATTTGTGGAGATTTACTTTTCATCAGTTTGGACACAAGCCAGTGCTATTTCTAAAGCCAGCTGAGGAACAGCAAGGGGGCAGGCATCTTAGAACAGTACCTGCATCCCACACAGTCATTATGGTCAATCAGGTCCAGTACATTTATGAAAGATGGGGGAAGTAAAGAGTAGTTTGCCCTTCGAGATAACTTACCTTGAAAGAGGAGAGTGTAACAGGAACCACAGTTCTGGTCCAACTCTTAGGCAGTCATTTCTATTAAACATAAAAATGATCCTGCCTATAAGGCTCTAAATATCTGTCTTGCTTCAAGCTTTGAAAACAGCACCCTGCTGCTGTAACAAATAGAAGCAGGTAAAGTACAATGGGAGTGTCAGCTTCATAGTGTGCCTTTCACATTGCCTTGCTAGTCTAGTAATTATAGCGGAGACACCTTCACAACATAAGAAGAGGCATTAAATTTATAGCACTGGAATTGCTATTTAAATAAAGTAGTATACTTTTATTAAAGCTTTAGAATTCTTAGACTATTTTGAAACTGGGCAAGCTTAGCATATATACAAAAGCTTTAGAAGATTCAGTCTGAGTCAGGTGCTTATGCAGTTACTAACAGCATTCCCACCCACACAATAGCTAGGTACTTGTTAAACAATACTTCACAACATATGTTAAATTTAAATAATTTTGCTGTCTGTTACTTGATAAATTCCACAAAATAGATTTGAAAAAAAAGCTTAGTAAGACACCATGGAAATTTATGTAAATATCATTGCCACAGTGGTATTTTAATCACAAAATAAATTAAAAGCAACTGGAAAGTAAATTTTTTTTTTTTCCAAAACAACATGACCACACCTTGGCTTACTAGAAACATTAATGAGAAGTCAGTGAGGCAAACAGTAAACTTAAAGTCAATCAAGAAAATATTTACATCAAAGCATTTACAAAAACTACATATAGCTCTTGTCTTCCAAGAGCCACTTTAGGCAGCTGTCTTTACCCAGTCCTCTCCCAAGTAAGAATCATGTACCATAGCATGCAGGATTCATTAGGAACACTCACTTGTTTCTCTCATGAAAACCAGTCACTTCACAATATCTCAGCCAAGACAATTCCATTCATAAGGAATATTATTCCTTTCTGTACCAAGAATAAACACTTAAGGAAATCAGAGTAATTTAAAAGTTATTAAAAACTATGACAAGTAAACTGCCATTGTAGCAAAAGGTCTGTACTCATGTGTACCACAGCAGTATCTTGAAGACACTCTCTAGATGACAGTTTAGCTCAATCCCCTGCCTTTAACTTCTTGAAGGCTAGAGTCCTTCAAGTTGTCCTGTAGGAAATTTTTCCCCTCTGCTGCTATCCCTCTTTGCAAAGTGATAAACTTGAATGAGGTTTGCATTAGAAAATCTTGATAAATCACAGAATCATAGACTCACAGAATCATAGAATGTCCTGAGTCGGAAGGGACCCACATCGAGTCCAGCTCCTGTCCCTGCATATGATAACCCCACAGTTCACACCATGTGTCTGAGGACTTGTCCAGTCTCTTCTTGAACACTATCAGGCTTGGGGACATGACACCTCCCTGGGGAGCCTGTTCCAGTGCTCCACCACCCTCTGGGTGAAGAACCTTTTCCTAATATCCAGTCTAAACCTTCCCTGGCACATCTTCCTTCCATTCCCTCGGGTTCTGTCACTGGTCTCCAGAGAGAAGAGATCAGTGCCTGCCCCTCCCCCTCCTCCCCTTGTGAGGAAGCTGTAGCTGTGATGAGGTCTCCTTTCATTCTCCTCCAGGCTGAACAAACCAAGTGACTTTAGCCACTCCTCATACAGCTTCTTCTCCAAAGCCTTCACCAACTTTGCAGTCCTTCTCTGGGCACTCTCCAGTAGCTTTATATCCTTTTTATGCTGTGGTGCCCAGAACTGCACACAGTGTTCCAGGTGAGGCCAGACCAGTGCAGAGCAGAGCAGGACAATCACCTCCCTCGCCCGTCTGGCAATGCTGTGCTTGATGCATCCAGGACATGGCTGGCCCTCTTGGCTGCCAGGGCACAATGTTGGCTCATGTTCAACTTGCTGTCAACCAGAACCCCCAGATCCCTCTCCGTGGAACTGCTTTTCAGCATCTCATCCACCAGTCTATATGTACAGCCAGGGTTTTTGTGTCCCAGATGCAAAATCTGACACTTGCCCTTGTTGAACTTCATATGGTTGGTGATTGCCCAGTTCTCTGATTTGCTCAGATCCCTCTGCACGGCCTCTCTGTCCTCGAGATCGTCAATAGCTCCTCCCAATTTTGTGTAATTGGCAAACTTACTAAACAATGCCTCAAGTCTTGAGTCTAAGTCATTTATAAAGACATTGAAGAGTGCTGGCCCTAAGATGGATCTCTGCAGAACCCCACTAGTGACTGGTTGCCAGTCCGACATAACCCCATTTACTAGAATGCTTTGAGCCCGGCCCATCAGCCAATTACTCACTCACTGCACTGTGTATTTATCCAGCTGTATGCTGGACATCATCAACATGGTTTTGTATCTACTTATCTGCTTACCTCTCTAGCTCATGAAAAAATTAAAGATGCATATTATATTTAAACCAGGAATTACTACATGCAAGACAAAAAATTTTATCATAGTCTAAGATTTCTCTAAAACCAGAGATGTACTTACAAGTTGTAGGCAAAATGTGTTGAGGACCCCCCACCCCTCCTTCATTTTACTGTTCAGTTATAGAAAATGGTTGATCTCCTGGCATCTTATAAACCAATTAAGAAACCTTTGGCAATACTGATACTGCCAATGATGATTTTTAAAGCTTAAGTGCAAAACATAATTAATTCTTCTCTGAAGTTTGGGTGAGACCATGTGCACTGTTTGGAGGAACACACAGTGACGTCTTAGAAGGTATTACTTTTGACACACTAACATCACAAAAGAAACCTTAAAAAATTTGAAGCAAGTGTGTATAATTGGATTATTAAAAAATATGGACCTTGGAAGAGTCCATAGCTGGATAAATTAATCTCAACTTGAGAGGAGAATCTACTGCTACTGGTCATCTCCAGCTAGGATTCCTTCAGTAGTGTTCAGAGTTAAAGCATTTAAGTCAGCTGTGACAGGCTTAATGCTGATATGACACAATAACAGCCTGGGAAATAACCAGTGATACATGTAAAGGTGACCAGAATTTTTCTGTGTGAATACATGCCTGTGTTTTTTTCAGTTGAGTGGGCAAGTTTGTTTGATTTTGGTTGGTTTTTGTTTGTTTGGTTTTAGTTGGTTGTTTTTTTTCCCCAGCACCGGCATTTTCATATTGCTGCAAAATTCTGTTTTATTTAAAAAGCACAAAAATGGCTTCTCTGCTGCTACCTTGGAAGGTTTCTATCATATATACTGTCTGTCTGCAAAGAAATAGTCTTCTTTGCACTTCACTTTTGAACTATTCAACCCTAATTTGTTACTAGGGTCAAGCTGGTTCTTATCTGCTAAGGAATAATAAAACCTCACATGTTCTAGCAGAAGACTTACACAGCTAGTCAGCAGCTGAGTTGTTTCTAAAATGGAAAAGAGAAAGAACAGAAATACTAGAAAATTAAGAATGCCTTTTACAATGGCAATCAATAAAGAGCAGCAAAATCAATTTCTTTAAAAAGTTGAACAAATTCAACTTTTCAGTTAGTCCAGCAGTAACAGAACTAGCAGGCAAAGAGAGTTATTAATGAATTATTTGGGGAGCTGGACAAAAAAGAACCTTTATTTTCTAAATTATTAAAAATTAATTCATGTGTTCTTTGCTAAAGTTCTAGCTGTCACAGAGTAGCAGTCCAATGTAGGAGCACAATTAAGTTGAGTTCACCCACATGTTAATAAAGGACCTCTCTGGAGCCTGAAGAGTCATTTTGAAGTCTGACTCAAGGGAGGAGTTTAGTTTTACTGGATAAAACTTTGCAAATATTGGCTGATGTGTTAAGTCTAAGAGGCACATTCACAGGAAAAGTTATTTTTTTATTTGAAATTGAATTTGAGTATTTGTTTACTTGGACTATTTAATTCTAAGAACAACCTGAATAAATCATTACATGGCTATACTTCAAACAGGGTGTGCTTTTCTGTTTCCACTCACTCCCAGAAAGAACTGAAAGTTATGAGGATTAGCAACAGAGATTATGACATGTATGAAATGCCTCCCATAGTAGTAGCAATGAAACAGAGCAGAATTTCTCAGCTGATAAGAGACAGGTAAAGGGACATACCATAGTGTAACTTTGTGTGGCACAGAGAAATTGAATGATTAATAGTTGGTTTCATAACATAGTTACTAGAAAACAAACAAAAAAATTACTGACACAGTTTCAAAACAAAGAAAGGCTTATTACTTTACTGTACCCAGTTAATCTGCATAGTGACTTTAATGTCATAAGCACTTGTCTGCAAAAGAATTGGGGCAACCAAATTTATTCTGTATCAGACCTCACACAATGCAGGTGGTCATGTATGATGTGAATGAAGACCAGAGACCATTTTATGGCCTTAACTGTGAAGCAACAAGGCTGTTGTGTCTATTAGAGCAATTGAAACATTATAGAATTTTCTAATTTGAGAAGATAAATCAGACAACTTTCTAGAACTGCATATTCAGCTAATCTTGTTTCATTGCTCAACCACTTATGCACTTTCTAAAACTACTAACACAAAACAAATTTAAAATTAATTGTTTTCACTACTTTGTTATGCTTGAGAAATATTTTCATCTACCACATTAGAGTAATACATTTTGTTACATGAACTTTCATTTGAAATAGACTTTAAAAGATTAAGTGCTTGAGAAACAAACAAATAACAAAGACTCAAAAACTTAGTAGGGCTTTTTGTTGTTTTTTCTTACTTTATTTGGAAGATAATAACATGTCTCAATAAGCAAGAACTTCCAGAGTGTTTTGCTCTCCCATCCAGTCAAACCCCTCCAGTGGAAGATATTCCTCTCTTATGTGTTCTTCCTCAGTTTAAACCCAGCCCTGCAGCCAAGTAAATGGACAATCCATTTTTGCACATACTTCAGTCTGAGTAGCTGCAATTAGGACACAGGTATAGGGTCTCATTAGCTAGCATAGGTAGCACAAAGTTCACCAGAAATGACAAGCATGCTAACCTTGAAGCTTCAGAATTATTTTAAAGCCTCTGGGACAGAGGCTTGTTTAGTGATCTCAACTGCTCTGCCAGGGGACCAATATGTAGTTAAACACTGAAAGGGATACTCATAAAAACTATCTTTATCTTGTGAAGCTTTCTTCAGGCTGCAGTTCTCAGGCAGAGTCCACCTTCTTCCTTGACAGCCCTAAGAAGGGTCTGAACTCCAGCTGCTTTGACATAGATGTTAATAAAACATCTTTTCCACTGAGACTAAAAGTCTAGGAAGATTTGCCTGCCTTAATCAAAATTAGCACTTTTAACTTCTGCTCCCTATTTTTTCCATGATGAAAAGGCACAAATGGAATAGATTTCTCCTGCAAAGTACTAAGATTTGCTTATGCAAAGAAATAACTTGTCTCTGCCTCTTTCCAACCACTTTCTCCTATATAGCATATCTATGCATGTTTCCCAACTGTAAGTCTCAACATTGATTTGGAAAACACGTATAAAAAAAAAAGGTAAACTTTTCAACAGTTTTTTTTCTACATATACCTTTGATATGATAGACTTTATCATATAAATTACTGTTCCTAGCTCCAGTACCTTCCCCAAACAGTCTCCCACAAAGATCTTGCCAGAAGGTTTGGAAGCAATCAAAACAGTCCCACAGAGAGATTGTCAGTTGTGGAGACAGTCAAAGTGGCTATGGTACTAGCCATAGTACTAATCAAAAAAGAATTAAAAATAGTAAACCACCAAATAAAACTAACAAAACAACACAAAAGATATCAGTGAAGAGCAAGCACAGATATTGCCAGTGGATATAGCAATATGTGAACCACTACTGCCATGTGAAAACCTGCATTAATATTGCTCATTTGCATTGAGCTACTGAAATTTAATTTAAAAAAAAAAAACAACAGTCAAGAAGATTAGACATATGACATCGGAATAATTCCATAAGTGTCTAAAAGCTACAGTTACATGCTACAGTTATAGTAATAAAAAGAGACAGCCATTTAGCCTTTAGATCCCAGATTTATTATGCTTAAATATTGGATTTTAAGATACTAAAAATACTTTCTCATGAGGGAAAAACAAAAAAATAATGATTGAAAGCAGCATACATGTGGAACATTCTCTCAAAAACCCATAATGCATCTAATGAATATGGCTGAGCAAGATTGTCGAGGGTTAAGATTGTGGGGTGACAATACAACCCTGGCAGATGTATTGTTAACCCCCTCTCTCCCCCCACTTCCCCCTTTTTGCCCCTCCCTCTCCCCCCCTTCCCACTCAGGACAGTCAATTGGGAGGCAAAGAAGGACAGAGAGAAGAGAGTTGGAAAAATTAACAATGTTTTAATAATGCTACTAATAAGAATAGAGAAAATAATACAAAATATACAAAACCAATCTTGAAAGTCTCAGCAACTGCAGAGCCGGCACCCAAAGTCCTGCATTAGACTCTGCAGCCAACCGGAGCTGGATTCAGTCTCTCACTAGGCCTCAGTTCGCAGGGACGACTAGCAAGGTCCTCTCCTAATGTCGGCCATAAGCAGAAGGGAAAAAGCAAAGGCAAAAGGGCAAAAAGGGAAAAGGGATGAGATCCTCGTGATCTCCCACTTTTATATGAAGTATTCACGTGAATGGAATGTTATACACAGTTGGTCAGTTTCTTGGTCACCGGTTTCTCGTTGCCCCTCTCGTGAGATGTCCATCCATGCTTATCAATAAGTTTGCATTCCATTGCTAGGTTTACCAAAACATGTGTCTGGTTCTCCAGGAAAATGCAGTTAATATGAAGGCTTTAGCTGACAGGCAAAATTCACTGAGAGAGAAACTTGGTTTTAACAAAACCAGGACAAAAATACATACTTAAAATTAAGTCCTTAGCTAAGTCTTAGTAAACACTGAAGACATTACTTGTAGGCTGAAATCTATTAACTTGCTAAATGCAGGAGCTCCATATTCACATCATCTTTTTTTTTTTCTACTTGGAAAATAAACTTTATGTTACATAACTACAGCAAAAAAACCTTTTACTTTCAAAGTATTTCCCTCTTTTTCTTTGCATTCTAAAAGTGAAGCAGAATGCTTTATGAAAGTAAAAAAAATTATTTTTAAGCAAGCTTTTTTATTTCCAATAAATCTAACAGCATATACTGCACTATAATGGGATACGGAACTAATTGGCTTTTGCTTTATATTATGATTTACTCTGTCTAAACAATCTGAATCTTGTAAATGAGAATAACAGACCTTTAAACACATTTACACTTATTTTGAGAAGTGTAAGTAATCATACTAGAGGAAGAATGGAGCTGAATTAATTGTTCAAGTTTTATGTCTACATCGTTTTTTTGGGCGGAGTAGTAGGGAGAGAGACTACAAAGTGTGAAAGTGTTCTGTTCTCTTTTTTATATATAATTATGCTTGCCATTTTACAGGAAAAAAAAAAAAAAACAAACTGTCTGTTAATGTAGAAACACTAGCTTTTGTGGATCATTTTATGAATAGAGATAAGACAACAAGAGTCACTATTTCACTGGTGTAGTTAAACATGCTGACATGGCAGAGTAACCTTTCCCAACAAAAGAGCAAGGGGTGCAACAAATGCTTAAAGCTAAACCTTGTTCTTCACTTTAAGTCAGTACAGTGATAATACTGGCTACTTCTTCACTCATACACCTTTATGCAGCTCAGCAGTGTCATGGCACATGAAAACTCCAGATGTCCAGATGTTACATCTTGCTGTATCCTTATCCAAACACCTCATGATGTTCTTGTGTTAAGAACATGTTTGCCATCTCCCTTCTCATCAATCCTAGAATTAATTGCTGATAAGTCTTAGCAAGTGGCATTTTACAAGTAGATCTGTTTGTTTTCTTGCTTTCATTAAAAAAAAAAAAACACTTATGTGTTGCACAGAATTGTTTCTTTCAAATCAGACCATGCTCTTGGTTTTTCATGTTTGGTTTCTTTTTTTCTTTTTTCTTTTTTTTTTTTTAGTTTTCTAATCAAACCACAGGAAATATTGTATGTACAACAAGCATAAACAAAGGGTTTTCTTTGCAGAAAAAAAGAAAAAATGAAACAAAATTAATTTAAATTTTTATTGATTTTTTTTTAAATCCCACATTTTTACTTGCCTATTAATGCAGAAATCATCTGACTAATAAGCTACATAACTCAGCTGTACAAAAACTGACAGAGATCCAAGCAGACAGAAGTAACAGGAAAACAGTCAGAAGCATAAAGAAACCTACATTTCCCCAAGAAATTGCAGCTTTCCACTGAAAGGACAGCCAGCCAGGTGGGAGGAAGGAAAAGAAGCAGGAAAGATTTCTGGCTGCTTCAGGTGTTCTTCAATGTTTAGAACAAATTCAGAAAATAGTAAATTTTATCAGTAACACACAACTAGTGATCTTTGCATCACAGAAAGCATTCTTCTTTAAATTAGTTTTAAATTAAATCTAGCTTATAAGTTGCAAACTGTTTTTGTGACCAAAATTTTCCAAAAAGTGTTATCATTTTATGTTGTAACACAGAATGACTTTTAGTCCATGATGCAACTATTATGAATCATTTTTTTCAGAGTTCTGATGATATGGATTTACTACTGTTTAAGAAGTATATAATAAAAATCTATTATAAAATTACTGTACTCATTGGTATCCCCCTACAGAAATGGTATGAAATCATTTGAATCTGTATGGAATACAGTTACAAATCTTTAAGTAGCAAGTCTGACAATTTTTTTAATTATACAAATGTCATAATCCAAAAATTTAAAAAAAAAAAAAAAGTGATAGGAATGTCTTGCATAAAACAAAAATTTAAGTTCTGCTTTAACATTATAACAGAGACACAGAGACCAAAAGAATTCTATTGGGAGAGGAATATACTCACCTGCTTTATCCTCACTATTCCTCATTCCTGAGAACACCACAGCATGCTCTTATATGTTCAGCAGCTCACATGAGCTGCTGAGAAAAGGTTTGTATTTGTGCACTGATGGGAAAACATACTTATTTCAGTTTGCTCTTCAAAGTTGTAAGTGATATTAAAGGTGAATGATGCCCATACAGCCTATACACCTTGGAACCTCTACCTACTTAGAAAACCATAATGCTATCAGCTCTTGCTTTGCATCACTTTCTGTAGGCTCGAAAGCATCAAAGTACTTCAAGTTCCTGTTATCTCTTCCACTGAAGTCAACAGGAGATTTGCACAAGACTCACTTTTCTGAAATTCACAGTACTATCCTGCTTACGAAATGAAGAGCCCTTGTTCTCACTGGACACCTGGGCTTTTTGGAGCAGAACCCTGAAGAAATTGCAGTTTTAAAGTGCTGGTAGCTAGACTACTTCTTCTCTGTGAGTTTTCTGAAAAGGTTCTTAAACACCAAAAAAAAAAAAAACAAAAAAAAAACAACAAAAAAAAAAAAAACAAAAAACAAAAAAAAAACAAAAAAAATAAAAACAAAACAAAACAAACAAACAAACAAAAAAAAAAAAAACCAAACATTGAACAGAGCCTGCAAGTTAAATTCTCAAAGAAAGATGGTTCAGAGCAAATAGGCAAATAGGTAAGACAAGGCAGAAATATGAAGTCTTGTACACAACTCTTTTCCTGCTCTCTGTGTCCTCAAAGGTGAGTCCTTGCTTCCAGGCATCTCAGCAATTTTTTGAGTTACAGTAAACTGCAGTGTACTCTGGCCCCTGGGAAGATCTGAGTCACTGCTGAACCTGGCTCTCTGCTTCTCACTGCTCTCTGTTTAAGCATGAGCTGTGGACTCTCAGCTCAGTAGAGTGACTCTGGCTTTTCTTACTGTTCTGTCTCTGGCAACCTCTCCTCGAAGCACAGCACATAAAGGAAAAAGCAGTCCCTGCCCTCCAGTGGGGCTTACAGGTCTGGATGCCTAAAGAAAAGCAAACACAAATTCAGAAAATAAACTAAAAGAGATACAAAGCCTGTCACAAACCTTTACAAAAACCTCTACTTAATTAACATCAGCCAGTTAGCTCGGTTCTGTATATAGATATCAAGAGCAATACTGAGCTACAATGCAAATTCCTGTCCAGAACAAAGACAGGTTCCTTCTTGCAAAACTATGATCCTACCTAAATACCTCCTGAGAGTCCTTCTCTTAGGTCATGCCCAGACCTACCATGTGTGCCACACTGCCACAAAACCACCTGGACACAAGTGTCTGCCACTCCTGGGCAAGGCTTCCCCCACCACTTGGTGCCTTCTTCTTGGACCACCAACCTGCCCAAACATCCTCCATCTCACCGCACCATTGGCTGCTCCTGGGCAGGGCTTTCTGCTGTGAGGGACCTCCACACACAGGTGCAGTCTCATGGGGGCAAAGCGTACGTGCTCGCCTTGGGCACTCAGGAGCAGGGAGGAAGGTGCTTCTCCTGCTGCCATACAACTCTACAATGTACAAGGCATTGCAGATCCCACAGAAGGAAGTCGGAGAGCCTCAGGAATGCCCAGCTCCAGGATCTCTGCTGACAGGACTGGCAGTGCCCTAGGTTTTTGGTGAACAGTTGCATAAAAAATAGAAAAGGGCCAGCTTTTTAGCTGCAAGTGACTTAGAAAAGTTATAGAGATTTTTTTTAAAGTGTATTTTTTAAAAAGGGATTTGTAGGCTTGCTGTTCAGTGGCCTGGCTGGAGAACTTTTTTGTGGGGTAGCTCAGAATTGGAGTCACTGTAGCAAAATATAACCTACCGAGTTATTTTTTAAAATAGCCTTTCATATGAGGCTTTATTGATTTTTTATTCTGTTTCTATTGTTTTAAAATGTTCAACAACTACTTCTTTCTCCTTAGCCAGCCCTCACTTTTGAAGTACATAAGTTATTTTTAGAGATACTTAACTCTTTTTCAGATATGACCAAGACAGATCTTCAGGGCCTAAATTTGTACCTTGAGTAGCTGGATTAAAGAGAGTGGTATCACTCCAACAAAGTCTTGTCATCTGTATTTTTCTTCTATCTCCAACCAAAGGGAAGTACAGTTTTCATCTATTGGTGACATCTGTGTTGGGACTCAATGGATGTAATTTTTCTATTGTCTTACTGTGTGATGCAACTATTTGATGCATATGACAGTTCCTTATTCATCTTGATTTCAAAATTTCCTCTTCTACAATCTGCTCCATGCTAATGCAAATGTTTCATTTGCCAAATAAGCTACTTCTCTAAGACTCCTCTATCATTACTGCCATCTAATCTTCCTTTATTTTCTTTGTTTTCTTTGTTCTCTTTTCCTCCTTTCACAAGGAGACATCTAAAAATAATCTGGATACCTTCTCTTATTTGACCACAGTTACATGTAGTTGAGATAAGAGATAGTAGGTTCCATTTGTCTTTTGATTTGCATTTAATTTATTTAAGAAGACTTTGCATCTTATCAACCTGGTCTAAAATTACTGTACTTACAATATATATTAATTCATGTTTTCTGAAACAAAGGATTGATATTGGAGCATTGGATCACAGGTCTTTTGTTACTGAAGGCAGAGGGTGATTTATGACAGGTTTTAATGAATGAAAAACCTACCCCAAGAGATAAAGAAAAGTTAATTCTTCAAGCATTAGGAGGCCACAGCTATATGAAGAAGAGGATGGGAAAAGTCTATAGATAATGGTAAATTATTACAAGTATGCATTTACTTTAGTATTGCTAATATTTTATTATGGTCATTTTAAGATGTTTTTATAAAAATTTTTACCATGGTCCTTCCTGAAAAGACAATTTTTTTTTCCACCATTAAATATGGTAGATATATTCAAATTTTTTTTCCTTATAACATGGAACATTAGATCACCACTATTGGGGGGGGAGGGGGGAAATCAATACAAACCTGTAATAACCTTGCTCAGGAATGTTATACTGCTGTGCAATAGTGAGCTGTTATGCTAATGTCTGCCTTTTGTTTCACATACCACCCAGCTTCATGATCTGAAGCTACAAATGCTTTTCTGTACAAGTATATGAAGATTTATACAGGTATATAATGTATGCAAATAATATATGCTTAATAAGTTTTGTCCACATTTTCTGGATTTCTATGTACTGTGTCTCATATGAGAGACAGGCTAATAATTGAGTTTCTCCAATAAAAATTTCAGTTTGTGATACTGATTGTTCTGACAACATTTAATTTCGTTCATTGTTTTGTCAGAGACCTGAATGTTGCTTTTGTAACTGGAGCTCAGGGAGGAAATCAAAGGAAGTCTATGGCAGACTGAGCTTGAGCCGTATTCAGCAGCCAGTCAGGAGGAATTTGACCTAAAAAACTGTTCATTCTTTGAATTTCTTTTTGTGGCACCCTACATATTAGAAGATTGGAATGATATCTGTATGGTATTTAAAATTCCTTTGCAAGAAGAAAAGATTAGTCTGCTCAGATAGCAGTAAATTATGATTTAAGCTAAATGAAGAATCAATAAGGATAATGGGCAAAAAACAACAGTGCAAAATAACGCTTTATTGAAAAATTGATAGTTTATCAATTGTTTAGTAATCTTCCGTTGTAATTCTAATAACTTAAGTAGGACACAGAATTGTTTGAAAAGCTTTTCCCAGTTCTCTCCTTCCTATGGTAGCTTCTAGCAATTTTTATCTACTGCCTTAGCAGATTTCTTCAATATACTGTCTGAAAAATAAAGATATCACCCTAGGGAAATTAGAAGAGTATGAGGTTTGAAACTTCCCAAACCAGCAGCATTTTGAACAGCCTATATTGCTTAAATAGTAAAATGATTCAGAAGTTTGTTCTGGTATTTTGTGTCAAGGGAGCATCCTGAGATATAAAAACATAATGATCTGCCTTTTCAAAAGCCAATGTAACAATTATATCTCTTGATTTTTACAAATTCTTTGTATTTCATGGCAGCTGGTGATGTTTATATTGATAGATATATCAAACTCATCGCAATCAGAAAAGAAAATATGAACATATATGCCCCTTGTGTAGGTTGATTTCTATTACCATTTTTTAGTATTTTCGTGAAGCTCTGTATTGTCAAAACTGCGTTAATAGTACTATTATATACATACATAGTTGCATAGAAAATAATGTACTAAGCATCCAAACAGATGACTTTGTAAAAGTAAGATAACCCCTAGAATAGACAGAATTGCTATTTGCAGTTGTGATGTCTTAATTTTAAATATAAATATTTAAATGTGTTGATATTAATCAGAATCCTCATTAATGTTATACTTAAGTTTTTTGGTTTTATTGCCTTAATTTTAAACCAAAACTCAATTATTTTAAACATTACAAGATGCCTCCCTTAGTAGGCAAGGCTTTTAGATTTAGGTGGACATTTATGCCTGTCCGTTTTGCTTTGTCATCCAGAGAGGCTCCATTTTTATTGACATATAGGGAATTACACTGTACGGTAACACTTTTCACTTCATAAGTTACACAACATACATTAGTTTTAGCATGTTGATTTGGCTAACGCTAGTAACACTGCTACACTCATGGGAACATTCATCCATGTATTCGTTTAGGATTGTTAGTGGAAGATTTTAACTTCATAAAGAGCAAAATATATGTAAGTAATTTACTGAAACTGGGAACTATTTTCTTCAGGTGTTTGAAACTGGATTTACTCTATCTTTTTATAGATTGATTATATGTTGTATTTCACCACTAAAGGGGATGTATTTCTGAATAGTACTTGAAATTCTGAGATGTGATTGAGATGGGAAGGAGGACGCATAGTTCAAAACAGAAGACAGACTAGAGTCTCATTGCTGAGGAATGTTTACGTCCTGATTATTCAGTGAAAAGCCACTGTAGAGATGAGGCTCTGGTTAGAACGTGACTTAGAATTGCCTTTGATATTTGTCTTTGATTTATGATCTGTTTCTACCCTGGAGAACAAGGACAGATGTTTGTGTGTGGTGGCTCCATTGCATCTCAGGCATACATTGGTATACTTAGTGCCTGTGTGTAAAGAGAAGGAATTATCTGGCAGCTTAGAAAGGACAGAGAAAACTTTGATGCATTAGGTAACCATTAAACTTGAAAACACTCTCCAGCCTCCAATCCTGGAAATAAATACCAGATGTATCCCAATTAATTATTGGGATGAGATGCACGAGTGCACCATCCCTCCTTTGAGGTTTGCTCAGCCTTCTGCTTTTCTCCAATGACCTGGTTTCTTCTGGATTAATACCCAGGTACACAGCAGCAAGTGCCCTCTGACAAGTATCCCTGTCACAAAAAAAGGTGTGGAAACTGAAGTGCAGGGGAATCCATAAAATCCTTTCCTGCCCCACAGTTTGGATGTAGCACTCTTGTCAGCTACCAGTTTAGGAGCCAGGACCAGTCAAAAGAAAGTATATCCAGAACTCTTTTACAACACAGCCATAGCTGTGAACTTTTACAAGTGGTAACTAATAGGAGATTATTAAATACTTCTGATTTGAATCAGGAAAAGGTCTTGTGTGGAGAGCAGGAAAGAGTCCATTTTTAAAGGTTTGGGGATTTTTTTGCACACCCATGAATTGCTGTTTCTTTCTATGCTATCAAACTTCTATTTGAAATCTACAAAATTAAGCTCTGATCTCTCCTTGCAATTTTGTTTGTTCCTGCAAATAGCTCTACCTACCAATAGAGCTGTGTATTAGTAAGAGTTTTCTAATAAAACGATCTAATGTTCAGAGCAACTACAGAAGTTTCCTTAAGAAAGACTGGAAAACATATTCAGAAAACTTTTAGAAAGGCATTAGAAATACTCAGGCAGGACTGCAGCAATGAAAATGAAACTTTTTAGGCTGCAAACACAGCCAAATGACTCTTCTCCAGTTCCAAACCCAATCCATTATGTCTCCTTAGAGTGCAGTGGAGTGATCTGGGAATTACTCAGATGGTTAAACAGACAGTACTGAGGAACAAAGCATTCCTGTGTTTGTTTTACACTTCAGAAATGCCTATAATTGACAACAGCAGTACCCAGGGGACAGGGAAGTTAGTGAATTATAGCTCTCTGTAGGCATCAGAAATGTAAAATTTGATTTTTCTTGTGCTGGCAAGCTGTATGTTTTGGGCCATTTCAATTAAAAATATGCAATAATGTGCCCTTAACTGTTCATAGCAAAACTATCAAGGAGCTATGAATAAAGCAAAACATTTGAATTAAACTTGGTTAATATTACTCTGCTTCCAAGACTAAACTTGGTTAATATAACTGATTCTAAGAATGAATAATAACTTCAACACACATTTTCACTACACATCATTTTTGGTTTGTGAAATGAAAAAAGATGAAAAAAGCAAAAGCAGAAGTGTTAAACACCCAGCTGAAATTAATATGGCTTTATGTAAATGTCTTTTTATTGAAGCTAATTCAGCAAACAAATACTTCCCTGCCAGAAACGTTACTCATCTCATAGGAGGTATTTGCCTCCCGACAATGACAGTTGGTATTCTGCTGCTGCTTCTCATTGAGGCTTCATAAATGGGAGGGAGTGAATTTATTTCTCATTATGTCCTTGTAAAACCTTAACTGGAAGACAGCCAGACTTCTTATTTACGCTGGCTAGACTTTTTTGTTATTTTTGATGAACTTATTTACAGCTATTGATTAAGAGTTGCATTTTACACCCTGGACAATCTAATAGCTTTTTGCTAATAGAAATGTCTACCATCATTTACTGTTGTGCAAACAAACGTGATCCACTGGGGAGTCTAACACATTACTCATTTTAAAAAACATTACAGCTGTTCACACCAGTTAGGTCAAACTTTCCAGGAAACAGCTCTCACTTTATTATTATAAGTTCTGAATTATATAAAATGTTCAACAAGTAGAACTTTTAGACTGATGTAATATCAACCAATCACATATTCACACTTCTATCTGGGAACTGCATAAGTGCTTAAAACCGATAACAACATGTAAGCGCAAGAAACCTGAAACAAAAGCATGTTATGATAATTTAGAAATCAGCATTTCATTTGTTCTCAGGGACAAGTAGTTGAATTGGTATTTGCATACGGACTGCCAGGATGACAGCAGAGCATATTTAAACTGAAATAATAATCATTCTGGAAGGTATTTTTGGTAGTGACAGTTTTCAGAAATGTCTGAAAATGTCTGTAGTTCTTCCACAGTTATGAAAAACACTTTTTTCCTTTCAGAGGGAATGATGGGGTCCTTAAAGCTGGTGAACACAACTTAAGATGTGTACTTTTCAATGCATGAACTATAGTATTTTCTGTAGTCTGTTCTGACTTTATGCTGTGCCTAAAACAAGGCAATGTTGAGCTCAATTTTGAATCCTAAACTACGATCTCAATCTCATCACTATAAATCCAGGCTGCTGACTTCATTGCTACTAGTCTTAGCCAAGAATAAAGTGTGAATCCAAATCTTCACCAATGATGTCCCGCTCCCAACTATTTTCTAGTTACACTAATACACGAAATAATTAGCTTCATTACTTGCTTTCTGATGTCTTCCACAATCTCTATTAGAACCCTAATCTGATATATTATGCTATTCAACCTACATGTAATTGTTTTCTTGGCCTGGCATCACAAAAACATGTGATATTAACAGAATACTAGGAGCTTTCATGGTAGATGGAGCATCACCTTGTCTTATGCATGAATAAAATGCTAAGCATCTGCTGAGTATCCAGGACAGTCACTGAACTCTGTGGGACATATCTGAGAGAAACAGGTTTCATAAATTTACTTTTTTTTTTTTTTTACCTTTTACATTATACTGCCTTTTATTTCTCTGTTACCAGCTTTTACCTATATTGGTATTTCATCTTTTTATGCAAACTCATGAGTAACTGTATATTTTGACAACTTAGAGTATTCTGCTTGCCATAATTCATTTTCCTTTAACATCTGTGACTGTTACAGACATACTTTGACTTTTCAGGTTTTGTTTCATGAAAAAAAGAACAAAGCCTACAATGCCAGCTTCTTTTTCAATTTCTATTTTTTCTTACCAGTGCCTGAATAAACTACTCTCATTTTGAACTACTTGTCTCCTGAGCCACCTTCTACACTTCTCAGAAATATGATAAATTCAGCACGTAAGAAATTCATTATATATGACAATCCAGCCTTTTTATGGTTTTTTTTTGTTTGTTTTGGTTTGTTTTTTTTTCAGCCTGTTCAAGTGCCAGTTTACACTGTAAGTTCTCATTAGGTGTTTGATTTTCTGTGACTTAGGAATTACATGCCAGGTTTTCATGAAGCAACGTTTAACAAGTGTCCTCAGAGTGTGTCCCACAAAGAAATCGAAGGTTTCCACTGCCGCCTATAGAAACTCTGGATATAGTTGTAGCCATGAAGAGTCCACAGAACTCCGTTATAACCCATTTTTCATTCATCCAAAATGCAATTTGCCTTTTTCAGCTTTAGATGTCTGCAGTGTAGTCATCTTTCCCTGAGCTAGTCATCTGAACAGCTATTATAGTCCATTGGGAAAAATCAACAATCCTAAAGTAAAGTTCCTCTGACCCATGTAATCTGCAACAGCAGTAAAAGAACTTCACATTTGAAGTATCTTTGTCTTTAGAGTAACTGTTCTTAGTCTCCATTGCAGATGTCTACACTTGGTCAACAAAGTTTCTTCTTTCTCATGTCTGACGTATTCCACCGCTATTCCTCTTCTTTAGTTGCAGTAGACCACAAAATCTCACTGTTTCATTTTGTTTCTTCTCCCAGGTTGAAATTACAACTAGTTACACATGGCACCCTTTAAGTCACATCTGTCCCTCTGTATGTGAGATAGTTTTAGTCTTCTCCACATTTCTTCCTCCTGCAGAGTCCACACTGGCATCTGCATACGTATCTCTAGGGGAAGAATGCAAGGAAGCAACATGACCAGGGTTTTATACACTTCCACTCTGTTCTAGCCTCTGACTGCCTCTACCCATACTGGGAAGTAATTAAGTCCATGATAACAGTGGTAACCTACTAACAGATAGGTGAAACAAGCCATTCTACTTTTCTCATTTAAAACTAAGTGGACTTCCTAATCTAATTTCCATGTTGGCTTCATTTTGGACAGAAAAGATGGGTGAGATTATTCTAATTAGCAGGCCCACTATGCATGCTGCAGTATCAGATAACAAATGTACACTCAGCTAGTCAATATGCTGCTCTGTAGCTTTCTTTACATGAGCATCCCTGCCTTCCCCTCCAATACCAAGAGACTGTTGTCTTGAACAAAAGGTTCAAATGATTCTTCAGAGACTCTTCTTAGGGGCACAATAGAACAGATAAGAGCACAAAAGACTGGCCTTTTGAAATGCTATGCTTTCTCTTTACCTAATGCATTTTATGGGGTCCAGTCATTATCTTCCAGGACCATATATCTACGAATATATTTCATAGCTTTGATCTGAGTGAGCTAATTATGCAATTAGGCATGTGGAAATTAAAGTGACTCTGAAGTGTTGGCCTACTCCTGGAAAAAACAGAAGGCAGAGATTTAATAAAAGGCCTGCTAGATGATTCTGATATAATGAAGATAATAAAGAATTATTTCATTTGATATTTTATTATATACTACTGAAACAGAGAAATAAATTTAACAGCAGAGTCAATTATACTGTTAAGCAGCATTCTTTATTTTATGAGCGTTGGGGAACACTAGGGATCATCTTCCATAAATGCTCCAATGACTGGATGCTCTTACGTTGCTTATATTCACATAATTATTACATATGCATTATCATTTTTGAAAATTTTGACACACAATACATCTATATTATTCTTACTTACAATACATAGATTAATTAGTAGTTAAATATAAACTAAGCACTCTTCTTCTAAACAATGTATCACTTAATCTTCTGTCTCCCTCTTGTCATGCAGAAGGATCTAAAACTTGAAAAATATCCCCTTATTTTGCAGGTGGTCAGAAAGCATTTATTTCATGTCAATCAGTTAATGATGAGTATGTCTTTTGTAATTTAATCACAGTACACATTATTTTGGCAGATTCTCTTTACTATGGTGGGAAAAGTATATAGTCAAAAGGTCTAGGAAGCCTCTAAAGTTTCAATGAAGGGAAAAATTATTAGCACTGGTGTACCTAAAGAGAGAGGAAAACTGAAATAAATTGACATATATCACAGCTTTGAAAGCCATATATAATGAAATACATTTTGAAAAGGAATCAGTATTTCAGAAATAAGGGACAAAATAAATGCCTTCAGCATGTAGAAGACTGATAATTCCTTGAAGGTGACACTGTATCTTATGAGGGAAAAGTAAAGCTAATAGCCTGCTATCTTAAAAGCGTAACCTGAATAGAACTGCTGAATAAAGATGAAAGGAACTTACCACAATCTTCTCCTATAAGAATCGTCATGGAATTCTCCTAGAATTTTACTAAGACTGGTAATGATGAATGCTTCATGTCATCGCTCAAATCTATAAATTTGTTTAAGAATGTTTTAAACTGATAGCTTCCTAAAGTTAACTAAAAGATTGAACTGTCGTTCAAGATCACTTTATTATGCTCTGACTGAGAGCATTTATTGGTTCTTGTAAGACCACATGTAATACCGCACATTCATAGAAATATCCTTAAAATATGCCACTAAGATTTGTAAAACAAAGCTAAGTGTTATAACATCTCCCAAAACCTTAACAGCCAGCAAAATATAGGCATAAATAAATGAATAACTCCTTGTCAGTAAAACAAGTAAAAAGGTTAAAATACTTTGAGTTTCACTTTGTTTTCTATGTCATATCTGAACACTAATCTTTTAACAGATAAGTTTCTATAAGGCTGCAAAATTATCTCAATTCTATAAGCAGAGAACAAGGAACATGAAGGAATCCAGTCAACCCTGCACTTATCTCTGAATGAAATTAAGTTTGTGCCAAGTTTGAAATGTGTGTAAAAGTGTGTATGTACACATTTGAGGTGCCTTGTAGCTGCTCAAAGCTGGAGTTACCAGAGCTTCAGGTAAAGCACCAGCAATGTTTAGAAAGGAAGGAACTTTATCAGTCTAGATTAAAAAAAGATAGATGAATGCAAAATTTCTCACGGGTTGTAGTTTGTGCAGTGTGTTGAAGGCCTTCTGACGTCTGCATCACAGCTATGCACCCACTTACTCAAACACACTACACCGATGCACTGAGGGCTGATCCTTCTAACCTTAAACTTCTCTGAGAAGAATGAGCTAAGTGGATAATAATTATAGTAAACCACCATTCTGATGGTGTTTGAACCAGTCATATACTTTTATAGCCTGCATTGAAAATCATTGCTATTTACAAGTAAATGCAAAATAATTTGTAATTCTCAATTAAGCTTTTCTTCCAAGTCATAGTACTGCCCTGAACAAATTATATCTAGAGGATATAGCTGCAGTGCAGTAGAAGGTGAGACCAGGTCAGTTATATCTGTATTCCAGCCAGCTTTGTCATAGCCTGTTTGGGCACCATTTACAGAAAACTGCAGAATTACCAACTTCAGCCATCAACTCTATCTCTAGTATATTGAACAGGTTTCTACAACTGTATTGACTTCCAATTGCAAGACAAAAACTCTGGGTGGAAGAGGAGGATCACAAACATGGGCAGTGAGGCTCCCTCTAAGAAAGTGGCAACAGGGAGTACAGCTTGACAGGTCACATTTAAGAGCTGGTTTAATAGCTAGGAACCCACAAAGTTTTTTTAAAATCCTCTGAATCAGGCAAAACAGCCTCCAGCAGAGTCCTGGAATAAACATCAGTTTAATTTTTCATACACTGCAATCCTTTTTTGCTTCTAGCCATTCCTGTTGCAACCTGGTAAACCTGAGCTGCAAAGGGACAGCATTTCTGAGCCTGAAGATGCGTTTAATGAATGCAGAATTTGTTCCATATTATCCAAGAAAGCAAAAATTCTTTTGAAGTTAAACCACATTATATTTCCCATTATTGTGTGGGCTGTTTATTTTATATTAGTTTTTTAGGAAATTATTGAGAGTTTGTTAGAGAATGGTCCAAAATAGTGATTATATTAATGGTAAAAGTAGAGGGATCATTTTCTATCAAAACAGCAGTCATAGGCTACAACATATTTCAGCTCATGCTATATAAAAAACATTCTTCAAAACGACCATGTCACCTCTTAGAAATGAGAAGAATGGACTTCTTACGTGTTTCCCTCTGCCACATGCAATTAGCTGTTCCAAGACAAGAGTTTTTAATTCCTTTAAGTTTTAGAGTGCCAGTTTTCTGACCCAGGAACACAGGAAGGGAAACATCAATCCAAGTCACACCTACCATGGCCATTAAATTGTATAACACCATTGCTTAAATAAGAAGTAATTCTCAGATAGCTTTATAAATAAAAAGTATCTCACCTGAAAAACAACTCTAAAATAATCACATTTATACCTTTATTTTCTATTTCATCTGATTTCAGGCTACACCTCTAGGTATTTGTTTAAGGTGGTTAATGTTATGACCATGAGCCAGCACTGTGCCCTTATGGCCAGGAAGGCCGATGGCGTCCTGGGGTGTATTAGAAGGCAGGTGGTTAGTAGGTTGACAGAGGTTCTCCTTCCCTTCTACTCTGCCCTGGTGACACCATATCTGGAATATTGTGTCCACTTCTGGCCCCCTCAGTTCAAGAAGGACAGGGAACTGCTAGAAAGAGCCCAGCACAGGGCAACAAAGATGATTAAGGGAGTGGAGCATCTCCCTTATGAGGAAAGGCTAAGGGAGCTGGGTCTCTTTAGCTTGAAGAAGAGAAGACTGAGGGGTGACTTCACTAATGTTTACAAATATATACGGGGTGAGTGTCACGAGGATGGAGCCAGGCTCTTCTTGGTGACAACCAATGATAGGACCAGGGGTAATGGGCTCAAGCTGGAACACAAGACGTTCACTTAAATTTGAGAAGAAATTTCTTCTCAGTGAGGGAGGTTGTGGAGTCTCCTTCTCTGGAGACATTCAAAACCTGCCTGGATGCCTTCCTGTGTAACCTCATCTAGGTGTCCCTGCTCTGGCAGGAGGATTGGACTAGATGATCTTACAAGGTCCCTTCCAATCCCTAACATTCTGTGATTCTGTAATTTATAATCTTAAGAAAAATTATTTGTTCATTAGCTGGGAGGTATTACTCTCATTATTGTTTAAACTATATATCTCACCTGTTCAACAATGATTTCAGATGCTTCCATGTTTTTCTTTTACTGGACACATTTTATGTGCCTCTCAGTAAATGTATTGATCTTGTTGAACAATTTATTTGCAAAACAAGTTTGACCATACAAATCTGCCTTAACCTGAGTTCTAGAATTAGTCATCAGGGCTCACAGCTATACAGCTGCTGGGCACAGCTGTGATTCAGAGGGACCTGTACAGAAATGAGCCCCAAGAACTTCCTCATGAAGTTCAGTGAAAGCAAGTGCAAGGTGCACCTGGAATGGATCCTTGCTCACCTACCAATTCCCACCCCACAAAGGGGCAGGGAAGAAAATAGGAATAGAAGTTGAAAATTGAAAAATTCATGTGTCTAAAGACAGTTTAATAGGTGAAGGAAAGAAAAAAACAAACAAAGCAAGGGAAACCTCTGAGCACCACCAGACTGATGCCAACTAACTGCCACTTGGGGAAAAGAAACAAAACCCAACTTCTTCCTCTACCCCGGTTTTCAATGCTGAGCATGATGTAGTATAGAACGTCTCTTTGGCCAATTCAGGTCAGCTGTCCTGGCTGTGACCATTCACAATCTCTTGCCCACCTCCAGCTGACTCTTGGGGTGGCTGAGGGCGACAGACGGAAAAGAAAAGAGCACCTTGATGCTCTTTAAACACTGCTCAGCAACAGCCAAAACAGTTGGTGTGCCATCAACATTGGTTTAGCCACAAATCAAAAACACAGCATGGTAGGTGGTTACTATGCAGAAAGTGAACTCCATCCCACTCAGAACCAGCACAATGGAATAACTACATGCAACAGTACAACTGGGAAAGCAGCTCCACAGAGAAGGATCTGGATATTCCAGTGAGCAAGAAGACCATGATTTAGAAATGCATCCTTCATATTTAGACTGGAGAAGAAGGGCTAATTGGAGATCTGTTGCTGTTTAAATTTTTGGTCAGAGGATATGGAGAAGATGAAGCTAGGCTCTTCTTGGAAATGCTTGGGAATAGGACAATTAACACAAGTTAGAGTATGGGAAATTCTAATCAGATATTAGGTGGTTTGGTTGGTTGGTTTGTACCATAAGTGTGGTATAGTCTTGAATTTAAGAAACCTGTTTTAAGCAGGAAATTCAACTAGGTGACCTCTGGAGTATGCTTCCAATATAAATTATGATTCTGTGGTTCTAGCCCTGACTCAGTAAGAAATTAATCCTATACTTGCATCTATCCCTCAGGAAAAATATCTTAAAATAATGGTTAGATGTTAATCAGGGTGGGCTGAAATCAGTGGGAGGATGGTCATATATTTCAGTAGTTTTCTGAGCAGGGATATGTTCCACCATCAGGACTCAGATACGCAGGAAATTAAACTACACTCTAATTTTTTTTTTAAAGCAGTCAGTACAAGTTCTGCCTCTGTCTCTTTTTGCACAGTTTGGGGGGGGGAGGGAAGGAAAAAAAAAAAAAAGAAAATCCCTTTATGAGGATCTTCATTAAGCCTTACAGTTGTGATTGTAACACGGGCACTTTATGCACAAACCGCAACAGATGTCTCCCACTATCAGTAGTCTACCTTAAAGTGGTATTTTTTGTTTGGAAGGTCAGAGGAGCAGTTTAAAGCCTGAACAGAAAACCTCATGTTTGCATTTGTTTCACTAACAACAAACATTTTCAATGTAGTAGATTTCTAGAGAAACACTGGAAGAAGGCATGCAGTTCTCTCTGATTTTCAGTAAACATTTGGGCATCTTACTCTCCCATATACCTTGGAAGGCTATGCCTTTAGAACCCAGGTGTCCCACAGAGATCCACAGCAAAACCATGACTTTAAGCCACTACTTACCTTGGCAAGGGAAGAATATTCCTTAGTGTTCCCATATGGCTACAGTTCTTCCTCTTAAATACTTCTATTTTTAACTTGTTGCTACTATCCAGATGTAACAACAAAATGGCTGTTTAAACTTTATTTAATAAAATCCTTAAAGTCTTCCAGGCTTGCTTTTACTTTTCCTCTTAAATGAGTAAAACTATTATTCAGTTGCCTTACTCTTCTGCATTCCGTCTCTCTTCTGATGGAGCCAACAGAAAAACATTTACTTTCATAAACATGAAAATTTCTACATTCCTGCACAATAATGAGGTTTGTTTTATTAAAAAAAAAAAAAAAAAAAAAAGCACACCCATGTATTAGCTTCATTGCCATATTGAAACAGACTTTTTTTTTAGTTCACCAGCTTTTTTTTGTGTATGTGTAAAGTAATGATAGGCAGCAGTGGAAGGAAAAGTACAGAGTCCTGTAATGAGATAGATAAAAGCTATATATTTTATTCTTTTTTTTTTTTTTTTAACTACCATGTTCCCTCTGCAGTATTTCTGTTACAGATGGCAGATTAAGCTAAATATGAAACTACCATTTATTATGGCAAATATCTGCATGTGGTCCTATTTTAACTTCTGTGTGTTCAAATTATATTGAAACAACTGAGGAAAAACGAGCTCAAGCTTATACTCACAGAGAATCAATGAGTATAACCCATCTCTCTGTTTACTGTACGTTCCAAAATGGGGAGCATGAGTGACCATAGAGGATATGAAAACATGCTGTAGGAGGGGAAGGTCTCCACCTCCCAGGATCAGAAACTTTGATGTCACACCAGGTACGAAAGAGACTAACATCATCCACTAGATAGCAGGATTGCAAAGAAACTGAAAGCACAAATTCTGCTTCCTAGATCTGGCCAGATTCAGCATCAAAGTCACAGCAGCACTGAGGCGGAGGGGTCATGCACAGATTCCTCCCATTTCCCTGGCAAAGTGAGTAATTAAGGCAGTCACGCAGGTGGAACAGTGGGGGAGACAGGGGGTGGCAGTGGCAATGCTGAGAATAATAACGTACACATGCATTTCTACCTGAAATGAGGTTACTCCTACACCTATTTCCTATATGCTAGATGTTTGCTACTGAGGCATAAATAAATTTCAGATATTTTAAAATGTGAAAATGAAAAGTGGAATTTACAGATGTTTAATGCTTTGCAAAATTGTGTTTTTAGTTATTCAACAGAACAGATTAATTGCAAATTATAGTTCTTAGTGGCATGATGGAAACTCCTAAATTGTGCTATGCTTTGCCAAAACAGTGTTGCCTTTTAATGCGCCTTCATCTCTTCAAAAATGTTCTCAACTTTTAATCAAAATACCAATTATTGGCTAATGTGTTTTCTATAACTTTGCACATGCAATTTAATTGTAAAATGTTAATATAAAAGACATAGCCATGAGACCTCTCTTTTTTTTCCCATAATTGTATGACAGGAATGGGCAGACTGTGATGACCTGCATACCTAGGTACCAGAGATTAAATCCTGGCCTAATGAAGATACTGACAAAATATTGTATTGTTTCTGAAGGAAGTGAGCAGAGTAGTCAATGTTGGGAGATTAATCTATGTTCTGCGGTGGGAGAAAAGGAACTTTGAACAAGTTGACACCACAAAGCTCAGTTTCTAAAGTAGCCCAAGCAAGGGATCGGCTGTGTCAGGAAAAACACACACAGACATGTGCACACACATGTCACCATCAACTGAGAGCCTTCACATCTTGTTGTCTGTGTCAGACACCAATTAGAGCAGCCCACAGTTACATTGCGGTGTATCTTTCCAGCTGTTTCCACTATTGGTCTCTTGTCCATTGCTGGTCCATGGAACTCTTCACCTGTCAGATGGTTCATGTTGTTCTCAGCTCTTAGCCAAAGTGAGACCATGTACTGTTGTGTCTCAGGCCCTTTATGTTACAAAGATTTGAGGAACGGAGATTTCACCTTTTGCTGTTCATGTTTCTTCTCTCCCCTGTTCATGTTTCTTCTCTCCCCAGCCCCTCCAAGTTTTGACTACAGAGTAAAGATTGTTCTCTCAAGCCATCATTCTTCCAGTCCTCTTCAGACTGAGGTCTGCAGACAGCAAAGCTTTCGAACATTGTGTTGAAGGAAGCCTAATTTTCAGTCCATTTTAATAAAACTTTAATGTTATTTGCAATGTTTCTTCTCCCCTGACAGTACAACATCCTGTTTTATCTACCCGTATTTTAGTCTATCTTTAATTTACGTTGGATTATTTCTGTCTTTTTAAATGTTTATTTTCAGTCTTTGATTTAAACACACACTCTCCACCCATAAGGAAAAATATTTTAAAAAATTGTCTGTAGCTTTTCTCCCCATTTTCTTAACAGAAAATTATTATTGTGTTTGTCTAAGCTGTGTACCATTAAAATCAGCCCCCAAGTTTTTTTGTAAGATTGATAGATAATTTTGGGAAATAAGTTAAATTAAAATCAGAGTATGTGAGTAGTTGTTAGCATGTTTTATTTAAAGAAATTTGTGTTGCTTTCTAAATTTAAGCTGTAATATTCCATTTGATGTTGCAGAACTCTTGACTAGTGTATTTATGTATTTGAAGTCTGTGTTACATTCCAAATTCATCAAAATGTCAATCATTTGTCACAACAGACTGCTCTTTTTTTATCAGCTCTCTGTATTATTAGGGTGGAGATGCAATCACACTTGGTGCCGGCATTGGTGTGTACTTGATGTGCCCTCCTTTCCTATAGATCTGATACTTTCATGTGCATTGATGAAAAGCAACACACAGAGGTAAAATTAAATTATAATCTGTTGGCAAATCTACACTGGCAAGCATTGACACTCCTGGCACTCATCTGACATTCTCGTGCTGGAAGAAGTAACTGTTGCTTATCAATGATGTATTATAGATGGGCACAAACCAACAGTTGCACACACTCACAAAAGAAAGGAGAAAACATTCATCACTAAAGTGATCCCTTACCTCCCACTACATACATGGCCTACATCTGTACTTAGTTTCAGACTCAAGGTCATAGAGGAGTGCCTGGAGTCAGCTGCTGCCACACTACCAGTAGAGACACAACTTGAAAACCAGAATTCCTGGTTTTCCTTATCTGGAGAGTCAGTTAGTTCCCTCACAGTCAGAGCTTAGATGTCAGCCAGTAGGTTGTTGGTGTGAGTGATGAGGAGATTGGGCTCAGCTAAAGCGGGGATGTCATCTGCATGGTTTTGTTATATCTGTGCTCTTTGGCACATAAGCCTCTTACTGGTTTCTAAATTCTGTTAAATGTCAGAGCCAGAATTTGTATCCTTATGGCATTAAAGCTTGGTTGATGAGAAATATATGTCATCCATGGAACTAAAACTTCCATAAAGAAATACTGCTAAATACAGACAGAGTTTCTCTCATAGCAAAGGGAGTTTGAAATTCAAGACTGTATCTGCTAAATGCTTGCTAATTCAACAGTGGGTTAAACAACCTCTTCAAAATTAAAAGTCAGCTCAACAGTCCATTAAAAGGACACATTTTTTCATTCCAGCTAGTCAGGTTTGAAGGAATAGTAATTCATTTGGGGTAAATATAATCAGAGCACCTTCATTTTGCTAAAAGAATAGGTGACATGCTACCCTGTTTCATCTTTTCCTTATTAATACAAAGATATGTAAATTCAGACAGACCATTGATTACCATGGTTAGGGTACTATACACAAACAGGTGTGAGAAAAATAAAAGATGTGCTATGGCAGTTTTGAAGGGATGTCTGCATGGAGGGGTACAGTGCACCTGGCTGGGCATGAGAGAGAATAAACACTGCACAGAGCACTGCGGGGTATGCACGGGCACAGACAGATATCATCCAGACTGAGTGCCCCACACTGCCTCCAGGGACAGAGGGAGGGTGAGATGAAAGATCAGGTCTCCCACCTGGTTTTCCAGCTGGATCACAGAGATATATCTGAAGGCACTCTTGGGATGTCATAGCCTTATAGACAGGGTCATGGAGGGTCCAAAAGGACAATCTTTTAATTTTGGCCTTATCTTAACAGACTTGAAATATTTTGCTGCTCTTGTCCTAGGCAGAATATTTAGTATTATTTTCCATGTATAAAGTATGAAGAGAGTAAGAAACTCCATCAAATAAGTAATAGACTACTTCAGGTAAAGTAATAGTTAAGTTAAATATCAGTGTTACACTCAGTTGTTTCACTGGCCCTCAGTCCTACCTTGTAAGCTTGAAGTTAATATATTAGTTTATGCAGAACTGTGGATCACAGTGCAGCACAGTTAATTCCTCAGCTATCTCTTTCAGATGAAAGTGGAGAATCTTGCTTGTATTACATATCCGGTAAGATTTTGGTTTTCATGTCAGCTTTTCTAAACAAAAATTGTTTAGGCTGTAGTAGTAACGCTGCAGGACACTTGACATTTTCCAAACAGAAGTCTATACTCCAAGGACTTTTTAGTCATAATATATTGGTTTAAAATATTTCCATTACAAATAATTGTGCGATTACCCAGGCTGTTAGGTTGTTTGTTTCTTGAGCGTTCATGTTTGCTCAATGTTTGATGCAGTGCCATAGAGAATAAACAAAATGCTCAGTGCCACTCTTACTGTAGAGGTGTACAGCTCTCCAGAATGGGTAAATCAGAGGGCCTCCTCTTAAAGAACTCCTTCTGAAGGAGTTCTAAGCCACCAGAGACACACAGAGGTGCAAAAGGTGCTGAGAGCTTGCTGGGGAATAACAACGGAGAGACAGAGTGTATAGACAAAAAGGTTACTGGTGGAAAATGCTATGCTCTGCTGCACATTTCAGATATGCCACAGATTCAAAAAGGTCATTGCCAAGAGCTGTTTCCTCTGTTGCAGGGACACAGTAAATGTGTGAAATGGCCCTGAGGGCAAGGCTGATAAGACTCAGTACAAACATATTTGATCTCCTGGGTTTTTCTCTCTCCTTTCAGATTTGTTTGTTGTTCACTCCTGTAATAAAGATGTTAGTCACAGCAATATGCAGGCAAAAATATATTTTTGAAATAGGGAAGAAGACCAAGGAAAGAGAGTCGTTTAAGGAAATGGGTCTGTCAGCTGACACAGAAAAATAGTTCAATAAGAGAAGTTGAGCCTTTTTGCTTTCACAGGGAGAAGCAATGGCCAGGGTTTTAACGTCTTCAGGCAAAGCTTTATGCTTAATCTTTCTGTCAGGTGTTCCCAGGAGCAGAGGGAGACTGATTTTCAGCAGGTACTTATTATCTTTAATAAATAGGACATACAATGTAAACCAACACTCTTACAGCTTGATCACCACTTCAACCTTCCTTTATCTCTAGGTTCACTGCACATTTCTTAGGTTGGTTAGTTTACACAGTGGAGCAAACAATATTTCTGTGCTTCTGAGCACCAAATCTGCATTTCAAACATGAAAAACTGCATTTGTGAGAGAAAATATCACAAGTTTTTCTATCTGAATGAGGAATAGATTTTGTGATGTCATATGTCATATCCCTGTACTATCCAACAGGTTGATCTGTACCCCAACACAGTCCAGCTATCAGTATGCACATTTCCATCCAGATTGGGTAATCCTGTTTTAAAATGCTGAGATTGCCAGATGGTTCTAATATTTTCCAGGGTTTGTCTGATATTTGTTTCCATGTAACCTAGTTATGGTTACTTAGAGAAAATAACTGACCTCACTGACTATTCATTTAAAAATAATGCAGCAGTCTCTGAGGCTTTGAATTTTAATTCATGTTATTTCTGGTAAGTCATTGAAATAAGTCTGTATTATCAGGTAAGGCCTTGATCTGCAGACCTGCTTTTGCGAGAAAGTATGAGGAACCCTTGGATGATGGTACAAACCTGCTAGGGTGAATCAAATCTTCAAAAACATATTTTTAGAGGACTTTTAAAATTAGATTACAACAATATAGAAGGCAGTGCCTAGTTTTAAAAATGTCCAATAAAGGATTTTGTATAATCCTTTTCCTTGAAAAGCCTATAGATGATATAAAGAACTTTCTTCTATAAACTGCAGTTGGAATTTTAGTTCCTTATAGCCTGGAATATGTACCACCTAAACAGAGCTTCTCCTTTTTTAAAAAAATTGCCCTTGAAAAGTCAAGCTTTTGTTAAAGATACTAAACAAAAATATCTATGTTTTGCTAAAAATGGCATTACAAGTTGTAATAGAGAAGGTGCATGTGAATAGACAGGTGTTGAAGGATTAAGAACAAAATATCTTACTATGACCTGCAACTCATCCCTAATTGACAAAAACCAGGCCCAATGTGGGGTAAAAAAAGAGAAAGACTCAAGTGCACCTACAAAAGACTGACCTGTCCATGCTAAAATATCATGTGGAGCCAGGCTGTTGCATGGTGTTATGGGGCACCCAAGTCTTCTTTTGTTATGATAAAACAAGATGCGAGGGGATGAGAGGTGTAGAGAACAGAAAATGACAGTAAGTCTACACTGTTGGCACCAGGTACAGTCACAGATAATGGTAGACATTTCTAACAAGTTAGAGCAACATCAATATGGGGTTCCTTATGTCATGTATGTAGAGGAAGTCCCAGTATTTAAAAAGGTGGTGCCCACAGAGCGAACAGCAATACAGAGACAAGGGAGTAAACACATACACATACATATTGCTGATCTGCATTAGCAGCCAATGGTCTTGCACCTTGATTTTCAGTGAAAAATGATATAGAAGAGGTTTAATATTCTGAAGGAAACTTATAATTAAATACTGATTTATGAGAGTTGTTCTAGTACATTTCGTTACACTGGTGTGACTCGATGTTACTATTAGAGAACAGCACCCTTAGTGAGATGGTTTATGATCTCAGTATTTTGAAAGGGTTATTAAGCTCACATAATCATTTTTCTAAGCAACCTAAAGTAAAAAATAGGTGGTAGGTATCTGCAGCTGAGAAGTCACTTTTTATTTCAATAAAACTTTTTACTATGTGCTTAGTTAACTATAGCATTTGCAATTCTTTCACAGTCCTCTGAGAGTCTGATTGATTGTGACGTGGCTCCTGGATCAATACTACTGTAGCATACCAAACAGTTGCCAGTGTGAGTTGTGCGATTGCTCTATAGAAATCAATCTGCTAGTTTTCCCTGTCTTGTGGATATGCTAATTCAGATTTTTTTTTTTTTTTCCTGGATGCGAAGCATTTCCTCCAAGAGTGATATCTGTGTATATGTAAAGTGCTTTCATTGGCATATTTTTTCTAAATACCTGAGTACTTAATGAACAAAGTACATGGAGTACCAAAAATGGAAACCACAAGTAATTTATTTTGCTATAGTTTCCATCCAATATGAAAATTTTTCAAGATTCATGATACAGCACTGCATCTTTTGCTTGCTCTTCAGTTGTGGAATATTTATTTTCGTCACTGCTAATCAGGTTATTAACCATTGCTTGAAAAAGCAGTCTTAAATAGCAGTTCCTTGTGGTTTCTTGTTTTGTGTAAGAGGTGTTTTTGTCTTGATGCCTCATTATATACCATTCTTTTAAAAGCTTCAGTAAAGAATAGTATTTTGTGCTTGGAAAGAGAGGGCTGCAGTTTTACTTATTATCTGTGGGAATTCATTAGTCCTTTGGAAGCTTTATGAGGCATTTTAAGATCAGCTAGTGAACAGAGAAAAAGTCTGCAGTCATCTCCTCAACAGAGATGCTTGTACATGATGTTCTATTACAGTTTTTCTCTAGGGCTGTAGCTTTCATATCCACCTGAACAGTCTCACAATCAGACCAAGAAGGAGCAAAACTACATAAATATTACTGAGGCTTGATTTGTATTGTAGAAGCTGGAATGTACCTCCTAGCTAATCCTAGAGAGGACATGATGCTTTCTTAAAGCTCAACACCACAGACAAGTTTAAAAAATGTTTACTGTGGACCAGCTTTTTAACAGGACCTCACTGTATACAACAGCAGGTAAAGCTGAACAGGGCAGATGCACTGCAACAGTATCTGTGCTATCAATTTTGCCTTCATTTTTAACTAGAATATGATGCAAGGTTGTTATGTTACTGATATTTTGAAAAGATTTCTCTTTTGAGCCACTGTATATTATGAAATTAAAATCTGAAACACATTTTTAAATTAAAAGGTATTTGTTATGGCAATTTATTGTTTTCTACCCATTCTTTTGTTGAGATAAAACAAAACATTAAAAGTACTAGTTTCAGATTCTAATGAACTAAAACTGCTGTTCTGCAATGATGCCTACATACTATAATTATGTGCATTCAAGACAAAAATCTTTATTTGACTCATTCAGAAGTATCGCAGAAGCAAGCTATCACCTTTTTTTTTTTTGCAGGTTATAGTGTCAGAGAAAAGCCTCTGCTTCTCTAATGGCTAACAAGTCTTCAAACTCGGTATTAAAACATTCTACAGAGCAATGCAATGTAATATTTCTTTATGAAAATAATACTGTCAGTATAAGTCAAATTCTAGGTTTAAAGACATAGGGATAAAGACATTTTTAGAGTGCCCACATACACCATTAAAATTTACGTATTAAAATATATTTGGTTATAGAAACAATAAATTTAAATCATGCTTGTAACAGCAGCAGCCACAGGTGCTTTCAACAAGGGGAAGAACAAACAGTCTCAGTTGATGTTCAAATATTGAATATACAATCAAACTAATTCTCAGGAATATACCAAATAGTTTAAGCACACACAGAAATATATGTAAGGTTTAATTCAATTCTTTTAAAGTCTTTTTGCATGTCTATATTACTAGTTGTACTTAATAGTCATGCAAAATAAATAGAAAATTAGATTACTAAGAAAACCTCTATTCCAATGACTGCTTCAAAAAGGTGTCATACAAAATGAATATATGCAAAAATATATTTATTAAGTTTGAATTTAATGAGACTTACAAGAACATCTTTATCTTATATAATATCTGTATCATTAGATGTCATTGTTTAAACAGGAGGAAAAGGTAGTGCTTAAAATGAGAAAATAAATCTTGGTAATAAGCAAAGCTTATTTGGATATGCTTATATCTTTAAACATCCTGACACCTCAAAGAGTACAGTTGCCCGTCACCAGTCCAGATCAATGCAGGCAAAGCTGTGAAGTCTGATCGTGAAACATGTGTTTAGAGCTAACTTTTACTGGATTCTTCCTGTGTCTGTTTTTTTCTTTAGCAAAAATTTCACTTTGAGAACTGTTTCTTTTATGACATTATTTATCTTTCTAGCTCTCAGCAGGGGAAAAAATGAAGTACCTTTCTTGCTTTGGGTAATGATAGACTTAAGAATGCTGTTTCCAAGGTTAGCTGTGGAATACAAAGCAAATAACTTAATTACTAAGATTGCTTTTTTTGTAAAAAGTGGTGTTGTGACAAGTATGTATTAAAGCAGAAACCACTTCAACTTGCTGTATGCTACATACCATCAATCCAGTTTATAATATGTATTGAATGCCTCTGCCTGCTCTTAAAGATTCAGTTTTAAACTGCCCAGGACTTACTAGCAGCACAAAAAGTTTCTGAATAAACTTAATTTCCTAGACATTACACAGGCTGAGCACAGTTTTGACTGTGGGCTATGAAACTGTTATTGAGGTCAGCCAAAATTCTGTACTCTTACTACAGATCAAGACTGCATGTCAAAGTGTCTAGTGCTAAATTGTATCTTTTCTACATGGGTACAAAAGGAGCAAAGCATAGGAACACTTCATGTAGCATCTATCAAGAACAGGTGTGTGGAGTCTCTACAATGAAAAGCCAAAAGGAGTTCAAATTTCTGACCATGTGAAAATGTCCATACTTCAAATATATTCTTTCGAAGTGTAAAGAGTAGCCATAATTCCCACTGATAGTTTAGTTTTAACACGTTACTGCTTCCTGCAACTCTGGCAGTTGTTGAGAGGAGGTGTAGGAATTGTCACCCTGAGTTAGACAGCAATGCCGGTCATCTATCAGATAAATTAAAGATGACAGCTTTCAACTTCTGCTCTGTGCCCTGGCCCTCACGAGTCTCACAACAGTTCTGTCTGCCTGTGAAGAGAGAGACACAGGCAGACTATGAGAAAGGTAAGTTTTCTGTGGGTTTAATGGGTCCATTTTCTACCTCAATCTCTAGAATTTTTAGCTTTCGTGATATGAATCTACATGGATGGGTGAAAACAAGTTAAGGTAAACTCAGTTCCTAATAACTAATACTCCAGAGTTCCCAAAGCTCATTTAAAGAGCTAAGCATTTCTTCCCTACAGTTCATTATAGCACATGAACACTGCAGAAACAATTTCTCACTCATCTATAGGAGATGTTATTGACACTACTTTTATTTAACCTTCAATAGTACGTTAATTGTGCTTTTCAGTTGCAAACAGAGACCACAAGAGAGATGTCTTTGAAGGAACAGATGTAGAATTTTTAGGCAGACCTCTAATTTGGCAAATCAATGACCAGCATGTATTTTAAGATGTGTGGTTTTAAGTACACAGAGCTGAAAATGTGGGCCTATGATCTATGGCTATCTCACAATGGCTATATCTGAAATTAGGGTAAATAATATAATGGAAAAAAAGTGAAATATTTTGTGACAGGACCTAAATTCAGCCAAAGCCTTGAGAGGAATCTATCTGCTATTTTTCTTAAGGAGAACATGTCAAAAGGAACACAAGATAGAATAACTTTCTAAGCATGGCAAGTTACTGATCTCTGTGCAGATCAAAATAAAATGCTTTGGGAACATGTATCCTTCATAACCAGTGGGCCTTGGCAGGTTACTTCAAACTTAGTCTCAATCCAGCAGGTTCCAGTGGCATTTGAGGTTGTGAGAAATAACATCCCCAGAGGCTCCATAGGCAACATCTGTCTTTTCATCAACTTGGACACCTGACTTTAAATGTGCTCCTTGTTGCAGCTTCCTTTCCACATCTCCTCTGTTTCTTCCCACCCAATAGCCTCGAAGTTCACACGTATACCCTCTGGCACACACAATGAAGTGTCTTTCCCATGGCTAATTCATCCACCTGTAGAGGTACTGTGATACATACAAAATCAATAATAGTGATTACTTCTTCTGGAGATAAGACTCCTAATAAAGTGACATGCATAAACATCAGAGCATATCTAAATTTCCTTTAATTCAGTAAATTTCCTGTCTCAGTAATGATCTCACCAAGTTAAATTAATTCAACAGTTCTATTTTATTTAATCCTCACAAGCTCTTTCTCTGTGTGTGTCAATGAGATGTTTCTTTTCAGAAAGATTAATGAATATTGCACAGTGATTGTGTATACACAAGGTATGATAGAGCTAAACTGTTTTAATTAAGTCATGATTATTGTTTCAGAAGTTCCTGAAGGCAATAAATAGTGTCAAGCATGCACAGCTGATCACAATTAGTTTAAAATCTTGTTTGTTGCCTTAATTTGTGAGTTTACTTAGGGGATGAGGGACTTTAAAGCCACTAGTATGGAATGGTTTCAAAATATTATAAACTGATGGATTTTAATGTTTCAAAGGAGATGGCCTTCAAGACTTATAAAGAGTAAGTTCACTTCTTTTACACATTTCTAATATGCATGTAGGTAATTTTAGGTACTGCATTAATAACAAAGCCTTGGCAGGATCTGAGAATGTGATTTTCTGTTCAATTTTTTAAATTCTTCTACAATGGTCTATAAGCAATGCGTTTTGATACTTCTAATAAATGTCGTAATATCAAAGCCTGTGGAAAATCAACTTATTTCAGTTCATTTGTGTATAATTACTTATTTCTAGGAGAAGAAGTGCATCAGATTTCCATAAAATGATGAGCTATTTCTGGCTCCACATCCTGAACACAAGAAAGTCACCAATCAAAGATAGACCCGTTTGCTTTCTTCTTAAACTACCTTTTTTTCAAGGAGGTGAGAGGAAGAAACAGCTTAGAAATCTATCTGTTTCTCTTTAGGAAGAACAGAAAACCTTTAGAAAAGTTTTCAAAAATAGAAAATCAAAGAAAGGGAGAGAAGGAAGACTAAAACAAAGTTAAATCCTCTTAGTGAAGTGATCATAATTTTGTTGAAATATTTGAGTTGTCTTTTGAAAGGGAACTGGGAGAAGAGATGAAAGAAAAGGCAAGTTGTGTTTGTCTGGTCTAAAGTATTTTTTTTTTTAGTCAGAACAAGAGAAGAACAAGAAGTCAGAACAAGATAAGAAGTGTTAATATCAGACCTGAGAATCCTAACCATTGAAAATTTTATGAGAATGGGTTTTCATAAAAAGAAAAAATATGTTTCATCTCAGATTTTTCTAAAGTAAAAAAATTTTCTCACTATTTGGACATATAAAAATAGCTTCCGCTCCATGTTACTTCATGTAGTTTTTTGAAGGAGAGCTCTCATACATCAAGGAGTCCTAAAACGTTATTATCGATATTAGAAAAGTTCAGTTTTACAGCAGGTATCATACCCAGTGCTTGACCAGAAGGATTGTTCTTTGCATCTATAGACAGTTCAAAAATATTCTGATTCCAAGTATTTGACAGCAGATCTAAAGTATGTCTAACACTCTTCAGTCTCTTCAGTCATGCACGAGAGCAAAGGCTGGTAATATTACTTTTCACAGGCAGAGCACAGGTCTACACTTCTTCAGAGCTTTTGAGGTCTAGCTTCACTCTCTTTTTCAGAAGTAGCTTCAGATCTAAAACAACCTACCATGGACTAGTATTAGTTAGATTCATAATTACTTGAAGTTTAGTGAAGCAAAATAAAAATTTTTAAAGTAAACTCTAATTTTGAGATAATCAGTCAAGAATTTAATCTCGGGAGGCATAATAGAACTACAAGTTCTGAAATTTACAGTATTCTGATAAAAAATTACTATATTCAAAACCACTACAACTATTTCTAATAAAACAGTACTGCATTTTACTGCCTATGAAAATGGAGACAGGAGGCAATAACGGTAGATTAGCCTAGATAAAAAAGTTAATGTGATTTCTACTTTGGATCTGGTTCAGACATGGCCCATGTCTACACCAACATCAAGCCACATCCTTGAAGACAGCTGTTCTACATCTGCACTAATTCTTGATTAAGTGCTGATGTAGCCCTGAGAAGCTGCTTTGCAGTTTAAGAGCAGTTGATATGCTATCATGTTGACTGGATTCAAGCAATTAAAGCCTTATCAGCTTAAAAAGAAAACTATGCACATAGTAATCATTGTTCCTGTCCACAGTTAATTCCTTTTAACTGAAGACAGCTGGTTTGCATAAACTAGATACATGGAAGCTGGTTACTTCCTTGGTTGTCTCCCTGCCAGGGCTGTTTTCCCCACCTTATTAGTGTTGTCATCTTTAGTTGTTTTATATGTGAGCTAGCTATTAACTTCCAGCAACAATCTCTGAATTAGTATAAAGATTTGTATTTATTATGTCAGTTGTTGCACAATTTTTATTGAGCTAACCTCTCTCATTTTTTCCCTGCTCTTGATATCTTTTTTTTTTTTTTTTTTTGCAAATTAATTTTTTTTTTTGTATGTTAGATCTGGCCAAAGCCACCAGCTGAAAAAGGTAGTTAAATGTGGGTGATATAGGTGATTCTGTATACACAGAGTATGTGAAAATCACATAGAAAAATAAAGTCCTTCAGTCTAAATGTTAACGTATTTTTTATTTTGCTATGTGGATTATGATTTAGTAAAGTAATAGACAAATTATGATGAAAATAAAAACATCCCTCTGTGCTGAAAGAGGATTCAGTCCTGTTGCACCTGATTTGGAAAGGTTAAAAATTAAGAAATATAGGAATCACCTTGTGATGGTGTGTGAACATCACTGAACTGACTTTTTATTAAAAGGTGAATGTTTTGCTTTTCTTATACTAATAATACATGATCATAGCTTTCTCCAGATGTGCCTTGGCTAATCTAATGTTTTGTTCTCCATAGTTCTCAGAAATGTGATTTTTTTTAACTGTTGTTCAACTTTCACTTTTTTCCTTAACAAATTTCAAAATTGACTATTAATTTCTTAAAGGGGACTCATATGCTGCATGTTAATTTTGTGGAATCATGTGTGGTTACTACGCTGAATAAGTCTGCAAAAAAATTCTCTCACAATAAAGACAGAGGTCTTTGCTGTGTCAAAAGCCATTTGATTTGCATTCCTGAAGTAGAGATCTTACCTAAACTCTTGGGGAAATATTGTTCATGTGCTCTTGGATGAGTTTTCAGTGAGAGCAGATTTCACTCCCGTGTCTTTACATAGCTTAAGAAAGTGGCAGATGTAGAACTTAATTGCCATAAATCCTTGTACAAAGTTGGCATAGAAGGTCCCATGAAACAAACCATAGAAGTTCTTGAAAAATAGAGATAATGCTTCAGACCAAAATCATGGACATCAGGTACTTTGCTTATTTAGCCTCACTGATCTCATGCTTCTTCTCAGGGACTCTGAATTGAGGTGTTTTTTTGAGAGGTGTATGACAACCCTGAAGCACTCTTTCCATCCTTAGCAAAACAAAGGGTTATGTTATGCCTTAAATATCTAGTTTTTGCTACTTTGAACAGAAAAGATAGATGGCTGTGGAGGCAGACACCTTGTCTTTTCTTTCCCAAGGTTCTGTGAAACAAAGCATAAATTTTTGAGATAGAGACAATTAACTGTGTTGCAAGAGATAAACAGTGTTGCTGTCAAGGTCTCATGGTCTGATTGGGAAGACAGAGATGAACCACCTAGCAAACAACCAATCACGAGAAGAAATCATGAAACAACAGCTACTCCTGACGGACAAAACAACTAATTTCTGGTCAGTACTGTGAACTTTCCCCTAGTTTGATATCCCTAGACCCATAAGAAAAGTCTTCTTAATTAGCATGAAGACCGAGCAGAGTGAGGAGACGAACCACCCTCTCCTATCTCGCATGTAAATGAACTGGGTTATAAAATGATATCAGGTGTGACATGAGCTGGTGGCGTGTATATGCTGCCCAATATGACCAAAGACTTCAACGCATTCACTCCACTCCAGAGGACATCGCGGTACCATTTAACCTGTGAAGTGGTGATAACTTACTCTCTCTCTCTCCGATATCTTAGTCTAACATACCTACCTCATTTTTCTTCTCCCTTTTTCTCTTTTCCTGAACATATAAAAGTAATATTATTGTGGGTTCTGCTGCCAAAGTCTTGTTAGGTTTTGCATTATAGTTACCAACTGTTGCCAAGCCATTGTTTCTAGTCAGTTTTTGTTGTCAAAGTATTGCTAAGTTTTATGATATAGTTACAGATTTTTGCCAAGTCACTAATTGCTGTAATTTGTAATTCTACTGAGTGCTTTTAGTAAATTCAAGATTGAATTACACCTCTTAAGTGATTGTCTGTTGTCACTTTGTGTTACCACACAGAGTACCCTGAGTTAACTCATACCCGATCTCACCTGGTGGGACAGGATGCACAGTGCATTCAGAATTAACTCATCCCTAATCTCACCAGGTGGGATGGGACAGGGTAGGAGAAGTAACTCTTTATTCCAGTTTTTCTGACTGAAAGAGTCTTGCTTTAACATTGCAGATCTTTTTAGTTGGACAAAATTGAGATTAGTCTGGCATACACCAGTTCGCATCCCAGCATAGGGGTACTGTTCACCTCTTTTTAATTTTTTTTCCCCGCCGACATCGAGAAACATGGACTCATGTCATGAACCACAGGTTCAATGCTCAATCAGGCTGGTCTTCAAAAGTTTGGTCTGAAAATTGCACTCTTGTACAGGCTTGAGCATGTAAATTATTAGGAAATACGGACCAAGTTAGGTATCTATGTATAAATTTTGAACAGTGGAAGGGCAATTAAAAACTATGATTTATAAACTGTATACTGCATAAAAACCTGAATAAATTGGACAGATATCATCTAACCTGGACAAATTCAGACGGCTGTCTGGAAACCACATTATTCAGTTCATAAAGACAAGTGAGGGCATGACATTATTAGAATTGTCATCTTCTGAAAAGGTTATGAAACACTTTTAGTCATTAAAAGGTCATGTGGCTTTTTTCAGCTGAAGATATACAGAAATCAGTTATTAAAACTAAAGTAATTCCAATAATATTTTTTTCCCCTCTGCATTTCACAAATGTCCTTCCTATGCTATGTTGGTACCTGGCAATAAGAGTGTAAATGAGTGACCACAATCAACAACCGACAGGCCATTTTATTTGGTTTTCTGTTTGTTTAACGAAATTATACTAGGATAGCAATATCTCACATCTCTACTTTTTCCCCTCTAGTCTACGCTGAAGAAGTGATTTTTCAATTTAATGCCATAAAAAAACACCACACATAATTTATTCTAGGGTAAAATGTGCTTTAGAATTCTTTTAGGGTAGGAGATGGCTGAACTATGGTAAGTTATTTAAATTAGCTGCTGTCCTCAATTCCATTTATAACACCTGCAGTATTTGAAACTGCCATGTTGGCTCCTCAGTGATGTATTTTCACAAAATCTAGTCATTCCTGCAGCATTTGTAAGCACACACACTTAGAAATCCATGTAAGGAATGACAAGGGCTCAGTAATACCCACTTCCACATTGTGTTAATTCTAACAGCAAAAGGATAAGGTATTTATATGAAAAGATAAGAGTAATGGCACATTATGGCACTAAAAAAAATGCTTGCATAAATACATGACAACACACTATACCAAGTAGTGTATCCTGGGCACAGCTATTGCACGTAGTCATTTTGTGAGTTGATTCTCTTCCCACTATGGAAGAGCAATTAGACCCAGCAGGTGAAACTTTTGAGTCCTAAATCCACCAATAAAAGAAAATCCCATTATAAGAGACTTGTAGCAATGTTGAGCACCTTTCCAACTTCACTGATTTTCATTTTTGGTGAATTGTCCAAAATATGATGACTGTGTGAAAAGTAAGGCCATACTTCTCTGTGGCAAATTATATGTTTAAGAATAAATGCATCTTTAAGCTACAGAAACTTTTAAAAGTTTAATATCTGCTTTAATGTGTAATGATACCAAGACAATTTGTTTCTCCTGAAATATACTTCATTACAGGGCTGACCTCTTGCTGTAGGCTAGAGGTGAGGGCTTTGTTGTTGTTATTACTATGATAATTATCATTAGTTTAGTAGAAATAAGATTCAATATTGAGCAAAGAACAAGATAGCCACAACAGAAAGCTTTCATGACTGAGTCTTATTGTGTTATAAGACACAGACTATTACCATCAGATAAAAGAACTAGACATCTTGAGCCAACAGAGTTGATGAAAAGTGGCTTTGACATAGACACCAGTTTTTATAAATTATCCTATGACTTAAGGTTATTACTACTACTGTGGATAGCACTGCAGATTTTAATGCAGTGTTCAGTGAAAGTTTTATCAGACGGTCATGCAGAATATCGGGAACATCTCTGGACTTGTTGATTCTATTTGATTTACTTAGGGACCATTTAACTTATCTGTGGTTCCCTCAGCCACAGGGCAGTCCAAGATAGACACAAAAGGGTGATGATATAATATACACACAGCCCTGCTTGATCAACCATTGAAAAATAAAACAACATGTCTTTCGTAGAAAAACAGCCTGCTTGAGTTCATGTTAATGATTCTGAATCCAGTGGGTCTGTGAGGACATTTTCCATAATACAGGCCAGGAAACTTCACTCTGTAAATAAGAAGAATTCTTTTAATATACTACCTGATCAATAAAACAAAACAAACAAACAAAAAATCTAAAACACAAACAAATTTTAAAAACCCCACATACAAAAAAAGCCCTCTTTTTTTCTCCAAAATCATGGACAATCTCACTAGTTCTGCAACAAGAAATTTGATGTTAGGTCCAGACCCTAAATGAGCCTACAGATTTTTCCCTCTGATAATCTGCAGCGGCTAGTGAGAGTTTGTCTTATTCACCCTCCCTGCATCCTCTCAGCCTGCCTACTTGATGCTTCGAGTCTGAGACATCACTGTGTGTGCTGTTTATTGAAAGGAAGGGAGAATTAAGCCCCCATATGCAACTTACTACAACCATAAATGTTACTTTCTCAGAGATCAGTAAAATCCTTGCTGTCTCTGATGTTGCAGGTTAATGTTGAATCCAACTTATTCTTCACACTACATGTCTTTGTAACGGTCATTTTTATGGCCAGTAAAAATGTTTTGACATGTATGTTTTCTGTTCTTTCACTGAAATAATATAGATTTTTTAAAAATTATGTTTGCCTCCAAATCAATAACTTTTTAATTAAATACACACTTGGGATACATATCAAGAAGTTTGTGCTTTCTTGATGCCCATCACCATGTTCCACATAAAGACTTAATCCACTTTAATGTAAAATGTGCATTATAACAGGGTGGATGAGGGGAGGAAAAAGACACCAGTTTCTGAGAAGACTAGTCCATAAAAGAGGTCTCAAACAAAATGTCCACTAGCCATCACAGAAACATGTCATGTCAACGTATTCCAGGGATGTTATTTTTCAGCCAAAAGGCCAAGTTTTTATTGAGGTGAAAGACCATCTTTTTTACAATGAGACTCTGGGTTCTTTCAATCAATATTCCTTACTTGAGATTTGGCTCAGTATAAATGATACCAGTGTCTGGTCTTCCTGAGCTTCCAATATGGTCTACATTATTTCCTGACCACAGCAAAACACTTTGGTTGCGGTGTTTGTTTGTTTGTTTGTTTTTAACCAGAGACAGAAAGATGTATGTCCTGAAGATAGGCTGATCCATTCTAACATTCTAAGATTAAAGGGACTGCTGTTTGCTCTGTCTGCCCTCTACATCTCATTTCTGTATTATTCCTGTGTTTGTTTGGTTTGGTGTTATTTTTGTCGAGGACTTTTTTGCCTTTTTTTTTTTTTTTTAATTAGTGCTTAGAGCAACAGGTGTAGAGGAGAGTGAATGAGTATTGACATAAACTTAACCTCTGTGATTCTTTGAGCCATAGCAACTGTGGAAGAATGCAACCCCCCCCTCTCTCCCCCTCCCTCCTTCAGTATGGAAGGAGTAGGCACATCTCCCTCTCTCTCTGCTACTTGAGGCTAACAGCTTCTTTTGTTTGGCCCCAGAGCACCCTGGCCAGGGCCATTAGGAGAAGGGAGTGCTGAGGTGCCACTGAGCTGCTGGGCACCTGCGGCCAGTGTGGGGGATGTTTGGAGGCTTCATGGGCACCCACAGCCAGTGTGGGGGTGCAGAGAAGCTTCTAGAATGCCTACAGTCAGATCTGATCAGCCAATAAAAAAACGGAACTCTTGTCGAGTCTCGGCCCATTGTTGCGGGTCTCTCGGAGCACGAGCAAGATGCTGCCGCCGAGAGCCCCCCTCCCCGGGATGGAGACTCCGCTTGCCTTGTCGCCACAGGTGTGAGTAAAACTTTTCGCAAAATTTAGAGTATATTTATACTTTCCGTGCACATATGCACGTGTAACTTTCCGTGCTCAATATGAGCACGTGTAAAATTAATCCTCGCATAATTGCGGGTGTATTTTCCTTCCATGCACATATGCACGTGTAACTTTCCGTGCTTAATACAAGCACGTGTACTTTCCGTGCACATTTGCACGCATAACTTTCCGTGCTCAATACGAGCACGTGTATAAATTATTTCCTTGCACAATCGCAAGTGTATTTTCCTCCCGTGCTTCCACATAAGCACGTGTAATATTCCGTGCACATTTGCACATGTAAGTAAATTAACCCTCGCAGGATTGCGAGTGTATTATAAACTTACCCTCGCACAATCGCGAGTGTACACTTTCCGTACTCACTACGAGTACATATATCTCTTTTAAAATAATCCCACACCATGTTCAGGCAAGTGTGTACTTCTCCAGGACTCAGGGACGGCTCCGGCATTGTTTTGGGTGAAGCCACGTGCATGCACTCTGTGGACCGCCTGCTGTATTAGTTGCTGCCCCTTAATAATTTTCCTCAACTGATATCCGAACCTGTATTTAAGTCACTTTTGGAGTGCTAAAACCCTGTTTCCCACCAGTTTAATAAAAGTTGGTTTGGACCCTGTTGTCCCTTAAACTAACCTTGGGGTGCCTCTGTGACAGCAACATATACCATACATACATATACAATTAGGATTTTAAGTTGGTGTGAATGACTATCACAACTGTTTACTTCATGACCTTTTGGTTTTTTCACTTCAAATGTAGCATCAGTTAATTTACATTTATTTATTATGAAAAGCACTTTTGATCTCCATGGATTTCAGCATTAAGCGACGTTGAAGAATTACGTTCAGTTTAAATAAATCTCAAATGACTTTCCTGTTGGAAATGGTATGCTATGAGCATAAGGAAGTTAAATATATGAAAGATGCAGTATTTGACTGATATTGTACAAAAAAAGGCCTGTTCTCAGTTAAGGAATGTTTTGGCCAATAAATTGTAGTCTTACTCTTTACAAGTCTTCCTATAAAATAAATGCTGTGGATGTTTTAATGTACAAAAAGAAATTAAAGGAAATCCCTTTTCAGAATTAGTCATAAAGCCCTCATATGATATTACAATGCCTAGCAGTTGATGCCTTTCAAGATTAAAGTCCAATGCTATGTTGTAAAAATGCAAAACAAAAATCAGTCCTTACATGAGAAAGTTACAGTCTACACACATTTATCTCAGAAAATCTGAGCTGACCTACTTAGTCACCGGAGCCCTGTTTTAATGGTGTGTAGGTGTTTAAAAAGTGTTTACACCAAAACCTGCCCCCTCCAGACAGCACTCCTGTTACATTCTCGGCCTGGTGACAGGTAAACAGAGAACAAACAGGTCTCCCACTAGATACATTAATCTTATGCCATTATTGCTTAATGTAAGACAATAATTATGACAACCACAAAAATAAGCAGTGAAAGTAACAATCTGTTTGCTTAATGTATTTCAGCTTGTCATTCTTTTGCAATGAATTTAGAAAGAAATACAAAGCAACTAATGCTTCACATAGAAAAACATGTTTCTGGAAAGCACAGAACAAGAAAAAGGAGGGGGTTTTGGAGGAGTGTTTTGGGGTTTTTTTTCCTGCAAATTGATTATGTATTTTGCAGGCATGCATTTCAGCATGACAGAATGTGAAGGGATTAGTACATACAACGCATATTTACCTTGTGTGATTCAGTAGCTATTCTAGATTTCACCTGAACTTAAACATATGGTTGGTCTGAGCTGGAGTCATGACAGTATTAAATTAACGTGGTTAAAATATCATTGTAAAATACCTATTCAAAGGAACTGATATAATTGTGTATTTAACCCTAGTATTATCCTCTCAGTTCTGGACTATTATGAAACAGTAAAACTTGTAATTTAGAGGTTCTTAGAATTATATATCTAAAATAGGTTTATTGTAAGAATCTAGTATAAGTTCCAAATTTCTATTCAAAATTTAAAGTGTATTTTTGGGGATGAAGCAGCTACTCTGTATATAATGTGACAACAAAATTAAACACAAAAATTGCACAGTACAGATCATCAAGGAAAGGATTGAAATTTATTTTAAAATGAAATTTCAAAAAACTTGATGTGTCATTTCATACAAGTAGCTAGTTGTAATGGGTAGAAGTCTTCAAATCTATTACTATTTGAGATACTAAGAAATCTTTTCATTAAATTTCATTTTCAAGCGAATTGAGTCAAAGGCTATAGTTTAGGGTCCAAGATTTCAAACTGACCAACATTTTTATGTTGTCTCAAAATGACATCACCTTTTTTCTTCACATTTGGCTTACTTAGTAGTTTGCATGTCCTCACCTAAGCTGAAATAAGAAAAGTACAGAGTGGGAAACATACTCTAACAGCCTGGCTCTTAGCTTTCACTCATAGAAGCAAAAAGCATATTTCCAGCTGCTTCCACCTATTGATCCACTCCCGTTGTGCTGAAATTCTTCCTGAAGTGGGTATAGCTGGGGATTAAACAAAATGATACCATCTCTTCAGAAATTACTGTGAAAAGAGAAGGTGGAATCAGCACTTTTTTTGCTAGTTATTTGAACCATGCATTCCTGACTAACCCCCAAACTCCTGCTCACAGAGAAATTTAAGTTGACAGCAATGGGGAAGATTTTTAAAGGTGAATGTGATCAGCCATTGAAAATTTTACTAGGGTGTTTTACAGACTCTCCATCACTGACTACTTCAAAGTAAGGATGAGATGGATTTTCGCTTGTTGCAAAATGAGCAACAGGGAAAACAAACAAACCAACCAACCACAACCTGAATAACATCTCTTTCAAAAATTATTCCAAGTATCAATGCATTTGTCCTGGACATCCTTACCTCAGAATGCCCAGGAGATGATCCCAGTAGTGTGACTGACATCCAGCTAGTGCTGTCAGTCCTCTTCTGTTATGATAAAGCCTGTACCTTGGCGCATTTCACAAAATGACAAAACATTTTTATCTTGCACACAATACTGCTATCTCAGCTAAACAAGTAAGGTGAGACTGTGGGTGTTGTTTTACGGGCATAGGTGAAATTTCATTTTACTGAAGCAAAAGTTGGCAAAGTTTTAAGGAGATGTAGTCACTGACACAGCTAAGAAAAGCAACAGCTCTTTGAGTGTACCAGCTCTTTCTTTTCCAGTTTTGAGCTGATCTAATAAAGATATTAGATCTCTCTCCAAATCATGTCTTGTCATTGTGGCTACAAGAAATGTTATAATTCTATTTGCAAGCAAAAATCAATACAGTGTCTCTGAACATACCACTGAGTATTGTAACTGGGAGCTGAATCTTCTCTTTTGGCATAGGCTTGTGAAACAGAGGTTTCTTTCTCTACTTTCTGAGAGATACAGAAGTAGAAAAAAAAATGTTTTTCCTCTGACTTCCTCCTAATATACTGACTTGATTCTCTTTCCTACTAATGATAGCTTCTTTGTATTATGAAGACCTATCATCTAGTGATTACATACAGTATATTTCACATATGATACTGCCAGAATGGCATATGACAGAATGCATGACTAGAAATATGACAGAATCCCTCCACCACTGAGGAGTCAGCCAGGACAACGAACATGATCATGGTCAAGATTTCATCAGCTGTGAATGCAATAGTCCGAGAAATGTTTTGCAAACAACATTAATCCCAGTACAAATGTCTGAATGAACTCTGGTTGGGTTTTCCTTTGCAGAAGAGCTGAGAAGTGACAATAAGACAGAGTCTGCTTCCAAAATGAAATAATGCATGCTTAGTTAATATAATGGAGGGGAGGAAAAGAAATACTTGCACACATTTTAAAATATCAGAAAGCTGTAATATCACAAACAGAAATGACTCTTCTGAAGAAGTTAAAGGAATGCTAAAGCACGTTGATTATGGGAGTCTTAATCACTGCATGTATTAGAAAAAAATTATTTATTCTAAGTAACCTCAAATTGAGCTTGATTTTGCAGTTTGATTTGCTGTTCATTCTCATCTTGAAAACCTGTTTATTTAAATGGGTCCATTTATCACACTTGATTCTGCAGAAAAGGCTAGTATACTAAAAATAAAACCCTTGTTTCATAGCAAAAGCTATAGTGCTTACAGTTAATCCTTACTATTGTCCATCCACTATACATAGTGTATATATATTTATACACACATGTTTTCTCCTGTTTTTTTTTTTGTTTTGTTTTTTTGTTTTGTTTTGTTTTTTTGGTTTTTTTTTCTAATTCTAAGCTGCATTCAAGCTATACGAGTATAGTTTACCCTCCATACTTCTTTCACCTCTTTAAATCATTTAATTTTTGGCTTTTTCCAAAATAAAGTAGTAAATAAAATTATATTGACATTTAATTCAAGAAAACTGACATTTCCTTATTACCATGATAGAACAAAATGCAGCCCTTTTATAGCAAGTATTCTCCTACAAGTTGGTCATATCAGCATTAGGTGTTACATACGAGTTGATCAATTGCACAATAACTATGCTTCAAAGACCTGGCACAAATAACTATAATCTGGCACTGGTGCTGCTCCAATGCTGAGCTGACCACAGTAAGAGATGATGGGGGTGGCAAGAGCACCTCTCCAGAAGAGTTTTCCATCCTCATAACACTGTTATAAAAAGTAGTTCATAGAGCTTAAACAGATGAAAGCAAACAATATGCAGTCCTCCTCCTCTTGTTCTTCCAGACTTCCCACAATAAAAACCAAACAAGCTACCAAACACACACACAGAAGTAGACTTTTTTGTGGGTCTTACCAGCTTATCAGTATGTTCTGCAGCCCACTTTCTGACTGTAGAAGAATGGAAGCAGCTTCAGCTCAGAGCACAACATGGAAGCTCGTTACCACAATTTTCCAATGTTTCTGAATCCTATATTTCTCATGTACAATAAGGGCTACATAATTTCTTTTTTCTATGGCTTCAAGTCACAGTTGTCTACATTCAGCAAGCTGTCTGAACATTTTTCCCCTCCTTCACACCATGATGTTACAGACAAAGGTGTCAGGGTCTTACATTATTCCTTTTCAACCTGACATCAGACTTTAAGCAACAGACACCCTTACCTGGTAAATCTAAGTTTTACTAATTCTCCACCATTTAAAACAAACACACACCACACACCCCACACACAAAACCACACCCACAAACAAACCAACCCCCACCACAAACCACTCATCAACTGCACCACAATCAACACCAAAAACCAGTTTGTTATTAGAGGCCAAAAATAAGTCAGACCAAATACTGATTAAATCTTTATTAATAAAAAAATCTTAGTATAAAAAAATAGAATAGTTCTTTCTGTAAACTTAGAGAAAAAAGAAACATGAAACTACACAACAGCAGTAAAGTAAAATACATAAGTCAATTTAAAACTCCTGAAACTATCTTTTCAGAATTGTGGTTTTTGCTGTTGTCTTGTGCCATGTATTTACTGTTTCCACTGAAACTGTAAGCTTCCTGAAGCAGCGACTTAATACACTTTGGAGTTCTATGCATAACCATGACAACAATTTGCTATATTAACATCTACTGTTGTTAGTTCACCCAATGATGGACAAATGTTAGGTAGGTTTAGTGACAGTACATCAAAAAGTTGCATAAGTAATTTACAGAAATTGTATCATCCAGCCAAATACTTGTTATTTTCTATGACCTCTGATGCACTTATGTCATAGTCAGTAGAATACAGAATATGATATACTGCTTTGCAACACTGAAAACCAAATGAAGCTATGATACAGTATCTTTTAAGAGCATGAATCACAAAGGTAGATTTGGTTAATAACAGTAATGTGATCACTTTGAGTAGAACACTTTGCCAGACCTAGCACGTAACTAAACAGCAGGGAATATTGACAGGATTAGTCACTTGAGAACAAGTAGTACTTTAAGCTACAACAAAGCAGGTGAGAGTAATCTAAAACAGAGCTAGGATCAGCTCTGATTAAGGTCAGTGTCCAATAGGATTACTGGTTTCTTGTCTTTCTTCTATTCCACCCCCAAATACCAACATGCATACATATGAATGAGAGTTGTACCTGAGTATTTGAGACAGGGATTTACACACCCTGCTCAGACAAAGAGACCAAACTGATTACTGTTTATTTGTATAACTGGGCTTTCTAAAAGTAAAGCTATTAATATCTTGTAAACTTACTCCATGTAACAGGTACACAAATACTTGATGAAAAACGTGTGCTACAGAGCTTACTACCTACTCTGGACTATATGCTTGAATCTTGTTGACATCAGTGTGACTGCCTATAGAGCTGATATCGTAAAGGTAAAATTTAACACTATTGCCTGTAAAGTCATTCAATACACACACTTCTCCTTTTACTGTCATTTTTCACTAGCTATCCAAGTATGTCATCAGGATATTTAATGCAAGTAACTTCCATTAAAGAGGCACCTCAAATTATAGCAACTCTAATGAACAAGGAAGGCCACAGACATGTCCATTAAGCCATATCACTTAAGCTACTGAAAAATATTTTGAAAATACAGTTTTCTACCCTTCTAGAGGTTTTGTTTTCTTCTTGCAGCAGAACCCAGACACTAGGAAGACCCCAAGCCTCTTGGAAAAAGAAGTCTGTATGTAGTATCCCAGTCAGTAAAGCCAGCATGCTGTCATATTCAACTGTTGGTACTGCAGAAATATATATTAAAAAAGTCATGAGTATGCTTATATTTTCCTCAAAGATATTTGTCTGCCTAAGTATTTTTGAATACATTCGTATCAACTTTTTAACGTAAAGTAAAATGGGTAAACTGCATAAATGGGTGCACCAATGCTGTAGAAAGAGGATTAAATCAATATCACTACAAATACAGAACAGTAATAGACACTAGTACCTGCTTAATGTCAAGTAGCATATGCATTCACTTATTAGAATGAAAACAATGAAAGCTTCTATAACCCTACTCTTCTTACGGTACCTTTTATTTAAATCAACAAAATAACATTGCACTCCCCAGACTGTTTTCACTAACTACAACTTATTTACTAACACTTTTACTAATAGGAAAATTGAAAGAACAAGTTATCCCCTTCATTTAAAAAACAGGACTCACCTGCTTGCTGATAGTGTTTTTCTGCCAACGTTTGGTGGAGATGGTTCACAATGGAAAAAGCTTTTTATCCACCAATACTTATCAACTAATTCAGGTAACGCTGCAAAAGGAGAAAAAGCCCACACCATTAGACACTGTCTGAATAACAAACAGGCAAAATCCAAATACTGTTTCAAGGAAGGGAACAATACCATTAAATGCTTTGTCCTGGTCTGTCATGTTCACAGGATCCAAATAGCAGGAGGAGCTGGGAGAAACACTGGATTCAGAGTTCTGTGTTGCTGTTCATGGAAAACAGATACACACATAGTTTGTTGTTTGGTTTTGGTTTTTTGTTTGTTTGTTTGTTTTTGTTTGTTTGTTTGTTTGTTAAAACAACACAACACACAACACAACGTTTCAAGAGAGTACACTATTTCCATGCCAAGAATTTGTTCAGACTTGCTGCTGTCTTGGAGAAAGAAATCTAAAAGTTAAATTTACCTTGCTACAAAGCATAACTTACATAACTTTTAGATTATTTACATTATTCCACTACTGTTGTTTACATAAATAGTTTATTTCTTAGTCTACATACTGTTTAGTTAAAAGCATTCTGAGATCTGTTTGCATAACTTTCACTGAAATTGGTGACAAATCTTATGATCATGTACACATTGCTAACAAAGCAAATGAGTCTATTCTTGAATATTCCACTCCAAAATAACCTGATTACTATACTTTCCATTATGATACAACCAAATACTCTAATCACATTACAGTGTTCTTCCTGTATAAAGGGTCCCTGATACACCAGACATAGTCTCAAACCTGTGACTATCTCACATATTTAGAAACAAAATTGTGAGTTGGCTTTGTGTTCTAAGCATGCAAAGTAGACAACGAAATACAACTAGAAACCATAACTTTCTGGGCTAATGCTTTTTCTATGTCATGTTTTAAAATATTACTAAAAAAAAAAAACAACCAACAAAACCCCAAACCCCCAACATATCCTTAATGAACAATCCAAAAAAAAAGTAGATTAACAACCAGAAACAGATGTTCATTAAAACTGAAGCTCCTTGTCATCATGAAAGACTCTCCAAGAAACTAAGAACTACCAGACAAAGACACATCATCCAGAAGCCACCTTAAGCACTTTCTGATTTTTTCATAAGTGATAACAATCCGGACATCGGCTCGGGGGCAGGGTGCGTATGGAGGGGTGCTCAGCCTCCCTTCTCCAGAGAAACCCCCCAGGCAACTGCCGTCCCCCCCGAGCACTCACTTCTGTAGTACCGGTTCTTGGCCAGGAGGCAGCCGGCGGAGGGTACCGAGGCCATGGCAGCGACGAGACGAGAACACCGCCTCTCTCCGGGAGGAGCCTGGGGGGAAACAACGCGTTTCAATGGGGGGAGCCGCGCCCGGCGGAGAAGAGCGGCCCGGGCCCCCCGACACCGCCGCAGCCGCTCCCCGGTCCCGGCGGCTCACCTGCGTCGCCCAGAGAAAGCAGACGTTCAGAGGGACAACCGGGGCCGCGCTTCTCCTCCCCAGCCAGTACCTCCGGCCCCCCGGGCCGTCCCTATATGGGCCGCGGCGGCGGGCGGCCCGCCCCGGGGGCGGTGTGGCGGGACGGGAGGGAGCCAGCCTCCGTCATGCTGCCTCACAGCAGAGGGCCCCCGGCTTCGCGTCCTGGTCACCTGGGTACCTCATCCCGACTGCCATCTCTGAGCACTTTTCTGGAGTGCATTAAGTGGGGACTGAGAGCTGCTGACTTAATTAATGATTCTCACCCCTGTGGGGAAGGATTAAAGGGGGATGAAATAGACAGGTACTTGTTTCAGTAGAGATTTTTACTTTGATGACAAATATCCATATTACTATACACATACACGAGAGAAAGTGAAGTCAAAGCACGGATTTCCGGTCTCGCAGTAATAAGTGAAACCTGTGATCATCTAAAGTTTTGGTAAAGTTAGAACTAAGTGCCAGATAGAATGAGTAAGTTTTTTCTTCCCATAGATAAATGCACAACACTAAATTGTAATCCTATCTCATGGCAAAACTTGTCCTACAATATGTTAATTCACCTTTTAGAGTTGCCAACAGAAAGATTAACAGTTTTAACTCTTTGAATTGTTCCTGCTCCGCAAGGAAATACTTTTTCACAGGAGGAGTTGTGGGAAAGAACGTGGCCGTGTGTGCTGTGTAATACCATTTTGCTGCAATATATCTGACTACTTCAGTAGTGTATCCTATCTCAAATGATGCAAAGCCAAGGCATGCTATTATCTTCAGTACACAAGTGGAAATTCTGAGATCCAAAAGAGCTAAGATCAAAAAAATCCACCAAGCTTAGGTGTCTCATATGAAAGCAGTCTAGGTCTTCATTTTTTTATATAACACAATGCCACACTTCATTTACCCACTTACAGCTCTCATTCTCTTCAGATCCAAATTTAAGTACTCAGCATTTTGATAAATCAGATTCTCATTAGACATTGAAAAAACTGGTTAGTGGCCACCTATGATAAATGTAAGTAACTCACATAGCATCAATTACGAACTCAGGGGCAAGGTTATAATTCAGCTTTCAAGACAGCATTCAATTGCCTTGACCACTGAACTGTTCTTTTCTCCCTGGAAGCCTTTGCTGCATTCCTTACTCACTTTTCTACTTTTATCACACACATGGAAGAAGTCCTACTAAATGCACTCTATAATCTACTTAACTTCAGAAACTCACTTCATATCCATGCTTTCTGGCAAAAGAGGCAGGGCTCCTATTAAATAAATAGTACATAACCCCCAATTTTTTTAAAAATGCATTTAAAGAAGGAACGTTTTCAGCCTTTTCATTATTATTGCAACCTTAAAAAGTGTTCATTTAACATTTGTGTATGCATAGCTACAAAATGCACTAAACATTGAATTATATTTCATCTCATGAATCATGGATACTTATCAAAAGTATAACTTGAATTTAAAAATAAAATCAGTATGACCAATTAAATGAACGAATTTCCCACCCAGTCATGCCAGGATTACTTGGTATAACCCTCTTTTAGATATTAGAAGTAAAAAAAAATCTCAGTCACAACAACAAAAACAAAAGAACAGTTTATACTGAGCTTCACCTTGAAGCTGACCTGTTAATTATTCACTAGACAAGGTATATCTACTAAACTTAGCTACTCTTTCAGTTCTTGGAATATCTGTGAGCATGATGACAACATTTTTGAGCACATATTTTGGGTGCTTTCTTCCATGCACTTTTGTGAAATTTTTTTACTTTTCCTTTTTACTTAACCTTGTGGAAGAGTAGCAGCATGGGAAATTGTACAGTGTTACTTTATGGCTGCGTCAGTTTAATGATTGTATGGTTACTCTGACATTAATGTTTAGACAGATGTGAACAACTTCAATTAAAGTATCTTTCCACATGCATATGCTGAAAGGTAAATTTTTGACACACGAGGGTAAAATGTTCCCTCCTCCCAAGCTTCTGGAAGAGCAGATTTTACACATTTTCTTTGCCCAGTCTTATTGCCTATACACAATTAATATTTCAATCAAATTTTGTACAGAAAATATAAATCACTCTCATCTAAAGGGAATAGTGTCTTTATTTGACAGGAGGACTCTATGTGAGAAGACTGAACTTCTCTGGGTAGCATTTTGTAATGGATGTGTTAACATTTTCAGCAAAATTTCAGAAATGTTTCCTTCATGCATCTTTCAGTACCTCTAAGTATTCACTGTCTCAACAAATTATTTTGCATACCTGTACTGTCAAATTTTGAAAGGAGTCTGTAAAAAGAGGCTTTCCTTAAAGGAATTAAGTAGCTCTCCTGTGTAAAGTAACAAACCTTCCCTATGCAAAAATCAGTTCTCAAAACCTGCTTGGTTTGTTAGCTACTTCCAAGGAGTAGTGCCATCACTTACCCTTTTAATTTATCTGCTTTACTCTTCAAATATTGAGCAATTAATGAAGAATTATATGGCAGTGTGCAAGGTGGCAGGAGAATGGAGATTTATGTTGTATGTAGCCTGCGTAAGAGACATGGGGCCATAGAGCTGCTGGGGACAGCCTGAGCACAGAAAGGACAAAAAAAGCCTTTCTCTTTACTGCTGCAATGTGTGGCACCACCGAAAATCATCAGCTTTCTAGCAAACACCACTCCCAGTAGTGAAGTGACTGCTTACTGGCAGTTCTGGCACTTTTTCTTCTTCTTGTTCTTCATTTTATTATTATTATTATTACTATTATTACTATTTTTTTAAATCCTTACCACAAATATGAATGGAATACATGAAAAAAAAAAAAGATATTTAATGAAGATAAAAAGATTTTCTTTTTGTTCCTGATAATTTAAGATATCAGATGAGATGACACTGAAAGGGTACTGAACTCTAGACTCCATGCAGCACACTTCTGAATGATGCATAGTGCCTGAAGCATCAGCAAAGGTAGTGAAAAAAATTGACCTATAAACTGCACTGCTACGGTACTGGAAAAAACTATGCACATTGCTAAATTGTTGGTACAACTTTATGCATTTACAGTTAAATATATCAAGTTTTCAAAAGCTGTTACAAGTTTCTCTTCATTCAGTTCCATGTCCTGTGTGGCACTACGCTCATAAGAAAACAAAGACATTTTAATGTATGTCATTTTAGCTGTATTTAGCATTTAACTGAGACACATTTTTCTTTAGGTTCAGATACAAGCTACATAAGCTTGTTAAAATTCTTCCAGCAAGCTACACCTTTTATATCTTTCTAAGGCAGTATATGAATACTTGGATTCTTTGTTGTTTCATCTCTCAGGTATTCCAAAGAAGAAGCCTTATAGTTCCAGTATTACCAGCTATGTGGGTTATAAATTGTATTATGACAACATAGAATATGTAACTTACTGTGATGTAATTGAATAAAGCAAAATTGAATCATAGGCATGTTTATAAACCCCTTCAATATGTTCCTGGAGATTGACTGATGTATAGACATGAGAAGAGTTAGCTTGCTATTCAATTTCCCATCCAGTACAGAGATGCAAGGCCTAAATCATGCATATTTTAGTATTCTTGTTTATTTTGGCTCAAATGAACATTTCATTGCATGGCATCCACTTTTTCTAGTTGCTGTAAACAGCACTGTTACATTTTGATGAACACACACAGACTCCGCTTTCATTCACTTCTATATCTACTCTCTCTCTGTCCTTGCCAATAGTATGGACTCAGACTCACCAGACTGAATATAACCTGACACCTCTGCAGCTCTGCAAAAGCATCTTAGAAGGTGCTTATGCCTCACAGTGTGTAGCCAGCATTCCTTAGCACTGAGATGTGACACCCTTGGCATCCTCATTTCTTGGCTAGTTGCCCTGTCACCAGGCCAGATGCTCAGGATGGAGCAGCATGAGGTGCAAAAGGAATCAAGGAGCTTGTGAATAAGAAGCACATACTCATAATTTTGCAGCTGGAAAATTTCCCATTAACCTAGCAATAGAGCTGGCCCAGGCCACCATACACATCACAGAGCAGAACTTTTTCGAATTTAAGAAGTCAAAATACACTTGTGCAGCTGGGTTAGAACTGACTGTGAGGACAGGTTATGCCATGAAAGTGTGTAGGAGCCCTACATGGTGAGGTGCTTATACCCCGTAGTCAGGTGATCTGTGGTCTCTCTGATGGGGTTGTCACTCTCATCTCCCATGCCCCCGCTCCATCTCCTGAACCGCAGTGCTGATATTATACTGAGTACAGTGAGGGTGGTTAGGATGCTGGAGAAGTGTCTGCCTGACTGGTCACATCAGTAGAACCTACAGCCCAGCCCATAGAACTGTCCTGAAGGTGACAAAGGACCTGTCTGAAATTTTTCATACACGAGCTTCTGGGAAGGAATAGAACTTTAAAGCATACACTGCTGCAGGAGCTTATTCTGCTGCAGTGAGTGGGAGTTCACACCTAGAAACAAGAAAAACGACAATTGGCTTAGCTCTACCTAAGTCACAAATGTCCTGCGATTTAGTGAAAGCCATATTATCAGGAGGACCAAGTAGCCCCATGTAGATGGCTCATTATTCTATCATCTTGTTCTCCTTCACAGCACTTTTGTCTCCTCCAAAGCCACTGTGTAGTAAGTACACACAGCATGTTCTTGTATGTCTCAATCTGCTTCATTGCAATAAACACATACACATGTCATTATGTGTCTCATATACCTGCTTCATTTTATACGAGGACACCTGAAGAAACCTGAAAGTCTTAATTCACTCATAAGTCAGACCAGGCTGCAGAGAGGCACAGTGGAGGAACACTGATAGTGTAGGACTTCTCACACGACAGGACAGATCCTCAGTTCACTATACTTGTTATTTCTTTTCCCACACTTTAACCAGATGGCCTCAGAAGTACAAACATCATTAGGATTGACCAGGGGCTCTGCCATTTTTTCTAGACTCCCATACAACAGATAGTTTGTCTGTACCAGTAATTTAAATATGCTTAGGACCATTTTTTAGCCCTGAAGAAAACTGATATGCAATGGCCTATATCCACACTGGTTTATACTGCAAAATAATATGGTTACATCCAAAACAGTCTGTGAAGAACTATGTTAAATCCCAAGCTGCCTAGGAATTTTTTGGGGTAAAGCCGGGGAAAATCCTAAGCCGTTCCAGGTTCTTTCTAACATTTTAAGAGTACAGACTATCATGTTCTGTTCTCTGATAAGGTTCTCTGGCATTAATTTAATGGTTATCTAATTTAATGTGACATCATTGGTGGCTGATGTAAGAGGTCCAGAGCCCAATAAGCTTGCAAACAAGTGAATCTCTCCTAGGCATCCATTTGCAAACTTAGCTTGTTTAACATCAGGATGCTAATTAGGGTTCAGTTAATTCATTTATTTAGATTAGATCTTAATGAATCTAATGTGGTTACTGTTCTCCCCACCTCCACAGGTGGGAAGTCTTTTGCTCAGGCTTCTGCAAAGCTGCCTCTACACCCCCAGTGCCAAATCTTCCAGCACAGCAAGAGCTGGCACACATTCACATTCAGACAACTAGAAAAGGCTTTCTGCCTGAAATATGTAACATGTCAGCAAGGAAAAATTAGAGAGTAGGCACTGCCAATCTCTTCTTCTGTGACAACTTGGGAGTAAAAAGGAGAGAAAAGGGCCAGATAAGCAGCTTCTTTGGGAAACCATCAGTCCCAGCCTCAGTCCTACCTGGCACTGTTGCTGAGCCTCTAGGTATGACATATAGACAATGCACTTGAAGTAGCCTCCATGCAAAAAAAAACAAAGGTAACCAAGCTGGGTACCTCTCAAGATAAAAATTCCCAGCATCTCAGGAGAATTTACTCCAACAACAAACTCATCTCACTGGCAATGAAGCCACAGTTGGCAGCATTTGGAACTGAGGAAAGAAGATGAGGGGCTTCTTCAGGTCCCCCTGTCTATGCATCCTCCTGTTTATGGCTGGGAACAATTTTTGTCAAAATTTGTGCATTATTTGCTGTTACATGTTGTGTTTGACTATATACTGTGCATCTTATCTGCATGTTCTTGTTTTCTTACCTTGTTTTGCTTCTCTAAGTTTGTTTTTGGTGTTTGACCTGGTCTTCCTCTTTCCCGTTTAAATAAACATGTTTGAGCTGTTAAAGGTACAAAGATCACTCTTTTTTTCAAAGTAATTTTAGGGCTCCTAACACTTTGTCTCTTTGCATGACCACCTGCTGCAAGGCATTACAGCCAGCTCACATGGAGTTCAGGGTCCAAAGCTAGAAGACAACATAAAGAGCAGAGAGAGAAACTCCAAAAGGATGAGAATGGCTTTCAGAAAAAACAATGTAGTCCCACATAGACACTGTGTTTGTGAACTGAAAACTTTGCTTTAACAGTTAGAGGTATTCTGTTCAGGCATGCCAGACCCTGAGATCTGGAGGCCACAAGTTTTGGTCAGACTGAAGGGAGAAAGACCTTTCTGCTCAAAGCAGGAAAAATTTATGATTCCTCCCTGATGAAATGTATTAGTGGGAGAAGAAGGAATTTATCCACCAATCTTGGTTTGACTAATTCTTTTACTGTGGCACAGATGGCCGTGATAGAAGATTCCTAATCACAGCTCTTAGCTTTCTTGCTGGTAAATCCAGAGTAACCATAGAGGACAGGGCCTCTTCTTTCCAGTGTGCTTCATGGTCCCAGAGTGTGCACGATGCAGATAGTTTGGAATTAGTAGGCATATTACCAAATTCTGCAACGAGAACACACAATGAGAACACACCGAAGTATAATGTAGATACAATAGGCTGGTCTGTGTAAGGATCCACTGTTTGAAAACCACAAGCCTTGGGAACCTGAAGTCTTATTCACTGCTACTAAAGCTAAATAGATTCAGGCTTAAAACAGTGTAAGTACAGATTTACAAACCCAGAAATACGGAAGAAGAAATGAAAGAATGGCAAATCGTCCTTTAATGCTTTAATCCAGAGTTTCTTCTACTATGTTCTTTAATGAGTCTTAAAGATAAGCTAATTAAATAAGACCAATTGATCTGAAATGTGTTGCTCCAGTCCTCTGCCTCTTATGGCATGATCAACACTGACAGGTGCTTGTCTACTTACCGTGACACTGACTCATATAAAATTTAATCTAGAAACATAGAAATGGATATTGACACTTGTGTGCTGCTGGTGGAGGGGATCTCCTTTAGGTAACTGGGAGCCTGACCACACTCTGCTGATGCTACAGATCTCTCTCCTCATAGTGACTGGACTCTGTGCTTCCAGAAGACTCACAGAATCATAGAATGTCCTGAGTTGGAAGGGGATCATCAAGTCCAAATCTTGTCCCTGCATATGACAACCCCACAATTATACCATGTTCCTGAGGGTGTTGTTTAGTCTCTTCTTGAACACTGACAGGCTTGAAGCTGACACACCTCCCTGGGGGGCCTATTCCAGTGCTCCACCTCCCTCTGTGTGAAGAACCTTTTCCTAATGTCCGATTTAAACTTCCCCTGGCACATCTTCCTTCCATTCCCTTGGGTTCTGTCGTTGGTCTCCAGAGAGAAGACATCACCACCCCCTCTACCTCCCTTGGTGAGGAAGCCATAGACAACAATGAGTTCTCTCCTCAGTCTCCTCTTCTCCGGGCTGAACAAACCAAGTGACTTTAGCTGTTCCACATACAACTTCCTCTCCAAACCCTTCACCAACTTTGTAGCCCTCTTCTGGACACTCTCCAGTAGTTTTATATCGTTTTTATGCTGTGGTGCCCAGAATTGCAGGCCGTGCTCCAGGTGAGGCTGCACCAGTGCAGAGCAGAGTGGAACAATCACCCCCCTCGCCTGGCTGGCAATGCTGTGCTTGATGCACCCAGGACACGGTTGGCCCTCTTGGCTGCCAGGGCACAATGTTGGCTCATGTTCAACTTGCTGTCAACCAGAGCCCCCAGATCCCTCTCTGCAGAGCTGCTCTCCAGCAACTCGTCCCCCAGTCTCTATGTACAGCCAGGGTTGCCATGTCCCAGGTGCAAAATCTGGCACTTGCCCTTGCTAAAGTTCATGCAGTTAAACCTGGCAGGTGGGGGGCAGTCACGGTGGGGGGGGGGGGGATTTGGCACAGTGGCTGGAGCCCATAAAAGTCCTGCTCCAGGTGAGGCTCGAACTCACAACCTCGGCATCGCTCCATGTACTGTCCTATAAGTACCGTGCGCTGACCGATTGCGCCACTGGAGCTCCCAATAATAATAATAATCACTCAGTATTCATCAGAAAAAATACTATTTCAAACTTGTTATCTCTTTTTCTGTTTGTTTCTTTTTGCACACTAACCATTTGCAGTAATATTATATAACAGAACCAGGGTGTTATCCAAACACCTTATATTCTGAAATCTTCCTTATGATAAAGAAATATCATTTTTTACTTACTTAAAAAAAAAAAATCTTTTAAAACTTTAGACTTATTTGTGTACACCTATGAGGTTTTCTTCACATAGCTTTATCTAAAACTTAACACAGACCCTACATGACAAAAGACACATGATGCTGCGATTGAAACTGTGGTCTATTCACGGTCCAGTGCAATGCTCTGCACTACAATTCACAAATGTTGTGATGCAGAATTCTCAAAGGCTTTGCTGTAGAAGTGTATCCACTGCAACACAGACATCAGGCAGGTTGAAAACAGGGATAATGGTAGGTCTTAGCTCTGATTTTCTGCACATACATTTCATTCTTTCAGTTAGATAAAACAAAATACTGACTGTCTCTTTGATAACACAGTACCACTACTATGGTTGATAATGGAAAGAAAATTGTTACTTGCAGATTGTCAGCTCAAGGAGTGATACATTTGCTGTTGTTGTTGAGTAAAAGTTACCATTTACAATGAGGATAATGATTATGATCTAATGATTACTTGTTGACATATAAAATGAGTCACTGTCATCAGGTCTTTCCATGTGAAATAGATGTCCGTGTAGTACTACAGATAAAATTCACCTGCGCAACTGATATTAAGTGGATCCATTTTGACAGCCTGAGCAAATGACTAAAGAAATGAGAAGATGCTATCTCTTCACACCTAGTCTTAATTGCTCTAAGGGAAAAATATGTAAATAAAGCCAAAACAAACACATAAGACAGAAAATTTACACTGTCAGTATCCATGTTACACTCGCTCTGACTACAAAAAGAGAGCCTTCTGACACTTTTATATGGCAACTGAAATACACTTTTCAAATACTTATCTTCCTTCGGTACCTGCAATTATCTACAAGTTCCATTAAGTGCTTAAAGATCTTATCTTCCACAAATGAGCCATATAGTGGCTTGACCTACCCTGTGCTTGCAGAAGTGACATGCAATCAAATCCTGCATTATCTATCTCCATCTCTGACAAATTCTGTAAATCCTCAGTAAATAAGAAGTGACAAACTGGAAAAAAAATGATTGAGGTTTCATCCCTGCATCATTAGTGATTGTTTTGCTTCCATTTTCATAACCAACAAATATGCTCCGATTGCTTGTATGACCAAAGGAAAATGGGAGCAAAAGAAGCTGGAATAAATGCTGGATTAATTTCACATAACTTTTTCAGCACAAATTCAGATAACAATGTGTTTGAACTCAGCAAAAGAAGCTAGAAATACCTAGAACTGGGTTATGCAACCCCAAAAATGTCACCTCTGCTTGATTCATCTCACTTGTCTTCAGCTAGAGTTCCCAGCATCTTAGCTCCTCCAGATCAGCCAGGAGACAAGAGCTTATAATTGCCTACAAGTGTTTATATCCACCCCTTCACCTTGGAGAAAATGAACCGTTGTCAGCAATTTAGGGTAGTTATCATTTCCCTGTGTAGAGTAAAATCCTGCAGCCACTTATCATAGGCTGTCATCCCTTGTTAATGTGACAGCTACTGTCAGCCTGAGAGGGAGAACTGCTGCCACATAGTATTTGACCAAATCACCGTAAGCCACTTTGGAACTGCTGGAAAAGTACTGGCCCGTGGTTTGAGAAATAATTGTTAAGAAGAAGAGCTTGTCATTATACTTTCCTTTTTCTTATAAGACACCTATGGGGAAAGGTAGTTCTGCATATCTGAAAGAGCTTTGGTATTGGAGCTGGGAAAAGCACAGAGAGGTTACAGTTAGGCAAGCTGCCAGAACAAAGTAGTTTTTCTCAGCATTGGCTTCAGCTCTCACACATCTGTTCTATAACTCACCAGCTTGGTAATGTTGGCCTTCAGAAGAATCAGTGCCTGGACAGAAATCAAGACAAGTACTTATAAATACCTCTGAGGATCCAGGTACAGGTACTTTTTGGTTTTTCAACAGACCTCTATCTCTGTATTCTCATCTGGGAGACCCAAGGACACCAAAAACCTAATGTTAATTTTTTTAATGAATGTTGTTGGAGATATTCATCCTCAAAACTCCATCTATTTTTATTTTAACTCTTAAAACCTGTATCTTTATTATAAAGTACTGTGTTCTAACTAGCTTTTTGAAGAAAACATTCACAAATAATAGCAGTTCAAATTAAATTGTTTAAATCTTCACTTTATTTTATGCACAGTTTGCAATATGCAGAATTTCAGTCAAATGCACACAAGACAGCTGTGCATCTGTCACAACAGCACATAGAGCAGGGTTAGCTAGTTGGAGATAAAAGCCAACAAGAATAAATCCTGTGCTCAGACACTCAACTTTATGTACTTAATTACTGTGATTTTGTCTGTATATCACAGATAACCGTTTCAGATTTTTTTTGTCTAAAAGTGCAGTACTTTAATAGAGACATAAAATACCATTTAAATCAAAAAGCTTTTCTGAGTATGAAAGCAGTGATTCAGACACAGTTCATTGACCTGATTCATTTTAATTATAATACAGTCCAAAATTATACCCTTTTTTATTACAGCATAATGACTTTTTCAATTTGCCAGAAACACAAAAAATGGACAAAAGTAAGATCAGAAAAATCTTATTGCAGATCTTCACAATTTTCTTACAAAATATGGTTACAAAATATTGTTCTATTAGTAAATTGTATCAAAGCGGTTTTGAAATTGATAGTTCTGAAACAGATAGTCTTTGGTAATTTTTAAAGTATTGTTTCATTTCCCTTGATTCATTTACTTAAGATTTATCTATTGAGTTGTTTAAACTCAAGTGGTTAATCTGTGTCAAACATTTCATTTGTGTTGTAGTTAAGAAAGGGTGTAATTCAGTCCTGCCACCCTTCACTGGGGGTTGAAGGATTCCTACAAACACTGGATCTCAAAAATAGGAGATGGGACTACTGCAGGTGTCCACCAGAGGAGCAGGGACCACCAAGGTGGCCCTGGCAGCACCTCAGAAGTACAAGAGGGTCTGTGAAGCAGCTGTGTTCCCTATGAATGAAATCCTCTCCCTGTGGTTTCCCTGATGCACTATTCCAGGTACTAAATGAAATCTGGCTCACCCTGTTCTCTGCACTGGCAACAGGCTCAGCTTGGAAAGAAGCATCTCTTGGCTGCCTTATGGCTCCAAATTCCATCTGCAAATTTGCAACATCTTGCCAAAGGACTATTAGAGTCATTTTTGTCATTTTGGGTTTGTAGGAGGAAAAACGCATAATCTTATCAGACGCCTAAAAACCTTCACACTTTTTTACAGAAGTGAAGATATGGAAGGAAGTATTCAAACCTTAAGAAATCTGTAGTGAAGCTTGGAAATGCATCATTAGCCATTAGCACTGGTCTTTTATATACACACATATTCAAGCTATGTGGAAACCTTACATGTAGATATTTACCTGGTAAGGCGTTTCTTCCACGGATCTGCAGTGCCACAGGGCAAGCAAGCAGAATTAAGCCATGTCGACACTGTTCCCATGACCACAATAAGGAGGCCACAGGCTGCAGTGCCTTGTCTGTGTCTGCAGTTCCCTCAGTTTGCTTCAGGTGCATTCCTTCCTGCTTTGTTGAGAATGAAGTTCTCGAGGACATCACTACAATAATGTAAGCTCTTATATCTCCTTTAAAAGACATCTCTTGCTTCTGCACAGACTACATGGCCCGTAGGAACACTGTCTGCTCCAGTCTTAGATCTGCACTGTTCTGTACGCATTACAATAAGCTACAGCTTGTGAAGTTGATGAAAAACAACAGAGGCAGTAAGAAGCTCCAGATATCTCCAGATTCAAGGACAGCAAAGCCCATCACCCTGGATGGTTGCTGGAGGCCATTTGGCTGTTGGATCTCCTAGATCATGTTCTTCAAAAGCTGTGCCAGCACCAGCTGAATCTCTGCTGCTTTCTGATGCACTAAGAGCATGGCAGGTGCCACCATCAAACTCAGTTTTGCCAAGTCTAAATAATTCTCGGTAGGCATCATGAGCCTCTCCTGGTGATTTACGTTCATATGTTGCTGATTTCTGGATACAAAAGATTACCTTCATGGGTCTATCTTAGAAACTGCTCATTGATGGAGATGCATCACACCTTTTTCTGTTTCTCTTTTCCCGGTCTAGAAAGTTACGGGTATTTCTCCTTGGAAGCTGTTTCTGCCAGACTCCTGTGGATCCATGGCACAGCAGTCTGGTGGTAGTAAATCTGTTGTGGCTGTGGATGTAACAAAAGACTGCAGGCCACCACCACCTGCTCCTTTCCTGTCTGGTGAAATTCTACACCACTCTGGTCATCTTTTCTGTATGCAGGGGAAATAGCACACTCAACTATGCTAGGTAGGATGTCACGATGACATTTTTCCCTAGCCAGTGTTCTCTGGACAAGACCGATGCTTAATACAATCACACAAGCTGAGAAACCACAGGCAATTCATGCACACAAGAGTGAGCCATGTGCACATTTACTGCAGGTTTCAGAATTACTGCACTTTCTTCTCGAAAAGAGAGAACACACTTATCCCAACAAAACTGATACCTGTGATGTGTAGGTGCCCTCCCGCTCAGTGCAGATAGTCGTATTCTCTTCCGGCAGCTGACTCCAGCTTTCATGGGGAGTACATCTGCATAAGGGAATCTGAATGGCGATTGAGGTGCTAGGGAACCTGATATGCCCTTTCTATGAAATGTACTTTCTGTGAAAATGCTGTTGCATTCACTGCAACTTAACAAGTATTTCAGAGTCTGTGCAATTAGGATAGGGAGCTCTTTTCTAGCTGAAGTGGATACAGAAGTAGAAATGCTCAGCTAGTTCTTTCGCAAATCCTCAGCACAAACACAGGTTTATCGTACCTCACTGTGCAGCCCTATCAGGGAGCAGTTTCTAGTTCATGTGTAACTCAGTTGGCCCATCTCAACAGTCTTCAAAAATGTTTCTAATTCAGGAGCCTTAGGCACCTTAAGTGGGGAAGGTCCAGCTGGTCGTTATTCAGATTTTGTGTGGAAGTTCCTCCAAAGTTTTCTCCTCTGGTGGGTGCTTTCAGTCCACCCTCAGGAGCATTAGACAGACTGTGTGACATGTAAAATTACGCTTTATACTCTAAACTGCTGCAAGGAAAAGGATTGTGTAAATATAAGCAGATGTCTGCCCAGTGGTATAGATGTCCCCCTGTTGTGAAGCTCAGTGCTGATAATACTGTAACTCAAACAGAATGAGGTAGAAGTCCTTCAGACCAGTGGTTGAGAAGCTATTGCTGTTCATGGGACCATCTTATTGTGCTTGGTCACAGCCCACAGGACTGTACCAACTTACACAGAGACTATCTGACATGCAGGGAAGGAGTCCCTTTCTCATTTCTAATACTCAGTTCAGTGCTTAACATGTCTGCTTTGGGCATGTATTTGCTTTGCAAATTGAACATTTTGCAAGACAAATAAAAATGTAAAGTGCTCAGTACAATAAATTGCTTTCTTCAGGTTTTCTTTTCAGATATTTCTCAGGCTTCCATCTGTTGATCTGCATTACCTCCCATTACCTTGATCCTCCATCTGGTGGCTAGACTTTCTGCTCAAACATTCTTCACACTCTCCAACTAATGCCTAGAGAAGAATTATAATTCCACACAGATTTTCACCTGAATTTTCAAATCCTTTTTTCTTGATTTTTTGCTAGGCACTAGCCCATAGCTCTAGGGAATCTTTCAGGTTTGCTAGTAAAGCTTTCACATTTGAAGATCACTGAAAAGTTTCATAAGATTTTAATCTGAATCCAAAAGCAAAAATCAAGGAGGAAATCATAGCCTAAGAATGAGCATTACATACTCTGTTGTCTTTCTTGCTTTCAGATCCACATACATAAAAAAGCAGGTGTACTTGTTTCAGTACAATCTATTTAATTCCTTGACCAAATCTTTAGCTGTAGCAGGCGACAATAACATTTTTTCAAGTTTTTAAATTCAGTTTGACAGGTAAGACTGTGAAAGCAGTAGTTCATTATTTTCTATTTATGAACCAAGCTGAGATTCTATAATATCCTGTCCTGATGTGATCTGTTGTTGTACTCTGATTTCCTGCCCCTGTTATCTGACTCCTGCTGGAAATTTTACCCATAGGTGCTGATGTGTTACCTTTGAATACAATCATGTATTGTTGCCTGTTCTCTCAGTTTGATGTATTTTGGGTGATAAATGGACATCTTGAGGCAGTCATCAGACTTTAATTCGACTGAACAGATCATATCTGAAAATCACAATTTTCCTAGAGCACTGCTGAAGAGCAGCCAGTAATTTCACATTTAGCCATACATTGTTGGCTGTTTATTTGTTCTCTGCAATATGCACTACAATGCTTTTTCTAGTACTTACGGCACTACTCGTGTGTATTACTGTCAATGTTTCATAAACTACCAGCAACAGGAAAAAAATATATTTACCCACAGAAACTGGGCAAAACACAGAAATGAAACACTATTACCTGTACATATCAAATAATAAACTAAGTTGTTTTACATACTGTTAAAACTATGAAGTCCTTTATGGGTGCCTTTTTTACAATTTTTTTTTCCTCAAAGCCTCTGGAAAGCCTCAAATTTGAGAAACTTTATGCTTTCCCTTGCAAGGCTTTTTAACGTAGCTGCATATAGGTGTTGTTCTGCTGCTACATTTATGTTAGAATATTGGTGACAAGGGGTCCACTTCTGATTTATAAAACTGGAAAGTTCTATCTCTTTCCTCTCCTCATTGCTGTCTTTGTTTTCCCTTGCCTGCCTTTCAGCTCGTAGAGCCCATACCAGTTGAGCTGTAGCCCTTCTTCTGGTGTTTTATAGTTTTATTGAATTTAAGGACTACTAAATAGACTCATCCAAGCTCCTGTACAACAGAGACCACAGGATATTGGCCTCTGCTGAGCCCAATAACTTGCACCTGGCTGAAAAATATATTTCAGGAAACATTTAGTCTCTGAACGCAGTGAAAGAGGAAGACTGCCACTTCCCTTGCCAACCTGCTGACATTTTCCTGCACCCTCCATTTTCCATCTTATAGACAGTTTTACCCAAAATGATATATTTCCTTACTTTTGGCTACTGTTAATTGTTAAGCACATACAAAGTTCTAGTTAGGGTGATGTACAAGAAAGGAGCTGGATCCCAAAAACCTTTCGTATTGTCATAATCATGTCAACTACAGCAGCAGCTGATATTAATGGAATTTGCTTATTTTAAGAAAAGAAAGTTTTCTAGCTGAGTTCTGATATGTCAGAATAAGCATGGTCAGCTTTCATGAAAAACTTTCAAAGGGCCAGAAGCTCTTTGCTGTTTTCAAAGAAACACCACCAGAGTGCTCTTCCCTCCTCTGTATGTAAGCCTAGTACTGCTGCAGGCTTTACTCTCTGGGGAACATGGGGCTGCACCATCCACTCCTCTGTTGGGACATGTAGGACTCCAAGGGGATAGGAAAGAGCTCAGGTTCTACATTTTTTCTCCAATGCTCAGCATATCAAGGCGTCTTCTGTGCCATTTGATTCATCTCAGAAAGGATATGTGTGAACTGAGGCAACTTTTCTGTGTGGCAATCCCTCTGTACTGCTGAAAGTCCAAGTTAGCTTCTACATGAGAAGTTTAAAACTTGCACCTTCCTTATGAAGCTTTTAAGCCCTAAAAACTAGATGCTTTGAAATATGATGTTTTGTACCTAACTGGTACAGTTTCTAGTACTATGAGTTAAAAAGCAAGACTTTGTTGTAGCCCTCAAAAGTCAAAATCCCTTGCCAGGTCCACTCTGTAGCAGCTGATGCTTCACATCGTCTTCTATTCAACCACTTACACAACACTTTTCTGCTAAAGATATTTATTTTTTTTCGAGATGCAGGGGAAATTCTAGCATTTTCTAGAACATTCAAGGAAAAATAAGTTTCTATAGCAAATTGGTTTTGAGTTATTCTGTTTGCACTGCATTTTGATGAAAGCCCTGGAACACAGTGTCACCTGTCAAAATCCATGAAATTCTAGATCCATTAAATTCATATAGAACTACATAAAGAATGAAAAAAAAAAAAAAATGTATGACCTGCTACCACAAGCAGATAGATCTGCAGAAAAAAAAAACATTTGTGGTCATGCCCTGTTTTGAAACAATCAAGGGATGCTGTGGGGAAGTAATTTTCACTACTTATGCTTACAAGTCCAGAAAGCCAAGTAAAAAGCATGGTGATGACAACAACTAAGTAGGGTGTCTGTGCTGAGCCTCTTTAAGGAAGTAACTTTCAAATATATATGTGGAACAAAATACCTGTTGAAAGCAGGTTAAAGTATTTTGTGGAAGTCTTGTAATAGCATACATATTTTCTATAGTTTGGCCTGTAGTTCATGTTTACTCAGACTCTCAATGCAATCGCTTCTGCAGTTGCCTTATGTTAAATGGGGTGGCTGAAAAGCACATGGTGTAATGAGAAAATCTGTTTGGAAGGTGGACTGATAATTTATCTAACTGAATATATCAAAATGTCCCTCTGTTAACATATTCTATCATGTTTGTTTGAAGCCTCATTTATGGTAGACCAAATCACATGTTTAAAATTTCTTATATTTCTTGTGGAAAACATTTTTCTTTAGAGCAAAACCTCAGACTCTGGTTCTGTTGTACCAAGGACTGCTATTGTCAGTCACTGGCATTAATCCACTGGAGAGAGACTGAACAGGCGAGAAAGTTCCAGAGTATCACTCCATCTTTCAAAAATGTGTTCAAAACAACATCACGTGCTTTTCAGCTGTAACATCTCTTGCCTATCTTCCCAGTATCAAACAAGAGAGATATAGAGGATTGCTGGATGAAGCAGAGCAAACATGCACTAGAGCGCCTGATAGCACAACATGCCAAGTTACATACTGTGTGGGTAAAAGTCCATTGATACTCTGAGACATAGGAACAACACTAACTTTACCCTGAAATTCTCTTTTTTCCAGAGCCAAACAAAGTTTCACTGTCTGCCTGCCTGGCCTTCTGTGAATAATCTATACTTAGTACTCTTTAAGGAAAACTTGGCTTGACTTAAACGTAGTCTCCAATGAATATTAAACTAATAATGAGTGCACTTCCCGTAAGCTATTGTAAATTCTTGTATAATTCACTGGGAGTGAATTCCCCCACCCCATAGACTGAGCATCAGCTGGGCAGCTGGGCTCAGATCTGCCTTAAGCCTGGCTTTGCAAGATGGGCAGGAGGAAAGTTAGGTCTTCCATTGCTGTGAGACACACTCAGGACCAAAGGCCTGTCTTGACAGGAGTGACAGCCCACAGTACAAGGCCAGCTCAGTACCTAATTGAATACTCATCCATACCAGCAAAGTCTTCCAGTTCCAAACTGAGCTGTACTCAAGGTGATGGGAGACAGTTTGCAGCTCCTATGCTGCTCATGCTCATGTGGAGTGGGAGAGCCCATCTGGTCCCTCTGGTAATACTGACGTTTTCTACATTCCAGACCAGTCCTGCCCACCTCTCTCTCTGCTTCCTCTGATTTCCCATGAGTTAAACCCTGTGGGTATTTTTCAAGTGTGGTAATTTAGGCTGATCAGGGCAGTCAGGTCAAGCCCTAAAAGAAGATAATCCTGTTTCTGCTGAACTACATTTGGGAGGAGCACAGAAATTGGACTACCCTGGTTCATCCTACTTTATATTTCCACCTAAGGTATTCAGCTGCCTTGATATGTAACAGCTCAAAAGTAAATTTCCTCCATAGAAACGTAATGCTGGAGTTGTCTTCAAAAGATCTGTGCCAGCAGCTCCTTGTTTCAAGTCTTCTGATTAAAAAACATTATGAATGCTATTTTATGCCTGTATGTTCAAGTCAGGCATTTTATGGTGTTTAAAAATTAATAGAAATTGAAAAGTCTTTGATACTGCAAACCTCAGCATTCTGGATTTCCTTTTTCACTCCTTTATACACGCTGCCAAAATATTTGTTAACCAGCTGCAACCTTTACCCTAGTTTCACTGGGTACTGAAATAGTCTGTTGTGCTGTAGACTTGTTTATCTGCTTTTAATTTGCTGTTCACATTTAATATAGAGTGTAGGAACCAACAGACTTTTGTGGGGCAAAGGTAACCTGTGTAATGCAGCAAAAACAGCATGAGGAAAATGTTGAAAGTTTAAACCCACCTGCAAGCAACGTCCTCTGACATTCAGGCAAACCTGAGTTCAGATTTCTGAACTGAACACTCATGATCATGAGTCACATCTAAAGAATTTATATGCAATCGCTTTTCTGTTCCCTATAAACTCTCCATACCCTGATTCAATGTATAAGCAAATGTATCTTAAGCTAAAATGCTTCAGGATTTCAACAGAGATATGAGAAAATGAATTATTCTGATTTTGCCTTCTGTAATGCAGCTTGGGACAGTTTAAATCCTCCTGAAAATAGGCAAAACAAGCTAGAATAGTTCTCATAGTATGAATTAACAATAAACAGGCCAAATGCTAACTCAACTAAAATTCCACTGATCAGGCAAACTGAAAAAAAGACTTCAGGGCATAGTCCTGTAACTGTAATTTGCAATATGTAGCACCTTTTGTCTAAGACTTTTATAAATATTAAAATACAGAATGTAATAAGTCATTGTAGACTTGACTAAAAGAAGTATTTACCCTCAAACAGGCCGTCAAGGTTTCAGAAGTCAGGACTATTCCCTCATTCCATTGCCATGTCCCAAAAGACTGATAAGAAAAGGAGCCATTGCAGACTGGACAAGGTTGCCCGAAGGTAACAATAACAGGCTGCATCAGGCCATAGAATAAATTATCTGTACCGTCCTGATTAGCCTGCAGATTGGGAAGGCATTGAGCATCAATGTATTGCAAATTCCTAATTACATTGTGCCTTCATGCAAGGCTCTTCTTGGTGGTTGAAAGCCATATTTTAGGCTTTTTTTCTCTATTTTATGCTTTTTAATCTATTTTTTTGTAGAAAACCAAGATGGGATATGTCTCAAAAACACATTGTTTCAAGGATATGTATGTTCTGGGAGTCCTAACAACGTGAATAATCCCATACCTCTGTGGATTTTAATGGCTTAACCAAGTTTGTTGATATTGGATTTAAACTTGAGAAAGAACACATCTCTCCTGCTAGAAACACTGGGAAAGTTCTGCCTTTAATTTCTTTTCTATTGTACAGAAACTGTCTCATTTCTATCATCCCTACATGAATGTGTAAATCTTATAAAAATGCAATATTGTAGAAACAGATTTTTCTCTTGTTGTACTCTCTCTGTATTTATATATTCTTACACATACATTCCAGCTTAAAACTAAATGCTGGAAGGTCATACATGCATATGTACAACTTAATTTTTCATGTAAAAAGTGACATTTTAAAATTTCACCATAAGACTGAAAGCAGCATGTTGCCAGAAGAAAGAAAAATATTCTGCAGAAAGGGAAAAAAAGCCCACCTTTCTTCCCAGCCTTATGCCCCAATGCCAAGGTATAGACATGCCAATCTTCTACATGCATAAAATATGCACGTTTTGATGGAAAAAAAAAATCCTCTTTTTGACTGATAGAAGAATATAATTTGCAAAGGTTCAAAAGGTTATGTTTATACTATTGAGATGGACTGCTTACACAGAGAGGAGATATGTTCTGTTATACGTCTATCAATACAGCGTTATTTTTGGACTTGTTCAAGAACAGAAGTACAGAATCCATAGTCCAAACACACTATGCAATTAAGTGTCATTAAGTGCATGCCTCCTATAGGGGCATTTCTCGTGAGACACCTCGTGCTCTGCCATGTATCTGTCCTGGCATGACTTACAGTCACCTCCCTAGACAGGTGGTCCTTTAGTACTACAAAAAGACAGCTCTAAAGGGGGTTGAGTTTGCTCTAATTGCTTTCTGAGCTGTCCCACAGACTAGTAGGCTTAATAACCATGCGCTGCTAACATGATCCATTACACATAGCTCCCGAATTCCTGGTTGGAGGTCAGGGCAGAGTGAGTACAAAGTACCTGTGTGCATACGTCATGTAGACGTCACCAGGAGCACCCACAGGGAAAGGTGGTGAGGAGTCACTAGCAAGATTTAAATTAACACTTTAGCTTTCTGTTTAGTAACTTGTAATTACTGAATAGGCCCACCAACTCTGCTAAAACTGGAAAAATAGTATGGCCCATATCACAGTCTGCATATGTAGAGCACTCTTCTGGGAGTATTCTGCTCTTTCATAATACGTGCTTGCTGCAAAGAGAAAGTGAAAATAGCTTTTTTTTTTTTTTTTCTCTATCTAGCAACAACAGGAAAAGAAACAAAGGCTTACACTATGGCACAAGATAAACTTTCTAATGGCGAGATTGTTCAGTAATGGAGTAGACTGCCTGGGGAGCTATAGTTTCTCCCTCACTAGGAGTTTTTTTTTTAACAGGACATAACACAGCCATCTGTCAAGGATGATTTATATATAGCTTATCCTGCCTTGGAGCAGGGTACAGACTAACTGACCTTCTCGGATACCTTCCAGACCTGTTTACTATGATTCCCCATGCTAAGATTCTTCTGTAGATGTGAAGTATGCTTTTACATGCTGTATTTTTTATTCTAGGGGCACAATGCTTAACTCTTATAATTTATCTTTTTCCTAAAATTAGTTCTGATTCATTAAGTGTAATGACAGTTTAATGCACGTTTCTTCATTCTTTGTATACAGTATTCTCATTCAACTGTAACTCTGCAGTACTGGAATACAGTCACCCTTAGCTTTCCTTTTAATATGTATTTCAAAGCTCAGCCAGATTCCAGCATTAGGACCCTGCCCAAATCTGTCAAAACAGTAAAGGTTAGAACTGACCATCTAACAGAGCTGATTGTTCACATGATGTCTGTTGAAGCTGGAAATGAAAGCCAAGCTGAAACGTCAGAAAAAGCTGTGGCAAAGCCAAATGGGAGAAAAGCAATCCACGAGGTGTTTTCTGTGATGACATCTTTGGCAGTGGGGAAAGATGACCCTGTTTTTCTTATCCACAACTGTGTAGGACTGAACCCAGTGAATCAGCAGGTCATCTTAAATCATTTGCCCTGACTGCACAGTGAGATAAGCAAAGGCAGATTATTTCAAACTAGTAGCTTCTAATGTTACCAAAGATACATTGAAAGCAAAAATAAACTCTGTATTAATATAAAATACTGCCATAGGCAACACTACCAGTCCATTACCTATCTCTGAGTCTTACCATCTTCAAAGATGATCAGGGGTTTTTCGATGGTAATTATAATTCTCTATTGACTGTTTAGTAATCCTGCCTCAGCTTTTCTCTGTTGTTTACAATTTAGCTTGTGTTAGAAATTTAATGCACTCTCTCTTATGTTATACAGTTCACTCTCAGAACATCTCACACAAACAAAACCATTGAGAATCAGATTGTGCATGCTATTCAGACGCTGTTTTTAAAGAGGATATCCTGGCAGATACTCATGTGCAATTGAAATATTTGTTGACAAAATAATTGATGACACCACAATGAAGTGTTTTCTGTTCAAAATCTCTTGTCACTGCCATGCACATAAATTATCTTCATATGCTTTGTATTAATAGACATAATCAAGTGAGACATCCTTCCCCATAAGCCAGTACTAACTGATTTCTTTTAGAGCATACAGATGATTAGTGAGCTATTTGTAGAAGAATGATGTTAGGAATATTATGTTAAGAGTAACTGTAACCCATTAATACTAGCTATTTCTGAAACATCTAGTGTAGCTCTCCATATTATTTATGTCAAAATTAAAATAAGTGTATGTGCGTGTGTGTGTATGCTTAGAATTTAGGAAACTCTTTCTGTGATGGAGGGGTTCTAAAGGAGGGAACGCAGTGAAGCTTTTGGGTCGCATAAGTCACATTTGGCAACTATGCACCTTCAAGTATCTCTGGACTTCAGGAAGCCACCTCTTCCAGGGATGTGTGTAGCCATGCCCTGGTCTCTGATGGTGGTAGTGTGATACAAAGGGAGTTTGCCTGGTGTCCTGGCCCAGAGACTCACCATGTTGTTACTTCCCAGCTGCTCTGAGTTGGGTCCTGCCAGTAGCAAGGTATGTTGCGATAGGACAAGGGGTAATGGTTTTAAACTAGATGAGGAAAGATTCAGGCTAGACATGAGGAAGAAATTTTTTACAATGAGGTTGGTGAAACACTGGCACAGGTTGCCCGGAGAGGTGGTAGATGCTCCATTTCTGGAGACATTCCAGGCCAGGCTGGATGGGGCTCTGAGCAACCTGACCTAGTTGAAGATGTCCATGCTCATTGCAGGGGGTTGGACTGGATAACCTTTGAAAAGTCCCTTCCAACTCAAACCATCCTGTGATTCTGTGATAATTTTCTTTTTGAAAATACAGGAAATTTATAAATGTCAGTCCATTTTGAAATACTCTTGCTTTATTTTTTTTTTCCCATGATCTCATTTGATTTGAATGAAACCTTTTCATTATGAACCAAACATTTTCTGGTCCTTGGAATACAGGGGAGCTGCTGAAGTTGCGGACAGTCTCCCCCATCACCTTTCTCCCACTTCAGACCAAAGAAAATTGGAGCAAGGGCATGTTTATTAGTGCTTGTTCTTGCTCCTTCTTCTGCCTAAGTTTGTATCCTTAGTTCTGGTTCTCAAAGGCTCATAATACTTGAAGTCAAGTGGGTGCAAAGAAAGATCCTCTTTCATATGCACGACCTATTAAAGGGAGCATGTCACTTAAGGTCAGCTGGCACCTGCAAGTAAAGCTATAGCAAGACCACAGGCTGCATTTATACTTATATATAAAGCAGAACAGGGTCTCTTTTCTGGGAAGAGGCATGGTGTGTCTTATAATCATATGGATATAGTATCTTTGTCCTAGAGCAAGCTGCTTCATTTGCACTGATATGTGGATAGAAACCCTGGTCTATGCCAGTACCAGGGTCTGTATCCCTCAACCATAGTAACAGCAGCAACCCTGCTGATACGGTTTTCCTTCATGGGAAGTGCTCCCTCTGGATCCATATCAACATCCTGATAGGACATACATGTAAGGGATGGAAACCAAGCCTAACAGGATTTATAGGCGTAAAGGAATTTCAAACCAGCAGCATTAAAAAACAAAACCACAAACTTTTTCAGTCTGCAAGATCTGATATGAGCTATATCTCTCCTCTTAGTTGTCCTTGTGCAAACACAAAGGAAGACTCAGACATGCTCCAAGGACTTTTACAACTTAGACAATTTACAACTAGACAATTTTCTTAGAAGTTGCTGTGAATAAGTGTCTGATCTTCAGGTAGGTACCACAGTTAATTTTCTTGACTGGACATTATCCAGAATGTACGGTACCTGAATTTCAACAGATACTTTCTGTTTTCTTTTATGATATTTTAACAAAAATAAATATTGCTGAGTATTTTTCTCACTATAAGGGTTCCTGAGTAATAAACTAATTAATCAAGATTTCTTATTGATTTACTTTTTAAAATAGGGAATCAAGACATTTAATTAACAGATGAATTAATGGCTTCATATTATCTACCTTGTATATCTACCTAACAGGTAAAGGCTTTGATCTCCTAATGCACCTATGTGGGGAAACTGAGGCTGTGGGTCTTACAAAGGCACATTGCTGCCCTCTGAAATACCAAGCCACACATATCCTAAAATTTAATGCCACATAAAGCCTTTCCTACATGGCACAGTTCTTCTCTTTCCTGTCCCCACTGTGGCCCAGCCAGAATTTTACCAAATGCTGCCTATGTTTCAGGCAGAGTTGGCACAACAACACATCTCCGTGGTGGCAGGGCCATTACCAGCAGATGCATGCCAGGCAAGAGTCTGCTGGCCCTGCAAGCATCCTTCACTGCCACCATTAGTCAATGTAAGGTCACTCTATAAAACTTCAGAGCTTACTGTCCATATTCATACTGTTTATTATAATTAATAATAATAATAATCATCATCATCATCTATGCAATCTGCATTGTACTGCTGGTTCTGATCTTATGCTCTTTTCTCATGAGAAATTGTAGTTAACATTTGCCAAGAGTTTGATTTGTTATGATTATATACTGACGGTAATGTAAAGATTTCCTACACTTCAACATTTAAGTTAAAGAAATGAGTTATGTCCCCCTCTCACTTAATCACTTCCGCTCTGCAAGGTGTTTTTCCTTTTCAATTTCTATCAAACTTTTTGACAAAATCAAAATATTTGGGGTAAAAAATAATTTAAGCAGTGGAATAATTTTTGTTATTTCAATCTGAGACTTGTACTGTACTCACCTGTTTTCAAATGAGGGTTATTTGCCTCCAAAACATACATATTCAACACATGTGGCAATGCAGCTGCACTCTTCTTAATAGCATTAATGAAATGCTCATCAACAACTCCTTTATCTTCAAGCTGAATATGTTATGCTTTTGTGTGCTTTTGTGTTTCTATTTTATTTCCCTGTAGCCACAGTACCTGTTATAAACACCAACAGAGCTTTAGAAATGGGCTGATTTATCTGCTCAGTTCCGAAAGGTTAGAGATTCTTCCCCAGGGTTGAGTGGAGAAAATCCAGTCATGAACAAAAGGGACAAAAAAATCCCAGGTCCCTGGGTATATGGTACAGTTATTCATCCCTTATGCTCCTTAAAAAGAAAAGAAAACTAAATCACCATGAAAAGATTAAGGAGATTAAGGGTGACAAAGAGCAGTTGTTCTTTTTATGATGAACTAACCTCAACATAAAAAAAAACCTTATAAGAGTGAGTCTTGGGAGCAGAAAAGCACCATGATACAGATATTAAGCTTGATGGCAGATGTAAACTGCAGTAACCTCTATCCTAGAGTCACTCTGTCTGCATGTGTCACTTATATGCTGTATTAGTTTGCAATCGTTCTGATATTTTAAAGACAGCTTGAGTTTTGATTAATTTATGTTTTGAGTTTCTTTTTTTATTAAAAATAAAATGCAATCACAAGCAAAGACAGAAGCTAGTATCGACCCCTGCATGCTGAAACAGTAGAGCTTTTTATAGTGCTGATTTATGCAATATGAGCCTGAAATTAAGAATTAACAAATAGAACTGTTTAAATGCTTATTTTTACAGCACAGCTGTCTACTGCAAAATGTTGTTTGGTCAAAAAACAAAATGTTCACTTTGAGTATGTTTCTGGTGAGAAATTACTAGACTTGTTCAAACTCCAAACACAATGTTTACTATTGATTTTTCTCTACAGTTCCATCTAAAATCTAAAATTCCACCCCGTCAGTGGGAATGTGGAGTTAATGTCTTTATAGCAGGCATTACCAGAATTAAGCATTTGGACATAACTAGCAAGGAAAAAAAAAAAAATATCACTATCATTTTGATATTTCCAAATCAAAATTTTCTGGAAAAATTTATCTCCTTAGAGAAGTTAAAGTTTTATTATTTAGGATGAAAACATTATAGAATATCAGAATTTCCCAGAAGGTAAAATTTCAATTTTCAGCCAGCTCAGCAGCCACCTGTTTTTCTCTGGAGTGCAAGTGCCCTGAAGCCCTCACCCTCCAGAAAGAAGTCTCAAAAGAGGCAAGTAGCACTCTCATTAGCTATAATAACACCACTACAATGCTATTTTAATTACATATTTTAATAGACAAAGAGACCATATACCTCCACTGCAGTACAGCTTGCTTGAAAGTATGTGTACAGAGACAAAACTTTTTAAGTTATAAAGAGAAAGATTAAAGATAGTAGAAAAAAGCAGAAAACATTTCTTCTACTTATAGCATAGAATCGTTAAACTGCTTATACTACACACACCTTTATAAACTAGGTAAAATCCTTTCATTGGTATTTCCAGGCAAGATCTCTCTGAACAATTCTGGCATTTGCCGAAGTGTGAAATCTTTTCCCTTATTTCAATTCAATTTTTGTATTGGTTCTGTATTACAGGCAATTCATCCTTTTTATACCACTACTCAACTTGCAAACAAGTTAAAAATTATTCTACATCAGAAAACATAATCCAATCTTGGGAAGAAACAAACAGATTAATTTAAAAACATAGATCATCCTATTGACTCCTACTTCCACCTCCAAATCCTCAAGGGAAATCTTCAATTTTCTCAACTTTTGTTTCTCTAATTTTCAAGTGAAGGAAATGAAACATTGTCTGGTCTCATTTATTTAATATTATCTGGACCTCCAAGCTAGGAAATGGATTTTCATGCTTTTCTGGTTATCTAAGATGTGCTGATAACTTTAGACTCTAGTTCCATTTACACGCCAATATTATGCATTTAGCACAAGTTAGCAGTTGTCACCTGGTCAGAATATCTTAGATAGCAAGGAATTTCCAGTTCACAGCTCATAAAACATGAAATAATACTAAATGTAAGAAGTTCACACACACATACACATGTTACTCGACAGCCACACAAGCAAAATAAAAATAAGCACTCTTGCGGGTTGCAATGGGTCCCTTAAGGATCTATATGCCATTCTACCTAAGAATGCCATGATTCAGGATCTCTATTTTCTCTGAGTGCTGCTGTAGTTTCTCTGAGTGTGTAGTGTTGAATAAAAGGACCTGTGCCACTCATTACCACTCCAGGTGGAGTTTTGCAGCTCCCTTGCTGTAGTTTGGATGCCAGAGGACATCACAACAAGCAGAAACCCTCAGTAAGCCTGATGGGTTTTGAAAACTTCTAGCTTTCCTTTAGAAAGCAGCAGCAGTATGATTTAATGTCAGGAGAAAGTGCTGCAAAAGCAAAGGATTTTGCAATATACCAATACATGAACCTCTCTTTTAACTAAGGCTTAGAAAGTCATTCCTTATCTCATTCAATACCAGCTCCAGGGATAAATATGGAGTTATTGGTCTACACACAGGCAACTGTGTTCTTACCTTTCTTCTGTTTACAAGCTGCCATGTTTGCTTACTCTAATTCTTTGTCTTTTCCTGTACCTCTAGAAAAATCAGTGGTTTATCAATTTGTCCCCAGAACACCATGTTTTCTTATGCGTTCTTCTAGGCAAATGCAGTGTGTTTTATTCTAATTAGAGGCGCAGATATATGTTACACTCCTAAAAAAATACAGGCATGTTTCAAATGTTCATACTGCTATGCTTCAGGGCCAGTTTGTTTAGGTACCTTGGGCTGTACAAAGATGATATGTAAGCAGTATACTTAAAAGTACAAAGCAGTGATTTACAGAAGCTGGCTAGGATTTCACAAGCTGCTGAACCAGACATTAGTGTGTCCTCCACCCCAATAAGATATTCAAAAAGACTTTGCTGGTGAGGAGAGGATGAGTCAGGAGGGGAATAGCTGTCTTCCGTGGCTCCCTGGAAGAAAGCTGCTGACTGCCATTGAGTTGCTGCCATCTACCATTTCCATCAATATCGACACAGCAATGGCATGGACAGCTGGACAGATCCTCATCACATTCTTCTTCCCCTTAAGATTTTACACCTTAGGGGCCAATATTTCTTTTTGAATTATTGAGCTCGTCATGATCCATGTCTCAAAAAAAATCTTATTTTATATACTTGACAGACTTTCTCACAGCCTTGTCTCAACTTAGCAACTTTATCAGAAGCATGATCCAAGGCTGTGTAGCCACGACGTATCAGAGGTGGGCCATGGATGCTTGAAACATTGATATCCAGTTTGTTACAGAGAGGGCTACAGGCAGAGGATGTTACATTAAGGGAGAATGACCATCGTAGTACAAATCTAGATATAGCTGTCTTCATCTCTACCTCTAGAAATAGTAAAAGGTGACTACTAGTGATGCAAAACAAGGCACTGCCCATACTTTTGAACCATACTTTTATCATAGTAAACAGGATCCTTTCTGAGATCTGTGTTATGATTGATGTATCAACCTAAAATCAGGCTCCACAGCCATTAGTTAACTCATAAGCCATAAAATTATATGTTTTTATTAAAAAGTTATATCCATCATCGTTTGGTTAGTGGCAGAGTCTTCTAATTTCACTCCTGCAATAGAATAATGATGAGCAATTTACTACTTTTGAATACACATGACAATAGTATGGGCATGTATTTATTGTGCTCGTTACCATCTAGGAAAACTAATCAACTCTTATATGAGCAAAGTACAAAAGTTTATAATGCCATTATTAAACAACATTGAAACAAATGGGTGTGATGGATGTAGGGCATAAAAATATCCTTACTTGACCACATCTGTCCTCATGCCCGGAAACCTGAGGACAGTGAGTGTTACCAAGGTGTCATTGTGGTTAAAACTTGTCATGCTACAGAAATAACTACTTTCTCTTGGCATGAATTTTTCATGCAGTTCACCTGCCTTCTTTTATTGCTGAATCTGCACTGCCCTGTGTACCTGTCACACCAAGAAGCAGCAAGATGCTCAGCTGTCTCCAGTAACACTTTTAGGAAACCTTCTGTTGGTTTCTTCTGATTGCCTTTCTGGGTGTCTTGGATAAAAGCCTTTTCTGTTGCTGAGGGGAACTAGCAAACGCAAAATAGAGAGAATGAAAAAGTGCTAAAATAGCTGGTTTGGGAAAAATGTGACTTGGTCTTCCTGTGGTAGGTGATTCACACAAAGCACATTTGGGGCTTCTCCGAACAAAAGACATGCTGAAAAAACACAGACAGATTTCCACTTCACATACTATGTATCTATACCCCTGAAACACAGCTAGTTATTCCACTCTGCCACAGGAAAAAATAGCATTAATTTAGAATGCATTATCATGAGGCCTGAGATGCAGCTGAAAAGAATTATCATATCAAACTAACAGAGAAAATGCATCAATGAGTATAAGGTTAGAGGAATGTAAAGAACCTTATATTTCCTATTCTGGTTTCTTCTATAATATGATCCCAAAAACTTAGCCTGATTATATCTGCATTAAGTCTAATAACTTTTGTGTGAAAATATAACCTCATAAGTACTAACTAGATAAGGTGTTCACCTGCATATCCTTTTCTGTAGCTCAGATTTTTTGCCAAATTTATTGCCCACGGGTTCTTGAAAGGAACAATTTGGGGCCTTTGAATAGTACTTTAATTTGGAGAATATGTGTAATGGCTTTCAATTCCTGAACTATTACTCATGCCACCTATTAAATAGCAGTAAAGGCAAGAATAGCTGTATTAGTGTTGATTCACAGCCTTTGACATCAAGAAGGCTTGTCTGGTAAGTCTACAACCTTAAGCACTGTTGAGATGACAGCATTTTGCATCGTGTGTCCAGATCAGCCAAAACTTTTGTGGTGCTAACAATGTGCAATACTTATGGTTTTGTCAAGAATTCAGAATGTTTCTTTTATATGAAAAAATGTCACAGACAGATTGAAAATAATGCTCTTACTGAAATGAAGGTAGAAAGGAAATTTTAATCTTCTCTGGCAAAAACTAAGTGGGATGAATTCTAGGAAATGCCGCATACCCTTTGCTTTGTTTACACAGAGAGTAAAGGACATGACATACCCTACTCTGTTTTCATACCAGTTTAATTTGAACTGAAGGGTCATAAAAAATTTGCTGATAATTAGAAATTTTTTAAATAATCTGATGGAGCAGTATCTCTGAACAGTTTAACTCCAGTACCAATCTGTTGATTCCATTAAGTTACCTCCGATTTTCCCTTAACACGAAGCATGGAATAATTGATGTCTTCTATTAAATGGGATGTTTCATTTTTAATGAAGAGAGGCTGCTTGCTACTTGAGGATAACAACCAGATTTATCCCACATGCTGTTCCACTAAAGTCAGCAGATAAAATGGGGTAGGGTATGGCCATCCTGTATCTTTGTAGAACTGGTTTAATTTTTAGAAGTGAAGCTAATTTCAGACCTATTGTACTGCTTTTATATTACTGAATTATATCTTTTTCCCTCATATGTTTTACATTACTTGTTTTCTTAAATTAGATATATTTGTTTATATGATGGGTAAGACGAAGCATCCCTCTGTGGAGAGTCCAGTAGACTGCTTAGACATTGTGAAAAGCTACTAATGCAAATATGTAAGAGAGCCACACACACTTCTAGAAAATCTGAGACAATTAGTGTTCAAATGTTCCTTCCCATTCCTGCTCAGGTGCATCCAGCCTGTTGTGTTTGTTTCTGTTTGTCTCACTCTTGCATTTCTCCTGCGACACCACAAACAGTCGCACACACACACGGCAAGTAGGAGGAATCATCAATGGTATTTTCTTCATCATTTAAATAGAATTTTGATGTTTTTGCAGATAAGAAAGGGTAATGAACCTAATGCACTACCATGATATTCACTATACTTTGTATTCTAATTATCATGAGGACTAGGACACATTTGACATGGAACGAATAAAAAAATAATAATTATTAAAAAAATGCACACACAAAAACACACAAAACCACCAAAAACACACAAAAACACACAGAAACAACCAACCAACCACCTAAGGAAGTATTGTGGGGGTTTTGTGTTATTTTCAGGGTAGTGTCTTTATCTGTTAAAAAGATTGGACTCATAACACCAGACCTGACTGTGTATGTAAACGGTAGGAGAGCTCAGCATCAAGGTAACATACTTCTAAGCCACCAAAACTTTTGAACCTTCTTACAAGGCTGCAGAAAAAAAAGAACAGCATACAAACATGCTTGCGAGGTTTAAATTACCATGGTGTAACCACATTGTGTGTAGTATATGTTTGTAATGATTGCTATGATACCACATCTGAAAGTCCTCACAATTCCATTTGTGCAGGGGCAAAGGTCATTTTTGAAGCAGAATTTTATATTATGTTACAGAAAATTCATGTTATATTGTTATAGAAGTTTCGGGTTAGTTCTCAGTTTCACTTTTTTCCTTAAATTGACTTTAGATTGAAAACTACCGTGTTCGCTCACAGTGAGAAATAAAGCAGCATCTGAGCTACTGTTTGATTATACCAGCATAACCAAGAGCATAATTTGTTCACTGGCTATGACTCACAGGTTTCAATTAGCAGTCAAAATGCTAAACTTCAGTTAGGATTCTGGCAAGATCTCACCTTCTAAAAGCATTAGGTGATAAGGACTTTCTTCTGAATCAATGTGAAGCACAGAAAAAAAGGCTCTTTGTGCCTAGCTAAAATGTTGATTGGTTTGCTGTAAGCCTATAACTTACCTGTGATCATACCCTGTCTCAGATTTTTCTCTCTACTCTGCTGTTTCAGAGAGAAAGGGAATCAGATATGATATCCATTTCCTGCAGATGCCATAGAATTATAGAATCATAGAATCATGGAAATGTTTTGCTTGGAAGGGACCTTAAAGATCATCTAGTTCCAACCCCCTGCTATGGACAAGGACACCTTCTAATAGACCGGGTTGCTCAAAGCCCCATCCAACATGGCCTAGAACATTTCCAGCAATGAGGCATCCACAGCTTCTCTGGGCAGCCTGTTCCAGTGCCTCACCACCCTCGTGGTGAAGAATTTCTTCCTTATATGTAATCTAAATCTACCCTCTTTCAGCTTAAAGCCATTGCTCCTTGTCCTATCACTACAAGCCCTTGTTAAGTATCCCTCTCCAGCTTTCTCCTAGGTCCCCTTTAGGTACTGGAAGGTTGCTATAAGGTCTCCCCAGAGCCAGAAGTTTTGCTCCACAAGCAAATCTAAAAATTCCTGCTACTTATGGATATACAGCATATGGGATGAGACTAGAAGGACTCCAAAACATTGGAAGTGTATAGTATTGCTTTGCCATTAGAATATTTATTTATTTATCTATTTATTTTACTGGAAGAGTTGGTAGGATATTTCCATCCTTAGAGATACCTAAAGCAACAATACAAGTTACTTAGAAACCTGATCTATATGGACCTGCTTTGAGCAGAATACTGGACTATATAACCTCCAGAGGCCCCAACAAATCTAAATAGTTCTATGATCCTTTATTTTGCTTTACAGATTAAGTGTTATTGGTCTGTTCTGCTTGCCAGTGTAGACAGCCCTGTAGTTTTCAAGGACTTCACTGTGGGCTGGCAGAAGCTATATACTTTATCACAAGAATGATCTTGTATAAATTATAGGTAGAGCAAAAATTTTACATACAGCAAATTATCAAGGTGTAGTGAAGGTCAGAACTGATGAAACTGATGAAACATAGAAATTTGAGAAGGCAAGACAAGAGTGTATTACAGAAATTATAAGGGACTGCAGTATGTTCCGGTAAATTTGTTATGAAATTAGCATGCAAATTTTCTTGGATTTATGCCAAAATTGAATTAATGAAAAATTTTAAAGTCTGTCTTTTCTCACCTTAAACCAGATCAGTTTGTAAATACTGTCATAATTATAGGTCAAAATCTACCTTTAGAAGAGTGAATAGTATCTTTTTTAGTTAATTTCTAAAATACATACTTCGAATCACAACTATTCAATATATTTGAAGCAACATGTTACAATTACACAAGACTTTATAAATGGCACTAAGACAGGTATCTAACAGTAATCACTTGAAACTCTATGCCCTGCTCTTTCAAGTGGCAAGAGTTTCATTCAGGGGTGGTTTGTGCTTGCAGAGATATCGCGGGTTCAAACTGGGTCCATCTTTTTGAAACACCCTGTAGCTGATGTCCTATGACTCCACATTTATCTCACACACAGTATAAATGTATTTATTTGAGAATACTTTGTTATTTGAAGCACAGAGAATTGAATTTGAAACATAGAGAACAGTACTTATAAGGAGCAGCTGAGGGAACTGGGGCTGTTTAGCCTGGAGAAAAGGAGGCCGTCTTATTGCTGTCTACAACTACCTGAACGGAGGTTGTGGCATGGAGGGGGTTGGTCTCTTCCCCGAATCGCAAGTGATAGGGTGAGAGAAATTGACCCCAAGTTGTTCCAGGGGTTGGATATTAGGAACAATTTATTCACCAAAAGTGTTGTCAAGCATTGCAACAGATTACCCAGGGAAGTAATTAAGTCATCATCCCCAGAGGTATTTAAAAGACATGTATATGTGACACTTAGAGACACGGTTTAGTGATGGACTTGGTGGTGTTAGGTTAATGCTTGGACTTGATAATCTTAAGGATCTTTTCCAACTTACATAATTCTATGATCCTATATTGGTGCATTTGACAGATTTTGAAAACCTCTTTAACATAAACCATCTCAAATGCTCCTGGAAATCTCAAGGAAAACAAAAAAATTTATCATAATTACTTATTTCATTGACTATTTCTTGAGATTATTGAAAAAGGTTTGAGGTGTGGAAATGTAATAGTTCCTGTCTCGAGGAATGTGAAGTTCTTTAAAACCAAATTTGGTAATAATTTGATTTGGAAACTTAAAGCGATTTCAGCATACTAATGTCCCTGCAACAATTAAATAAAATATAAGAGCAGGTTAATGAATCTTCGTTGTGCAATTGTGAGATTACACAAAAGATTCAACTAGCCAATAATGTCCATACTGAACTCCCATGTTACAAAGATGCTCAGCTGAAGTCTAATGTATTATATATAGTAGATTCAGACCAGCTTCTCTCTGCATAAATGTTCACCCAGGGAGACTGAGCTTCAGACACCTAAATTTACAGGAAAAAAATCAAGGGCAAGGAAAGTACCATCAGACTGTTTCCATGATGAAAATGGTATTTAATATGTGATTTCCTTATGCTGCTCAAAATGTGAACCAAATCTATTCATAATACCCAGTGCCAAACCACTTAAATTTGAAGGGAATCTGTGTACTCCCTTTTCTCCTGTCATGCAAGATAAGTTCCTTGCTGCAATTTGTGACAGATGCGCTCCCCCTCACCCCACTCCCCAAATCAACACAAACTTCTAGGCTGATGGACCACTATGGTCACACACACACCTCTTGTTTGACAGACAGGGACCTAAACCAAAGAGATGCTTCAGTTGAGGGAAGTTTCTGGACCACTACCATAAATTATCACAGTTCATATTCAACTAGGGTACAAATGGAGCCATCCAGTGGCCCTATTGAGTTGGGTTTTTTTGGAGTAGTGAGTCTGTAGTTGAAGACTCTCCTCCTTGGACTGGGATATCATCTAAGAAATGTTCCTTGAGGCTTGATACACCTTGCCAAACTGGTAGACAATCTTCTGGGTACCCTCGAGAGTCCTCACTTTGTGGAAGATGTATATTTTGAACCATCATTTTAGAATGTTGGGATTTGATCATTGAGTTTGAATTGGCTGTGCACTAATTGAACTGCTAACCAGTTTCTGCACCTGTATTTTATAATGTTGTCAAAGTGCTGAATGTTTTCAGACAAGCCCTGTTTCTAGTTGGTTTTCTGTTAAACATTTCTTTTACATAATGTAAGTTGCTGGGGGAGGGGAGAGTGCGTCTGCCACAAACACTTAGGTATTAGTTGCTACTATGGATGGGATAACTACATAAAGCAGCAGCATTTGAAAAATATTTGCTGCCTGATATATCACCTCATATAAATATTGCCTGAGCAATTTTCACTTCAGCACTTATTTACTGTAACTTCTATTTTCATCATGACTTTGTGAAGCGCTGAAAGTTCACAAAGCACAGCAACCTTTTTCCCCTTACCAACCAAAAATTAATAAAAACATGCCAAAGGCAACTTCTTTTCAACTTCCTTCCAGTCTCTCATTATCATTCCCCTTCTCATCTCCTCCTTCACTTGAATGCATAGATCAGAGACTTGCTCCAAGGCTTACTTCGTAGGTAACAGGCACTTGTTCATTTTAATGACTGTCTCTTTCTCAACATGAATACAAGAAAGGCTTTACTCTTTTATTTAAATAATGGTCCAAACACTATGAAAATAAATCTCATGTGAAGTACTTCATGCTGGGCATGCAATGAACTTGAAGAATAGCAATTGTTTCCAGTACTGCCCACAATTTCTGTTGGAATATGTGCTCATCAGGGACCATATAGTGAAAAGGTGAAATTGGAAATCCAGAAGTGCTAGGTCTGAATGAGGCCACACCTAACATTTTTTGACATCTCTTATAAAACTGGAGCTTCTTGGTCCTGTAGCAAAATCAATGCCTGAGTGACATCAACATCCCTGTCAGTTTTACTTTGAGTAGTTTTTTCAGATGCTTAGGGCTCTGAGGCCATCCCAACTTTCATAGTCTTTCATCTGTGACAGAACCTCCTGGCTCAGTTATGAAGACCCAGAGCTTCATTTTTGTCTCATCAGATAGTGTTGCATCAAAGATCAACTTCAGACTAGTGTTGCATCCACAGTACCATCTATAGCACTCCTACTGTTTTCGATTTGTATTAATATTTGTCTTAGCCCATATTTGTATCAGGCATGAGAATTAAGGAAAAAAAGAGACTTAGTTTTAAAGTTCACCCCTGCATAGGATCTGTAGTGACGCTAAATGCTCTCTTAACAGCACCAAGAACATGTGAAATGCCACTGAACGTTATTGGGATATTGTTAAGCTAGCAATGACCTTTCGCTAGTAAGTATCAAATTAGTGCAGTGTTCTGGGAGCTGAATCACTGTTCAAGTTTTGGGATCTAATAGCGAAAAGATGGAAGCAAAATAATCCTGGGCTTCTGCCCTGGATTAACTACAAGAAGCCAAATGTGCTCCTTGTTTTCGTCCAAGAAAGTGTTGCAGCTACGACTAGCTGGCAGTTTCATTTACCGCAGGTATGACCAGGGATCTAGGCAGGACTTCTTAGTTTTTTGTTGTTACAAAGGCGCATTTTGACATATCCCTCGACCTGGTTTTGCACGCTGAGATCTGCCCTAAGGCTTCTGCCATCGAAGTACTGGTGCCAGTGATCTGTGCCAGGTTCTTCCTGCCAGAGCCAAAATCCACATCTGAGGGACTGGGTCTCCAACCTGTCCTCAGCAGGGCATACAGACCTGGCTTACACCCTCCCTTGGGGCTTGGCTTTCTTGGCAACCCAGGAACAAATAATAAAAAATACAGCCAAAGATTCACAGTTGTTCTAGAAATTCTCCCCAAGGTCTCTTCTTTCCCCCACTGCCTTCTTCACTTTGCCTAGAGAGCTACTTGAGTTTTTATTCTCCCTCACAAGACAGTTAGCAAGTAATATTTGAAACAATTCACTGGAAAAACAAACAAACAAACAAACAAACAAACAACAACAACAACAAAAAACCTGTTTGATAAAGGATTTGTAAATAACACAACTGCTGATGTATTAAGGAAAAGAACAAAGGAAGTAGAATAGCTGGTTTGTATTTTGCCCACTTTATCACCAAACAAGTTATCAAGCAAGATTTTGAAGGCATCTAAAAGAAGAGGTATAGATGAGGTATAAATAAAATTTTGTTTTCACATCTTGCTCTGCAGATCTACAGGCTTCCCTGTGCATGGGACAGATTAACTTGGCAACTGATCCTGCTTTTCAACACAGTATCAGAATACCTCCAATCATTCATCCCACCAAAAAAAAACAAAATAAGCAAGTCCTCCTCCCATCACTTTTAAATGCACATTTTATTTGATTTTCTTCTATTCTGTAAATCTTGAAAACATTACAAATTCTTTTCTGGTACCACCTTCTTGAGACACAAATGATGGTCCTTCCCACTTCTAACATAAAGAAAAAGAGAAAATACATATACTATCTCTAAAACAGAAGTGTCAGCAATGTTAACTGTCACATGTGCCCTGCGGCTCAGTCTTCATCTGCAAAATGTACCCTTTCCCTCTAGATGCAACTATAATGTGGAAACTTTGTTTACACTTTGTTTTCATGGAAGAAGTTGATTAACATAATATGAAATACATCCAGTCAACAAACCGGAGGGGGAAAATCTTTCAAACAAGTGACCACACCTGCTACTGAGGATCTTTTCCAGCCTGCCACTGGGGCCAGGATCACACTGCCAAGTCTAGCAGTTATGGTCATAAAAATGTGGCTTCGCAAGCAGAGTGAGTAAGACAGTGACCTAAGTAGGAATGTTGCAGTTTTATTAACAGAAATTCTATTTTCAGCACCCGCTGCACATCCTTCAGCTTTACTGTAAACAACCCTGCACAGCAAGTTTAAGTTCATTACTAGTTTCATTTTGTGCTCCTTATAGTTCAGATACAAAGCTTATTAAGAAACACAATGCATAGCCTTGTCTTTGCCATATCATTGCAGTTGTTTCTCTCAGCCTTAGCTCATCCTACAGTTCTATAGCTTGCATTTTCCTTCTCAAGGTATTAGGTTGGTGCAAAAGTTATAGCAGTTTTGGACCATGAATTTTAAATCATTATAACTAGACTCAAACACATCTTAATTAACCAAAATAAGAACTACTACAATCAACACATTTTTGCCAAAGAGAAATAAGTTTCTTTTTTCCTGTAGCATAAAAATCTGTGCTTTGGGATTTGACAAACTCTTGGAAAGCATCTTCTGCATCCTGCTGGTTGTGGAAGCATTTCCCTGCAAAAAGTTCTTGAGGTGCTTGAAGAAGTGGTAGTCGGCTGGTGAGAGGTCAGGTTAATATGGTGGATGAGGCAAAACTTTGGAACCCAGTTCATTCTACTTTTGAAGCATTGGTTGTGTGACGTGCAGTCAGATGTTGTTGTGGAGAATAATTGGGCCCTTTCTGTTGACCAACGCCGGCTGCAGGTGTTGCAGTTTTTTGTGCATCTCATTGATTTGCTGAGCATACTTCTCAGATGGAATGGTTTCATCAGGATTCAGAAAGCTGTAGTGGATCAGACTGGGAGCAGACCACCAAACAGTGACCAGGACCTTTTTTTGGTGCAAGTTTGGCTTTGGGAAGTCCTTTGGACATTCTTCTTGGTCCAGCCACTGAGCTGGTCATCACTGGTTGTCGTATACAACCCACTTTTTGCCACACATCACAGTGTGATCAAGAAATGGTTCACTGTTGTTGCGTAGAAGAACCGAAGATGACACTTCAAAATGTCGATTTTGGTTTTGATTTTTCGTTCAGCTCATGAGGCACCCACTTATGTAGCAGGAGTGGAATATGGTCATTGGTTGCTGGAGAAGCTTGGAAAGAAAGAGACATGTGAAAGGCAGTCATGTGCATGCCCAGAAGCTGGCAGGGTGCACAAATGGAAATCAGGTTGCTTATATTGCCTTCTAGCCACCCCTTTTCATGTTTTTTTCTCCAGAGTTTCATTTCTTCTTCTTCCTTCCTGATTTCCATTTTTTTCCGTTTCTCTGCTCTTGACCTTTTATTTACTAGGTTTGTATTCATTTTTGACATTGAAAAAAAATACTGTATAATCTCTCTAAGACTTTCTTCTCAGCATTTCTCATTTTCCTTGCAGTCACAATAGAAAATACCTCACCCTTTGTGTTTTCAAGGTACAGTTTGTGTAATGATATTTTTCTTAAAACACACCATTCAGTAATGTAGAAATGCAAGCATTTCAAACCTGAAAGGACAAGTAAAGCAAATATATGGGCTCTGAAAATCTCAATCACTACTTGCATTTTAATGTTTTGCAATCTGCAATATCACAGTATTTTCCAAAGTTTTTTGTAATTAAGGTGACCTTTTCACTTCTCGGGAAAAAACCCTAAATAATTAATTATCTGTCTGGTACTAACGTCAATAAACATAGTCATCATTTCGACAGCATTGTGAAAAAGCAACACATTGAGGTCTCACGAATTTTGCTGAAACTGACCTTCTCTGGATTTACAATGCTCTCTTGTGGCCAGATCAGGCATCTACAACAGGATAAACGGCTACCCTAAGAATATCCTACAGTCACTCTCAAATTGCCACAAAATGCTACGGATGACAAAATCTTCCAAAACAGATGTTTTAGAGACATATGTTCTCTTTTCTTTTTCACTAGGTAAGTTACCTAAATTTTCCTTTTATCAAAAACACCCTCCAAATACTTAACTGTTTGAAAACCATGGACGGGGGAAAGGAAGATGTGAAGTTTGCTCTTATTGTTGGAAGAATAATTTCATATGACATTTTTCTTTAATTAGTGTTAATTTTTAGCCTGGATTTTTCAAGCCTATCACTTCTAAGTTTTCAGATACAGCACCAAGTCTCCTTGAGAACTGCAGGCTTAATGTTAAAAAGCAAATTCACCTAGAACTGAGAAAAATGTTTCATCCTGCCAGTGAGTGCTCAGCCCAAATTTGCCTCTGTGCTCCTGCATTTCAAATGGGCACTGAGCAAGGTTTCCAGACATTGCCTTGTGCCGCAAGGTGGGATATAGGACTGCATGCAAGGTGTCCACCACAGGGCTGTGGGCAGGCCTGTGCCACAGAGCCACACTCTGGTGACACTCATGTCCTTATGATGTGCCACAACAGGAGTCCTCTCCAGAGTCCCATCCTGCCCTTCCCACCCCTCTGCTCTCTCCCAGTCTCTTGAGTGGGAGCTGCCCCATTAACTGTCTAGTTAAACTCAGGTGTAGAGAAAAATTGGCAAAAACTTGCCAATAAGCTCAAGAATACACTAACATGGAATGAATTGGTGGGCAATACCTTCTGTATTGCATTCTGCATTGGGGCAATAGATTCGGGAAGAAAATGCCAGGGCAACAAAGATGATTAAGGGAGTGGAGCACCTTCCTTATGAAGAAAGGCTGAGGGAGCTGGGGCTCTTTAGTTTGGAGAAGAGGAGACTGAGGGGTGACCTTATTAATGTTTATAAATATATAAAGGGTGAGTGCCACGAGGATGGAGCCAGGCTCTTCTCAGTGGCAAACAATGATAGGACTAGGGGTAATGGGATCAAGCTGGAACACAAGAGGTTCCACTTAAATTTGAGAAGAAACTTCTTCTCAGTGAGGGTGACAGAACACTGGAACAGGCTGCCCAGTGAGGTTGTGGAGTCTCCTTCGCTGGAGACATTCAAAGCCCGTCTGGACATGTTCCTGTGTGACCTCACCTAGGTGTTCCTGCTCCAGCAGGGGGATTGGACTAGATGATCTTTTGAGGTCCCTTCCATTCCCAAACATACTGTGATACTGTGATACTGTGATGCCTAGGTCTGCAAGGGGTTGGTAGCTCACCAGAAGTCTTCACTTCCATCTAATTAAACATACACTATGAAATCTCCCCCATTTACATAATAATAGCAAGGATGCCTCAAGTTCTCACAATCTTCCACATTCATTGATTCATGGAAAGAAACAAAACATTGTCAGCGATTTCCAAATATTCTTTTGATCAATAAAAACATTCAACTGAAAGGCGTATCTTAAGAAGAATCTCTCAATGAAGCTAGAATGTTTTTATATTTACCAGATCTAACCTCATTCATAAGAAGGAACAAAAATATAAGAAAGGAAGGAAGGAATGAAGGAAACACAGAATGAAGAGGTAGAAAAAATTGAACTGAAATCCTAGCTATTATTAATTAGCATCTCTTACTGATTTAGGCATTTTTCTTTACAAAATCGTGCAATTTTATTTCATTTATTTTATTAGTAGTGTAAAAATAGTTGTTCAAAGGAAACATAAGATGGAATATATCAAGTGTAATATTTAAGCCTATTTCATATACAGTTTTCAAGGAGAAAATTTGAGGATAAGAACCATTTTCCTCTTTGTGATGGTCTTCTCCTCCTAGTAAATTTGGATTGTCTTTCATATATTTCAGAGTTCATAAATAACCTTGACATTCTTCCTCTGTCTTACTGCACAGGTAATTTTAGTATCATTGTTGGACAGTTGATGAACAATTGCTTTGTAAAATAAAGAAACAGAAATCTAACCTGTAGTAAGATTTTTATTTTTACAAACACTGGTCAAATTACTGAATGTAAATGAGAGAATGAGACTTAAAATTCTTCCTTGAGATTATTATCTCTTTGGGGTGCCCAACTCCTGCTTTTAAAGAGCAGATATACTTGTTTCAAAGACACTGCAACCTTTTATCAGCTTGCATAAGTAAAAAAGATACTTCAGAGTCTTAAGACCATAAAAGTATTTTCTTTAATGATTTACTGGTTAGCATTTTGTAGCATCATTGAAAATATTTCCTTTTATGTTACTGCTAAATATGGTCACATGTACTAGTTCACTTTAGACATCTTTGAATGAGATTAACTTTGAAGACCTAATCCTTGGCTTTATATATGGGACTATGCACATAAAAACCAGCACGTGGATGGATGAAGCAGTTTAATATTTTTTTCTCTTAATCTTCTTAAATTATTCTACGTGCTTCTTGCAAGCAATAATTCATTTTTATCCCAAAGAAACAAGGCTTATACAACCATCTTTTATGTATACATAACGTATGTGACTTTTCACATGTCCTGTAATTTTTGCTTGTAGTATACACAATTAAATTTGATAAATAGAATACATCCTAATGTACTGATTTCTAAAATTTAAAGAAAAAAAAAAAAAAGCAGACAATTGGAGGAGGACAATTTTCTTAGTACCTTCAATGAGAGAATGTAGTCTGATCTCGGCTCTCAAAAAATATCCAAAAATTGATTGCCAAGAGGGATGCTATGAAATTTTCAGCCGTGGAAATTCTGTAGTTGGAACTCACTGCTTACTTGACATGAGCAAAGGAAGCAAGTCTAAAAATCAGTCTTCACCACTTCTGCTTTCCATGGTGCTGCTTGTTTTTACACTCTAATGGTAAACTACTACTAACATTGAAACCCCTCTGTCAGCTTACAGTTCCCTTGATTTTGATTTTGTCTAAATTTTAAATACATAAATTTAAAAAGTGTGTGTGTTATTCTACCATCTGAAAAACTGTTGAAAACCAGGCAAACGAAAAACATGTGGTCATTTGATATTTACAAGTAGCATTCCAGTGTCACAATGCGTTTTGGCTTCATATGTTCACTTCAGGATGTAAGACACTTTTTAATTGTCAAATTATCTTCATTTGATTTTGGCATATAACTGTCATTATGTACCTTTAATTTGCATGAATATGCGTTTGTTTTTACCATGTCTATGACCATACATACACCAATTTTTGGAACAGAGCAGTGAATTAATTCAGAGCAAGACTGATTTTTAAGAGAAGCCTTACAAAGAACCTTGATTTTATGGTATAAGCATATTGAAATGTCAGTATTACATTAGTTGAACCACAAAAAAATACTATACTGCTAACATTTAAACTCAAGTTTTTTAATACAGTGGTGTGTTGCATAGGATTTTGGTGTGAATCAGCAGCTGCTCCTGTCACATGCTGGAACAGCTGTGAGCTTAAACACAGAATTGTCTTTTTGCCAGTAGCCTTGCAGAGGGGCTGTTTAAGGTATTTTTGATCTACTTGGCTTAATAAAATGCAGTCACATTTCTGCACACTTTGCAATTCCTCTTGGTTTTATTCTTTGCTGTTCTTTTGGTTCATTGTTAAAATGTTAAACGGCAGGGTAGCTTTCAAAGAGCACTTTATTAAATGCAGGAACATCTCAACACTGGTGTCAGTACGAAATAGCTATAAGAGGCTCTTCAGCATTTCAAACAAAAAGTTTTCAGAAATAAGCAGTTTGGATTTCTGGGCTAGAAGACCAATAAAATATAGTTGGTTGGATTTTTTTTTTTTTTTGAAAGAAAAGGCAGCCAAAATGAAATACACTAAATCGCAATGTAAGAAATCCTGAAGAAACAAAGCCGAAGGGTCAACGCAGTCTTCTGCATTGAGTAACATTGCTATGCTCACAGAATAGTTGATGGTTCTGATGCCACTATGCACAACATGAAGGCTGGTCCCTCCCTTAATTGAAAAAGCTCTGTAAAATACTATAAAATTCACAGAATACTCTTAAGAACATGGAAGGAAAGTATTAGGCTCCATGATATGTGACTACAATATTACCTTAACCAAGTCTAACTGGCCCTTTGATTACATCCCTTTTAGAGCCCCTGGCATGAGTGGAAACAGACAGCAAGTGCCACTTTACTTGCCACCATCACCAACAAAATTGGAGTCTCAAAAATAAATTGCATCAATTCTCAAAGGCACAAATTGACAAAGCCCTTTCCTGTGGGTTCTACATCCCTCTCTCATATGAAATAAGTGAATCACTCTTAAAACAGAAAGAGCATCTGAGTGTTATATTGCATTTCCTCAATCTTATCCAGAAGTATACTGATGGAGCTCACAAAATGTGGCAGCAAACCTGAATTTCAGTGTATCACAATAGAAGCTTAGAAAAATATTGGAAAGAGTACAAAAATAGTTAAGCAATAAATTACTATTTCTAGCAACTTAAAGTATAACAAGTTATAGTTGTACTATACTATACTATACCATAATATAGTAGTACACCTATGTACATCATACAACTTTTTTCCTTCAGAACTTTGGATAATATTGCAGTGATAATATAAAATTATGTGTGCTTCTATTTTATGTCTAGACTACTTTATATTATCAGAAGATACACCTGTTTTTTCTCAAAGCAGAAAGTCAGGCAGTGAGCAAATGTAAGTTTTAGTCATCTCTCTACATAGTAAACTATGGCAAAACAAAATTAGACAGATTATGGATTTTAATCATATAAATGTTGTTGAGTGGCTTAAAAAGCTTTATTTCTTCATCATTTTTATAACAGAACATTTGTCTTCAGTTTTATATATGAGCATGTGGTTTATGTGATTGATTTGTCTCTCTTTTTTGAATGCAGCTTAAAAAGTAAAGAACTGATCTCACTGTCTCTTGAAATGCAAAAGTATAAGGAATTTAAGGTGGCTTGTATTACAGACAGATAAGTAAATACTGCGATCTCACTTAAAAATTGCACATTTGTTTTGGATTTCTTCAATGCTTTGCTCTAGTATGAAAGGTTTCCAAACAGAAAGTTTCTTTTCTATAGTGAATACATGGAAAATATGACAATGTGAATGAAAAAGCAAAGCACATTGCTTTCTATATATCAATGGTAATGGATGAAATACTTTATGAGTCATAAGATTAAGTGATTTTCCGAAGCTTAGGTAGACATTGCTGGATATAAGAATCACAAGATAGTTATATGATGGTCGATACAGTCATATCTCACTTTCATAATACTAAATGTAAGATTCCAAACCTTTAACAGGAAAACTATTTGTTTCAGTGGTGTACTCTTTGTTTCAGGGTTTTTTTTGCTAATGAGATTCCATTTTCAGAAAAAAAACTTTTCCTTTCTTTGATTTTTTTCTTCTTAGTCATACAAGATAGACACGTGTGTCTTTGTTGGCATTTTTAGGGAGTAATTTTGATGACTCTCAGAGCTTAGAATGAGGAAGTCACAAAAGAACTGCCAGTCCTAGACACAGTTTGGCTATATTTTTTGAGTTTTGTGCAATACATCAACTCTGCTACAGCAACTTGGATCTTTCCCTTCTTTTATTACACTCTCAGGTCTGATAAAGGCTGAATTTCCCAAGTATGATGACTTTTCGCAGTTGCACAAATGTTACATTTTTTCCGTGCCTGAGTACTCTGGGACTGCAAAATTCACTTCATGTAACTTAAAAGCCAAGAGACACAATTAATATGAAGTTAAATTATGAACAATGTAATATGCTATACATTTTTTTAATTTTAAAATTCCAAATATAATGGCTACTAACAAAGATCCCATTGCAAAAATCATACACTAACATAAGTTTACCATACATTAAGTATATTCATGGAAAAGAAACTTACGGGTCTGTTTAATTTGTTCACATTCATCTTTCTAACTCTTTCTGAAGACAGAAATTAGAAGGTCACTTTTCCAAACGTAGTGATTTTATTGCAATGTTCAGTTTGTACTTTCCTCTGGTAGTGTACATGTATGGAATTTTTTACGTTACAATTGAAATTATTCATTTTAGTGCCATGAGACATCACCCTCCTTACGTTTCTTTGCCCATTCTTTCCTTTTCATGTACACTTTGTCATTACTCCCTTTCACACCCTTCTATTTTGGTCATTTTAAATCATTGTCTTCTTACTCCAGCCTGTCTCATTCATTTTTCTGTATATATTATTTCTTTTGAGATTGTGTCCCCTATCTTGCTAAATTCTATTTTCCTCTAATTTAATTTGCATCCCCTCCAATGTTATTTTACACACCTCATACATTTGTATTTTTACGTTCTGTTTCTCCCAATCATTTCCAGAGTCTACTTTTCAGTTCCTCTCAGATTCTCGTTTTTTCAGTTTCATTCTCATTGTATTTTTTGTGGGGAAGCAGAATGCAATAACTTTTTACGTGAGGGTATTTTAACCATTTCAAATTTTTTTTTTTTGCCATTTAGCTAGTCTCTACTTTGGATTTTAAGTCAAAATATCAAGACTTATTTCAAATTTAATTAGAATCTACAGTGTAACTTAGAAATTGCTGGATTTAGTAGTTACTTTAGTAGCAGACTTCAAAAGGTAAACATAATGCAAATGGGTGAAAATACATCAGTAGTTTTTAACAGGAAAGAGTAGGATGGTATATGTGTGCATATGCCGAGTTTGCTACATAGGTTTTCTTTTGACAAGATTATATAACTATTTCCTCTCATAAACAGTGTATTAGCTTCCTTAAGAAAAGACCGGCCTTTGAGAAGGAAGTTAGGCATAGGGATTTCTGCTACTTAGAGATGTTATGTGCTTCTCCTTGAATTCCATCTGTTTTCTCTTAGGCTCCATCTTGTCAGTGCACATCAATGCAAAGCTGTAGGTGTTATGTTCTGATCTCCATGAAATCTTTTCCTCTTAATGATTAATGTTCACATGGAAAGATAAAGGAAGGATTTCTAAGATGTCAGTAAAGCCTTTTCTTTTGGCATAGAGCTGTTATTTCTTCTCACTATTGAATAATATAATGAGTAATATGTCATACATAAAGCTTTATACCAATTTAGGTGAATGCCTTCTTCGTAACACTTTGAAACATAGTAATAGATGAGCAATGAGAAACCACATAACACACATTTGTAAGGCAGAATTGAAAGGAAACTGATCTGAAGATGATCTAATTAAAAATTATGGAGTGAATTATCAATAGAAGGTGCTTCTCCCTTCTGGTGTCCCTCCACCCCCTCCACATACACTTTTCTTGGATTTAGGCTGTCTATCTTGACAGTATTCCTCCCAATGTGTCAATGTCATAGATCATGAGTGATAGAAGTTGTGTACTTTGGCAGAGCCAGATGTAGCTGGAGGTACTTTCTTCCTCTTCTTCAGCAAAGGATTGGCTTTCAGGTGGAAACGTCAACATGAGGATCATGATGACCCAAACGAAAATCCACACGTGAACACCTCTAATAGGCAGTTTACACCACAATGTATTTGTGTTTTACAATAGCACAGGAAGGGGTGGTTGTTCACTTTTGGTGTGCTTGATTCTGCTTGGTCACCAATTCTGTAGGCCTTCAGTTTAACTTTTGAGGATCTCTGCAAAGTGACTATAAGTTATTTTCTGAGATAATGTGATTTGGTTCAGTGCTGCCTGGCAGACCACATTTTCATGTCTTGATGACAACATGGGATTTATTGAGCATGTCTGTATAACTTTTTCTTCTGTACTCATGTTATGCTTCCAGAAAAGGGAGATCTAGGAAATTTTGAGTGTAGTAACTTCTTTAGTCCTGGATTTCTATACTTTTATGATATTATACAGAGAAACTATGGTTTTATGATAAGGAGATCCGTTTTAGAATTGTAGCTTGATTCCACCAAAGGTATTTTAACAAAGCCTATTTAAGTCCATGCTGAAATTGCCAGTACCTGACTTTCTAGCAAAGTACCGATTCTAGTCCCGGGATTTGCATTTAGAGAGGATGGAGGGACCATAAATTTGCATCTGATTCTGTGAGTCCTGATTAAATGACTCACCCAAGTTACTTCATTTCTGGAAACCATACAATCTTTCATTGAAAGGAAGACAAGAGGCCGTTTTCTGTCTTTCACTGCCATGATTCTGTCTTTGTAGACTCATTAATAGTCCTAAAACTAATTTTCATCTATATGCAGCTAACAAATGCACCTAAATCAAAGTCATGCCTCAGAGCAGGACTGCTGATGAGCTCTGAGGGAAGTGGCATCCAGACAAGAATGTTGAATATGACTTTTTACATATCTTCTGTGCTGGCCTGAAACAAGAATCTCTGTACATGACTAATTCATTTTCAAAAACGGCATTGGCCAAACAGACAGATTCTTCTTTACTTTTAAAAATAATATTTTAAGTGATCAAATGATGTCTGTTACAGACAGAACAGGACACTGGCTGAAGTGAACCTATAAAGGAAATGCACTTGCTGCTCAAGGCATAAGAAGGACCAATACCTAAGTTTCAAATTACAAAAGGCAATGGCTCGTCACATGTCAATCACTAGGAAAATCCCATTGATAAGACAATAATAACAGATTATCCCATTCATCACACTTAATGTTTTCCTACAGGTTTTCTTTGGGTTTCAAAAAATAGAAGAAAAAGAGCCCTCATACATTATGAGAAGGTGAATTTAAGTAAGTAAAGACCTTCAATAAATAAATCCTAGTTGCTTCTCTCTAACAAGGTACTTGGCTGAGAGTAAATGTGTTTTCTTTTAATTTTGATTGTCATGTTGACCTTAACATGGGGAACAAGTCAGCTCTTACTGACCAGTGCCAACCCCTTCCACATCACACCTTGAGATCAGGATTTTTTTGTGGAGCATGGTATACATCAGCAGAAATGAAACACCACCAATGTCTCATTACAAGCTGCGGAGGAAGAGTGTGCAACACCAGAATATGGACTGTGTTTGTCAGACATAGCAAAAAAAGTTTGTATTATGACAACTTTATTACTCTAGCCCAGGGTTTCAGTTCTTCGTATAGGGGTTGGTTATGCAACATAAAAGCCAGGAAGATGTGATGGTGTAGGCCATGGAGCCAGTCAGTCAATCCTTGAGGAGTTCATGTGTCAATGTAACATAGTAAAAATTTTTCTTTCCTGCTTAAAATGCCTTTTAAGGCAATCCAATTAACTTGGACAGCTCTTTCCTCTGATGAGTGTCCTAGTTTACCTCCAACCCAGCAGTCATCAGGTACAGGCTGTAACAGAAGCCTTAAAACTGTCCCCGCAGCTGTTTCCTCAGGAGGAGAGGACAAATGCTGTTCTCTCCTTCTGCTCCTCATAAACAAATGTCTGACAAGAAAACTCTGTAAGGAAACAACAGAAGCCACTTTCCTCAGATGTTTCTTCCTTACTCCCTCCACACACACACCCCCCCCCCAAAAAAATGATTTTGCAGAGGGAAGATGTGGTCAAGGCAGGAGGAGGTAACAAGACACCGAGTGACAATATTTTTTAGCTGAATCATGCCCTTAAACATTCAGCCTACACATTAATCATTGAGTGACATCAAGAATTCACTTCAAAATTGGATCTGACTAGTGCACTTAATTTACCTACTGCACCAAACAGCTGTTCAGCTTCTGTTGAATTTGAAAACAAATGTAATTAATGCATGTTCACTGCTGCTTTCTCATTACATTGCCAGCCCATATCATTGGAACACTTAATTACTGCAGAAACAATGGCTTGACTTACCTGATACAGCACATTATTATTCATCATTGATTCATTTTTTTTTTCTTCAGTGGTAATTTTGTTAACAACCCTGACGGTACTTAACAAAGAATCCCCTTGATCTTTTGCATTTTTACGTCTTCTCAAATGTTATGCAAATTCTCCAGGTAGCTTATGTCTCTAGATTTTAACAAGACATGAAGCATAACGTCAGTGCATGTAATTGGAGAAATAACTTGATTATGTGGTTCACAAGCAAAATGTGCTATTCGGCCACCGACCATCTCAGCTGTCTTTGTACTGGGGACTTTCCCCTTGCTCACAGACCAAAGACCTGCTAATGGCCTCGCCTTCTTCAATGATTGCTTAAAAATAGTGCTGAGAAAAGGAAAAATTATTGCATAATTAGTTTTGCTCTCAGTAGACATCTTCCACTCCTACACAGTCTTTTTTTTTTTTCTTTTTATGACTTGGAGTCTGTTTTTTTAGCTCCCCTGTGTCCCTCAATATTCCACCGCTAAAATAAAGGTAGCTGACTACCTAGCCCTGCCTACCAGATGTTGTGGGGTCCTTTCATATACAGCCTTTTTTCTCAAAAGGAATTTCTGTCTGGATGAAATGTGAGGACTCTACATTTATCGGTGACCTCCAGGCTGGTGAAGGACAAATTTTACAACATCTGCCAGTCCTGGATATTTCTGAGGTGCATGTGCAGATCAGCTGGGCTGGGCTGGCACAGTAATACACAACACTTTTCAGGAGTGCCAGACTTAGTAATTTAATGCACATGTTTGACATAATTTCCAGGCATATGCAAAATAGCCCTAAGCTGTCCTGCTACATCCTTTTCCCATCACATTGCAGATATACCTGGCTAGTCTGGCAAAGGAAGGTCACCTAAGTCCTTAAGACAGGTTTTAGTATTTTGTACAGTGCTGCACATTCATTAGATATCTTTTCCATACATGAAAATTTACAACCATTCCTGGAAGAAAAAAAAATGTAAAGAACCAAGGAAATGCATGAAAGAAGTGTATATCAGTTTAGTACAGGCGAGCTATGGAAAATCCTTAGCAAAGACACTTGACTAAAAATGATCTTTTAAAGTAGTATGATGTTTAGGGAAAATCTGAAGGAATTGAAACACGAGTTATAAAGCAACTCAGGAGGCAAATACTCCTGTCAGCTACCACAGCACTATGCTGGCACTTAGAGGTCAGTAAAGTAGAATTGAAAGGACTACTCTGCCATCTGAAAAAGACTGCATATTCTTCAAAGACTTTGCAGGATCTGAGAGGTCAATACCTGACATTTATTTGGTTTACTCCTTCTTTCTTTTCATAGATATTATTCTCTCTTTTTGTCTGACTCCCCTACATGAAACTTCCTTACCATTATACATTTCACAAAGAATCCCGAACAAAAAGGCTGCATAAGCAACTAAGCAGCCCACAAATAATGAACCATAAAGTGACATCTGATCTGTACATAAAGCCCATGTGGTAGCTGCATAGAACAGCACATACTTGCTTTTTACATGCCATACTACTAAGTCTGACTTTCAGTAGGCTTTAAAGCTGTTTCAGTATTAGCTCATTTTATTAGTGTTTTATTTGTTTGTTTTGTTGTTGTTTTGGGGGGTGTGTGCTTTGTTTGTTAGTTTGTTCTTTTTGTTTTAAACTGTCTTGGACCTCAAGGTTGTTTTGGGGTACCTCAGTTTATCCCATAAAGGAAAAGTGATCAAGTGAGAAAAATCACTGTGTGGAATATAGGTAATCTGGCAATCACTGCTGACAGGGTGTGCTGGTTTTGGCTGGAGTAGAGGCAGTTTTCTTCATAGTAGCTAGTATGGGGCTATATTTTGGATTTATGGTGGAAACAGTGCCAATGACACTGGGATGTTTTAGTTATTGCTGAGCAGTACTTAAATAGCATCAAGGCCTTTTCTGCCTCTTGCACGGCTCTGACAGTGCATAGACTGGGGCTGCGCAAGAATTTGGGAGGGGACACAGCTGGAACAGCTGACCCTAACTGACCAAAGGGATGTTCCACACCATATGATGTCATGCTAAGTAATAAAACTAGGGGGAACGCTGGCAGGGATGTTGTTGCTTGGGGACTGGCCAGGCATCATTTTGTTGGTGGTAAGCAATTGCTTTCATTTGCATCACTTGGCTTTCTTGGGTTTTATTTCTTTCTCTTTGTTATTTTCCTTTTCATTGCAATTTATTATTGTTATTATTATTTTGTTTCAGTTACTAAACTGTTCTTATCTCAATCCACAAATTTTCTTACTTTTACTCTTCTAATTCTCTTCCCTCTATCCTGCTAGGAGGGGGAATGAGCAAGCAGTGGTGTAGTTCTTAGTTGCCAAGTGAGGTTAAACCAAGATACAGGAGCAAAGACCAAGTTAAAATAAGGGCAAAGACCAAGTTAAAATAAAGGCAAAGTTACCTTTTACCTCCTCTAGAGGCAATCTCTGCAGCCTGCTCAAGTCACTGAAAAAGCTTGAAATTCACAGCAAACCAATCTACTCTGCATGGGAATAAATAAAATGGGGATTGGGCAATTTCAAAATACACAATTGCCTGAAATGAGCAATTCATAGCAGCTAGTATAGCCAGTGTTACCATCTACATAAATAGACTAATTTATTAAGAGTGATTAATGAGGAAACAAAATTGCAACAAAGGAAAAAAAGTGAAAAGCAATCTTCTTATAGGCCCTGAAGGCCTCTGTTTTCTATATTCTGTGTTTGTCAGTGCTTTAAACTGGATTATGCAGTGCACATTTTCTCTGCTGATCTTTAAGATTACAGCAAGGTATTTCATAGTTATTTCAACTCATGAATTATGCAGTAACATGACAGGAGCAACTCATTCATATCTCTGCTTCACCAGGAGGCAGAGAAATGAAAAACCTCAGCTCCAGCTTGAGATCTTTTTTTTTTGTCCAGCACACAATCTCTCAAAATTGTACCTCTGAGATTTACTCTGCACAGTGATAAGGACGTGTGCACAAAAGGTACAGGAGCAGAATGGGTGAACTAAGGAGGAAGGACAAGCACACAGAAACGTGGCACCACCTTTTGCTTCTGGGATGGGAGAAGACACAGCCTTGAAGGTATTTCAGGGCACATATTCTCACTGCATCTGCTTCCTCCCCCTCCTCTCTCCATTCCCTTGTTAACAGCCTCCTCCATCTCTGAATTTTCTTTCACACTTCATTTCACTCCAAAGCACTGCTAATCTCCTCATTAATATTGCCTGTGCTTTAAAGGGGTAGTCCTCAGACCTCCTTAGAGGATAGGGGGGAAATGTTCCCTTTTAGAAGTGGGAAGCAGCAGGTGAAACACAAATGACAGTAATCTGCTGCAGAGCTGGGGCTTCAACTTGTTTCTCAGGATGAAGTAAATTAAGACTTAATCATAGAGCTATGTTTCTTCTTGAAATCCTGCTGTTTGTCCTTTTTAGAGTTTTAAAGATGTGATTCTTCTGAGTTTCAAACATCACTCCATTTGCAATATAGGCTATTACATACATAGCATCCCCACAAAATTTTTGTTTTCTTTACTGAAATGGGGCCATACACAAGTATGTTTATAATATGGAACTGCATTTTCATCTTATCACCTGCTTCTATCATTTCTCTCATGGAGAACAGTGAGATATTTGGGATCAACAGTAGTTGTTTCCCTGAAGTCATGAATATCTAAATCTTCTTTAAGTCACTTACTAAGTATCTAGAGCTTTTTCAAGAGCTGTGTGAGTAAGAGGATAGCAATGGAAAGAGGCTAGGACCAAACTGATACAAAATAAACTAATATAGGTGCTTCATAACGAGTAAATGAAACTGACACAAAGCTTCAAAGAGCAGAGGTACCAGTAGAAAAATCTATGACCTGAATTTTATAAATTCACTGACTGATCTAGAAGTTTTGAAATTACAATTAATAATATTACAGCATATTTTGAGTAAAATACATCCATTTTTTATTCTTTTATTTTTCCACGGACAGATAGATGTCAGGAGTTAATACACAGCACAATGCATATAACTTGTTAGGAGGGAAAGATCTATTATAAAGGAGGACATAGATGAGGCACTGGAAACCAGATTTGTTCTGTTTTAGTATCAGCATCAGGCATCTTTGCGGATATTTCCTTCAATGAAGAATCAGCCTGATTTCAGGAATATGAGCTATGTCTGATTAATAGATGAAACAGAGCCAAGGCACAGGATTACATCTGTCTACACTGCTTTTTTAGGGTTTTCCTAGTATGGCTTTGGACTGTAAGCATTAAAATCCTCCCAGCTAAGGCCTAGGCATCATTCAGCATTTTCCAAGACTGCTTCTAATAGGCAGATTAGCTGTATACACCCTGTTTTGGGGAAAAACAATCAGTTTACACATGAAGACATGGGTTAGCTGTGATGCTGAGCCACTTATCTATATCTATGCATATACAATTTATCTGTGGTGAGTCAATCTTCTCAATGTTGTTACCCATTAAATTATCCATAAATTCTGGTGGCAGCAGTCAGTCCAGGAAAGGTCTCTCTCCATTTATCTCTCTTACAGCCATGATGCTAAAAGGTTTAATTCACTAAGAACTAAAGCACGAGCAAGAACTAGAGGAAAAGGCAGTACACCATGACGCCAGGCCTCTTGGCACACTCTACCCACAAGCACGGATGCTCAGGGAGCCAAAATGCAGTCTGAGCAGAGGTGAGGGAATGAGAGTAAATCCTCAACAGCCTCTGAAGGCTGGTGACACCACGCTACCAGGTCACAGCTCTGTGGCAGAGAGAGCAGTTTTAAACAGAACAAAACTGTAGAGAAATATTGGTTTTATATCTCCAAAAAGGAAGCAGAATGAGATGCTTATGCCAGAAATTTGAGATCACTGGCATCTTCATGTAGCACTGGAGACATAAAAATTATCTACCTAGAGGCAGTCATTCATGGTGTACTCATACTACTTGGCAGAGACAGTTACTGAAGGAAACACAAATCCTGTATGTCTCTAAACAGGAGGAACAGGAAAAGTACACAAGCAACAACAGCCACTATTGCAGAAGAAACACTCAGGACCATGGAAAAGAGAGACAAATGAGCAAAAATTCAGCTGATTCAAAAATCATCCATACTACCACAGCTATAACTAGACTTCGGGATCAATGGCGGATCCAGTTCTAGCCAATGTGCAGAGACAACTGCAGCTCACACCGACTGGTACTGAGAGGCAGCACAACATGAGGGTGAAGAAGTGTGGCCAAGTGCTGGCAATATGCATAAAACAATTTTGAAGCCAGCAGACAGACAGGGGCTGTTAACAGAGAAATTAAAAACAAACGAACAAACAATAAAAACACCACCAGCACTAAACTACTCTCACTTGAAATGTACAGTAGTTGATGCAAAGGTGGCCACTAAAACAAGCCACTAGTTTGGTTGAAATATGATGTGTGTCTGATGAAAGGAAAAAGCAATAGTCACTCTGTACCCCTCTCTAGCAGCCTAACAGAGACATAGTGTGAGGAGATTGACTTTTCCAGCACACACTGTGGTCAGTTGAAGGCTCTTGCAGGAGCTAGTAGAGAAATCCAAAGCACAGACATCCCTCAGGCCTGGTGGATCTGCTGAGGAAGGAACTGGGGGGGAGCAGAAAGTCCAGACACCCTCGTGGAAACCAGAGTGAGCAGCTGCGTCTTTTCATTTTTGCAGCCTTTAGCATTTTTACAGTGGTGAAAAGCCCTCAAGAATGTCTTGGATGTTCGGGAAACCTCCCATCAGGGAACAGAGCCCTGCAAAGGAGTCACTATGCAGTAATCCCAAAGATATACTGCTTGATTTGTCTGGGACTAAAAAGGTCTCTGGTTGCAAATTCAAAAATACATTCTGGCATGCTGAATCACCCAGTCCCTGACAATTTGCACTACGCCTTTTGCCAGGTACCACTGAAGAAAGAAAAAAGGCTCTAGACATCAGCCTGCCCTCAAAGCTATTCCAGCAATAACAGATAAAGACAAAACAGGACTTTCAGACATCAGGCCTGCAGCTGGCAACTGTTATTGTCTAAGACGATAGCAGAAGATAGTGCAGGATGTCTTTATCCAGCTTAACAGAGCCAGAAGCAGAGTACCAACCCGAATGCAAAGGAGCTGGAGCTCAGGAGGAGATCTTTGCTACCAGAAATCTCTGGGGCCCTGGGAACTTCCAAACAGACCTCAAGAAATTGAAAGACCAGGCTCTTGAAGTTAATGTGAGAAATTATAAGAATAGCCAAGTACAACATTTGCCTGGGATCCAGTGTGCAAGTAATATATAATGTTAAATGACAGAATGAAGAATAGGCAATGCAGGTGGTAAAACAGCCTTGTAGCACTTACTATCCTTTTGAACATCAGGGGTTACAGGAGGTCCTTAGGCCTCAGGAGGAAACAGAAGAGTAACACTGAAGCAAACCCAGCAGCTCTCACCTTCTGTTGCCACAACAAAATGATGAATTTATCCTGAGATACTAGCTCTGCAGAGTGACATCATCTGTTCATTTTGGAGCAGAAAGTTGAGTGTCCCAGCTGTTAGCAGTGCAACTACAGTGCACACTACATAGATGCCAAGAGTTGGGTAGATGTAGAAAAGAACTCACATGTTCGAATCCTTTGAACAGTAAATATGTAAGTATAAATAAACAAAGACACTCACTGATCCACTAATTTAAGACAACTACCCAAGAATGCTACATTTTGTGGCAAAAATGCCACACATATTTCTGAGTACTGAGTTCAGCAGCAGAGGGGAAGGTCTCTGTTGTCCCCTAGAACACAGTGTGCTGCCCCACGCACTTATTGCTGCTCAATAGAGCGCCTGGCACAGCTGTGGCTGCCAGGGAGCAACACCACACTTCAGAGCTGGCCACAGGGTGAAAGCCAAAAAGCCACAGGCTTTCCTGCTGATTCCTGCACCCAACACACCTGAAGGCAAGGTGGGCAAGCAAGTTATGCCTACTGGGCCGCAAGCAACTGTCAGCACATTAAAGAAATCAAAAGAAGTGTGATGCAGCTGGTTAGGTAGGTGTATAGAAAAAGTGGCCAAGAAGAGGAGGTTTCATATAGATACATAAACCTAGTCCAAAGGTAGGAAGTTGTTCATATCAACAAGTTCAATCTAATATCAAACAGTGTATGATGATGGGGTTTATATTTGCAGATTCCAGCAGCCACTACCTCAAGGACACTCAGTTTAAAAGCAGGATGGTGGGAAACCTTTGGCAAGGCAGGGAATGCTCCAGAGTGAAGCATGGGCTTCTGCAGAGTGGAAAAGAACCCACTTCAACCGTTATGTGAAGTATTTGGGAAGAGAACATCAGAAGTAAAAGCTAGGCAAAACACTGATGGCCAAATCCAAGTACTCTAATCCACCGACTAGAGTAAAGGGGCAAACAGATAATTTTTAAAAGGTACCAAACTACATTTTATTGTATTTTAAAAAATATGTGAAAGGTGAAAAGCTATGAAGCTACAGTGGGCTGTGGATAGAAGTAGAAATGATAATGTAATCATAAAAAGGACACACTCTATAATCCTTTATTGTCAGAAAACTCTGTAAATTAATACAATAACAATTGCTACATAGGAAATGATAAAGCAGCTTGTGCAGTTTTTGGAGACATAAATATAGGCTGTTGGAGAGAAGGGGACCACAAGACAATGAAAAATATACTTCACAAATAAGGTTTTGAAAATTTCAGTCTTAATCTCTTCATGCTTCAGTTATTAATTTGTAAAACAGGAATAATGACACTTTCCCATAAATATTTGTCATGTTGAATTGTCAGTGTTTGAAATATGGTCCCAAGTATATGTCAGAATATGTACAAACATAAGCATATATAGATATATAAATACATTGTAAGTATATATGTACAGTGCATGTTGTATAAACACACACACAGAAAGACATGTGTTCCTCACAGCAGGAAATTTTGAATGATGCCTTCATATCTCACATTGCAGTAGGCAACAAACGAAAATGAAAATGAAAAAAAAAAAAATTAAAAAAATCGTAGATCTCAGACGTGTTACAAAATTCGAGGAGTGGTGTAGCCGGTTTTTGACCGTTTCCATCACCCAGCCACTGCTCTTCCCCAGGGTCCCCCCAGCAGCACGGCGGCGGCGGCCGACGGTCCCCGCTGTCCCCAACAGCCCCCAGTTCCGGGACTGGCCACACGGTGGGGCGGCCGGCCCAGCTCTTGCTGCGGGGAGCAGTCACGGCCCGCCGGTGGCCCTGCCCAGCAGATGGCTCTTTCCAACCACGTAAGGCTTGTGCAAGCCCTGGATCCCAAGGTCAGCATTTTCAACTCTTTTGTTGCTCTTATGCATAGTGCTAGTGGCATACTGGAAGATCAGGAAAGCGTAATAGGACGCAGAAAGCATTACTTTACAGAGTGTAATAGCTTTAGCTGGGATGTAATGCGCTTCTGTTTAATGAATATTTGTCACGGTACTACACATGTAAACAGAGTTATATTTATTGGACTAGAATCACATCTCAGTTCTGTGTGAATAAATCTGAAATATCTCAGCTGTAGCCAGTGGAGATACTACAGACGGGAATGACAGGGGAATTTGGCCCATTCTTAAAATATCTTCATGTAGAAACAAAGTAGGAAAATTGAACTATGACCAGGTTCTTTCATTATGGGATAAATTGACTCTAAATTGAACCCTCTTAAGTCAGTGAAGTTACACAGGTGTGAAAGAGAGCACAGAAGCCAGTCTTACTTGAAGTACTTAATCCAAAAGGAACTAATTTGCATCTTATTAATGAATCCAGGTTAATTTGCAATTAGTATTATTTTCATATATATATATTTATAAATTAGAGATGGCCTTAGACCTCTAAGACACCAACTTCAAAGCTTCTTGACTTACTGGAAAGTTCAGACTGAATCAGACTTTCGTATTTCGATCATCTATTCTTTAATAGGCTTAGACTGGAATTACAAACCTGAAATAACCAAAACATGGAGAAGCACTCAGTGCTATAACATGCCCTGAGAGCAAACCCATTTTATAGTCTTTCTGAATCTCAGAAGTTTAGACACTATTACAGAAATGTACTTGATAACTCTGACTTAAAGTTACTGGTCTTAGAAAAACTTCATTTATTGGTGCAAAACTTTCAAAATGTGGAAAATTTTTACATGAAAAAACTTTTCCAAGATGCAAAGATTTATTCTGACTCATTGAACTTTGAGCCTACAAGACTGGAGCTTGACATGATTTCATAACATTCCTTCTTTAAATTGAATATTTCTGCTGATAGTTCAGGTCAGCATTTGCAAGGATGAGCAAAACATGAAAGAAAAGGTAGCCTAAAAATGTGTTTCAAATAATTTCTTAAGTCATATGTGTTAGGGCACTGTCAAGGAATATAATCCATTGTTTCCCTCTGTTCTGTTAATTTTGGGTATTTTCCCCTCCGTCATTCAACATAATCACATTTGAGGTACTCCTTACCTTCTAGCTTTACTAAACCTTTCCTGCTTCCAAAAGTTACAGCACCTCTTTTCTTTTCCAGGATGTCCCAGCTGGCACTACAGAGAAAGTATTAATACAAAAGCACAGGGTAACCCCAAAGCTGAGCTGATATGTTCTACATTCAACTGGCTATTGGAAACTGATCATTTTTTGGTTTTGCTCTTATTAACCATTTCTCACTTTCCTTTGAAATGTAGGAGGCTTAAGAATTGCAAAAGTTACAGTGTGTGAGTTACTTATACTTTTATACCTTCCAGGATGAAGTCATCACCTGCATCAATAAACCTCCAGAGCTATTTTTGGTATGCTCCACTGGGCTCCATGCCTCCTGGGGGTTCCTCTCAACTTTGCTGTGCTGCCTTCCGTGGGGTCCATGGCAAGTCCAGGCAAAATGTGCTTAACAGTCCTGCCAGAGGAATATATTGTGCTCTGGGAACAGCAATCCAGCAAAACTCATTTAATATTCTGAAACTATTTTTCTTTATTCTGCTGGGGTTTATCCAGATATTTAACATTTTCTGATCTTGCTACTTATTGATGCTTGGTAGAGACATAAATGCTGTCATGAGAAGAACCAAGCTGGTGATGGCTTAGCTTGGGTCCTGCTTCCCTCTTTGATAATAACCATAGTTCTGACAGCCTTCCATTTCCAGAAAGCTGAGCAAAAAAGTTGTTGCTCTTCTCAGCAAGCTGACAGGAAAATGGATTTGGTGGAGCTCTCAGAAAGGGGAGGGAGACTAAACTGAGGCTCACAATTTGCTACTCAGGCATATGAACAAGTGGCCTGATGTGGGGGGAGGAAAAAAAAAAAAAAAAAAGAAAGAAAATATCAGCTGCATAGTTGGAACTTTGGAAAACTTGGTCCTAATCATTTTATTGGTGCAAAGCACATGCCAAGGTCTCAGGCAACAGAACTGCTCAGATCACTTTCTACCTGCTTCTCAGAGCAGCAATTATCAGCACAGTGGCATTAACAAAACAGCTTTGCACGAGCTTTCAAAGTAACAATGTAAAGAATCCCCAAAAGACCAACTATTTGTAAAATGTGAGAGGGAAGCTCTAGGTGTGATTTTTCAGAGGTGGGTGCAAGTCTTTCCCTGGAGACGGCATGATTGTTGGAGCCATCCACCGCACTCTGCAATCCCTACATCTCACTGCTCCTCCTCCACCCCCACCCCAGAAGGGGAAGCCTCCTGTTTTCTGCACTCGACCTTTGTGTTGCCTTTCTTGCAGGGGGATAGATGCTGCATGTCTCCGAGTGCCCTCTCATCCACATTTCCCGTAAACACTCAGAACACCTGTTTACTCTGACTCACCCACTCCTCATGCAGACTCTCCCTTTTTTTGACAGCAGACCTCACTCAGGTAGTATGTGCTGCTAATATCCTTCAGGCCCATGTAATAACATGCCTTCTGTCCAATTCCTAACATCCTTCAATCAGCCCAGCCAGTGGGCTAACTGCTTACGCTCCTGTGATTTATATAAGTGCAATTAATTTAAACTGCATCACTCCAGTGTTGTGCTGGTGAAAATGCCCCGAGAGCGAGTACCTCACTGGTGAATCAGACCCTTTACTTTTAACAGACATACAAAAGAACAGATCCTGAGCCAGTGAAAATCTGCATGGCTCCATTCATTTCAACACACAAACTTAAACGAGCTGGAGGTCTGAATCACAGCTCATGTAACAGACTATTTAGATACAGACTAATGCCTCACATCCTGAAATGCAATGCTTTCCCAGAGTTGGCAGGGGATGGGGACTTCTCAGATGGAACAGAGCTGAGAGGGGAGCATAGACCACAAATGCAACCTTTTAAAAATGCTTTGTGGATTTCTTCATTTCTGTGGAGTTGAGGAAATCAACAGCCTGTGTCTTTGCTCTCCCTTCAGGGAAGAGCTACAGTTGTTCTTCCAGCCCAGCTGCAAAGCAGGTACCTGAGAAGTTCCTTTCCTCACCACTTTCCCTTTCCTCCTGTAGCTTGGGTGCGTTGCCTGCAGCTTGGAAATCCATGTGACACCTTTCACTGATGGACATGAGAGTTAGACACTGAACAGCTGAATCTTTTTAATCAGTTCTTGAAAATAGCTAACTTTCTCTGCACTTGTTTTGGCATCTCCAAGATTAAGAAGTCACACAACTTGACAAAGCACTTTACCCTTACGTGTCTTAACATAACCAGAGCAATTTTTTTTTTCCACGTCTATTCCAACACCTGCTACAAAAAAGGGCTGGGGTGGTCTCTGTAAAACACCCCTCCGCTCCTCCTCCTGACAGGACAGATCCCTAGCTGCACGCCAGCACGGCATGCCGGTATGTGCCCAGGCAGGTGCAGGTAATACACAAGGAGTGGGGGAAAGGGGTGGGGAGGGCAGACCAAGAGTCAATCAGAGTGTAATTTGTGTTAGAAATTCACCAGCATTCAGCTGTCCATATTTTCAAGATGCAAATACTTTAAAATTAAAAAACCTATCTGTGACTAAATGTCTCCTCTGAATCAGTCTAGGTAACCAGAAAATGCTGTGGCACATTTAAGAGACTTTTATCCTAAATGAAATACATAATACAGATTATACCTTCATAGGAAATCAAGTGGTCTTAAATATACTAATGGAGAAGGATGTTTAAAAGACATTTAAATTACCCACTCTATAATTTTTTTTTTTTTTGGGGGGGTGCTTATCTGTGCATCTTTTGACTGCTTTGGATAATTAGGAAAATTTCCTTGGCAGTGCTCTGAGAGGATAGGCAAAAGAGTGACATAACTACTCCCAAGGAAGGAAAGGTCGAGGTTTTGCGTTCTGCAGACTTTTAATGTAAAAAAGAAAGTAGTCTGTGTATGAACAGTCTGAAGTAGTAGGCATATTATGTAAAACCTATCACCCTGCTCTGAAATGTTCTTTTCCAGGTCTTCTCCCTCTCCTTGAACTCACTTGCGGTGTCTCAGTGGCTCTTCTGCCTGGAAGGGTGCAGGTTAGAGAGGCAGGCTGCAATTCTCCAGCCTTTCCTAAACGCGAGTATTCAAAGGCTGTTCCCAAGCGGAGCAGGCACACAGTCAGTTCAAAGACTTCCAATAGCTCTGCTGGCTAACTTGTTATCTTGTAATGTCCGTGTCCATCCGTGCCCCCTCCTCCCTCCCCCGCCCCGCTTCAGTGCTTAACGAACATTTTGTTCCATTGTAATTCTTGTATCAAACATCTGGAAAACAGACTTGAGTTTGCTTTTTAAAAAAAAAATAAAATAAAAAAAAAAATCAGCTGAATCAGTAAACTGACCTTTTTTTTTTTTAAAAAAAAAAAAAAGGAAAAAAGACACCACTTTGACCAACACGTTTTTCTGGACTGAAATTCTACCGAGCCACATACACCCATTTGGTCGCAGGATAAGGCGCTCTGACCACAGCTCGTTCCTCCGTTCACAGCTGTATCCAGCGGGAGGAGCTGAAACCTGAACCAAACCCTCTGAGCGAGGATTGGATCCCTCCCGCCAGCAACCCCAGAGCCCTCCCAGAACAACAGCCTCTTTGGAAAAAAAAAAGAAAAAAAAGTGCTTGAGAACATCCCGAAGCGATTGGAGGAGCGGGAAACCCTTCCCCCCTGCACCTGACTCGTGGGTATTTACAGCACTTTTCAAGGCGCCTTTGCGCTGCCACTACACGACCGCAGTGGATGGACCGCGCCGGCTAGGCAGCGCGATAGGGACCGATGCGCTCGCAGTGATCGCGTGTGCGTGGGGCTGCTGCAGCGCCAGCCGGGGACCCTTACACCCATCCACCTACCCACCCACCAGGAGAGCCTGGGAAAAGGACAAAACCCGCCATCCAAAATGCCACGGTCCTTCCTGGTCAAGAAACATTTCAACTCATCCAAGAAGCCGAATTACAGCGAACTGGACACTCATACAGGTAGCAAAATGAAACTTTGTGCCACTGCGCTGCTTTTGAGGTTGCGGTCATTGCGTGGCAGTAGCGAGGAGGGGTGGGATTGCTTTTTGGGCTCAGGAGAGTGGGTTAGTTCATTGCTAGCTCTTTTTCCTTTTGCTTATAAGGAGGGAGCTTTGAGAAACGTGTCAGCGCTGCCCAGAATGAATAGTAGAATTTGCTCATCCACTTGAACTCAGTTACTTAGAGAGGATTTGGAGTTTTCCTGTTCTGTATCTGCTGGTGTTGGAATTTAAAGTTTTATATAAATCCTTCAGGAAGTTTCATTGCTTCATTGTATCGGACTTCACATATTTAGAAACAGTATGCTGCATCGAAGAGACTTTTCAACTGTAATTTTCTGTTCAAGTGCACTGTCTCTACCCATCAGAATATATGTATGAAATAGTATTTCCTTAATCCTCCTTATGTTCAGATGACCATACTGAGTGTTTAGTTTATGCACCTTTTAATCTCCAAAATGATAATTTTGCTGGCTTTTGAAATAGTATTTAGTTCTCTTACCTTTTTTTTTTTTTTTCTCCTCCAGTGATTATATCCCCATACCTGTATGAAAGCTACCCAGTCCCTATCATACCACAGCCAGAGATCCTGAGCTCAGTAGCTTACAATCCCATTACTGTGTGGACTACAACAGGGCTGCTACCGTCTCCATTACCCAATGACCTCTCTCCACTTTCTGGATACCCCTCATCTTTGGGAAGAGTAAGCCCACCTCCACCTTCTGACACCTCCTCCAAAGATCACAGTGGTTCAGAAAGTCCCATTAGCGATGAAGAAGAGAGAATCCAGTCCAAGCTTTCAGACCCCCATGCAATCGAAGCTGAAAAGTTTCAGTGCGGTTTATGCAACAAGACCTATTCAACTTTCTCTGGGTTGGCCAAACATAAGCAGCTGCACTGTGATGCCCAGTCTAGGAAATCATTCAGCTGCAAGTACTGTGACAAGGAGTATGTCAGTCTGGGAGCGCTTAAGATGCACATCAGGACCCACACACTACCTTGTGTCTGCAAGATCTGTGGCAAGGCTTTCTCTAGACCCTGGCTACTTCAAGGACACATTAGAACTCACACTGGTAAGAACAACCATTACAGTTGCAGATTCTTGTGGCTATAATATCAGGATGCCCTTTTGCTATTTTTCTCTGCAGGTGGGAAAAAAAAAGCAGTGTTTCTTGACTAACCTTGAAATGCATACGCAGAATTTCAAATATCATTAAAAGACTAAATTCTCCCTCTCAGGAGGTCGGTGGGAGGGGAGTGTAGCATGGTCCCTTAACTGTGGGCCAGATACTGGCATAAATCAGCATTACTCCCTTGATAATTTTAGGATGGTTTAACCCATTTCCACTAGCTGGAGGTTTTGCTTTAAGGATTTTATGTTAACTTTCAGGCTTTGTAAATTGCGAACTTTGAAAAGGCTCCAGCTGACTCTGAAATCAAGCAGCAGAACAGAAAAGCAATACATGAGAGGCTGCCTTTTGACTCCTTAATCTGATGAGTCTTGCATGCACTGTCTCAAGTCCTTAAGAATTAGAAACGCATTGTCACCAAAACGGGGTGGTTTGGGTTTGTTTTATTTTTCTGTTGGGGCAAAAACTTGATTTTGAGTTGAACGCTAGGTACGATGTAATGTCTGTACAGCTGTTTACTGCTTTTCAGTCAGAGCCCTTGTCCCCAGTAACTCATGCAAAGCAGAAGAAGTTCAATTAAAATATTTGAAAATGTTGAGAGGAGGCCAACCTAAAAGTACTGTCTGCACCTGTAGATGTAGGAGGTGTCAGCAGCTTGTCTTTGGAGACTGCACTTAGCAGCATGTTCTGAAAAGACTGAGTTCTGCAAGTACAGTCAGCAGTCATGAAAGCTGTTGTATCTGTGGCCTGATTGACCTCTTATTACACGCTCTTTGTTACAACAAGTCCTTTCCATTTGTTCATTTGTTTCTTAGGATAGCAGTGTGTTTTATTCATCGTAAACATGTACTTCTTTTTTAAAGCTTTATCCCATTTTCCCTTGATGTTTCCTTTTTAGGAGAGAAGCCGTTTTCCTGTCCTCACTGCAACAGGGCATTTGCAGACAGATCCAATCTGAGGGCTCATCTGCAGACCCACTCGGATGTGAAGAAATATCAGTGCAAAAATTGCTCCAAAACTTTCTCCAGAATGTCTCTTCTGCACAAACATGAGGAATCTGGCTGCTGTGTAGCACACTGAGTCATGCAGTCAGTGTTTACCTGGACTCGATGCATTTCTCTACTCCTGTTCCAAATGATAAGTGGAAGTCCAAAGGCGTTTTCTCATCTATTTTTCAGCCAAAAAAAAAAAAAACAACCAAAAAACCACAAAAAAAAAAAAATACTACCAAACAAGCAAACATAGAACTGTCAGTAAAAAAGAGCTCTAAGTAGTTGCTGTGCAGTCACATATGCGCATTCTTAAGTGTGAATTCTAAAATATAGGGAAAGACACCATGCATGACATTTCAAGTAGATCTAAAGGAAGAAGCATTATCAGCTTTCTTTATAGATGAAGCCAAATGTAGGTCGTCTTTTCTTGCTTAGAAAAGGCTGCAAAGTTATCAATACATTCCTGCCAAGCCATTTCAACCAAAGAAACAGTATTTTAAGTGGAACTTTTATTAAAAATGCTACCCAAATGAATTTTACTAGACACCATTTATCTCAGGTGCCTTAAAGTATTCTGAGTTTACCTTAGTAAATGTTTAATATTATTCATTGCTATGTTTTTTATTTTATTTTATTAGAAGTCAAGGCCTTCATTAACAATCTGAAATACTTTAAAACTGCATCATTAATAGAAAAAAAAAAAATACAAGAGAATGTACCAAAAACTGAAAGCCACAAGTTAACCGCATGTGCCTTTTCAAACAAACAAACAAGATTGTAGCTTCAAACATTCCTGGTGCATGCTTGACCATCTTTAATATGAAATAGTTCCTCTAAACTTTAATCTTTTTTAAAAAACGGGAATAAGTGCAAGAGAGGGGGTTCACGGGAGTTTGACAATTATTTTTTTTTTAAATGCACAAAGAAAATGCAATATTTTCAGCATTACCCCTCCAAGTGCCTTTTTTATTGATGATTTTGTAAAGTATGTGGACATAATGTAAATATTTTTATTTTTATATGATTGAATGTGTTATGAATGGAAGTGAATTGTTGCCTATAGCAGCATCTATAGATAACTTGAAGAAAGTGTGAAGTGGGATTTATGTTGTTTTCTAGCCACTTTTTTACAATAAACATTTTTAAGTAAGATATCTGTTGTTTGTTCTAATTAAAGAAAACAATCAAGTCTGGCTTATCAAGGCTTTGGAACACGGAAAAATGCAAATGTCTCTACATGACCAAATGAAGACAAAAGTTAATTTCAGATGAGAATCCTCAGTTCACCACTGCTGAACATTAGAAATTAATATACTAATTGCATTTTTAAACATTGAAAATTATACAGATTCTTTTTGCAGTCACTGTTTTAAAACTGTTGGGATTTTTTTGCTACTTACAATAGTATGACAGCAGTGTTAAATAGATTTTACCAAAAACATTTAAATGAAACTTCTTTCTTGCATTTTAACAGTTGAAAATATTATTATAATGGTTCTCCTGAGACTGACATTGGGAAGTCCGTAAGTTAATGGAACCTTACAGGAGTGCAGTAACATTTGCAGGATGCTCTTTTAAAATAGTAGTCAAGTCACAGTATGATATAGTTCATATGGACATTTCAGAAAGATTAAAGATATTTTTATTAAAGTATCTTACATATCAGAACTGTAAAGTGAATGTATTATGACTGTGTATCAGCTCATATATCACAGGAAAGAATTATCCAGTAACAAAAAGTAGAATTAATTTTCTTCAGATGTTTCGACTAAGTACTCCAAGTTCTGAACTCTAGAAAAGCATTACAGCATCAACAAACTGTGTCTAATCATTACTGATTTGTGCAAAACAGTGCTACTTTCAGCTTTTAACCAAGTACAAAGCTAGAAAACAGATAAGTACTAGTTGGCCTGCAGTCTAAAGACCACTCTGTCCACATTCGGGTACAAGCAGGAGCAAGTAATAGCAAAAACAGAATTCCAACCATTTAACAAGAATGTTACTGATGGATAAACACGAAGTGCACATTTCTTGAAAAAGAGTACTTTTCAGAAAAAATAATGCAACAGAGCACGGATGCCTTGTGTCTCCTCCAGCTGAGTCCCGCAGAGGAGTGCTTCAGCAGGACTGCACTAGAGGAACAGAGGCAATAAATGCATGACTGAAGTTTTGTATCTTTTCTCCATGGGAAGCATGATACTGAAAAATTATCAGCTCCAATGGAGCTTTTCATATTCTCCAAACATCTTCTGACAAAATCTCAAGGTCATAACAATTAATTCCTAGGACCTGTTAGATTTTTTTCTCAGGAAATAGCTAAAGAGTTCAAGAAAGATAGAGTTAGTGGGAATTTGTGAGGTAACATTTCAAAATGAACACATGAAGGCATCAAATACCCTTGAAAAGTTTCATGTGGTTACTCTATTGGTTTGCACTTCCATGTCATTTGCTTTGAAGTTCTTAAGCTCCAGCAGCTCTTTCTGCAGCTTTCTGTTCCCAGAGCAAAGTTTACCGGAATATGAGTAAAGCACTGGCAGTCAACAGCTATTTGTACTGTCAAAGTTCTAGATTTGCTCTCCGGTGTCATGTCATAAAGGCTTTTCCATTGTTTTAATTCGCACTTTAAATTCTTTACGCCCAGAGTAAATGTAGTATCATAGGAGCTTGACTTCTTGAACGAGTGGAAATGCTACTGTTGTCCTTAAGGGAAATCAGATGAAAACTTCATCAAAATACAGTATGCTAAACCAAACACAAGTGGAACTGGTCTGATTTGGAGATGACAATTAAGATATGCTGCTTTGCATGCCTGTAACACCTGTACTCATAAAGCATAAAGATGGGAAAGGCTAGAAGCTCTTCTGGCTCTTCTCTTTAATTGAAACTGAGTGCTCTATCACAGATTCCTAGCTCTCTGTTCAATTGCAGCATAAACTTCCCAGGCAGGTTAATTTCTCTGCCTTTCCTGTGAAACTACCTTCTATTTGCTGTCAGGACAGTTCTCCAAAACATTTTCCATTAATAGTTTTACGTCATTACTCTCCACCTGCACAAGCTATTTATCAATGTAAACTGAATTTTGTTCAGAGTTGCTGGTTGATGAATCCTGTGGCTTTCTCAAAATGTGATGGAAAAGATTCCCCAATGGTGAATCTACCCATTGAATCTCTTTGACCATTGCTACATTTCTCACAAGACACCTCTGACTCTATTTCCAAATAAACAACTTTAAAAATCTTTCTTAGGAAAACATGTTCCTCACACTCCAGATTTCTTAATTTCTCTTTTCTGAAATCAATTACATTTTTACTTTTAATTTTTGACACCAGTGCTAAATATAATTAAGTGAACAATTAAGCTATCGAAAGATTGGTCTTGCCTCTAAAGGCACCTGCATGATAGTAAACTATGTGCAACATATTTCATAGCTTTTTTTTAAACTCTCTACTAATGAGTTGTTTAAAATCAATATGTCTGGGGAAATGACTTTTGCCCAGATGTTGTTCCAAATCTCAAAATACATACCTGTCCTATGATCGCCCACTGCAGGGAGTGAGGGCTACACCTTTTCTTTAGGATATTCTGGCAATTCACCTTCACCTCCTAAGAGTATCCTCAGTGTGCAGAGAAGAGCTGAACCACCACGGCACAAGTATGTATGATTTTCTTAAGGCTGAAGGCAATAACTGATTCACTTTAGTTTCCTCTTTTCCCTTGCTTCCATCTGGGCATGCTTTTCACCTCAGTGGGTGCAGAATGAAGTAAGATGTGCATGAAATGGAGACAGAACAAAGCACTCGTTTATGCTCAAAGCATTTCAAATGTCCTACCAACTGATGTGGAGTTCAGAAAAACATCTTATGCAGTCACAAAAGGCTTAAAATAAGAGCCTTTCAGATTAAGGCATCATGAAATTTCTCTTCTGTATTTTACTCTCTGATTTGGATTATTATAGCTCCTGTTATCATTAAACAAGCTCAGGGCCTATTGCTCTACGGTCCATAAAATCATATTAAAAAACAAAAGCAAAAACAAAACAAAAAAAACCAAAACATAATAAAAACAAACAAACAAAAAATAACAAAAACAAAAATCAAAAAAAAAACAAAACAGAAAACAAAACAAAAACAAACAACAAAAAAAGGAAGAAGCAACCTAAAGATTCCATAATTTCAATTTTTAAAAGCAGGACAATGGGAAACCTGGTATTTTAATTCTGATGTCTTGTGCTACAGCTGATTTCCCCTGTCACAAAAATAAATCAATATTTCTTTTTATTTTTCTTTTTTTTTTTTAAATAAGACACTTTGAATAATGAACATTACTTCTTTAGAAATACTGGGTTTTACAAGCTGTCTGGGATGTTTGGTTTTGTCTCTTTAAAGTTGGTGTTTTAGCAGTTAAAACACATAAATTATAATTCTGGTTCACAGAAATACAAAGAGTGAGACGTGAGAAGAGCTCTCCAACCTGTGTATATTGCAATATCAAACGGTGGCAGCAAGAAATAAGAGCAGACTGAGTGCAAGTGGAATCCCAAAGTCACAGAACAGTTGAGGTGGAAAGGCAGCTCTGGAGGTTGTGTAGTTCAATCCCTCTGCTCAAAGCAGGTTCAGCAGAGCAATTTACCCAAGACTATGTCCAGTTGTGTTTTGAAGATCTCCAAGAATGGACACTCCATAACCTCTCTGAGAAATCTGTCCTGATGTTCAATCACCTTTGCAGTAAAAAAATGGTTTCTTCTTAGATTTAAATGGAATTTCCTGTATTTCAGATGTTGCCCACTGCCTCTTGTCCTGTCACTGGGTAACAGTATGAGTCTGCCTAAGTCTTCTTTACTCTCTCTCATCAGGGAGATGCTTCAATGTTGCCCCTTCTTTGGACTCATTCCAGTGTTGCCATGTCCTCCTTGTACTGGTGAGGCCAGAACTGGAGCCAGCATTGCAGATGGGTTTCACCACTGCTGAGTAGATGTGGAAATACTACTCAGTTTCTCATGGAATGCTGATAGAATGCCTAGAGCTTGTGGAAGCTATATGAACTATAACAGCAGACAACAAACATAAACAATGCCTTCATGCTCTATTCCTTCTGTCCCAAATTTTTAATTTATTCCAAATTTCTACAAAGTCATCAGGAACTTTGAAGGGTGTGGAGAATGGGACTGTGCTTTTCCTGGGAGAGGGACAGTTGCCCTCTGTCCTGTTGCAGAGGGCAGTATGAGGAGGCATGCACATCTTGCTGCAGAGGCATATCTTTTTGAAGTCTTTGGGGCTGTGCTTGCATTGCTGTCCCTTCTGAGGGACATGTAGGCATACCAGGCTAGAAATTTAATTTTTTTTTTTTTTCTTTTTAAAAAAACATAGTGTTCTTGTTTTTATTTGTTTGGCAGTTTGGTCACCTAGTTCCTTTCCACTTGCCATCCAAACCAGTACTTTTGTGTGTTTTTTTTCTTATTCTGGTTCACTCACTATTTTGGGTACAAAGACATGAGTAAGTGCTCCTTCACGGTCTTCCTTCTTTTATTTTTCCCCAAGTCTTTATAAGATGAAAGTTATTGCAAAATGGAACAGTTGCTTTCTGTTACATTTCTCTCCCTTTTACTTAGACACTGAATATACCCTACCTCTAGTCTTTTTTCCTTTCTGCTTTACATGCACCACCAGAAGTTTGTCTAGTGCGTATGCTTAGTAACCAGGAGGTAGATGAAGATCACAGTTTGGCAGTCCTTGCCAAGACAGAATAAATGCTCTTTTATATCTGTCATTTATGCAAATGTATTTTTACACCATTTTGTCAGCAGAAGACACAAAAAGCAGTGATCACATGAACGCCAGCTCAAATTCACATGGCCTCCATCTTTTCTAGTAGTCTTCAACCTGTAAACTTGGAAGAGCAACAGAGGTACATACAGGCATTCACACTGTCTCTTTACAAAGGGAGACATGCAGCTGACCAGCCTGCATATTCAGACATGCAAATCCTGTCACTGCAACCCTAATTTGGGGGATCTGTTTCAGAAAAACCCACAGAGAGATCCCTCATTTTGTTGCTAGAGCCATCCCTCAATTAAAAAAGGTGGGTTTAAATCGAACACAAGGGTGCTGTCTAGCAGGACAAAGTCAAATGAGGGTGTTCTTCAAGTTGTTTGTCCAACCGCTTAGCATAGGAAGTACTGAAAACACTACACAATCAGGATCAGAATACTTTCACAGAAGTTTAGATTTATACTACTTACACTATAAAACAGAGCTTTTTGCCTAGCCAAAAACGACTACAGAAACACATTCCTAACCTTGTTAAGCCTCTACATTGCCCTTGCTTCCCATGTTTTAGTCTGTTCTGTTACTGGTTTCTCTGCCTTACATAGGAATCATCTCCTTCCCAGATGTGGCTGACAGGGCATCAGAGTCAGGGGATCATGAGTCTTTTAATACTTGATAGATGTGGGCATTGTCGCACCCTCTAGCCAGCCCTAGACTTGGGTCTGAGCAACAAATAAAGGTTACATCATGCTGGACCATCAAATGGCAGTGTCTCCCGACCACCACCTTCTTGTATCTTCTGGGAACACAGGAGCTTGGTCTAACAAATCCCTCACGGAGAAGTGCCTACACCTCACTGAGCCCTCTGGGTTCAGCACTAAACATCAGAGCACGGAGTCACAGACATCTGCTAAGTCGCTAATAACAAACAGTTAAAGTTGCGCTGCAATTAGCTCCGATTTTGCACATGTCCCGAAAGCAAAGTAAATTCCTCTGAATGTAACCTGCTCTCTGATGTGGGCTGGCAGATCATCCACAGCTGACAATGAATAAGGAATCAGAAGAATGAAAACTGACAGTTATTAAGTAACTCCAGCAAAAACTGAATTAATAAAGAACAACAAATTAAAGTAATAGTATTATGCATAAAAGACTAATAAAAATCTTTTCTCAGTAAAAGATACATCATATTTTGCATTAAATCATAGATGTTATAGAAAGACATTTTGGAAGACAGTTCACCAAGATCTATGGCAAAGCATTCACTATTCATCCATAGTACATGAAACCACTCCAGGTTGCTATGTCCCGAGGAAATTTAAAAAAGAATCTTGTGACTTGTGATGAACATTTTCATGGTGTTTGTGAAATAACTTGGCATTTCAGTCCAAATCCTGACTAGTTCTGACTGGACAAGGCTCACACTCAAAAACAGTCAGGATTTTTTGACAGAAAATCACTTTTCTTGGAAAATGGCTTTCAGCTTCTAGGTAGTTTCAAGAAATTGCTCCCTTCCTTTTCTTGGTACCCACTTTTCCCACTATTGACAGAAAAAATAGTTGCTCTTACTGATATTTTTATTTCCCAGCAACCTCTCCTCACAGGTTACAAAATCACGTTCTGATTTGTTGGTCGCAGCAGAGAACCGGGACTGAGGGCTGCTTCTGAATATTTGAACCCAAATGCTCTGCCTGTCCTGACAGGCTTCCGTATGTCACACTGGCCAGACAACATGTGTTCTGGGAACAAAAGGAAGAAATCCAAAGGTATTAAGGATTGTTAACATGCCAGCCTTCACAGGAGGGCATTCTATCTAGTATATATTTACAAGTAGTAAATATCAATTACAAATTACCATCCAGGTCAGGCTTCTGTAACAGAAGAAATGCAGAAGTTCAGCACTGTTAAGCTTTCAGAAGAAATTTTGACTCCAGCTAAAGCTGCAGCTGACAAAACAGGTACGTCTGATTACAGTTCCTATGGTAACAAAATAAAGTAGGAACTAAGGATGTAGTAGGTTTTTTTTCAATTGCACAGATATAAACTATGAATAACAGGAACATGTAAAATCATGATAAACTATATATATGTATATAACATGTAAAATTAAATGTGCTGAATTAAAACTGGGATAATATTTTAAGAAACGTCTCTCCTACAATTCTGGTTTTTCTTGTTTTTTAAACCTAAAGCTTTTAACTAAAAATTATTTCAATAGTTTGTCAGCTCTTGAAAACAGGAATATTCATATTTTCTCTCAGATAAAACATCCTTTTCCAATTTTGCCAAAAAATGAAGAAGAGTACTCTTCCTTTCTACCAGACTTAGATCCCAGAAGGTACTGAAGGGAACTGAGTTATTTTGAAAATTATAATATGCTCTTATTGGTTTTATGTTTATGTCTGGCATTATGGAGATGAACATTCTCTGATGTACAAAGTATCCTGGGATTGTATCACACAGCAATTTTCTTCCAGTGAACTTTACATTTGCCACTATCAGAAATGGTATTTCAAATCTACATGGACATTTGCTAACAGAAATAGCAATTTTCAATAATCCTTTGCCGTAGTATGATCCCATATACAATATCATATGTATTATTTGTTTAGGTTTGCAGCATGAAGAAGGAAGTAGAGCCAGAAGACTGTAAGCCCAGGTATTTTGTTCCTTCTAAAATACTGACCTGTTTGGAGCTCTGTGGGTCCTTTCTTCTAGCAAACCTTTTTTCTCACTATATAATCACACAGGCTGGAGAGGAACCAGAATCATCTGTAATGAGCTTTTGCCTTTTCCTTAATTGCTACAGTTTGCATGCCAGGGTGCTGTGCTAGCCATGAGGAGGTTGTGATTCTGAGTTTCTGTGGTAAGTTTGGAGTTTTTTAACATCTTTCTCCATGTTTTTGTTACACACAAGTGGAAAGAATGTGCCATATTTACTTACCATTTAGGCCGGGTTCAAGTGTTTTTTGAAAACGTAGTTCTCCACAGAATTTCTGATAACAGCAGACATGATATTAAATCTGAGCTCCCATATATTTGAGAAGATTTTTTCATTCATCTTCGGTAAATGCCTTTCCATCGTGTTTATATCTCCCTATTTAAAAGACAAAGTAAAAATTTCACCAGATGTCTCTTCATCACAACCTGAAATTATGGATCTTTGCACTTTCAGAATATGTGCTCATGAGGGGAAATGCTGCATGTACAATGCTCGCTGCTGCATGTTGTCACTGTAAAAACAAGTATTACAGTTCTCAGAGAAAATAAATGCCTGTTTGCATCTTAGGTCACTAATGGGCAGGAAGGATCTGTTCTGTGGCATTCGCAAAAACAAAATTACGTTGCCATCACATGTGTGATTTTGGCCCCCCACTTTAAACAGGAAATAGCTTTTAGGTCTTTTAGTCCAGATAATCTTCTCTTACTCACATTACGTTGTTCCTAAACATAAAAGAAATTGTTTTCTGAAAAAAAAATATCTTAGAATCTGGCATAGTAACTTTTCTTAGGGGCCCATAACTAGAATTGCAGCACGTGTTACCTACACAGATGAACCCTGTAGCTCAGTATCCATACAATCCCTCATTTTGAAAGGAAGAAGTAATATTTTGAAGAGGTGCCATGTAAAGTCAAACCATGCATTTGTATTGCTACTTCACTGAAAGATTATGACCAAGACAAACTCTTTAAGAGCATGACTGTCCTCTCCCTTGAAACAGAGGCTCTCCTGTGACTGCTAATGCTCACTACATTGGATGAGATTGTCTTTTGGCCTTATACTCATGGTCTTTAATGCCATGGTAATGATGCCTAACATGCTGCCAGGAGCCACCACGCTCTGACCTGGTGTAGCTGGGAAGAAAGCAGGCCAGTGTTTCACTCAGGTATCCAAGGATGAGCCTTCCCTTCAGGATACTTTGCTGAAGTAACTGTGCAGCAAACTCTCCTGACATATATTCAATTGATATTAACAAAACCTGCTCTGCCACCAGCGTTCGTCCTGGTCACTCAAACACAAGAGCAACTTGCAAGCCAGTGTAACTACAACTAGACTTTAGCTTTTGTCAGAATAGAGGTGCTGCAAGGAAAAAAAATAAAAGAGAAAAAAAAAGAAACAACAGCACTTCACTCTTGGCAAAAGTTCCTGGCACAAACCTGATGTTAGTCTTCAGGACAGTGCAGCTTATATACCTTCTTGCTCCCAGGATTGTGTCTAAAGTATAGGCCAGACATTAATGCTTAAATGACAAGATTTTGAGGTGATCGTGACGGGAGCCAGGGGTGGGGAAAAGTGTGCTTGGTGGTATAAGAAGAGATGGAAACAGTGCTTCTTACAGTTTGGACTGAAGCATATATGCTAAAGTTAACCTGGTTGCTTTCAATTTCTTCTCTCCTTGCCTGTTTTTAGTGAGGATGAATAACGTCCATGTCTTGTAACACCTCAGTAACAGTTCAGCAGAATTGCTGTGACCTTTCCAGGTTGGACCAGGACTGATTAGCTGCAGATTTCAATGTATGAAGCTCAGCTGAGAAACCAGGCTTCCAGAGTCTGTACTGTTGCAGTTTCTCTTGAGTAATTTAAAATTATCATTTCTGTTGCACTTTGAGGGCAAAGCTAATAAGCTGGTGGAAATGGAGAGTTCAAGTGAAATGCATTTCTTTAATTACTCCTTCTGATTTAATTTTTGCAGATATCTATACTTGCATGGACTATGCTGAGCCAGGAATGTTGCATTCGTTGTGTTTTTAGCCATTTGAACCTCCCATCTGCTTATGTCAAAGATGAACCTTTCCAGGTGATCTAAAATGTAGACTTCTTAACTGATGTGAATGGCAGCCTTCCTGTTTTAAATTCCAAGTTGTAAAAAGAGACTTGTATTGTCAATCAGCCAGCAAATGGTGCTGAGCTGGCCTTTCTAGAAAAAACAAACAATGGGTAATAAATGACTTTATGGTAGGATTGAATTTAAAACAAAAAATCCTTATCAGTGCAATATGTTTTCTGGTCCACTAAAACTCTTCTGTTTTAATCTGTTCCAGCTATGTTACATTTCCCATTTTCTTAATTAAAACAAGTCCTTCTAAAGATGTATATGTATGTACACTTACAAATGTGTGTATGTATACACAAATGTATACATGGAAACATTTTCTGTACTTAGGCAGGGGTAGAATTAGAGCAAAATGACACTCTAAATGATACTTTTTTTTGAGCAGTACTATTAATGTGACGCATTCCCAACCTCTTCTCTGTTCCAAAATCTCAATTTTCAAATTTCAGATTTCAGTGAGTCTCTTGTTCTTATAGTTACCCAGAAAAAAGAGAGCTTTGACGGTGATTAAGTGTAACCAACATACCTGTAGTCACCTTCAAGCAACCAAACAACATGCTGCAAAGGCAGAAAAGTCTCGAAGAGATATGCAACTCAAGGCAGTATACTGGCACCACTTCACTCAGAAAGGTTTCAATGAGGACAGTCCTCTCTAGAAATTATAAATGTTATAAAAGGAACCAGTTCTCTGGCTGACCAAAGTACAGAAGGAAAGCATGGGAAAACACCATAGTGAAGATCTTCACTATTTATTGTGTGGCATGTTACTTTGGTCATGCAAACAGCAGAAGTTACAAAAAAACAAAACAAAACTAGTAGAGTGCAGAAGTTCCGCTGCATTTCAGAGGCTTTTCAAAGCTGACAGATACACCTGAAACCCATGAACACGTGGAGCCTCTTGGATCCTACCGAGTTACATTTGTAATAATATAGAAAAATTCCACTATAAATGTCATCTCCTAGGAAGATTTCTGAGATTCTCAACACTGGAAAAAATATTATTGTTTTTACATTCCCTTTCCATTCAGTTCCTGCTCTAGAGACACATAAAATGCATGGCACAAGGAACCAGGCCATGGACTGACTTCCAGAGCTAAGTAGCCAGTATGCTGCAGGCTGGCTAACAGACATAAAGGGAATGCACTGTTTTAATTTACTCAGACAACATGTTTTCCTACAGTTTTTAACATCTGTAAAGAAGGCTCAAGCACAGAGTTCCCATACTAGCCAAGAAATCTTCTTTTGCTTATGAAATACAGGCAGTTTGTGTTCTTTACTTGGACTTTTCCCTAATGCTTTAATAGCAGCTCTTTAGTGTTCCTCTGTAGGTTTACCATGACACTGTGTTATCCTTTTTCTCCAGCAGAAATTATTCTGGGACACAACTAAGGTTTTGTGTTTTGATTTCTCCTGTACATCCAGCAATCTCATCAGATCAAAATATAAAGCCAGGTATTTTCCTGTGCACGTGAATGTATCACTTACATGTGTTCAGGAAACCTAATGCGTTCAGGAAACGCTGGTCTTATCAGGTGTGAACAATACAGCTGTGCAGAACACTCACAGCATCACATTTGCATTGTGATGGCCTATTGCATAAGTGCAAATTCTTGATCTACACCTAAGTGAGAAGTCACACGCATCTCCAAAGTTTCACATTTTCTATACATTCAGAAACCTTCTGTGAAATCAAGAATACAACAATCCTGCTCCTACATGGATGCTCCGAAAAAAGGGAATCTGTTTGTGCCAGGTAGTGCAGTGGAGAATTTTACCTTTTAAGAGAGATAAGGGTGAGAGATAAGACGACCTACATATGCAAAGGTTATATCTCACAAATCCAATCCTCGTTCATCCACAACTCAGCCCAGGAGTTGTGGAATATAACTTTTCACCCTGTACCACACATAATCAATGTTCAGCTCCCAAGCGCAGAGTGAGTTTTATACTGGAGTTTTCAAAGTGCCTGGTTCCAGTGAATAAACAGAGTCTTCTCTTTTTTGGCTCCCCAGAAAATAATGCCTACAGAATGTGTTAGACAAATGCAGGAGCGATCAGGGGGCAATGACTAGCAGGAAAGCTGGTTCTCACAGCTCTATCCATGGGATGGGGTGGATGCATTTCCCCATGTGTCCCACAGTCCTGGTCTTTTGGTGCACATCTGGTTACATTCTCATTACATGTCAGGGTAAAACATTGGTGAGCAACCTCAGTTTCCTATGGAGAGAAGCTTGGGCATACAGGCAAGGTACATTCCAGTAGGTCTTCTATCTTACAGTAGAGGACAACCAATGCTGTAGTGTGTGAATTTGCTCTAGAGTCTAGTCAGAGCCACTATATCCCAAATTTTGTTAACATGATAGATCTTTTCCATAGGTCAAAGGTCAAAAACTTTTCTGTCAAGAAAGTCCTTTTCAAAGGCAGTGTGGAAACTGCAGTTTGCAACATGTTGCATGTGTGTCAGAGAAAGGAGAAGACTTCCGGAGGTCTGTGTATGTCCTTGTGGCTTGTCCTTCAGGCTTCCCCATTCGACAAGTAGCTGTCATGCTGCAAAGCTCACTTGGAAAACTCACAGGACAGCAGAGCTGATCAGAATCACAGCCAGTGGCTCAATAGCAAAAGCTTTCCACCCTCGTACAGATATTTTGAAAAGGAAGAGGGTTTCAGAAGCTTTCAAGAACAAAGTACACTCAGATGCTGCTCTATTTAAAATCTGGATTTGTGCTTGCTTACTTGAGTAGTAAGTTTGGAAAATGCTATCAAGGAGGTCAGGCTATAAACTCAGGTTTAGACCCCTATCGTGTAGAATACAGACTTAAATCCAGCTCCCTGGACTGTGCCTGGGCTGCTGTGCTATGAGTCATAGTCCACCCTCCTCTCGTTCCTTTTTACACCTGAATACCTTGCAGACTGGTGGTTAGACCACTTGTAGGTGGAAAACTGATTCAAATCCTACCAGGTGGGGTGATGCCTAAACCAGGAAGTTCCCGGGGCTAAGCAGACATGTAGGCTCACAGCAGTGCATGAGTCAGTACAAGAGGATGACTGTTTTCTAAAGTCCTATGAATGTTGTCTTATACCTTCTTCCCTTTTATTGCAGGCAGCTCCAAAGATATACTTTAAAAGAATTAAATATATTAGATTATATTAAACACATATATTAAACATTAACCTGTAACTGTTGTCAAACACTGGCACTGGAACAGGTTGCTGAGTGAGGCTGTGGAGTTCTATCCTTTAAGATATTCAGTCCCAAATGGATACAGTTCTTGGCAACCTAGCTGACCTAGCAATCTGGCTGACCATGCTTCAGCAGAGAGGTTGAATGTGACAATCTCCAGATATGCCTTTGAACCACAAGAAAGAGAAAAAAAAAAAAAAAAGAAAAAAAAAATACTTTTTACATTTTTATGTGAGCAAAAAGCCCTAGAGAAAAATGAAAATATTGTGGATCAGGTTGATGAAATGTATTTACAGTTTTAGTCATGGAACTGCAAATTCACTTATGGTCTTAATTCTGGTTACTGAACCCTCCTAAATTCTGGCCTTGTTTTCACTCTTTTGAGGTACAGCAGCATTGATGAATGTGTGTGGCACCAGTATGACTGGGATCTGAAATCATGTGCTTTCCCCTCACATGAAGAGGCATTTCAGCAATGATCAATCATGTATTTTCTCCTTTGGCAGCTATTCACAGAGGTTTTCATTTGCAAGGCATGATTTCATTTTCTTTTTGTAGTTATTGTGTTGAAGTCCCTAATAACTGACATTTACTGAGGGAACTAAGTACAGAGTTGTCAAAGATGTGTAGGAGATGGGCTAATTCCATGTATTATCAACCTTGATTCAAGAAATCTCAGAAATAGACGTCTTCCAACTGAGATTAATTGAAGTTTCTTAAAGTCCTGAATTGTTTTCCCTTGAAGCATTTAGTTTAGTAGATCTTTATCAATCTATACCTGTACATACATGAAGATCCATATGCAAGGACACATGTTTACAAGTTGCTGAGACTCTCCACAACTGAGGTTGTTTCTGCATATTCCTGAGTACACCTAAGGGCTGAAATATCTTTTGTGCATGACAGATTTTTCCCTAATAATTTGTACATATATCATTCAAAAAAAGTAACAACTTTTGGGCAGATGTTTTTGAAACATACTTCCATGGTTCCCTGAAGTGTTCATGGTGTATTTAATTACAACAGATGTTATTTTATTTTAGTGAAAGAAATTATAGAATCTTAGAGAATCCTTCATGAGAAGTATCTATGGGAAAACAGGAGATCCCACAAACTATTGCATTTTCTTCTTTCTATTAATCACAACCATCTTTCTTAACACCAGATCCTCCAGATCCTGGAAAAATCATGTTAGGTAAAATTATTAAATAAGCCTTGGGAATAGAAAGCAAGTTGGATATTGAAGTACAGGCTCCTATCATTACAAATATATTCACATCTTATTAATTTAAGATTATTGTTTATTTAGGGCAAAAACTTTTAAAAGAGGTGAATGAAGTTTCTTGTGCTGATTTGGATAAATTAGGCAAATTCACCATTCATTTTCTTTTTTTAATTTGGGACACAATCTATTTAAACCTGTTACAGTGGAGCAGCATGTATGTTTCCAAGCAAGGAATTCCAGTTCCTTCATTTATTGATTCATAAATTTGCCACATACATAATTGGTTGCATCAGGTCTTTTCTGACATAAAGACAGGTTCATCAACTAAAGTGGAAATCATTGACCATCAACATGAATTTGGCTGCTTACAATTAATTATACCTTATTTTTCCCAGGACATCCGAAGCACAGTAAGCTCTGCACTGTCATTGCCATCAGCCCTAAAACATGAGATGCCAGCCATATATATTCAATTAAACAGTGTATTCAGTTAAACCAATAACATTACATTGTTCTTATCAATATCACTTATTTCACTAGTCTGCAGAATGGAAAGTATATGTTCCTCCTTGGTGTTTTACTGATAGCAGTAGGAAAAGAAACTATATCTTTCCTCAAATATTTCCCTCTTCCTGGAGCTCTTTCTACAGCCCAGTTTGTTCTTTGTCTACCACCTTCCCTGTTATGAACTCCAAGGTTGGCAAATGGGTCCCAGCAAAACCTGGAAGATGAAGTAATGTTTTATATGCAGCTCAGTGTAGAGCTGTCTCTGGGCAGTACATACTTATTCCCTCTGCATATGTTATGCAGGGGCTAACTGTCCACCGTTTGTGCAGGACAACCACATGTTCAGTTCAAGCAGCTAAACCTAACTGACAAAGACCAATTCTCATCTTTCTCCTGAGGTCTGTTTCATAATCTGAATATCCAAATAGTAAGATTTCAAGGCTCTTAGAAAGGTAATTATTAAGCTCTTAAAATTATTATTTTTCTTTTTAATGAAGTCTTGCATGCCCTTTATTCATTAGACGTCTGTAACAATGAGTGCGCACTCACTGTGGCTACAGCTTAGCAAAGCTGGTTAAGCAAGCATGTGCATAACTTTCTGCTGATGTTCAAATCAGTGCAATGTAAAATGTAACTGATTTTAAATGGGCTGTGAGTTGGATTTTGGTCCACTTTTGATACTCAGACACAGGGCTAGATACAGCAATAATGTCAATAGTTGATACTAACCATAGTAAGCACTTTCCAATGCAAACCTTTTCCAGTGTTCATGTCACATAAAGTGGTGCTAGAGGAATAAGGAGGATGAGGAAAACTTCCCCCCTTGGATTCCTTCTTTCAATGAGACATCACTTCCAAAAAATGCAATGCTCCGGCATTTTTCAGATCAAAATGCTCTTTGATCCAAAAAAAGTCAGTTGTAGGATTTGTCATATTTAAAGATGGAAAAATAACTTCTAATAATAAAATTATTTTTTAAACCCTGATGTATGCATTTTCTTTCATTCCAATTCATCCCAATGTGTTTTGCAAATTTGAATGGTCTGACATTTATATAAAACCTAAGAGGTAGTTGGATCTGGTTCTGCAGAGCAAGACATCAGAGTTTAGAGTCCCACTGATCATTTTTGTCTCTCAAGAACAGGCTCTGTATGAATTAACACCACTATTAATCATAATAATACATCTATGTCTTGGTTCAAAGATTCTTGAGATGTTTTCCAGAAACTGCAAACTGGCATGATACTAGCCAAAAAAACATTAAAGCATAGATCTTAACTCTCCAGTGAATCCTTCAGAAACTGAATAGCTCTCACAGCATAATATTTCTGACAGGAAATATACACTTGAGATGTTTTAAGCCTGAAATGTCACATACACAACGGAGCTTAAGCCTGAGAATAGCCTCCCCTGTTTCCGAGATCATAACACTAGTATTATAATTAAGTGGATAAAATGCCACTTCCTTGCTTCCCATACCCCTCTCCAAATGAAATGTGAGTCACTTCATCTATGGTGAAGCCTAATGGAATAATTTCAGCCAGTCCTGGACAACCCTCCTGCCCAATTCCCTCACACATACGCTCACATTCGTTATTTCTGCTGGCTTGGATTTCATATCCGCCTCTGCCCAATCACTTGTGGCAGGGTCTAGTGGCAAAGCAAAGGTTTTGCTGCTGTTTTTCCCCTTAGAATTACAGGTCACTGAAGAAGTAGCTTAAAACATTTCCACTGGAGAGAAATGTGATGAAATTGTTAAAGTTTCAGCAGCCTTGAAATGCTAGTAGGCTGTTGGCATGAGGATTATTCCCAGACATGATCTTTCCTTTGGAACCTGCAGTCCAAGTTTGCAATATTTGTTCGCTTCATGCCTCCTCAGCCTAGCCTGTCTCTCTGGCTGATTTTCTTCCTTTCTTTATCTGAAGCTGGCATTTTTTCCACTCTCAATAATTAAGCTGTCTCGATGCTAGAGACATGCCTATTTTATCACATGTATGTCTCGTACACAGTTGAAAAAGGAGATCTCCAAGGGAGAAGGCGGCTGGCGTCTCTGCTGTTGAAACGGTTTCAATCTGGCCTGAATACTTTGCCTGCAGTGCTGCAACCCACAAGGGGGTCTTAACCTCTGAAACCTGCTGACTCAAGAGTAATTGGCCAGCATGATGCCACTGTGACCATCAAGTGGAACAAATAAAATTATCCACCATTTCAGTGCCGTGATTGTCCTCTCCCACTGCATGATTCCATGAATCCCCTGAAGGACTGACCTGCTTATAATAAACAAATTGTTTTCTGGCCTCCTTTTCCATTGCCTGTAGGGGAGTTACAAGAAGACAGAACCAAGCTGTGTTAACTATATTTAGTGGTCGTCTTTTTTTTTTTTTTTTTTCCTGAAATTGCATCAGATGGTTCAGATGACTAGATACAGTGTGATCTTTTAAAATTATATCCTCAAGAAGCAAACAATTAGACAGAACAGCATTTCTACAAGGAAACTCAAGTTTACACAGCAATAGAAAGTTATAAATTTAAAGAATCCAAGAGGATTACACATATCCAAGTTGGATGACTTAGTCCTTTTCCTGAGCAAGACAGCTTAAAAGCTGGGATTCTCTTACTCTATACACAATTTTGTAATTTGTTTGTATAAAAGCAAGCTGTTTACACTACAGGACATGGCTATATAAAGGTTGTTGCCAAAACTATCTCCTATAACAGTGTAAAACCAGAATATCTCCCATGATGGCCGTGGGTTTATTCAGATACAAACCAGTATAACGGAGAACTAAATTTAGCTTTCCCCCCTGTCTAAAAGTAGCTCACTAAAGATCAGAGGGGGAGAGCTAGGGGAAGGATGGGGTAGAAGGAACAGAGTTAGCTCTTGTTTTCTTGGTTTTCCTTCTTTATGACCATATAACAGCACCCCCAATATCTGGATTCATGCAGAGGAGATATTATTACCTGGTAAACACATCAGCAGGACAAGTAGTGTGAAACTTTATTTTAGTGTTTTCAGTAACTGCCTCAGCTGATAATGGCCCTAATGTGGCCACAATTGACTGCAGAAGTGCAGATTTAGTCCCGGTCTCATAAAGTCTTGTACTAACGCTTTGTGAAATTGCAGTTGAGTTTTACTTGAACAAGAGCAAAACTTGGGGTCTACAGATGCATGTGAAATGTTCGTTTTGTTTTTTTTTTTTTTCAGAAAGCGGGTAGGGGAGCCCAATGACTTTTGCAGAATCAAATCACCATAAGAATAAGTTGAAGAGACTGAGAAGTACAGTAAGTTACCTTACCATGACTAACAATAACCATCTTACACAACTGTTGATGTATTTCTGAAAACACAGTTTGCTGTTTGCTGCCAGATATTTCATTTAGAACGAGTTCACTTAAATCGCATGCTTAAATGTAGGCACACTATTAAGCACATTGTTAAAACAAGGTCTTGAAAAGCAAAGGAAAGCTAATACTTCATTTTCCCTTCAGTTTGTCAGTTGTTTCATGTGATTACTTTATATCACTGCTAGATACTTCACTGCTTGATACTGCTAGATACTTCACTTAGCTTGTTAAGGCATTTTGAAGGATATTTTACACACATTTTCAGTTTTCTTCCTGAGTGATGAAACCAAGGCAGTAAGAGTATTTAAAGAAGCAGCAAGAGTGCTTATCTGATTCTTTCCATCCAAAGTAATCTCTCAGCCTGAACAGACCATTTAATCTGGAACAGTTCTTGTAAATTAGAAGGAGTCTGACTCCTGTTTCAGATTTAGCATGCAGCCTTCTGTTCATTTTATTTCCCAGTAGATGAGGGGTAGATCAAACCTATAATGCTTCTTTCAAACATAAGTCTTCTCCTTATATATATGCAGCTTCTTTCTTCCCATCTCCCCTTTCACTGCTGCAAACCTTTGTAATGTCAAGCAAGAGATAGAATAAGAACAGAGAAACTTGTATTTGGGACCCTAAAGCTATCAGGATGGGAAAGACATAACAATTATGCTTTTTGCCAATCTGCTTCTCTCATTTATATTTTGTTGTATTACTTCTCCTGACTGTTCCAGATCCTCCTCTGAAGCAGTTTATATTCACAGCTATAATGCACATTTTTTCGCATCTCTGCTGTGAGGGAATAACAAACACTAACCAGTGGATCTCCTTGTCTTATGCATGAAGCATCTTTCTTAGTCAGCCTGTATAACAGATAGATAAATCATCAGATACAATAATTCCTTTTTAAAAATAGACCCATAGAAAACTCTTCTTCATCACTGTGGGATATTTGATTCACAGTGGAGAGTTCTTTGGGGTTAGAGGGATACATCACCTCGGAAAAGATTTGAGACCTCAGAGCTTGTATCCATCTGAATATCACAATCAAAATTGTTCAGTGCCCAGGCATCTGTAACTGACCATATTATGGTGCAACCTGTCAGCCTCTATATGTGAAAAACTTTCCAAATATATTCATACCCAGTGGGTAGATCATACATTTGCTATAACATACACCCAATATGAAGATCATATGCTACACACACAGGCCTTCTGTCATTCACAGGGTTTGAAAGGTTGTCACCTATCCCAAACAGCACACATTCTTCTGATAGCATAGCATGCAATTGCACATGCAAATATAGTGCATACAAATACATTAACACATCCTTCCCACACAGCCCCGTGTGAAAGTGGAAGCTGATCATGAAACCATAGCGAAGATCCACTTCCTTTGCTCAGAGGCCTTTGGCAGTGGAGGTGTTTGGGGAATGGTACCTAGTTAAATATACTTGAACAGGGAACTACTTTCCTTTTTTTCATAGAGCCTTCTCTTGAAGTTGATTGCATTAGTTCAGTCTTTCAAGGAACTTTGCTAATCTGAAGGCCATTTGGCCAGTCTTAAGCAAGCTGCCCAGCAAGGGGATGTTTAAGCAGCAACAGCAGAAGGACACTGGCTCCTGCCACACCAAGCTCACTGTGCAGGCTGCTGGGACCAGCCAGCTTGGACCAAGGCAGGTTTATCAAAATCTGGGAGAGAAGACATTAGCACAGTTGGTTTTAATGCTGTAGGAACTGTGGAAGGCTGTAGGCTTTACTAGGAAGAGAGAGAAAACAGATCACAAACATGAAGAATAATCTTTGGCGGATAACTTCTCTACGAAACATAACCCCCAAATACTCTGGCAAGAAGATAGGTCATTATACCATAATGACAAGCATTAGTCGCAGGTCTCAGTTTTTCAGAGAAACTAAGTTTAAAAATAGACTTCCTAAACCTTAAGACTTGGAACCTTGTGCAGACATTAAGATTTGTCTGCAGCTCCTTGCTTTACTCCTACATTTTCCCATCTGCAAACAACTGCTGCAAATGACTTCATAAGAGATACCTGGGCTTTATAGTTCTCAGTGAAGCAATATGTTACCTCTATTTATACTAATGCGATATTATGAAAGGAGGAAATCCTGTCAGTAGTAACCTCAAATTCTTTCAGTTATCATAAATTAAAACTCTCCACTTCTGTCTTGCAACAGGATTTTTTGTTTTACTTCAATGTGCACACATGTGCCTATTTGTACATGCTTTTAAAAGTCTTTGTTGTATTTTTCAGTGAAATCCTATTTGCAAGTGACTGCAGAAATTCTCTAAATGTTAGTTAGTAGCCACAGAGACATAAACTCACAAAAGCCTTAACTAACTCTTGCTGATAAACATATCCTTGATGTAATTATTGGCTTAAGTCATAGGAAGCGTAGTTTTGTGTCTGTAGCAGTTAAATGGCATCTGGAAGCTCTGAGGATCTTTCCACGGCCTTGCTACAGGGGTATTAATGAATCTGGCAAATGTAAATGTAAACTTTCTGAGTCTATGTATGAGATTATGAGAGTCTTTACAGTTCCCCTTACCTTTTCCAAAGAGGAATTTGTAGCCTCCAGTCATGAAGATGGGCAGAATGTATTGCAATTCCAGACAGAGGATATTAGGAGATGATGATCAATATTATATGTCAAGGACAAGCTTCTAGTGATATTTTACATTGCAAAATAAAACAAAACATTTTTCATAATTTTTTGTATCTCATGTTGAACTCCTGTTGGTTTTGTTAAGGTTAGTGTTGTCTGTTATATTTTTGCAAGACAACCAAAGCAGTAGTAATAATACATTCTGCCTTATTTAACTAGTCCACATTCTCAAATATATTTATTTTTTTTCAAACACAGTTGAGTGTCCTTTACTAAAAATACTTTCTTTGGAGATACCATGATGCAGATTCTAAGAAAGTGAAGTTGTCAAATGGTAGGGATTTCTTGTACAGTTTTCACGGTCAGAAAACATCAAGTGGTTTAAGAAACTGCAGCCAGACTAAAAGACCTTTCTATATTTTTATCCACTCTGAATATTCTTATAATTATACAGAATACAGAGCAACAGAAAGGGACTAAAAGTCATGATGGTTAATATAATGAGAGAATGAGTAGGTCAGCTAAAGGCATTGCCATTGTCCACAGTCCTTGTCACAGCAGGTGATTTGTGGGGTTAAATCCACTACAGATGAAAGCAAAATATGAACACTGAAAGTTCCCTGCCAGTGCATTCTTGGGGAAGAGGGCAATGGATTTTTATGCCAAATCAGCCTGTAGGTTTGATGTTGTGTGAGGACCATAAGCCATGCAGGCAACTGGAAGCTTCTCTTAGCACACTCATTCACCTGTCTCTAGCCAGGGCCCGTCTCTAAATGCTTCAAAGGAATGCAAACAAACAAACAAAGGCCAAGGTATACATCAAGGGAGAAAAGGAAGTGGGAATTCTTTCTGGCCAGTATAAATATGGTATAAAACAAATGATCAACAAACAGAAAACACTTATCCCCTTGGGAATACCAATAAATCACCTGCTTACAAGATTATACTCTTAAATCACAAATTGTCTTTTTTCAAAACATGGAAAACTGTTTTCCTAGAAATGTTGTAATCTTTTCTATTCACCACCTGTTTGTAAGTTCATTTCAGGATATTGCCCCCAAAATACTTAGAAACCTCTGAAATCCAGTCTCCAAGTTGTGGCTGTGGCATTGGGCAGCAATGCAGCTTCTGGCTATAATAAAGCCTGCAGATAATTCATACTATTTGTCCAGCATGTTGAAACTAGAAGACATAGGTGAGTTAAGAGCTTGCAGTACTCCCCATGGCTTTTGGCTCCTTTGCAGCATTCATCCCCAGAACCTCTCTGAGTGCATGGGAAGGGTGCTGCCAGGAGAATGCAAAAACCTTGATTGAAGTGGTTATGGCCTTTTGGACCTGGATGAATTTCAACTCCTATCTTGGATAGGTTCAGAAAATAGTCCAGGCATTACTCAGTTCAGCTTCAGGGCACTCTTGGGAGATATGTGAGACTGCTTTACCTCTTCCACTCTGCACTGTTGTGAAGCCACCTAAGGTGATATGCACAAGTGTTATGTCATTGTTATGAGGGTCAGTGTTATGTCCATTTTTTCTCACAGGACCTTTGTTCCTCATGTGTTTGGTTTTTTGGTTTGCTTTTTTGTTGTGATGATTTTTTTTTTCCATACAGTGATTTATGTTTGACTTGTAAATGCTTTAATGTGGAACTAGTGAGACTGTAACAGAGTTTTTGTTATCACAGCATTTTGGTGATAGCAGTAATTCTTGACTAATAACACTTAAATGAAACACTGATAATACAGCTGCTGTGATTGCAAACCTGGGCTAATAGAAGTGCTGTCATTTTAAAAATTACTATTGTAGAAATAATGATCAAATAGAGAGGCTGTTAAAGGAACAGTACCATCATGCTTTAATCGCAAAAAGTATTTCCGAATGAATAAAGAACCATATAATATTTAACAAAAAGCATAATATTTCATAGACATTGCAAAATATGAAATGGAAAACAAATATTCTGTCACAGGATGAAATAGATTATTTCCTTCCCTGTGTAATTCTTTAACAAGACCAGGACAAACCACATTTTGACAGGAGGCTGTATTTTGGGTTGTTGGGGACTCAGGTCTAGAAAATGCAACATGGTAACTCAGAAAACATTCTGTAGATACCATATACAAAGATTAAATATGAATTAAACACATTTCTAGTCAGCTAATGGGTGATGGTGTTTTTCTTTAAGGTTACTGAGGGTCCAGGAGCTACTATTTAATAGCGCCCAGTAGTGGAATACAAATCTTGCAAGGCATATAAAAAGGTGGGCCCAACCATTAAGATCTTCAAACATCACTTTAGACATGAAATAAAGAGACATAAGAAACGAATGAGGGAGGTGGTGAGCACCTGTAGCACCTACAGATCTTGCTAATTCAGCTGTGGAGTTTTAAATGTTCGGGAGTGTTCAAAATGGTTAATTTGTCTATACAAAGCCCCGTATTTTCAGCCAGCTGTACTTGGAGGCTCTCAAAATGCAAACCCACTCATGGCTTTTTAACCAATGTAAGAGGCCAAACAAACACGAAGATTTTAAAGGCTCACTCAGCTCATTTTAACAGCTGTAAAACGTGCTTCACAGAATATAAAGTAGCTTCAGTAACTGAAATGAAAGTCTTCTCTAGATTTTGATCTATTCATTCTGGTGCACTTGTTTCAACAGATAATCCATTCCTCTATGAGAATTGCAGCCTGATCCTTTTCACATTCTCCAGACAATAAAGTAATAAACTAAAATAAAGCCTGAAAATACTGCAATGCGATGAGAGCATCATGGGAGTGGGAGTGAAAGTGACCTCCAGCTCCTTTGTCTTACAGGGCTGTGCTTCATATAGCAGCAAGACGGATGGAGACAATGTCAGTGGAGGCAATTCACACCTTTTGTCAGAGAGGGAGAAAAGAGACCATCTACATTATTCTCACAAGGATGATTTGGAAAACATTTTCCCAGAAGTTGGAAGGTCCTTCAAAGCCTTGCTTTCAAACACTGGTGTTCTTTACTGTGAAGGATATCTTGCAATTCCCTGATAGCAATATTCTTAGTTGGTTATTTCCACATGAAATTTTCAGTGTAGTTGCTTGACTGTGGGGGGAATCTCAGAACAGATGTGCATTTGAGATTAATTTATTCTGTTTTGTTGCCTTAGAGGACACAGTGGTAGCATATTACCTTGCTACAGTGAAAAACATAGATATGGGAAAATCATCTAGTCCCTCTCACTCACAGTGCAGACTTGCCTTCTGCAGCGCATTCCCTAGTGCTTTGTCCAGTCTATTTTTAAATGGCCTAAGTGATGAGAATTTCTGCAGAGGAGAGTTCACAGGCAGGCCTCTTTCCTCTAACACAGCTTTTGATAGATAAAGAATAATAATAATAATAACAGTTTTATTTATTAAGCTTTCTGTCACCCACCAAAGTCCTCAGGGTGCTAAGCAAACATCATTAAAAATTTCTTGTCCCAACCAAGCTCAGCAATGTTTCGAAGAGATCAGTAAACAAAAACCAACACTAAAAGAAAAGACAGAGGAGGACAAAGGCCCTAGCAAATGTGCAGCTCAGGAACAAAAGGGTTTTACAATAAGGATTGTTGCAGCAAATCCTCTCAGCAGAACCCATAACTTTTCAAGCTCTACAGTCAATTTTGTGGAGGTTTAACTGTTACTGCTTATCAGGAGATTCAAGGTTCTTCTAGCATTCTCACTATGTCACAAATCCAGACCTACATCAAAGGAAATTTAAAAATATCATAATTCTGAACAAGTTTATTGAGTTAACATGAAAAAAAATAAAGGAAAAGAAAAAAAAAGAGAGAGACATCATTTTCATTTGTTTATTTGCATTAAACCCATAAAGTCAGTGTTAGAATTTTAATTATATTGAAAATCTGCCATCTGTATCTGCTAAATCCTCATTTGCTGGTAGCTGCGGTCATTTCCCAAGTGATATAAAATGTGAGGAATGGAACCAAAAGCTTCACTATCATCAAACTCAAACAAATGTCTTCAGGAAAAAGCATTAACCAAAAGCTAAGTCAAGTGCCTGTCTTTTCCGTCCATGTTTATCAATGTTAAAACCCTACTGGTTGCTACTTGCACCAGAAGACTATTGCAACTTCTGTAAGGGGGGGAAAAAGCGTTATATTTCTTTTTGACAGAACCATTAAGGAACTCTGTAATGTTTCAATCTGTGGTCAGTGCTCTGTTTTGCTTGGCTCGCTAAACCCTCAGCCTCAGCTGGCATTTCCTAAATTAACAGCACATTCACTCCCCATGTTAAGACAGTCAGACAAATGGTTCAGCCTAAACTAAGCAGTTTGACACTCATGTGCTTCAGCAAAGCTGAACAGCATCTCATGACGCTTACATGATTGGATGATATCATAATCATATGATAAAAAGCCATTAGGCCAGGACCAAAATCTAAAACATAGGTCACTATGTTAGATGTAAAAATGTGTACCCATTTAATAGAAAAAAAAAAAAAAAGAAAGAAAGAAACAAAAGAGAGTTCTGACACCAGGGAACATCTGGCTAATATTTACATCTCCTGTTTAATTTGGATGCTTCAGTTTAGTTTTCAAGATGGCAGTGTATAGAAACAAATTAAGCCAATCACTCTATCCGCAGTTTAGAAAACCAAGATATGTTTATAGTTTCTCATATTAATACCTCATCCACTTGGCCAAAATGCTTCATGAAAAAAATACCTCAAACATACAATTTCCCTTTAGTAACAAAGCCGTAATTCAGCATAATTCTTTGTTGATGGGATGAAAAACGGAGTCATGTAAACTTGGAGTATGGAGATAAAGAGATAAGGTTGGGCCATAGGAAACAAAATAGTCTTCAGTGCTGTAGAGTTAAACTGAAGCCCATTAAGAAAGTCAACAGAATTAGCATTTTGGGCCCCATCCTACTTTCCTTTAAATCAATGGGATTTTATTGCTGACACCAGCTAGAGCACAATCATGGACATGTTCAGTGTTAAAATAATATGAGCTGGATGCCAGCTTGCTTGATCAGCCTTGTGCCTGGGAACCAGCAAGCTTAATTCTGTGATGAGTTTGATACAACACTCATTTCCAAGAGCACTGAAAAACACGAAGCAATTCAGTGATGCTTATGTAGATCTTCAAAAAATATTATCTCTAAGAGGAAAACTGGCCAAGTGGCAATATTCTGATATCTTTGGTGATTGAGTAAGCTCCAAAATGTTCAGGTTAATTAAAGGAAATACTGATTTCAAAATACTAAAGAGAATGCAAAGTCCAAAGTCAAAACTTTTAGTTACAAACCCTAAGGGACAGGCAGGGAAATTTTTTCATCAGGCTTCCCTATTTTTGAATATACAAGGGAGCTACGGGGCCAAAATCCATTCAATATTACTGAGTACTATTGGTGGATATAAATAACTAGTATTAGTGTAAGTGAATAACAGTATCCAAATCCCAGATATAACTAAACAGTTGCAGTGGTTTGGGTTGTTTCTAGTCTGCTGTTTCTAAAGGAGGAAGAAAAGCCCAAGCAAGCTTGCTGAATGTTTCTTATGCCTGTTTAGACTACCATGACAAAAACACAATGTAGACACTCCAAAATTAGTACCAAATTAGCCAGCTTTACTCTAGCAAGCAATTAACCCACAGCTACATGGAACTTAGGGCTGGAAGCAAACCCAGCTGTTACTCAGAGTGCCAGAGACAAAATCCTGATGTCAGGCTTGTATTGCCCACCGAGACCAGCTTGTGGGCTGAGCTCACACAACTGTGAGGGAAACTCAATGGAGTCCTGTGTGTCTGCGGTGTGTCTGTGTGCCTGCGGTGTGCCTGTGTGTCCAGTGCTGCCCAGCTCCGTGGAGGTCATGGCAGAGCCAGGGTAGCAGGGGCAGACACAACACCAGGAGAGGCAAGAAGAGCAGCAAGCTGGTGCAGCAAAGGCAGCAGCAGACCATGGTGCATGTGTTGGAGGAAGCAGGGGGATAGTCTTCCTCAGGGACCACTTCCAAAGGACAACATGGCTAAGATGGCACCACATTTGGCTCCCTCCACCTTCTCTACTCCTCCAGCACTATCCCAGCAGACACTACACTGTGAAGTGCTCTTCATGCCCAATTTGTTCCCATTTGCCTATGTAGCATATCCATTCAATCTGTGCTATAAAACCACGACTTTTTGCTTGCGACATAGCCCTCAACTATTTCAGCTACTTTAAACTAAATAACTAAGAGTGACATGATAGTTATGTCTTAGAGTCACAAGAATACCCTGTGGTCCAGAGGAAACCCAAAGTTGCTCTCTGAGTTGTAATGGTGCAAACTCCCGCTACGCATACTGGTAATTAAGTGTGCCTGCGACTGGTCTCTGGCTTTGAGGTCAGCTGGCAAGGAAGAGCATTCCCATCACATTCCCACCAGAAGAAGGGGGCTGTGACAAGCTGGCCTACTGGGAATGGTTTCAAGGCCATGATGACCTTTGGACCATCTACGGCAATTGGCTGACACTGCTGGTGGACACTGCTCAGAGCCAAGGACCAGCCTCACAATGCAGCGGTGCAGCAAATTCTCTTTAATCCAACCAACCCAAGCATCTCCTTTGCTACTAGAGCTGTAATCCACCAGACCTTCCTGCTCTGAAGACAGCTGAGCCTGAGCAGCCATGGGGCTAAAGGGTGGTCCATGACCCCCTTTTTTTTTTAAAGAGATAAATATAGCTACAAAGGCTATATGCTGTTGTGAATATGAGCATGTGATGTCCTCAGAAGAAGGAGAGCTCTGTGTCTCCCGACAGCACTGAGAGCAAACCTTTTTCTTCATTCATAAAAAAATGACAACTCTTCAGATTCATTTAAAAAGGAGGTCACCTTTGTGACACCCACAGTCACTTTGGTGAGCACTCACCACTCTCCCACCCCTCTGAAGGTGATGGAGGTACAGCCAGGCAATGGGTGTACAGGAGGTGGTAGGAAGGGAGGGCTGTTGTGTCTCTTGAGCGCCAGCCCAACACGACGATGTTTCTCTGGACTTCTGTGGAAAAATCTCATTTTCTCATGTAGCAGTGAGTGTGGGCACTAGAAATATTTTTTTCCTCAGTGAGCCATGAGAGAGAGGTACAAGAGTAAGTAAATAAGCTTCCGTACAGTCAGACCTGTCATTTCTTATACATTGATTTATACCCACTACAGAGCACTCCAGAGCAGGAAAGTAACAGATGGAAATAGTATGCCAGTTTATACTTGTGAGGAACTTTTCCTCCTACCCCAACCATCAAAAGTAACCCTTTTATGAATTAAAACCAAGTTATCTGTTTATTACAGCAGCTGTTTTAGCAAAGTCTTGTTGATTTGCTGTTTAAAATCCTCTGGGCTTCAATGGGCCTTTGCAAATTTGAGTGACCAAAAGTGTACTCTTCCATCTAAAAATCTCAGGTTCATTCTTTTTCTTTATTTTTTTCCCTTTGATCTCAGGGCATGACAGAAATGGAAAGGCAGAAATCGGAAGTTCAGACCTATGCCTTCCAAATTCTTCAATCTCTGCTTCCAAAAATGCTCAGGGAAAAATGGATGGGAAATTGCAGACAGGGTGTAAAGTGCTCAGAGTGTTTCAGAAGTGATGCAGTCATTTAAAAGGCTGACTTAGAAAACAATATGTTTCTTCCTTTGATATCCTCCCAAGAATGCCTGCACCAGCCAACTTGCTTAAAGTGACAAAAGTCATTACAGATAAACACAGTGGATTGTTTATTTTGGAAAGGGACCTGGGCATAACTCCTCTGAGGTAAAGCACAGGGCGGTTCTTTCTTTACCTGCTGCGGGATCCAGCAGAGAGGCAAGGTGCTGCATGCTTCTTGTTCAAATGACTAAGACCTTTGTCTAGGCTTGAACTTTCATACCTGTCTTCAGTTCCTGACATACCTCGGATCCCCCCACCGCCTGCTGAGCCCTCATCAGAGTGCTGGGATGGTGAGCCTATGGAAACAGAATACCACTGAGCTCGGCGGGGAAGACAAAGCCCCTCAGAAAGGCGAGCAGCCTCAGGCCACTCTAATTACAAGTCCCTGCACTGCTTGAAGGTACTCAGCTGACATGCCTGAACTGTGCAAAGACCTTCAAGTGAACTATTATACAAAGCTCAATGTATCACATGGTTGCGAAGCAGCTGCTAGGTCTCACTGTAAATGAGGCACAGAGATGATAAGTCACATACTCTCATATACAATGTGTTTAAGGAAACCCCCACCCTACAGATTTTACTGCCTTAGGCTGGGATGGAACTTGGGAGGTGGAGGGAGAGGGATGTGGGAAAGAGTTTTATGTGAAGACGTTCTAGTCTACATTAAGCATGTGTTTACTTCTAGTAGCTTTGGCAAGTTAATCATAACATGCATTTAAGTTCTTTCAATAACATCCCCCAAAGTGGATTTTTTTAAATGTCACTTCCCTGTTTAAACCAACACAAAACTGTATATCAAGATAAATCTTTTGTATGAGACACAGAAAGCGGTAGTCACTAACATGTGGTTTTTCCTTTGCTCACTTTGCTTGGATACATAAAAGCTTGAAATGCATGTTCTCAATTCAGATAGGAAGAGTGTAAATGACATGCATTTGATTGCACAGATACAACATGCAGAAAGACCGACATGATTAAGAACAAAAATCTGGCAAAGTAGAACATAGCAGATGATATAACCCACAGTAATAAACGATTGAATACTGTGGCTAAGGCTGAATGGCTGCAGAGCAGTGCCTTTAACACACCCAAGGAGGTGTTTCCTATAACCAGTGACATACTGTGACTGTAGACATTTCTAAAATCCTGTATTTGTAGAAATACAGTGTTGAGAGGGAGATGGAGAAATCATCCAGGGCGCTGTGTTGAGATGGGCTCCGCAGCAGGAATCAGTGTGATGTCGAAATGGGAACTCAAACCCATGAGAGCTATTATTTCAGGCTCTCTGTACTGTCAGTAGGTGGCTCATCTTTTCAAGATTTCCTATCTGTCCATAATAAAAAGTAAATATATACCTGTCAAAGTAAAAAAAAAGAAAAAGTGTTTTATATAATGAAAATATTGCAAACCAATAATGCAAAAGCAAATTTAATTATTTTTTCAAAATGTCTGGAAAAACATCCTGGAACTTATTTAACTGATACGTGTTCGTTTTTGGAGAAGCATCCATAACATACACTAGCCTTCTCACACCTTCTTCAAACAATTTTCAAACAGCTCTTTTGAATCAAAATCTTCTCTGTGTAAAAGATGTGCATATAAAAGGCATTTAAAGATCTCTGAGTGATAGCACATTATATGCCAAACATATATGGTTCCTGAGGCTGTGTTATAAAACTCTTTGAAGCAAGGCATAGAAGCTCATTAAGAGACAATAGTATGAAAGTCTAGTGAGAAGCAGGTGATCAGAGGTTACTAGGAGGCAACTGCAAGAACTAGACAGCCCTAACAGGGCTTGGAAATCTCACTTTTCTCTATGGATCTGTTAGAGAAGAAAGATCCATAAGACCAAGAGTAAATCTGGGGCTATTAGGATGATGGCAGGAGATTCACACTCTGGCTATTATGAAAGGAAAATACTTCATCATTAAAACTGAAGCCAGAGCCTTTTCTCCTTTATAGAAAGTCTTGAATCGCACTTGGCTTCCTTGGGACTATCTGAATAGCCAACCATTTGCTTAGGTGATTTGATCTTGCTCTCATTCAAGGCAGATGCGTCTCCCTTCAACATCAAAGAGGGCATCATGACACCTTCACAAACTGTGTTTCAATCTGGCTAACAGAGGGTTGCACTTAAAACATTTTCTAATAGAGACACTACAGAAAGCAGAAGTAGGTCCAAACTATGTTAAAAATTCACTTAAAAAAATAAATTAAAACAAAAATGGTTAGAACATCACAAAGTAAAGTTGGACAAAGAGGTTTAAAACTAGCACAGATGGGCCAATGTGCCTTTTACCCCTTATCATAGACATTTATATTGTATGTCAAAATAGTGCAGAATGCAACGATAGTCAATGTTAGAACGGTCTGTCTGGGTCATGCAGATTCATCATCAGCTGAAACAAAGTGTATTTTCTCCTGGAGTGGGTCACTGTTCTCCTCAATCATCTCACGCTTTTGTTGTGTTTATTTTCAGCACACAGTTTAATCTTAAAGATGCCATTTAACAAAGAATTTGTCCTGATAGTAGCAACATATGGAAGCAGCTGTTTGTCATCCCTGCTCATAAAATGAGTTACATCTTCCTTTAAACAAGACAGCTTTTTATTTTGCTGCTAAACCTGCAGTTGAAGCAGTACACAATGATAATAAACATGTCTAGAGAGGTCTCCAGCTCAAAGCAAGAGTTACTGTCCATGAACTCTCCCACCCTTTCGTTCTTATTTTCTAGCACAGGACATTTGCCTGATTTGGAGAACATCTATAACATGCAAAACATGAGTTATATTCTGCACTCATTTCTTAATTATTGTTATTATTGTCATAAAAAAATCTGGTGGCTGAAAATATATTAAAAATGTTAGTGTCTGATGTATTACACATTGCCTTAGTACATTACAGCAAAAATAAAACAGATTATGTTTTGTACAGCATGTCCAAAACACAGACTCTATCTATACCACTAAATAAACCACAGTCAGGGAGTGAACTTGATTACTGGACTATGATCATTCTTTCTGCTTATTTATTAGTACCTCTGTTGGCACAGTTTTGGCCTGGGTTGACTACCAGTTTTCAATGCACATATGTCAGGGAGCTCTCTAAGCAGGTAATGTGGGTGAGACTACAACAAATTAGAGTCTGTACTGTCCTCTAATACTATCTGCACAGGCATAGTGCATTCCAATATCTCTACACACCTTTGCACCACAGCATGCAACACAAGCCCACGATTTCTGTACTATGAAACCCTGATTCTGATGGGCAGAAACACAGCCCTCACCTTACTGAACATACCTGAAAATAACACACTTAAAGTAATAGTTGCATCTTAGACCCCCTGGGAAACCATATTCTCAGAGGAGATGTAGCACCATATGCTGTGTGGCAGAGACAAGAGTCCCTGTCCATGTTGTACTTATCAACATTAACATAATTATAATATCTTGGATACTTGAAGACCTCCTGGGTATGACTTCTTGGAGAGAAGGAAATAAGTTCAAACAGCAGGTGAAAGGAAAATGTCATGAGTAACAGTGATTCCTATACCTTCACCATGTCGTTTGATGAGGTCTAGAAGATTTGGCTGTGGGATATGGTGCTGTCTCTTTACAAGGGAGAAATGTTTTGCAGTCCAGGTGGAAGGAAGGAATAGCCAGCTAAACTGTGAGGGAGAATGAAGTACGTTCCAGGGAGGCCATCACAGAAAAATATGGATAAATGCATGCAGAGAAAAGTGGCCATAGGACAACGAGCAAGGAGAGGAGTTTAAATATGTGTCAGTGAGGGGTTTCAAGCAGGGTCAGAAAGGATGCAGCTGAAAATCCACCAGGACACCTACTCCAGCAAGGTATCTGAGGGGTGCTTTCAGGATCACGGCGCATAAATGCAATGATTTACCGATCACTGAAAATCCGGCTTATCCAGCAATATCATGTCTAGCAGTTTTGCAATGTTTTGTAATACACTAGGTAAAAGAAGACAGTTTCTGTAGAGTTTTCAGGTTAGAATAGGCAAAATTTAAGGCTGTAGCTCTGCACTGAGAATGTGATATTATTGTGCTCTTTTGCTGTGGATAAATTCTAACTCTGCCCAGCTAATCATGTGTAAATGGCTGATTTCTCATAGGCAGGCTAAAGTAGACATTTAGGAGGCCATTGAAATGAGGGAGGCCTTATACTAGCTCAAGCTTGGAGACCACTTTTCATTACTGACTCTTGTCAATTATATTCTATATAAACACTATATCTAGCAGGGATTTCACAGTCCTCAGAGAAAGAAGAAGTGGTGATACAGCATTTTAAGCAGGTCAAACATTAAAGAAGGTAAATAATAGAGGACCATATCCAGATCAAATGGAAAGTTTATGCAAACATATGTGAAAAGCATTTTTGACCCAAACTGTAGCCACTCTAATAGTAATTTCATGCACATACACGCAACTATAAATATAAATGATTTGTTGATACCCAATGATGTCAGCCACCTCTTAGCTATAACTTCTCATGCCCCTTATTTGTTGTTCATTGAAATATTTAATTAATTAATTAATTAATACCTAGCCCCTTAACTTATCTCCCTCCAATAGTTTCATCAGTTTAATGCAACAACCTAAAAATGAGAATTAATGTGTCCATCACTTCCTTCCCAGATTTTGACCAGCAGTCCCAGTTGGGAAATACTAGACATACAATTGGTTCAGCTTCTTACTGCTGTTCAAAGTGAGTTTTTAGACAGGTCTCATTAAATAGATGGACTATGAGACCTGGTAATTTACAGTAACAGGGGGATGGATTCTGTGACCCTAGAGGTCCCTTTCAGTCCCATCTGTAGGTATTACCCTGTAACAAATTAAGTATCTTCTTTCCCTTAGCTAACCTGAGTTGAAACTAGGCTCAGTGTTGTAAGCCACAAATAACTGTACTGAACCATGTAAAACTAGCAACAGAAGAGAATTAGATACCTTGGTTTTATACTGCCTGAACCTATGGCAAGAACTTAGCCATAAGTTTTTGTCAGCTTAGCCCTGGTAGATCTCCCTGTGGTGATTTCAGATGTTATCTTTTCTCACCTGCCCTGACATCTCTTTGCTGGAACTTAGCACTCTCAAAGCAGAATCAGCAGAACATAGTATCTGTCTGCCTATCAGTCTCTGCAACACATAGTGTAGGTTTTGCTCAGCTTCATTGATATCTTCCTTGTCAAGTTGCTGGAAAGATTAGATTATGATAATGATTTTTTCATATTTTCTATTCTATAGGGACAATTCCACAGTTACAAATATATCAGAAACTGAAAAATAAGTTAATGCTCTCTTAGAAATAACTACAGCCACTACGTCACTGATGTCCTTTGTGCTTTAAGAGATAAAGTTAAGACTTTAAATGCCTTCTTTACTAAGCTTCATAAAAACTTTTGATAACAATGGTAGTAAAGGCTTAGTATACACACAGGTTGGTTGGTTATTTTTTTTTAATTTGGTTTGGTTTTGGTTGCTTGTGTTATTGTTTGGTTTTGTGTTTTTTTAAATAAGCACTTGCAATTCTTTTAAACCGCTGTATCCCAAAACCAGAAAATAAATTCAGGCATGAAAATAAAGTAAATGACCCTAACATAAATTAGGAAAGTCCTTAATTCTGAGATTGCTGAAGTTCAGGGTCAGGTAATTCTTTTGCAGAGCAGATTATTTCATATTTCATAGAAATCAGAGGATATAGAACATAAAAGGAGCCCCAGCAATTTATATAGTTCATTCCTGTGCTTTTAAAATACCTGCATTTTCTCTGGCTCATATTTATTTTATCCATCAATTCTCCAAAAACTCTTGTAACTTCCTAGGTACCTTGTACAAGTACTTAGTTATCCTCAGATTGGTAAAAGGATTTTGATTTTTGTGGGGTTTTTTCCATATCTAACTTAAACCTTCTTAATTTCATATTAAAGCAATCATTTTTCTCTGTGCTTTGTCAGTGGACTTGGAGTATAATTGATCACTGTCCTCTTTACAACAACCTTCTACATACTTGAAGACTGTTATCACGTCCCTCTCAGGCTCTTCTGTTGTAGACTAAACAAACCCAATTCCTTCAATCTTTCCTCATAGGTCATGTTTTCTAAACCGCTTATCATTCCTGTTGCTCTCTTCTGGACACTCGCCAAGTTGTCTACATCTTTCTGAAAAAGTGGTGCCCAAAGTTGGACTGAGTTTCCCAGCTGAGAGCTCGAAGTGCCAAACAGGATGGTTTTCCTACCTCTGCCTGGCACATGGCATTTCTTTTAATTCTAATAATTTCTTTAAATTCTAATAATTTAATTAATTAATCTTAATACACAGAGTAATGTTGCTGTTCCAAAAAAGACATTATGCTCTTGAGTCATACTTGGTCTGTACTCCACTACCACCCTCGGCTCCTCTGCAGCACTGCTGTCTGGCCAGTTACTCCCTGCTCTGGATGTGTCTGTGTGACTGTCCCTCTCTGGAAAGAGCACTTCACACTAATCTTTACTGAACCTCATTTCAGTGGTTTCAGATCATTTTTCCAATTTTTTGCAATAATTTTTAAATTCAGTTATGCTTTAGAAAGCATTGAAAATCTCCCTCACTCTCAGGGTATGCAAGAATTTGTAATGACAGTCTCTACAGACATCCAAAACACTGACCAGAATGGATTTACCAACTACTCATTCTAACAGTGAACTACCTCATATCTGTTCCCAAACACTCTTTTTCAGCCACTTTCTAATATTTTCATTTAGGTCATTTTTCTTTAATTTGCTTGTGAGAAAGTTGCATGAGGATAGGTCAAAATGTAAGATTACTATATACCATATCTACTGCATCCTTTTATTTATAAGGACAGTTACCTTGTCAAAGAAAGTAATTAGAATGACTTGACATTCTTTTTTCTGATAAATCCATATGGACTTTTTCTTATCATCCCTAAGTACTTATAAATTGACTGCTTAGAAAATTGTTTCAGTATCTTTCTCAGTATTGACATTAGACCAGCTGGACTTAATTTTTCAAGTCTTCTTTCTCTCTCTGCTTAAAGACAGACACCATATATCCTTCCCCTTTGGCCCTCTGAGGCATCATTTGTATCTCAGTATCCCTGTAAGTTACAGTGACTGCTTTCCTTGTTCAGTTGTTCCTTAAAGGTGAGGTAAAAAGGAACAGAGATGTTACATGAAGGTACTTCAAATTATGCTTTCAACAAATAAGATGTAAGTATACCACATTTAATCATTTTATGAATAATAACACCTAGTATAACAAGGAAAAAGTGGCTTGGTGCAATGAGAAAACACAGATCTTCCCCCAGGACAGCAATTTTCATGAGAAACTAAGATTTAGTCATTTAAATCACTCCTACAATTTTGTTATCACTTTCTTCTTGCTAGACAGTTGGACTATGAGGTCTAAATGTCCGGTCTCCTGGTTCCTAAAAAGATGCCTTAATTAGTGGACTATCCTTCTTGACTACATTAATATTACAGTTACTGAAATAATAGAGCTGCTTCAGTTTCTACAACTAACCCTTGTAAAAGGAGACAGTGGAGAGTTTCTGAGCACTCCAATGTGTCCTATAGCAAAATCCAATCTGATTTAATTAATCACATTTATTAATCTTTACTATTTACACTCTGTCAGTGCCAGAAGCCTTTGTTAGGGACCTCAGGTTTATTGTTTCATGTACTTCAGGTTCCTGTTGAATAACTTTTTTCTTTGCCCTTGAGTATCAGTGTGGCCTCTGAATGAACCTAGCCTTGTTTTAATTTTGTCATTTTCTCCCTCAGTTACATTGGTAAAATGTCAAATTCTGTTTTTTCTGGCAAATGCAAACTCTTTGAAAAGGACAGGAACAAGAATGTTTCTGCCAGTCTCTTAAACTCTGAAAGAAGATAATTGGAAGGTGAATGAGACAATAAAAATTATTGCTTCATGTGCCTACTTACTCTCCACATGGAAAAGTTTAAATTCAACCAAGCAGAGGCACCTCAGCTCTGAGAACTGTCCCCTTGCTCTGGAAGCATTCAAAACTCCAGTCCACACCATTCAGTTCATCAGGGACATACAGACTCAAGAAACATTAGTCTTTATCGGTGAAACTGCATATTCCATTTCAAACGGACAGTGTTGTCAATTTGTTGCTAATTGCCTTGCAAGAGACATCCCTTGCTGGATGTTTCAGTGCAAAAGAGTTAACACAAAAAAATGTGAGCAAAATCTTGCCAGCATAATCAGGTAGAGGACAAGGATCTTTTCAGTCAGAAATTACTTTTTTTACATAACCACCTCTCTGAGAACCATGCTTTCAGATAGAAGTTCATCTTTAACATAATTCCAAAATGTTCTCCACACTATAAAGGCTGAAGGTAAAGATCAGCTCAGTTATTAAGATGCAAAACACATCTTTTCAAAACAAAATTTTATGTTGCTCTTGTTTCAGCACTTTTATCACTACAAAGACCTAAGCTCTAAAATACCAGTGCCTAATTTTGTCATAAATTAGGTGACTCTGCAGAAATTCAGCTCATAAACACCTTTAAGGATCTAGATCTTTATGTCTAAACATAGATAAAATATGCATACTAAATAGATGTAAGCTATAATAGGTGGAAGCTTTGTCTATTTGGGTGGGACATCATTAATGGCTTTCTTCCTTCCAGTTGGAAGTATGTAGGACACTACAATCTGAATTTGCTTCATCAGAATGAAAAGATGTTACCGCAGTCATGCATTCAGTACCACTTGCTTATGCTTCCATTTATAAAAGCTGGACAAAGCTTCTGAGCATAAGACCAAAAGTACCCTCTAAAGATAGGCCAGGTACCATTGTGTTTGACTGTATTATAAAGCTGTCCACCACCAAAGTCTTTTGTTTACTTATAACCCTGAAAGCCCCAGCAATGTCAGATTACTGAATGTAGATTCAATTTTCAAAGTTTCTGTCCTCCAGCAATGTCTACAGCCTGAGGGTTTCACCTAAACTCATCTCCTATTAAATCGTACAAGTCCAGACACAAAAGAATCATGCTGTACTGTCAGTAAAGCTAATTTGTCCTATTTTTGCTTTAAATTGAAAGGGAGGACAAACATGAATCTACCATATACATTATCAACTTAGCATTCACTTTAGCAATATTTGAAAGCTCATTTGCTTAACGATCTTACATGTTCTGCAATGTATTCCAGAGCATGAATTATTGTGCAATAATTCACACTCAGGAAATCCACTCTTCCTTGGTCTTCGGCACAGTGCCTCACAGCTTACTACCTTTGAAGTACTGAATAGTCGTTTGCATGCTGTTGCATCTTGCAATTTATTGTTAGTATTCCTTACTACAATTAGAATGGTAAGTGTTCCAAGCTGATGAATTTCGATAACCCGAATTGGCATATTTACTGCAAAGACTCAGTCACTTTGGAAACTCCTAATTGGTACTGAATAGTTCCCTTCTACACACACCTACAGAATGTAGATTCAGGCTAGAATTTGGAAGTAGCAAATTGCGAATCAGTCATTATGAATTAGGGCATTGTAAGCTAATGCTTCATGTAGGCTTTAAAAGATCTGTTGGGACTTCTGCGGGAAAAAGATTGAAGTCTCCTAAAAGGAGACTGTGATGGGAGAAAACTCACGGTAGAATTTTCTTATCATCTGGGAAAAAAAAAAAAAAAAAAAAGAAGAAGAAGAAGAAGAGAAAAAAGTAATCACCTCACTTCAGTTTAGCATAACACTGAAGTGCACTCAAAGCTAATTTTCTGATGGTACTTAAACTCAGTACTTCAGCACAAAAAAGTCTGAGACTGTGCCTATTTTAGGCTCTGTAACAGTCAGGACCTCAGAGAATTTGTTCCAAAATTCAGTGCCTAGGCATCTGTTCATTAAGTAGTAATCTCCTACATGGTGAAATTTCAGCAATCTAGAGGGGATTAGTGTGAACTCAGGTACCATTATCAAAAAACAATCAAAAGCAAAAACAAAGAAAAAACATTTCATCCTATTTAATATTGTAATATTTACTTGATGTAAGAGACTGCAACCACATTCAATTTAATTGAAGTTTGTCAATTGGAACATTAAATGGAATGGCCATGATTACTGGCACTAATTAGATAAGATCTCAGAAACCAAAATGTCAGAAGACATGAGGTACTCAGAAGATCGCTATGGTTGTACAGATGATGATCAGTGGGGTGTGGTGAGTCCAGGAGAATGCTCTTGTTAGCAGCCTTTTGGACCAAACGAAATATGAAGGTAGGATTTAGTTAGTGATTTCTTGATGACTTATGTCTGGGACATATAGATTTGGATCAGAATTTCTTCTTTCCAACTCCCAAAGCAGCAACAGAGGCAGGTGGTGCGTGGCTGGTGTCCACATGCTGTTTCTGCCACCTCCCTCCCTCTTCCTTCCCCGCTCTGCCCAGCGATGTTGAAGGTAACAAATGGCACATTTCTGTTCTGGCGCTGTGGTAACACAAGCTTGGTTCTGAGCTTTTCTGAGCTCTCTCAGATCAGCAACAAGACATATCATGCCTGCCTGCTGGTCATGCATCGTTGTCCGTAAGACTTGATCAGAACAAAAGTCTACTATTACATTTTGAAACTCGTGCCTTAGATAATCAGGACATTGTGATATGCTGCAAAGTACAACAAAACTTAGAATCAATTTGTTAGATTAATTAATGCTGGAAAAACTCTCTTCATTAAAGAAGTCTCACTTTCATTTTAACCCTGTGCAAAGAGACCTTCTTACTGATAACCCTGGGGTTGGCAACGGGAACTTTAGACTCATGAGGGTCACAAGGGGCACTGAATTCTGCCCTCTGTAGTCCAAGGTGTTTCATTTAGGAAAGTCCACAGAACGCTGATACTATATCATATTGCCCTTACTCTACAGGCCATAAAATAACTTCATTGCCCTCTGACAAACTTAAAACAAATTGTAAAGATGAAAACCAATTTCTAGAATGTTTCCTGCTGCCCAGGGTCCCTGCAAGAACAATGAATTTAGTAGAGAAAGCTCTTAGGAGCTAGTGGACCACACCCACAGTTCAGAGGAAAGCAAAAAGAAAAAACAGAAGCTTACTCGCACAGCTTTCCCTTAATCTGATCCAGAATAATAATAAAAAAACCCTCTTCCTGACATCATTTTAGCAATCAATTTAAATAGCCCAATAATCAATTCTCTTTCAAGGAAGGTTTTTAACATTGCTTGTTTATGGGTTTTTTCTGTCTCTGTCCTCAATACCATTCACACAGTTCTCTCTAATGCATTCGTTTTAATGGGTTTCTCTTTGGCCTCTCTACTGATCCATTAATAAAACTGAAAATGAAAACCAGACTTTAAACTGTTCTGTACCAGAAATAGAAACATTGCCACATTTTGGTTTCCACTGGTTTGTTATCCGTGTAATAATTTTCTTATACAAGCTAATATCGAAATTAATCATTACAGAAAAGACTCATGACCTAGTGTATCAAATGCTCTAACAAAAGTTCACTTATAACTCTTACAGTCTTTTAATTCACTTACAGACAGAACAGTTCTCTCTTGTGAGAACTTGGAAGGAAGGGACAGGCAATTGGTTTCTGCTGCAGACTTCCCTTCAGTGGAAAGTATTCATTTGGTAGCCGTGGTCAAGTTGAAGGTTACTGAGACCTGACCACAGTGATGTCTTGAAATCCAAGGAAAAAAAAAAAAAAAAAAAACACAAAACTCTTTCTTATATGGTATTGCATCTGGAACAGATAGGACAGAGTGGTGAGGAGATAGTTGCTTCTCTACAGTTGCACGTATGTCTGAAGACTAATTCTGCCCTGCAAATCACCCACTTAAATACAGTCTTTCACCCACAGTCCTGCCCTGGGACTCCACAGTTTTCTGGTGAAAAGGAAAAGGGTGTACTATGTTCACTTTTGCCAAATATTCTTTCTTCTGCTCTTTTTCAACTACACAAACTCTTCCCAATTGTTAATTCAAAGTTACTTTCTAAGGAACATTTCAGGAATACATACTATGTCATATTTCTACTGCTCCAGCAGCAACAGCAATACATATATGCACACCACACATACATATACGAACATGTGTATCCATGTATGTATACATATGCACATATATCTATGTAGACTTCAACACAAGCATATACTATTCAATAAACAAAAGGACATCACAAGGTTTTGCCCACAGTAATACAAATGAGACTGATAGGTCCTCAAGACAGGCCAAAAATAAAATCTCTGCTTGCAGCCACTGGCAGCCCATTGACACACCTACATTATCATCAGGTACTTGAACTTTGAACCAAAAATGAAAGGATTTGTAGCTGAGTCTGGTGCTGGAGATCCTACGAGCAATTGCAATACTGTATTCATGTTCTTTTTCTTTGTGAATACGATGTCTAAAATCAATAAAACAATGAATTCATGGCTTGGGGGAAAATTATATCAGCAGCCAAAGATCTATTTTAATTAAATAACAATATCACCGGTTAGAGGTAGTCCTGGGAATAGTTCTATCTTTCAAGGAAAAGTATCAATTGAAATAAATTATTAAGGCTCTTTGATCATATTATATGTGGTCCTGTAAAGCAGTTATAATACTAAGGAAAACAGATTCCTAATTGTGCATTGTTTTATGTTGCACTAATAATGTTCCTTAAACTGCCAAAGCTGTTATGATATGGCAACTGAACTCATAAAATGTTTCTTAAGTCATTGGTTTAGACTCCCTCTGCAGAGGAACACATGCTTCATGCTAGCATATATGTAGAATATCAATGTTGTTCTTAGAAAATCATGTGGTCAGGAGTAATTAAAAAGCTAAAAATGCTAGATATTTCTGTAGTAAAATAAAACAAATAGTAATTTCTGCGAGCTTCAGTTTCAGAGGAAAAAAAAATCACAGGAGAGTCAAAGCTTTATGAGACATCCAGACATTAATATTTTTAGTTATTAATTTCATTTTCTAAACTCTGATTTGCATAGATTTTCTAACTGGTTTAAAAACAGGATATACATTTCTACCAGTGAGAATTGCAATATAATAATAAATGATAGTGTAACAAGAAATATATCCTAATGTTTGCAGCACTGTGGAAGTTGATCATGTGCCCAAATGGGATATTTGTCCTCCTCTGAAGTATCAGGTTCAGTGTATATATTTGAAGCAACATATGCAAACACTTTCAGGAGACAATCAAGGTTTTGCATTCTTCACTGAACCTACTAATAGCATTTCAGGTAAAAAGTTCTTACTTTGCAGTGCCTGAGTGTTGTGTACAATGAGTTTCAACGAAGAGCTTTCTGTGGGTTTTCAGTTTTTCCTGTTTCTTGTGACCCTTCCTAGTAGTGAGCTCAGTGGGAAGAGAACTGCACACTGGGAGCCTGGGTGGGTTGTGTGTTTCTGAAAGAAGAAAGGCAAAGTGCTTGTTACATAAAATGTGCAATTGTGATCACATCATGTCAGCCCTTAGAATAAGAAGACGCGTGAATTAACACAGATGATGTACAGAGCAGTATGAAAATAAGGAGTGAGGTCTGATGCATACTGAGGAAGGGAATAAACATTAGTAGAACAGCAAACAGCATAAGCATTAGTGAAAAAGACTGAAGAATGAAAAAGGCTATGAGAATCTCTCAAAGTGTGACAGAAGAGATTCAAGAAGTGAGCATTGCAAGAGAGGAGAGTGACGTTGTCAGCAAAAGCCTGCTCAGAGTGACAGCGAGAATCCAGAAACCACAAGAAATCCCTGGATCCACAAAGGGGAAAATTTTAATATCAGGATGATGGGGAAATGAAATATTTTTACAAATATACACAGGAAGAAATCTTAATATTTGCAAGAAGAGCTAGAAGTGTACATGAAGGAGGCAGGAGAGTAGACAGAAAATGTAAATATTTAAATACTAAATGTACCACTATGAGTATCTACCAGTTTTTTCCTGGAATTAACAGCATGAGAAAAGATGTCAATAATAAGATTGGTTTCAAACTTACCTAGCTGTACCAAAGCAAATACAGAGAAAAATCAATAAATGAAACAAGATTAGACTGGACGATGTCTCTCTCCCAACCTCTACAACCTGCAATATTCATTTGTTTAGTACAAGACAAGAGAACAGAACAACTTTCTGCACCCAGATTCCAGTTCTTCAGCAGCAACAATGTAGTATTAACTGAAAGTACAAGATTCTTGTGTCTTGGCACAAAAGTAAAACACGGGCTTCTCTCTGTAAGTAGCCAATGAGCTAATAGATAGAAAATATGCATTTCTGCAGGCATGCAGCCTGACTGTCCTGAGAATCATCTAGCCTGGCCTGCAGATGGAGGGAGGATAATATATTTCAATTAGTTTACTGGTCTGCTCCAAGATGGCAATTCATGTAATTGCAATTCAAGCTAAGTTTAAATATATAAATAAATAAGTAAATAAGTAAATAAATAAATATTAAAAAAAAAAAAATATTGAAAAAGGCATGATAAAAGACAAGCCTTTCCTTCAATGGAGATGAACATAAGCTTATGCTGTATTACAGTAATAATAGTGATGTGCAATGGGTAATAGTAATAACTGATTTTGCTTGGTAAATCTTAAGATACTTTAGTTATGTCTAAAAAGCAAGTGGTTTTGCATCGGGTTGCAATTCAGAAGAGCAAAAACTGAAACAGTTAATTGGGAAGCACCTCCTGTGCCCATAGGTACTGTCTGCTCTGATGGCAAAGGCTTTGCAGTGAAATAAGACAGAGTAACCTACTGGAGCAGGAAGAGGCTGGTAGCAATTAATGGGGAAGTTTGTTTCTGCTCTGCAGAAAGGCAATTGTCTAGTTAATCCCTTTCCTGCGGGGACTAACAATGACCTGCCCCCAGCAACACTAGGCTGTTTTGTGACACTTTGCCTTCTGTGGGTTGAGAGCCAGCCAAATACCTCGTACAGCTCAGCTCACAACCATACTATTTTAAGACTTCCTCCTCCATGGAATTCCTTTGGTCCTGCTCATTAGATGCCCACTTAAAATATATTTAGGGCAGGGGCAGTTCCATGTTTGTCACTACGCACTGTTGTTTTTTCCTTCTGCTGCTAGAGAAAACGCAGTGTTGCCATCTCTCTGGAGCAGGGTGAAGGTTTCATTTCTACCTGTATTAAGTAAGCAGCAGGTACTAGAGATGCTGTGTTTTGTTACACAATAATGCATGCTAACTACAAACCACAGAGGAAGCTGAAAAGTCGCATTTGATTTTGTAGTTCAGCAAGTATTCGGGCTTCTTTCTACAGATTTCTGTGTTTTGCAGTTAGTCATTCATGCCATCGAGTTTAAATTATATGAATTAAAAACTGCCTGGCAATCTTCCATTTTGTGGAACTCTGTGGCAGGGCGTCGTTTAAGAAGCTTACGGTCGGACCAGTGCCATGATATGCAGACATGCCTGACAGCTGAATTCAGGCTTTTTCATGTTGTGGCTTATATTTTAATTACTTTGAAGAGTACTGTACTAAAAAGGAAATGCCAGATAGACTGTATCATGGAAGCCAGGGGAATATTGCAAATCATCGGAACCTTCTGAGGTGAAACAACAATTAATGGGGGAAATGTTGGGTGGAGGAAAGATTCAGGGATTATAACAAATTCGGTAATAAAAAACAGTGTAAACAGCCCCTACTGCATGATCGTTGACTTAGACTATATTGTTGTACCAGAAACACGAGGCAAAACTTCTATCTTGATTTCCCTAATACAGATGGCAGGCAAATTATTAGGAATTTCTTCAAAGACCAAAACTTAAAAATTCACCATAGTCTATGCAAATCTTTAAGGTTATCTTTTCTTAAATGTTAACACATCAGTAATACAATGCAATGGATAAAAATAGATTTTCAGCTACAGGACACTAATCTAGTAATTTTATTTAAAAACAAACAAACAAACAAAAACAACCTGATGAGCTCTGTGTAGGGAAAAACATTGAGGAAGAATAGAGATGACAAAAATATTGTACAGACAAGACAGATGATACATGCAGGAAGCCACTCATGTTTATAAAGCTGAATGCACAGAAAAACAATCAAGATATCCTTTCCTTTCTACTCAGCTAATACCTGCAGAAATGATACATGCCTTGTCTTCTAGCAGATGCTTAGCTCCACGCTGTATGAGAAGAATACTCTATTATTTCTGCCACTTATACAATCCAACATCATACAAAATACAATTCAGTGTGAGTTTCACAAGTTATGAGCCATTCACTGCCCTTGATCTGGGTGAGGAACTCCCATTGATCTCAGGGAGAAATGTGAGCACTAGAAAGTCCTCAAAAATAAACTGCAGACCAATCCTGCAATGGCAGGAAATGGATTAGATGAATGAATATGCCTGTTCCATCTCTAATTTCTATGATTAAAATATGTGATCAAAGGCAACACAAGGCTCTAAGTATTACCACATTCAAAGAAGGAACCACGTTCAAGAACTAACACATTTCAGTAAGTGAGAGGCAAATGCCTTAGAAATTCCTCCAGTCAGTGACTGCATTTCCCTTGCAGTCTGCCAGGTTATTCCTCTATGTAGAGGAAATAAAAGCTTGTTGTATAGACCTTGTAGTACTAGACAGAGACCTTATCAGGTCTCCCTCCACCAATGCTATTTTTAGAAAATAAATTTTAGAAAATTTTCTCTTTGAAAATAATTCCACTAAAGTTAAATCCAGACACAGGTACTTACTGTTTTAGTTATCACTTGCAAAACAAAAAAATCTGATATAAAGGAAGTTCAAAATAAACTAAATGTCTTATGGGGCAGAAGGACATATATTGATGTAATACACACATATGGTTAAATCCTGGTCCTTCAGGGACAACCGTGTGAATCAATGAGCTATCTGGGAATAAACATCTACCTGTATCTTCTCCACCGACTTTTCAGCAACTCAGAGGATTGAGGCTTGGCTTGACTGCTGAGGTAACACCATGACACAGTAGCCTTTTTGGTAGACTCACATGCCTGGATTTCAGAAAACTGAGAGGGACTCAGACCACCAACTAGGGCTTCCGGGTCCTCCATCCCTGTGCAATGCCTGAAGAGAAGGTTGCATCCAGGCTACAGTCCACAGAAATATTATTTTGCTGGCGTGCTTTTGTCCACTTTTGGACAGGGACTCTGAGAAATGGATTTTCTTCAAAACTGGTCATCATCTTGAAACCAGATGCCAGAGTGGAAATTTAATTCCATTTAGGCATCTTAGTAAGTCCAAATACACCTTTGAAGTCTGCAGTTTTGACTCTGTGGAATTTGCAGGTCGTTTGTGTTCCTAATAGTTCTTCATACTGCTACAGACTACCACTTGGAGTGTTCAAAGAAAGAGAAAGGATCAGAGAAAGGAAAGGTTGGTGTTGTTTGGATGTTTTTCTCCCCCTTTCAGATGTTTCTGCAAAGTTTATCTCCCTAGGAACTCACCAAATATTTGTTCTTTCTTGTCTTAAGATTGTAGAGGCCTATGTAAATCCACAGGTTTCTCTCAGTGCATGCAACAATATAGAATTACTGACATGAAAATCCCACTCACGCTGAAATGAGAATAAATTCCTGTGAGGATGTACATTTTTTCCATGCTTAGAATTTTTGTCTGTGTTTCCAAGAGTGTATGATCTCTTTTACCTTCCTAACTCTCTCCCTTACACTTTGTAGCTTGCTATCACATGGCACAGTCCACCCTTTTGAAAGTGAGAGGGAAATAGTAGCATATGCAGTACCATTATGAACAAAAAAATAATGTCTGCTAGTGACATAAATATGTCAGTAATTGTTGAACCAAGGTCCAGAATAGTAAGTATATAGGGATGAAATTTACGGTTTTGGACTCATTCTACCATAACTAGTCTATTAGGACATATAAATGATGGTTTCAATAAAAATTGGAGGAAGAAATCTCCCCATTCTACCAATCATTTACAAGAGATAGGATCTTTGTTGGACTCTTGTTTCAGGGTCCCCGCTGTTCACCATCGATATAGTGTCTGTGTTACAGTTCATATAATTTTTGTACAAAAATTCTGTCTCCTTGTAAAGAGTTTGAGATGATCACCCAACTCGCTAGTGTAAATCGTACAAAAGCCACACTCAGAATGAATGAATAACAGGATAATCCTGTTTCCTAATTTTTTCTCTACTCGTCTTCAGCTTCTCCCTCCCTCTCTTCCTCTCTTCCAGTCCCCACACACTTTCAACAAATCACTGAATTGTCTCCACTGGCTTCCCTACTGACATGGTTTTATTATGCTTACAACCACTTTGTGTTTTAGTGCTTGATTAGACACAGAGACTCAGATTAAATACATTGATAACCATCACCCTTGAAGGTATAACTAGGCACAAAGCAAATTGTTTTTTCATGCACATTTTAATAGCTGCTTCATTTTATATGGCACATTCTTGGCTCCAGAAAGCTATCAGAAAAGAGCTCTTACACTGAGGAGGGACCACGTACCGCAGCATTGTGCAGCACACTTCAGCAAGTGAACAAGTTCTAACAATAGCACTGCAGAGTGAGAGCTGTTAAAAACGGCTTCTAATTTTACTTGACTGGAACAATACTGTTCAGATCTTTATTTTTATCCTTCTTTACTCCAGGGACAAGGTGTTAACTCATTCGAAGGGTATGGCCCTTCAAGTCCACACCGCAAAACAACCACAAGACAATTGCTCTTTGTGTTTACCTCTCTTTACCATGAGTTACTCAAATCTTCAATTAACTAAACAGAGAAGTGGCAATCATGTCATTGTGAGACACTGGACACTTGCAGTCAGTAATGCCCAGGAAGCAGCCATGCAACTTTGGCCAACTAAATCCTAACATAACATTGTTTGTAATTTTCCAAATAGATATTTCAGATTCTTCAGGATGCGTTTTCCGGACGTATGTTGGCTTTAACTTCACTAATTTTTACAGTCTCCATAGTTTCTATTCCCAAAATAAAAATATCATGCTCCTTAGACATATTTTTGTTTTAGGAGTTTTAATACAATTTCACTTCCATTTATTCTAACAGATATATACTGATCATTTTGAAATGTATTGTGCAGACTTGGCACGAGCATTTTGATCTATTAATAAAACAGAGGAAGTAATCAGAAATTTTAGAAATCTAAGAATAGACTTTGTATAGGATATGACAACTTACAAAACCAAGAATTATCCTGCAAGAGAATAATATTGCATTAATTTCTACTGTCAGCTCTAGGGAAGACTTGTGATAGAAAAGCATTGGTGATACAGAAAGACAATAGTAAACATTAAAGAATCACTGCAGTTCAACTGTATAAAGATTTGACACAAAGAAAATGAAAATAACTTGATGGTGAATCTGTTTTTAGAAAAGGAAATGTCAGGATGATTTATTTTGTTTTCAGTTAAAACTTTAGTTAAAAAATTTTGAAATTAAGATTAATTACTATTTAAAATACTCAAAATACTAAAGTCATGTGCTTTTTTGATGAAAAATTGTGATGATTTTCAGCTCTGACACTTCTAAGATTTCAATTTTTTGGCCTTAGATCACCTGGGAAGTAATTCTTTTTTCCTCATGAACTTTACTAACTGAAATAACCTTCAGAAAATAAATATTACAAAACCAAATAATGTGAATTTTTTAAAACCTATTTTTATTCCATTTCCAGGCATTTCCATGGGAGTACCATGACCTAAATTTAGTTCTTTAAGCTCTACCATTATCTACCAACATAAGAGAAGACTGGGGAAAAGGTTGAATTTCAAGAATAATAAAAATGTGTTTGCTTTGGTGTCACATGAAATATCATCAAATTTGGGCTGAAGACACAATTCAGATTATGTCCCATTCATGAAGCAAATGCACTTGTGTCTTAAGTACCATCCTCTTGAGCATCCAGGTTGTTGCCTTTGTGTGTGAGCTGCTCCCTTAGCTTCCAGTTTGCTGCTACCTCTCTTTGTATGGAAAACTTGTGTGGTCTGTATTAGCTCTGGGTTATCCCAGGTGTTCCTTCTGATTCATCATGTTTTGCAAGAATGGACTGTTAACTAGTGTCTTACTCTTCATTGCAAAAGTGATCTGATTTTACCAACCAGTGAAAGCAGACTGGAAAAGAATTAAATAGCACCATCATAAAGTATTTTGTGCTCTTTGTGTTATGCATCTTTCTCCCTCTTGGTAACTACTGCTAGTTTCCTAGAGGGACGCTGTATACATGCAGTATGACCAAGCAGACACCCTTTTCCACAGATCTCCATCTCGTATCAGATAAAGATATAACTTATTTCCATTGTGCATCTTCTTATACTGGCAAACAAGTTGCCTGTTACGGGGTTCTGCAATCCCTCATCTGTCTTTATGTCCTCTCTCCCCATTATGTGGCTGGAAGGGAATCTCTGATCAGAGAATCATTTCTTTCTCTCTTGTCATTGCCTTCTCTTTCTGTCTTACCTATGTGATCCAATGGGACTGAAATAAATTATAACAACAACAACAAAGGTGCACTCATTTGGAGATTTTTAATTTTTCTTTATTATTTGTAACTCTGGTCAAATGACCAGCTATGGAAGGAAGCAGCACGTAGAAAGATTAAAGCAATTGGAAGAGGAGTTTTTTGGAGGAGCTAAGAAAAAGAAGTGTCAAAGCAGAAGTCCAAGTTTTATAGACATCTTCCAGCCCTGACAAATCATCTAAATAGGTGCAGATGGCCCTGGTCAAATGAAGGATTCTAGTGTAGGAAAGAAACGTACCATTTTTTTTTTTTTTATCATAACATGCCCACAGTCTTCTTTGACCTCTATGAATTTCAAATGAACCAAATGTACTGTGGTTCTGCCTTAAGTCTTTCCATGCCATTCATTGTCAGGATCGTTCAACAAGCATGAGGTCTTGAGGCTTCACAGTTCAGGTTCAAAGAGAGACTGGAAAGTCCAAAACTAGCATCCCACTTATTTGTCCCAACAGAGAAGGTGAAAATCAAATGAGAATGGAAATGGAATTTCTTCCCATCCCTGGAAGCATATTATAGACAAGTCAGGGTGGAGGGTAGTTGTGGTGGAACTGTGTTGTTGTTAATCCTGCTATTTCTATTACATGGTTGAAGACTTGGATCAGCAGGTCTGCCACTCCAACACTTTTCAGAAATAGTGAGCTACTTTGAGAGAAAATATACTTTCTATAGAGTGGCAGGAAAATTAGAAGGAATCTAGCACTATATTTCAGTTGGGCACATCACCATTACACTGTAGGGAAAATACAATGGATGGGCACTGAAATCCATCTTTTGCAGACAGAAGTTATGAGACTGACTAGAAATAATTACAGAGATTGAATGAAATTCTAATGAAGGATGTAGAAGATGAGCCAAACAGCCATGTAACATGTGCTGAATGGTATCTGCAGATATTTGCTGTAATGATTTTCCATCCATGACAAGTCAAAGTTCAGAAGAGGAAAAACATTTATGACCAGAATCCAGAATAATGGAAAGTTCATACTTGTCTGTCTTCATTGTCCTGAGCTAATATTATCCCTGGGCTTCTGCTTTCTCAGTTAAGATGACTGTCACGAGATGGGAGTATTTAATGTGTTGGTTTTGTAAATCAGCAAGACTGTGATCAACAAAGGGGTGCAGACGTGAGATTGTGGCTACTTTAGAGCTAGTTTTGAGATATAATGAAGAAGTTCACTTACACTGTCAGCATAGTGGATTATGGGTGAGTGTGTTGTATAAATCAGTAAACCGTGCTGGCATTTGTTCTCCAAAACTAACTAAAAATTTATGCTCAGACTTAATTCATAAAATCCTGGACCTACTGACTTCTACGCATTTGCAAAAGTACATTTCCTTAATGAAAGCTTTAAAATATCGTAAAATGGAAAAAAAAACTAGATGAGCTTCAAGACACTGACATTTTTTTCACTACTGTTTTTCCATTACGGTTGTTTTTCTTAACACAATAATCCTAGAAATAGTCTAATGTTTAGTCTTTATGTTATGATTTGTTTATGAGAAGATAATGTCTGAGGGCTAACAGCTACAAGAAACAGCAAAAACTCATAGAGCAGAACTTAAAATGAGAAAACCTGCAGGTCCTGCTCTTTTTTTCATAAGTAGATTGTCTCTGTAAACATCCTTATTCTCTTTTTTCTCTTAGTATAATTTTTACTTTTCCCACTCAGGCAGATGATTTTCCATGGCCTAGAATGACATTATTCCTTCCAAGAAAATGTAGACTTGGAAAATGAGACATTCTCATCACAAATTTATCAAGAACGATGTTCCAGGGAGCATCTGCAAATTTGATCCAGGGCAAAATGATCATTTCCTCTCATAAACATAGAAGAAATGGCAATATCCTGAATCCGTTCTTCTGTGCAAATTCACTCCTTTTCACTAATGTTTTCTAGGTGCTAAAATTAGACTAAACTCTGCCAATGTCAGTATGTATCGTGTCTGTCAATGGCATTATAAGTCAATGTGAATATCCATAGCAGTCAGCAGAAACAAGCGTGGGACTCAATAGCAGCATGACAGAGAACCAGGAACTGTGTCCAGACTCAAAAACACTATTAGCAAAATCCCAGTTGCTGCCTCCATTAGTATTCTTGTCTTACTCATTCCTGCTTCACACATCACTTTGAAGCAGCAGGTACTCCAACCAATGCAATAAAACACCATTGGTCTCAAAATCAGTCTGAGAGGAGAATCAGACCTCAGACTCCAAAAGTAGGTCAAGGACTCTGTTTGTAAACATAGGAAAATGTCAGCACTGGCAGGCCATAAGCAGCAAATAGGCACAACCAGACAGCAATAGCAGCCAGTGGCACATAGCCATTCCCCAAAAGAAAGGTACTTTCAGAGTCGGGGCCCCAGAAGAGGAAATTAGCAGTCATATCTCTGAATATTCAGAATAAATGTTCTTCATTAGATTGAACTCATATGCAATTGATTTTTCACTAGAGTTAATTTTCCATTACCTTCTTTTCATTGCAGATTGAGGAAGAAAATAAAAATGGAACATTTTGGCACTTTAGAAGAAAAAATAGTGAATACGGAGCCCAAAGGGGCTCAGGGTTTTGATTCCTGATCTCTTCTGTAGATATAAGAAAAACAAAATAATGGAAGCTTGACTTGAGCAAGTAAATAAATGAAGTGGCAAGGGATAATCTCATTTGTGTCTTGGACTGCCTGCAATTATAAATGTTTATAAACTAGTCTGGCTTTTGGAGGGAAATAGTGAGGGAATCCCTGGAGCAACCCAACTCAAATGGAATTATCAGTCAAAAGAAAAAAAAAAAAAGCCCAAGGAGAATGCTAAACAGTACAAAATTTCCGGTTTTACCAGTGAGTTTAACATGTTCTGAGTTTAACAAGCCTTATATGCACAGTGGTCCTACTGACTGTTCAGGAACCACTAGCATGAGTAAGGGGATATCAGGAATGACTGGATGTTCTATCCTGCTGAGATAAAAAACAGGTGGCCAAAGCCCAATCCAGCAGCAGACGAAAGCATGTGAGTACACTTACTGACTTCAAAGGCATAGCCCACATGTTTAATGTTAAGGATGTGCTAAACTCTTTTGCTGAACTGGAACCCATGAGATTTCTGAGGACTTCATTCCCAATGATTTTGGGGTTAGCTGAAGCAGCATGTTAAGTCCGTATTTCCTCAAAGGAGAGCATCAAGATTTCCTCCTGCTGTTCTGGTAAAAAAAAAAAAAAAAAAAAAATCTTGGAAAATGTTTTCTTTTAGAAAGTCCTGCAGTCAGTCTTAGAAGAGAACATCCCCACAAGCAGTCTTTTTAAAAAAAAAAAAAAAAGAAAGAAAAAAAAATTCAGTGGTGCCAGTATGTTACAGAGGGGTTCACTAGTGCTCATATCTTACCTGTCAATGCTTAGACATGCTATATTCAGCAACGAAATGAATAGCTATAGCAGACATAGCTTATTAATCCACTCACTCCAAGATATTTTTGAGTAGCTAACAACTTGCATGGACTCCATACAAGCAGCACCGTGCATCTCTGCTTGAGTGCACAACCGCTTCTGAACACGCAGCCCACATGGTTGCACAAACCAGAAGATACCTGGGCATTTGTACATATAAATAACTCCATTACAGATAAGTCTTGGCAGGAATACCTACAGCTGTCGACAGTTACTGTGAGTATATTTGAATTCAGACTTTGGTCTTCCCTTTTTGAAAATACAGGAATGTAGGATGAGAAGGGAAATCATGGAGCTGTGAATCTTTCTCCTGGAATCTTAGACAATGTAGTCCCCTTCCCAAGCTGATTGAGCCTCTTACTGAACTACACTGGGCCTCTTTGTTCGTCTTTGCTACTCCTTGTCTATAAGAAACTCGTGCTAATTTCCAGTCTGAAGGTATTAATGTCTGGTTACAAACAATTACTCCTATGTCAGTATTGTCCTTTACCCCAATCAGCTCTTCTGTCTTCCTGGGGTTTCCTTCTTTCACGTGTATGTATACTGAGAAAAATTAATTCATCTCCCCTCTCAGTATTTTTGTCTTTATGAACTAATTGGTTTCATATTTCTTTGTCTGTGCAGGCACAGCCCTTAGACAGGTGTGGTGCTCAGACTACATCACCTGAGGTACAACGCAGGCTGGCAGAGTGATTTAGTGGCACACCTGTGAGTCAACATTTCTAACCAGCTTTCTCTGTGCTGAAAGTCAGGAGTCATCTGACTTGTGCTCTTTCCAGCAGTCATTGGCTCCTGGCTGTTTGAAGTACTGTGGAAAACTGGTAGAAAAAAATAGCCCTTTAAGACAAAGATTTAATCTAAAAAGAGAATCCAGCTTTTAGAAATTGGATTATAATTTATTCCAACAGTGCAATTCCTGCTCTTCAGTATTAACAGAGCACTTCACAGTCTTCGCTTCGATGTCATTAGACTGAAGTCCGCTCCTGCTGCCAGTACTTTGCACCATGTCTACTGTTCTACATGTGCCTCTCATGCCTGATCATTGAGTGTGTTTCTTGGCTCAACTCACTGAAGCCTTCATTCCTATCCTAAATGCAACAATATGATTGCTTGGTCCCTTGCTCTCAAGAACACGTGTGGCACAGCAAAGTCGCTACTCACCATGCAGTAAGAAGTAACAGCCTGTGGTCTTTTATTATGAAGTGATTAATGCTGAAGTATGAGTCATTTCACGGTTTCTAGTACATTTGTTTCAGCTGTCTGAAGTGTCTCATGAGGGATGGAAAGGTACAGTAACATACTCAGGGATTTTTTCTCCTTTTCCAGAGTCTCAGCTGCTTTATATTCACAATAGGGTAGGTGACATATGTGTATGTCACCTCCAGAAATGCTCTTAATGATTACTGTTTCCTTCAGGATCAATGCAATTTTGACTGTATGGGACTGTTGTTTTGATGTATTTAATAACAACCTGTTCATATTGCTTTCTAAAAGATTGTAGTGAGATCACATGTTCACGTTGCACCCAAAAGTGAAGTACTTGGATTTCTGTATTGCAAAAGCTCAGCCATTTCATCCCTTCCAGTATGAAAATACATCTTTCTCTGTGTATCAGAGCTCTGATGACAATTACTGTGATCTGCTTTATTTCTTCTCTAGGCCCTTTTAAGTCCCTTCTAAGACCCCACATGAGCTGTGTCCATACAATCTTGCTCTTTAATTCTAAAGGATGCCTAAATTCATCCTGGTCCACATGCATAAAGACCCTTGTATCTGCAGTGCTAAAGAGAAGCATTTGAAAGTCTAGTCCTTCAGGAGTAATAGGCAGCCTTCAATACCAGAGTCCAAGAGTTTCATCCTTCTACTGCCAGGTGCAGGTGAAAATTAATCAAGAAAAAATCCTAAACAAGGGCATCACCATGTTTTGCTGAGAGCTAATCAGACAGACACCTCTGTTTTTCATTTACACCTGCTCAGTCTGCTTTATGCTCAGTCTGAGTTGGCATAGAAAATGAAAAAAAAACAGTTTCACATTAGCTGAAACAATCTTGTTGACTCTTTTTTTTTTCTTTTCTCCAAAGATTTGTTCCTTTTATAGATTTATAATATGTACATGATCATCCCTAAATTTCAAAAGCAGAAGACTTGTAGTAATTTATTGCAGACATTTAAGGGAGAGGGAAGCAGACTGTTGACACTAGAGTATTACTTGGATGGGTTTTGTACTGGGCATAAATTTGCAGTGCTTGGTCCCAAGGAACAATCTCAGTTGTTTGAAGGTGTGTCTATGTAGACATAGCCACCATAGTTCCATGGCTGCTCTGCTTGATAGTACTTAAAGCCTGATATATCATTTACATTTTTCTTTACTCCTTCAAATGCCTGTTTCTTGGTATCTCACCATACACCCACTATGTGCTAACTGTCTCAAGAGTTCACAGGCTACTGATAAGCATGTGCAGAATCTAGAAAGATAAGTTAGGCATCCCTATAAATCACTGAACTGCTTCCCACCCTTTAGTTCCTAAACACTCCACATATTTTGGAGTGCAGCTGGAGTCTCTCAAAAGTCAACAGATGTCTAGCATAAGAAGCACAAGTTTTCTCACCAGTTCTCTGTGCTTGTTTCAACAGGTGTAATGTTACCTCTTGTTTTTAGGACTGGCAGTTCCTTCTGCCCAATCTTCACTGGAGCTAAAGAAACTCTTTGTATTCTCACTGTCTACATGTCCAATGTGTTTTTTATCTTCAACCCACTATGAAGCATCCCCCTTCACTTCCTCTAATGCATGATTTCTTTGGCTTGGCATATTGGGTAAAAGCCAAGGTGACTGTTGTCCTTCCTTGTTCACACTGAGGACATTTTGGTGTTGGACTGGAGCACAGTCCAACAAAGTCCACAAAGATTTGCAATTCCTTAGCTTTCTAAACAGGAAGTCACACATGTCATTCCTGTATGACAGCTAATTGAAACTATTTTTCTAATTATTATTATTGCCTAAGATCAAGCCACAAATATTCATACATATACAGGGTGCATGCCCCAAGAATCCTGTTTCTTAGAGAATGAGGTAAGACAAAGGCATTCAGTACAACAGAGACAGTAGGAAATGCCAGCAGTTTCAGTACCTTTCTTTTTCTCAGAATACAAATCCACACCACTTGGTCACATTTTTACCACCTGACAGTGGCCTTCCACAGTGCTGTTCAGTGGGGATATACTGACTGAAGAGGCAAGTGGTGAGTGAGAATGATAGATCAAGAACTTCCTTGTGAAGCTCAGATGAAGAAACTGGAGAAAGGGGAAAAGAACATTTGTGACCTAGTAACCTCTCTGCACAGAGCTGAATCCAGTCACAAGTTCATCTAGCTGCAATCATCTGGTAACACATTTTGCATCTTTTTTGCCTTTGCCACATGGCCAGCAGTGGGGAGAGGATCCAGCCTAACAGTAATGTTCCCAAACGGAACAGGTAGGAGCAAGAGAACATTTTTCTAGTTGTTGTTGCTGTTATCAAACAACTGGGTGCTGTTATCCTCAGCTGGGTGCCATCATTTCTCCTAGCACAGGGTCCCTGCTTTGGCTTAGTGCTCCTAACAGCTCCAATCTCTACTTTCATGAGTTACTTATTGATGGCCTATGCTTCCTTATGAACTCCGGTTATTTTTGTTGTAATCCATTCACACTTGCTCACATTTCCCCAGTCTAATAGTGCCATTTATTGGGATTATATTTGGCCTGGCTATAAAATATAGCTCTATAAAACACAGCCAAAATATAATTAGAAAACAAAACAAGACAAGCAAACAAGCAAACAAACAAAATGAAAGAAAGACTGGAGAACCTAAAGAGTTTTAGAGTGTAATTGTCAGCAGGATCAGGGTTTCCCAGGGTATGGTCTGAGTTGGATGTTCATCTAACAACACAGTTGCAAGACCCATTTTCCAAACAACATAGGGTGGCTGCATCCAGACTGCTTATTCAGCTAGGCCCCTACTTTGTGCTGTCCCCTAACTCACATGCAGAGATCATCTGGAAAATGTTTGTTGATATTGCTGGAGCACTAGCAAAGACCATGCAAACAGTTGAACCATTTGAACAATCATCAGCCACTGCTCAAGGCTTAACTTTGTTTTGTTTACTAGTATAGATATAGCCTACAGCACTCAGAAATCTGTTCACCCTGTCATTGAGGTAGCCCCTTTGTGAACAGAATAAGCATTTTCCTTTTTCAGAATTCATATTCCTTCATTTTTTTCAGGTTGCAGCTAGGTTCATCAAGTTTGAGGACACAGTGTTTGCCAGTCATCATCTTCAGTGGCTCAGAATGCTGAGTATCCTCTACAGTAACTGTGTGTGACTCATTTTATTCTAGTGTTTCATTTCTAAATCCTCTCCTTGAGGCTTTACAGAGACAAGGAATGGCTCCAGTGATGCAAAGGACAGGTTTTTTATGTCCACAGCAGTCCCAATACCTATGTCTCTTATATATTTCTGCAAGTAGGCACTGCTTTAGCTGACTTCAAGTTCTAGTGTCTTTTTTTTCTTACCAACCTCAGGATACCACAGTAGGTAATAATACAAACAAGCCCATGTTCTAGAAGTGGGTCTTTATTAAATTTCAGAGATGCTGCACTTTTATCCCACCAGCTGTGCAAAGGCTGACTTCCTCATGCTCCTTTCAAGCTTTACTTCCTGACAACCTTTGCTCCTTCCTTCAGGTTCAGTGTAGGTTGTTGTAGGAGGGAAGCCACCATCTAAGCTATTCTCCCACCTGCTTTCTTCTAGGGTAGCAGTAAGCATGTACAAAGCCCTAGCTATTCTTTCACTCTGGGACCCAAGTCTCCTCAGGTAACCTGCAAAGAAAGGGATTCTTGCTCTGTTCCTCTCAGTCATGCATAGTCCAGGTCACAACCTAGGGAAAGTTCCCTAGATACCAGCCTTTAAGGAATATCACAGAACATCCGTTGCTGAAGAAAGACATCTGCATCCTCTGGATTATGTAAAACAAACATCTGGCAGCCATGGCTTCCTCTTAGCTTCGCTGTTGTATATAGTAAATGGAGGTCCAAGCTCCCACAACTGTCATTTGGCTCCAGCAAGTACTATGACTCTCTTTTTGTGAGAAATGAAGAATAATCTGGCTAAATCCCAGTTTCAGAGCTAGCAAACACCAAAGGTCCAGTCCCTCCTGCTGTTGTTAAAAGCTAGCTCCCCACTTCCAGGGATTAGCAAACTATGCAGACATTCTTAGGAACTTAAAAATGAGCAGACTTCTGCTTTGCAAGCTCCCGGCAGAAAGGAATGGTGTTACTCCCCATTTCACTGCCACAACCAGAAATTTTCAAAGCCCTGGAGCAACAATGATATCAATATCAAGAAAACTTTTGATTCTCATTTTTTGAATCTTGCTGCATCTGAAGCGAACCTGTGGAATCTTCAGTAAACTCTAGAGTAAAATATTTCTAAGCAAATAAATAAATAAATATTGTATAATAACAAGCTAAATCCAGAGACTCAGCACCCAATAAAAGCCATGAAAAAGACATCAGTGTCTGCAATCACTTTCTGGAGTCCCAACATGTTCTCAGAGAAGGATATGGCAGTGCCTCACTCTGTATTCCCATATTAAATCCCATTCCAGAAGTTCCCACTGAGTCTTTAACAATGTACACTATATATACTGCCCTTATATTTTCCCTTTTGTCTTTGTGTAAGGAAAATACACTGATTTTGCTGACAGTAAAGGTTCTGTAGATGCAGAGCTGAAAACTAGATTTTTCTCCAACTCAAACAGAACCAAATTAAAAGTGAGAGAAAACACACAGGGGAGCAGTGTGTGTGTGTCAGTAGAACCATATACTTTCTCACCTCAACTGCACTCGCAGGGATGAAAATAGAGGCAACACAGGCAGTTGCCACAGACCCTCTTTTAAATAGCAGATGACTGCAGAGTCTCTCTGAAAGATTCTTTCTGCTCTATATGTAAAATCCCAAAATGAAACATGCATCTCTACTCTCCAATGGAGAAATAAAGTCTTATCTACCTTATTAACTCAGGTTCCCTCAAACATCAAGATCAAACTTCCTGTTTTCTTCGTTTAATTTTCAGATTTAGTATCATTCAGGCAGAAAGAGCCTATGTTATCCATCTGAAGCCATCGAGTGACCTGTGATTCACATGCAATCATTTTTACCATTTTGAGACCTCTTGATAATTGGGCTTTGGATTCATGAACTTGTCACCTACGAAAACAGGAATTACGGCTGGTCTCTGAATTTTCTACCTAAAATCATCCTGCCTCCATCTTTCCTGCAAATCCAGGTACTCACTATAAGTAGCCTATAAGGGGCTATAGAAGTCGTATGACTACAGTAAGAATCACAGGACTTGTTTTTTTTGCCTTTCCCAATGTACACATCCACCTTCCCTTACTAGACTCCAAGAAAATTTTAATCAATATATTCATTATTTGGTCAAATTTATATGTCCGCATAGTTAATGGTGCTAGTGGGATGAACAGAACTGTGATAGTAATATCTGCTATTAAAAAAAAAAACACAGAGTAAGTCAAATACAGTAGTTAATAGGGTGAATAGTGGAAGCAGGGTTGGTTTTGCTTATCATACAAGTCTGTCCTTGTCATTTCTCAGTGCACAGTCTGTCTTTTAAGATCAAATTTGGTGATCTACTGCAACAATGACAATAAAGACCCTGTTACCACTGTTGAATCAGCAGGCTTTGCACTGTATATACAGTACAAAATACATGCATAAGCCTGGCAGCTGCTAAACTCATTGATATATAACACCAGTCCCAAAATAGTGATATTTCACTTCTGGAGCTTTATAAATTGTTAAAGAAATAAAATCTGCCTTTGGGAAATAATGTTTCTTTATGTATCATCATACCCATTCCCTCCTCCTCCCCTTCCTTCAAGATTAAAACAAATAGTGTTGAAGCTATAAATCATCCCTATTGGCACTGGAAAGCCCTCAGAGATCTTCTTTCTGTGCCATTTCAGCAGAGAGAAAGTCTAATGTAGAGAGAGGTGATGTTGCTTTATTTTTTTTTAGAGTCAGAAAAATATGTCCCTCCTTGATCTCTTCAATGTACATCAATATTTCTTCAGTGATTTTAAAGTCATTGCACATGGTCCAAGTGGTTTCAAGCAAAGGCACTGGGAAATGAAGCATGCCTGGGAATTTTAGCTGTCATTATCTTGTGCGGAGAGGCGCATCTTGAAACACCATTTAAACACAGTAGGCAATGCCAGTAATGAGACTGGGCCAGTCACTCTGTCCTGAAACGTATATGGTTTTGAAAACTCATTTACAGAAATTCGACCTCCATTGCTTGTTTTTCACTGAGTGCAAAATTGCCCAATGTATAACTGGATAAGTGATGATCCAAGAACTGGATTTGTACCATGAAAATTCAAGTTGAGGATCTCAGTAGTTTATTTAAAATTGTTTTTCTGCTATTATTCCTGAGGATAAACTCCTTTCCTAGAAGTTGCTCCTGGTTTTCACAAACATTGATGAAGCATTTCTGAAACATCCACCCACTTCCATTTTTCAGTAAAACGAACTGTCTCTTTTTCACCCACCCATAATTTCTTAAATTCATTTCCTTTGCTTTCACTTCAAGAAATGGGGGGGGAGGGAATGCGAAGGTTTTCTCAGAGCTTCTGAGCTTGGTAAACATGATTCTTACGTTAAAATTTTCATCAGTTACAGCAAATTCATAAACAAAAAAATACGGACTTTTCTCCTCTCCTTTTTTTTCTTTTTTTTTTCTTTTTCCCCCCTCCCCTCATTGCAGGGGAAAAACAAACAAACAAAAAACTTAGCACAAAACTAATAATCCCTAATATGAAATCAGAAATTTACTTTACTCATAAAAGCAAGTAAGTAAAACAACTGTTTGCAGGCTGTATTTTTTTCCCTTGTAACACAGCAGAGCGTAATCAAAGCAGAAGCATTCCCAGTCATGCTACCTTCCTTTTCACTGCAATTACTCTCCTGAATGGAAAGTCACTGTTAGAAGAAATACCGAAGCACAAATGGTACAGAGCCACCTCAGCCCATCGCTGCAGCATTTGAAACACTCTTAGGCACACTCAGGGACAGATATAAGCACTATAAATTAGCTGACAGGAGTATCAGTCCTTGGATCCTACTTGCTTAACTAAGCACATGGAGACCCCATCAATAATGGTGCTATTACTGTACGGATGTAGTTAAGAGTATTTTTGCAGTCTTGGGACTTAAGAGAGGAAAAGATATCTTACTTTATCACAGCAAATTATATCACATTGGTCTTAAGCATATCTAGGCCTTTGTAGGCTTTCTCTACTAATCTCCAGTTTAATAGGCATGAGCTATATTTCCGTTCCCACATCGTCAGTGTAAGCACAGTCTCCGTGGAATGGGGCTGAGAGCTTGTGAGATGCCAGGAATGGGTTTTGGAGCTCTGCTGTTGTATACATGTTTTATTCTCCAACTAAGCATCTTTCACAAGCACTCAATCCACACACAGGGACACCTCACAAGCCTTCGTCCTCTGAACAACACCTTTCCCACCTGCTGACACAGGTACTTTTAAATAATTTTTGCTGAGCCGTTTGGGCTCTGATTTACTCTCTGCTTACCCCCATATTGAATCAGCATCTGCTGCGATCATATAATACAGGTACAGACCCTATCCAAACAGGCTGATCGTATCACATCATCTGGCCTGGCATTTGTCTGTCACACAGGGGCAGGGAATGTGATACCAAGCTGACAAAAAGCAGCACACGGCCCTGCCCAGGGAGCCCCTTTGTTCATCTAAGCCTCCCCTGCTGCTTTTGTAACTCCAAATGGATTTCTGATTCCCTATCTCTTGGCCTTTTCAAGCCAAATGGTTTGGTCAGATCACAAGACAGCAGGTGCTGCTCCGCTCAACATTTGCACCTTCCAATCCAAATACGCCTCTCCCTACCGACCCTCGAAATCAATCAAAGGGACTTATCAGGTTGTTTTAAGCTTTGATGTTTGTCTGGGGTTTGTTTATCTAGCAGTTTATTCCTGGGAGTATGTTCTTGACATCTTGGAGTAGGTGGTAATTAGCAACAAGGAAGAAGGGCTGAGATAAGAAGTGGAATTTGAAAGCGGTGATACTTGGGGAGGCAGCTGCACTGCATCCCCTCCTGCTTTCGTCTCAGCCACTGACGCAAGCTAGAGACAGCAGCCACCTTGCTCTTTCAACAAACACCAGCCAGCTGTGCCATGCCACCCGGCGTGGTTCTCTGCAGAGAAGGAGCCCACAAGGGGCCCGCTTCACCTCCCCCCGCCATGTTGCCGCCTCCTCTGCTTCAGAGGCACTCATTAGGCCTGGCTCTGAAGAGCCCTTTTGTCTGAACGAACTTTCTACTTGTTCGTTTAGCTACAAGAGCCATTTGCTTAAAAGAAGGACTGAAGAGCAGGTCTTGCCATTGCATGACATCTGTATATCTGTTGTCTTCTGCTAAGCAGCATATAGAGCAAGGATGACTCAATTGCTTTTGTAATAAGAATAAAATGCTGCTGTGTCTCTGCATTTGAGGTATTCACTACAGGTACACAGAAGTGTTTATACATAGAAGTGACATAAATAAGCACACAGATACCCACACAGCATATGGACTGTTCGTTGTATCCGTACATGCATGTGTAGAGACAGAGGCAAAGAACAGTGAGAGGACAGAGCAAAAATTTTTGCTCCAAACAGCCTTGGACTTAGCACATGTTTGAAATATGAAGCCAGGCCTGGACCTGAATTTTGCAGATGGCCCCTATCTTTATAACCTTCCCAACAGAATTACATACAATAATGTAAGCCTTTAATTACATTTTTGAGTACATAACATGGAAGCAAAAGCACACTAACCTGCTCTCACTCTGCTCAGCCTGCAAAAGGACCCACATAAGCATACATTGCATGCTCAGGAGAGGATGGGACTTCTACAACCAGGATGCTCCTGAAGTACCCTAAAGGGCACAGAAAGAGACTTGTTCTCTCTATTGGCTTGTGGAGCAAAGCCAAAGTGCAGAGTGCTGAAATAAAAAGCCTCATGTAAAAAACCTCATGATCTGAACTGGGCCACAAAGCTGTTTTCTCAGTTCAGTGAATGAACCCTAATAGCTACCAAAAAAAAAAAAGAAACAAAAGAATATGTTTTAGGTCAGCCCAATTTGTGCCTTATCTTCTAAGCAAGCAAGATCAGGTTTTCGTTTAGAACGACCAGATCCTGATCAACAACCACTTGCATTCCTTCATTTCCAGGACAGGGAGTAGTACTTTTAAGTCCAGATTTTTGTTATAATTATTACATTATTACATTTCTCAAGGCTTTTACCAGAAGGATTCTTTTTCGATGTTTGGGGTTTTTTTTCTTTTTTTTTTTTTTTTTTCATTTCTCAAGAACAGGCTCTGGGCAAACTATTTCACCCAGTTGTACTCTGGAGGATCCCTGTTGGGAGGGTGCAAGCTCACTTGGCAAAGCACTCTCTGTTCAAGCAGTCGATGACTTCACTCTCATTATGCACATAATCTTTTCCTATACAGTGTACATCAAACCAAAATTATACTGCATGTGTTAAGTTTGTAAGTGCATCGTTTTATAATGATCACATTGCTTGTGTCCCAAGGACATTATAAAGGGAGTATTTCTGCCACTGCTCATGATTCCGTACATTGCCAATAAGCAGCAGGGTTTTAAGCTGCATACAGAGCAGGGCTGTAGCTGTATACATTAAGAAGACAGTACTTAATAAAAGTCAACTTCAAGGTTGCCCTTAAGCTAAATGCCTTTTATGGCACTTTTTGCTCAATACCATTATCTTCAACTACAAGTGACAAGTCGCCTTTGCTATATATCATGTATAATCACAGTTGGGATTGAAATGGTGCCTTCAAAGCACTGCAAATACCTGTCGCTAGATATTGCATTACAACTATTTTTTTCTAATTGTGCTGTCTTTTCCCATTGTCATCAATATACTATACAGGCATCAGAATACTAACAGATAGTCCTGCCTCATGTGTAGGAAGACAGTATGACAACGCAGAGTTCCTAATCCTGAGACTATTAAACCTTTTTTTTTTTTTACTCTATTAGATGTCAAACATGGTAAAAATAAACAAAACAAGCATTTGCATTCTCTATACATTTTACAGCACATAAACACAGATTTTCCATTCTTTTTTCTTCTACACAAAACTCAGCAACATTGTCCACTTTCTGTTCCAGTGTTTGATGTTGAAAGTTTAGGACCTAGGTTTGGTCCCTACTGAAGTCATGGAAATCTTTTACTTGATGTTAATGGGAATTGGATCAAGCCAGTAACTGGAGATGCTGAAAAGAATCCCAGATGCTGCATAACAAATGAACTATCCACTGAGGTATTCTCTCTGCTCTGGGAAGCTGCCACTGGGAATTGCTGCTACCTTTCTGTGGAAATGCTGCGAAAAAACGGATGTCAGATGTCAAAGCTGCCAGCCGCACAAAGAGTTTTAGTGACACAGAAAATTCTTAAAAATCTCAACAAAAAAGAACCCCACCAAGTGAAAAATCTAACTATTTGAGCTTCTCCTGGGGAATAAGGGTACTTGAAAACAACAGAATCATGCTACTAATATTAGGGAATTTGTCCTTTGACAGAGCAGGTCAGTGTTGTCTGATTCTGGTTCCCTGAACCATGTTGTGAGACAGAATTCTTCAGGTCTTTGAATGTCAAATTCAAAGCAAAACAAAGCAGATTAGTAATTTTATTTTAATTTCTTTATTCATTACTAAGATCCTATATTCCTTGCCTAGCAGCTTCCATGGCTGATCAGCTGTGGAAGTTGCAAACGTACTTTGCATGCTTTTTTTCCTCCTTCCCCAAACTTTGCAAAGGGGCCAAGTGTTCTGCTGTGATGTGTGGCATTCACTTCCTGTCAGCCTTAAAAAGGTGCATCCACTTCAAATCCAGTCACAGAACTGATGTGCAGAGGCAGAACCACAGTTACAGAGGAGGATGTAGTGATTCATCCTTTCTTGGAAAATGACTCAAAGAGGAAATTGCATGTTCTGAAATGACATACCTCACTGTAACCTGTTGTGACCATGCCCGCCTGCCATGCCATACTGTGCCTTTCCCTTGGAAATTAGACAGACATGCCAGGCACACTTCAGCTATAAGCCACTACAAAGGCAGCGAGCTTCCTATTTGTCTGACATTCTTTACACAGCTGACAACTCCCAAATTCTCACTGCCACAATGATCCAATTCAGTGTCACTGGAGACACCCAAGGTAAGTTCAAGTGAGTAAGAAAGGGTGTGAGAAACCAACATAAAATGCATATAAAAGCAGAAAACAAAAAGAGACTATGAAAAGAAAAAAAAAATGTGCTTAGTGCAAATTATTTATTGTTCTACATTTATAATTGCCACCAAATAGAATAGTAGTGAATCATTTGCTAGAAACAGTTCTTAAAATTGCTGGCTGTAGCAGGAGGTTTTCACATCAGAGTATGGATTCCTTTTCTACTCTAACCCTACAACGTGAGACAACATGATTTTGTAATTAAAGCATAAGTCTATTCCTAGTCATCTGATCTAGACTTTCCACATTAACTTGCATTAATTGCTTTCCTTTCTTCATTTTTAAAGAGATCTTCTACCTTGCTCACTCTGAGGATGAGTAGAAATCAACGTTAAGTTAGGGCAGAACAAATGAACTTCTGTGTCAGTCCATCCATGCAAGACAAAGCCCTAAAAAGGCTAAGTTAGTCTTCTACTAATGTACAACTGCAGCGCTAAGTAGGAATCTTTGGTTATCTAATGCTGGCTGCTCTGCACAGCATGCAGAATATATGCTTCAGCTATGTTTTCTGGGAATAGTGTAGCAATATTTATCTTTGCATGTTTGTGTGGACATCAATGAAACATTGACATTCTGCTGCATTGAAAGAAGCCTGAGACTTCCCTGCTCAAATATCTTCAAAAACAAACAATGAAAACCACACTTGCAAGTTTCCTATTCTTCTCACTGCAACAGAAAATTCATTGTAAACAGATTCTCTGCAAGCACAGTGAATTTTGCTTCACTGTCCTGGGTGAATCAGTGTTTTCTTACAACATCAAGGCTTTCAATACATACTCAGCAAGGCTTAATACACATTTCAGGGATAGGCAAAAGAATAATTAAAAGATTAATTAAGGATAAATGCTCATTTCCAAAATCTCATAAATCTCTACAAAGCTACTTCTCAGGATGCACATCAGGATTTTTTCTTAGCCTGCTGGTAACTTATTCTGAAAGGTTTGAGGAAAATTATTCAGTCTCTTACTACATCAGATCCTTGTCTGTGAAATAGAGATCTCCTTTGCTCCTCCATTTTGAGCATGGTTTGCCTGTTTAAACTCCAGTTTCTTTTGAATACACACCCCTTTTCCATACTCATTAATATGCTAGGGCTCACATTGGGTGTCAGATCCACATGCAACAACAGTAATGAGTCCTCAGATGTTTTTAAAGACCCTTAAAGATACACTTTTATCTAAAGGAGAGGCTGCTATTTTTTACACAAAATGGTAAATGTCTACCCTGGAACTACTAGCTCTGCGTGAGTCTTCTCACTTAGCTAAGTTTAGGGTAAACCAGTTCTTTGCACATGCAGCAAGCATCTCACAAGCATTTTGCTGGAGGATAAGGACTTTGTGAAATTTTAGTATCTCCAAAAACTCACTAGGAGGCTGAAGCAACATGCTTTCTCAGCAAAGTCCTAGTATTAAATGTGGCAGAGGGAACTGATATGAGGGCTCTTGTAAATGTCTCATGAAAGGCTTATACCAAAAGCCTCTCAGAAATGTGCCCTGTCAAGGAGGACAATAACCATGAAAAGACAGGAGAGCTTATGATTTTATGTTTTCTTCATAGTTGTGCAGCATTCTGGTGTTTTATAGCACTAACAAAATAGGACAGTTGGCTTTCTCATGAGACTTTGTTTCCCAGCTTGTGGGAATAACACAAAAGTACCAGATAGCATGATATCTGGCAACATATACGGCCCATTTAGGCATTAAAAAGGCCAATGAAAATCATAAAGCAACTCACATACTGAGTTACTTAGTTATATATCTGGTTCAACCAAATTTCCTTTTTTCCCCTCTTTCCTTTTTGCCTGTCTGCCTCTTTGACCTCATAGGACAATGCACAGAGCCCCAGTAAGATCTCAAGAAGGGCCAGTCTTGCTCACACATGCAGAAAACCTGATCTGGGGATCAGTTTTAGCCAACTAGCTATGACCATGGCCAATAACCATTAACAGTGTAATGCCAATGAGCAGACAATCTAATTGCCACAAAGAAAAGGTTAACCAATCTACACCACTCCTCTCTTGCTATTACTCTTAGTCTGGCACTAGAGTCTCTAGCCACAGACACAGAAATTGTTCTATAATGACAGACATCACCAAATATAAACAGCTGGTAACCCTAAAATTAGACCTGCCAGCTCTCTCTTGGTTTGGGGATATGCTTTATTATACCCTTCAAGTGGCAAGCAAACTTTAAAGTTAATTTAACCCATTACAAGACCCTTTTATCAAGTGCTTGGAACTATTGCTTTACATACACTCTCTTCATTCTTATGAGGAGTTTTGCCAGCACAGAAATAGAATTTAGCTGAAGCTAGTTCAAAAAATTTTCCATCTAAAATACATTCTGGCAGATAACTGCAGTTCTTGATTAAGCAAGCCTTTACAACTGAAGTTTCTCCTGTCTTCAGAAAACCTCAGCTTTCAAATGACCAGACAGAAAAAACATTCAGTGACAAAATTAACCTGGAATAATTTTCAGTTTTCGGCTGCAAGATCTCCTGGCCAAGAACTCATACAATGTACTATATGGGGCAAGAAGGAAGAGATACTATGATTCCACTCCTGGGACGCATGCTAGTCTGGTGGACAGCAAAAACCTCAGGCATAAAATACCCAAACTACAAATATTGTGATGCATCACTTAAAATTACTTATCTGTTTCTCAGTCTAAATGTTCAGTTGTTTAGATTGCATTAAATTTCGAAATGTTCTCTGGGGAACACTCAATAAAAGGAAACCAAATTAGCTGTAGATTTTGACCCAACTTAGAAACAGATTGTTATGTTCCATGTCTGAACCCTGGTCACTTGCCTGTATATTTTTAGGGTATGACCTTTTACACCTGTGTTTGACTTTTTTTTGTTTCTGAGCTCACAATTAGCTGAAATAGTTGAATAACAAATTAATGTTTACTATTTAATTAATTTTAAATGAACACTCCCTCTTTGACAAGACAACACTCATTCTGCCCTCTCATATGACCACCATTACTGAAGGCACATGACAATCTAAGTAGTACTGCCAAATTCTATTAAAATGTTTCATTTATTTTTATTGCGTAAACTGTTTGGATGTAAAGCTGAATCTCTTCTACAAGAACGGAGCAAAGTAAAATTTTCTGAGCCACTTAATTTTTTTTCTCTGCTCTATATTTAGTTTAAGTGGTAACAATGACTGAGGGTCAAGATATTTGCTCCGACATTCACAAATGGGTGGAACTCCCAACACTCTATTAAAACTGCTAATTAGGGAAAAAATTAGAAGGGAATCACACTTGTACATTGGTCACAGGGAAATCTGGCAGGCTCAGGGAACCTTGCACCAAGTGCAGAACGAAACGACACCTCGTGAGTCATAGGCTGGAACCACTTCTAACTGGGAGCAGCACACATCTGGCAGCGATGAATGGCAGATGATGGGATACCTTGCTTGTCCTCTCTCCTCTAAGCCTACCAGAAATCTCATGACTTGCTTCTGGTTCTCGTGACTGTTAGCAATAACAGTACATATACAGGAAGAGTATTTCTTCAGATTTCAATCCAACTGCTTTTCCTGGGGCAACGATTGGCCAAGCCCACTCTGAAAAGCTGCAGGAATATCACACGGGACTTCACGTGTCTTCCAGAACATGAGGGTTTCCAACATGTCCTCTTCACAGGTGTTTATCTGATTTTTACTTCAGCTTTTCAGGGATGCAAGCTCCTGTCCTTAGCACCACAAAAGATGGAAAATGGCCTGTTTTGTGACTCTGTCAGATTCTGTTAACACACCTTAGTGAAGCCAAAGCTATAATTTAATGGTGATCACATGCAATATCATTAAAAGAGAACAGGGTTCCTTTTTTTCACTTCCTTTTCTTCAACTTCTTTACCTATCTGGATATGTAGCTTAGAAATCATAGAATCACAGAATCTCAGAATGTTAGAGATTGGAAGGGATCTCGAAATATCATCTAGCCCAATCCCCCTGCCAGAGCAGGAACACTTAGATGAGGCTGCACAGGAATGTGTCCAGGCAGGTTTTGAATGTCTCCAGAGAAGGAGACTCCATAACCCCCCTGGGCAGCCTGTTCCAGTGTTCTGTTACCCTCACTGTGAAGAAGTTTCTTCTCAAACTCAAGGGGAATCTCTTGTGTTCCAGTTTGCACCCATTACCCCTTGTCCTACCATTGGTTGTCACCGAGAAGAGCCTGAAAAAAACAAACAAACAAACAAACAAAAAACAAACCAGATTCCTTAAAACCAACACTATTTGTGTGAGTTTTTGCTGAACTTGTTTTAGGAAAAGTTTCTCAGGGTGATGATCAATTTTTTGTCAAAATATCAAGGAGAAGTTGGCAGAGAGGGAGAGAGAGAAACAAATAGCTGAGAGCTGCTGTGGAAATACTGTCCCAGGCTACTCTTTTGGTTAGGTCACCTACCTATGGGAAAATCTGAGTTTATGTTTCAGTTCTACCTGCTTCAGAATAGGAACTTGGATTTACATTTCTTAACTCTCAGGTAAGTGTTATGTCCACTAGATAAACAGTGCCACAGGAACACTCTCTGTAGTGCTAACAGTTCTTTTGTTCTGTCTACAAAATCAGTTTTCATTGGGATAGAGGCTTGAAGTCTTGATGATAGCGGCTTGATGTCTCCCACATCAGTGTCTTTTCTATTGACCTTTAACTAGCCCGGAGGACAACTCTCTAACATACAAGAATTTTAAGGACTGGGTTTTGTGTTCCTGCAGAATGACAAAAAGGATGTGTTGCAAACATTTTTAAGGGAATAATAGAACCACCATCCATCTAGTTTCACTTCAGGAATGTAAGGTCTAATGGATAGACATAACATACTTCAGGTAAGAAATTAGCTTGGTTGTAGAAGACTTTTGAATACATTTCTTCAATTCAATAAATAGGTCCTCGTCCCCAGCATCACCATTTGCTGTCTGGATGCACTCAGTACCATTTTTGGTGTACCTTTACAGGATATGCAAAATACTGTTGAAATAGGAGATGCAAGAGGAGTCCAGGCCAACTTTCTCCTGGTTAACTATCATGACAGTAACACCAACTGATGGGTGTCTGCTTCTCAACCAAATTATGCATAACTTCCACACAAAGGCACATTGCTTGCACATATCTTCCTACTATTACTCTGTATTTCTGCCCCCTTTTGTTCTACAAACTACAGAAATAAATTTTCCTTGCCAGTCCCTTTGAAGGGATCTTAGACCTGTGTATGAGCAGGTCTATTATTAATAAAGGGCTCAGAAGAACATTTAGAACCAGTCAGTGGCCAAAAGAAATTATAGTTTTGCTTGTCTCAGAGGTACTGAGGAAATATTCTGGTAACTGTATCCTGTAATTGTGATGTAATCCTCTTGCCAAAAAAAAAAATTAACACAGAGAAATTCAGTTAACACAGCAAGTACAATGTTTGAAAGAAACATTTTATTTAACTGTCACTTTCATATCTTTGTCTGGAATAGTGATGTTTGAGTTCACATATGGAAAAAAAAAAAATAGGGTATCTCTGCTGAGAAAGAAATGGACTCATGCTTCTGTCTGCAGGGTCATGGACAATTTTTGGATAGAAATACTTTACTTTGAAAGAGATCTCACAATTAGCTTCTTCAGGCAAGGGTCCTTTCTCCCTTACTTTATCAATCTCAACATACTGACCAATTTAGTTGTTTCTTCCTTTGTTGCTGCAATATCACCACAATGGGCAGATTTCATTTTGGTTTGTCCTGTTTTTAACTTCAACATGTTACATCAAAAGGAGACATTGGAGAGAATTGGAAGACAGAGTGGTATTTCAAACCCAATTGCATTAATTACTAGTCAATTTTAATGTACATAAGCAATTCAGGAATATTTCTGTGTATATATACATATTGCAGCATTCTAGCAATTGGTCATTATCACAGTAAGAAGGAATGCTAGGAGAGCTCACCCTCACACAACACAACAGCCTTTGAGAAGGGAAGGAAAAGGACTTCTGAATTGTGTCTTCTACCAAGTACAATAATGCTGGGTGTTTAGAAACAGACATAAGAGACAGTATAGTGTAGCAACAAGAAGGTAAAGGCCCCCAAGCAACAAGTGCAATTGATTAGAAAATGAGAACATTGCAAGTACCCTGCACAGGAGATGAAAAGACAGAGGAGTTCAATGCATGTTCACAGACTTTGTACAAGAATGTACATGTAACTCACAAACAGGTTGCACTGCACCATGAGGAGCAGCAAGTGCTGACTGCAAAGTATTTCATCCTGACAGACCCCTGAAGGCAACAAGACATCGCTCATGGATAGGCCACGTCTTCCATTCGTCCTTGTCTTCCACACTGGTATTGCTGGCTTTTGCTCGCTTGGTCCTTCCAGAGCAGCCGTCAGGGTTAGGGGTGAATGTGGTGGTCTTAGAAATAATCAGGCTCTGACATCAGAATTACTGGGGCTAAATTCTGCTTGCCCTTTCTTCCCCAGATTATCTGTGTTATTTAAGCATAAAGCTTATTCCTGTCAGGCCAGGCTGAATGAACTTGTGCTCTTGTCACCTTATTGCAGGAGCATGGGCCGTAGCATAAACTGATAGTGACAAACTCAACCCAGTCTGGGAAGGTTTAGTGAACAGTTTTTATCTCTCTATATGCCCCATTTTTATACAGCACCACTTCATTAGGAATTTTGTGCTACATAACCTTTAAGGCAATCACTGTCCTCCTACATTAGTCATGGCAACATTCTCAACTGTATGAACTACTTACCGAGAGTATTCCACAGCCTGTAAGTGCAAGGGAGAGACGACACACCTCACTCAGAGCACCAAAGAGAAGGACAGCTGTAGAAGCAGCAGCAGGAGTGACCTGGCAGTGCTTTCACAAGCTTTTCCCTGCTCACTATTCCACAGGCCAGGCCAAGCACGTCAATGGGCACCAGGGACCCCAGCACTGCTTGTGAAAGATGCACCCAGTGCTTTGCCTCCCCTGACAGCACATGTAGCTGACAACCCCATGCCACACTGCCACTACAGAAGCTGCAGCTGGAACTACTTCAGGAGCTACTTGTGGTCCAAAACATACAAGTCAGTTATGTCCTCACATGTGAATGAACTATTATTCCCTGCACAACGGATCTTCAACCTTCATCTAGTAGTGGAGCTGATGCCACTTAACATAATAGTATGCAAAATCAGAGCATCTGCACAGCCAATCTTAAATGTTGGGTATATGTAAACATCATTTTGGAAGGTATCATAAATTACATTAAAATCCATGCAAAATTTCTAAGATCCCACAGCTGGCTTCTGAAGAAGTTCAACCACTTGATTTCTATCCCAGTGAGCAGCTATCATTTTTGATAGTTTATGTACTCAGGGTTGTGTTAAGAATAAAGATGATAAGAACATCGAAACAAAGAAAAATGTTCAATACAGGTAACATTGGTTCTATTTTGTTTTTTTCTGGATTTTTTTTTTCTCAGAAACTGCTTTTTAACAGAAGATAAACTGTAAGTTTTATACAAACTGTTCTTTTTTTTTTTTTTTTTCCAAAGGAAAAAGATTCTATAGGGATCTGAAATTGGAAATAGAAATACTAATTGGTGGACTGGAATACAGTGATGTCTAAAAAGTGATATAATAACAGAGTAATTATTTTCTTCATCTTCTATTTTGTTTTGCATTTGCTAAGAGCTCATCTTAGCTACCACTTGGATTTATTTTTATTGGTCTGTTCCAAAAGGAATTTTCACATTTTTAAAACTGCAGACACATAGGTAGATGCAGGTGCATTATCCCTAGTGCATTAAATTATGCCTTCAGCTGGCTGAAAACTCTTTCTGATCTCTGTGATAATACCAAGCAAGCACTGATCTGAAAAGGCAGATTACCACCAAGGATTAGGCAGTACAATAGCATGCTGAGAATGCAAGAGGATGATGAGGTTTAGCAAACAAGTTTGAAGCACATTTAAACTCAACATCGAACCCCAAACCAAGACATTGGAATATTAGAAGTGAATTGAGGGGGTAGGAAACTGCCTTGAGAAACATTTTATGAGAGGGTAAAATTGTCTAGTTACTAGGTTTTAATTTAAAATCAGGACAGAGCTAATTGAGAAAGCACGGTCTGCACAGAAGACTCTTCTCAGTGCTGAAGGCACAGACTGAATGGGTACAGAGACTCAGCAACACTAATTTTCTTGAGACAATCCTTTAAGGCATGTGGCAGGAGCGGGTCACTCGGCTGTTGCTGCTGTCCTCAGGCAGTATGACACAGTGAAGACAAGACTTTACAAAGCACTATTTTTTTTAAAAAAAAGAGCCTTTTTTTTTTTTTCCCTGGACTAGCCACAGTAAATAGAGTGGTTATTTGGTATGTGAGATAAGTATTGGCCAATATCATTTGAACACACTAGTTTTCTTTCAGCGTTTTGTCACTTGACCAGTCTAATGCTGAGGTTAAAACGCTGTTACACAACATGTATCCACCCTACTGTGTGTCAGAAATGTGAGGAATGTTTGCAAGAAACAGCAGCTTGCGTACAGATCCTGTCACCAAACCCCACAGCTGAAATGGCTAACACTTCCTGGAGCTGCTCAGCTCGCCTACGAAGAAAGAGTCTGCAGTGCGTGTGTGCAAACAGGAGCAGAGTCATTAAAAGCGGAGCAGCTCTTGGGCAAGATCCAGTTTGCATGTTACATATTCATAAATAGCTGTGTTAGAATGGCTTCCAACCGTGCAAACGTCAATGGAGCCTGCTGGAGCAAGCCTTAGGTATGCCATCTATGTGTCTGATTGCCTGGAGTTCAGAGGAACTTGCTGAATGTATTACCAACGGGAATGAAAAAGCTTACATCAGGGTAGTTGGCCAGGTCCAATTGCTGGATGTTTAAAAGGACATGCTGGTGTGAAAGGGTTTCACGGCTTTAATTTTTTTTACTCTTCTGTTGTTGGTATAATCCTTGAAAATGTCATTCAGGAATATTTCTTTTTCTTGTTCTTTCAAAGAACACATATTAATTTATGTTATAACAAAAATGTTCATTAAGGCTTGGCTAATAACACTGATTATTTGTTTATTTTCACTCTGTGCAGCCTATTTAATGGTGTGTACACATGCCTATAATTACCACTTTGAAATGCAAATACACAGTTACTAAGGATAACCCTTCTCATTTTCAGGCAACTAACACTCCTTTTTTATAAATGCTAACCATATCCTAAACTCCCTGGAAAACAGCACATTTTAAGCTCTGATCACATTACAGTGGCTGTCACCTGCTTCAAATTATTCTCTCTGACACTGTCACAGCTTCCTTTAATTTGTCACTGGTCATAGACCCTGATAAGGGCTATGAGATTGTTCAACTGAGGTACCAGCCAGCTTACAACTGACCTTGCGCTGGGACTCTTCTAAGTGATAGGAACAAAAGTGGATGTATTTTCTGTGTCAAACAGTGTTTCATCGAGCCTCCAACTTTGCTTGTAACTGATCCATGGAAAGACCTGGGTTGGTGCAGAATCATTTGTTACTCTTGATTATTCATCAGATGACTTATTGCTATTTGTTTCCACCCACAAGATTGCCCTCTCATTTTCCTCTGAATTGGGATTTGCTTCCTAAAGGAAGGATTTGGGGATTTGGCTAAGCAGCAAGGACAGCAAATGTCACATAACAATGGTCTTGCTTCCTAAGTGTTTTCAAAGTGACCATACTAACCCACCTTCCCTTCCCCATCTCTTGACCTCCAAGCCCCAGTCCTTCTGCAATTACAGACATCAGTGACTACCGATGGAAGTTTCTCTTTCAGGAGTATTTTTGTGAATAAATACTTGCTTGTCCCCCTGTTCACAGAAAGTGCATTAAAGAGGCATGTCAGTTAGAGTGTGGGCTGTCTTTGAACAGATGTTATGAATACTGTTTTGCAGGATTTGCCCAGCAGTAGATGAGAACAAGTAATGAGGAAACTAGGAACATGGGTAACGAGGCCAGAAGGTGTGGAAGCTTTCCAGGAGCAGGGGGAGCTGGGTGGAGAAAAACTTGCCCTACCAATATGTAACCATGAACCTTTCTCAGACTATTTGTATTTCTTAACGGTCACTCTTAAGAAAAAACTATTTACCAGGGCTCATTTCCTTGAGAATTAATTTTCCTGTGACTCAAAGGTGAACATGGAACATATATTTCCATATAACTCTTTGGGATTGATCTATCTTATTTATTTAAATGGAAGGGAGTAAAAAAAAGGATAAACTGTGTCCTTGTAATCAGGTTGAATGCTTGTAAGTGTAATTTTCTGGTACAGCCACAAATACCTCCTTCACCTGTATGCTTTTCAACCCATTTGTTATTTGCTCTGTATAAAATATATAAAGATAATAAATGGGCCGAATTGTAAAAGGGTTCTCCTTATCTCTTAGTGGACATCATGGGGAGAGGTAAAATAACCCAAATAATTTCAATCAGTGAATGAACAGATGATATCTCATTTCAGCTTCAAGTCCTATTCAACAGCACTTTAGTAGAAATACCAGCAAAGTAGAACACAAATAACATACATATCTTGTAGATTACATAATTTATTTGGAAATATTTTCATACAGTTAAATAAACTTCAGAAAACTACAGTGGAGCCTTCTTATAAATTAGCTGTAGTGCCTAAAATCCCATGAGCTATGAAATGTTAAAAAAGAAAAAAATTAAATACATAGTGTTGCTGAGCAACATAGCTCACTCTTAAACAACTTTCTCTTGTATGAAGTGCAACAGAAAGGGACTACTGTGGAGTCTATGTAAGTACTTGCCCTATGGGTAGTGAGATTTTGTTACAATCCTTCAAAAAACAGCTACACAGACTGTTACTGAATTCAATTTCAAGCAGTCTCCAGGGTTATTCCATTACCTCTGCCTTTAGCTCACAGTCTCAAACCAAAACCTAAGCTACTCTTTTTGTCTTCATTCATCAAAATAAACCCCATCATGATACGAACTTTCAGCATGGAAATGGCTCAAAACCTCTTCTGCGCTCTAAACTGAATAGGAAAGTTTCTACCTTTACAAACTTTTGCTAAGGACAGGGCAGGTTTCCTATTGCCATGCCCACATTCTTGCTAGATGCCTAGAGGCTTGAAAAGGGCAGGACAGTGCCTGATGGGCCCTGCCATGGAGTGGGTCTGTGCTGATCAGCCCTGGGTTGCTGTGTGAGCCTCAGCCTCAGGAAGACCAGCCCTTCCCCTACCTTGCAGAGCCTCTCCTGGTGATCTCAAAATCCCCAAACCATCCCAAACTATTAAAAAAAAAATAAATGTTTCCCACAAATCAGAAATCTCACTTGGTTTTCTGTTCTCATTGGCACCAGGGTGTTTAGTAAGGTCACACTGTATTACCCAGTGCTGATTTCAGATTCCATGCATCTGCGTTTCATGTGCATGCAGCTACATGCATCTGCAATGAGGTTTTTAATGACAAGGAAGGGGTTAAGCCAGGGAGCAGGTGGAAAGCAACCAGCTGCAAAAAGTATTAAACAAATGGTAGGAGAACCCAGCCTGAAAGGGAAAGAGGCTGCCGCGATGAAGAGACAACCCACAAGAGGCCAGCAGGCAGATCAGGAGAGGAGCAGGAGAGGAGGATATGAGCCTTGAGGGGGGGGTGCCAGGGCCACCCTGGGGTGGGGGGAGCATCAGACTATTGCCTTGAGTGGGGCAGGTGTCTCCTGAGAGCAGCCATGAGGCTTTGATCTGTGGGCATACTCGAGTGGGAATGCTCTTTGGGGAGCTGACCTGTTTGCAGGTTTTGGTTCAGCTAGGCTTTAGCTCTTCTCAGCTTCTTCAGAACTTTGCAAGAGGGATGCTGTACCTGGTTGGAACGATAACGTTATTTACAGATTGATTTTTAAAGGTCCTTAGGGGTCTCCTGCCTGTAAAAATGGGAACAGAGTGCTTAGATACCTCATTAAAAATTGAGTCTTGCTAAAATTCCTCCCTCAGACCGGAGCCAAGCTTTGAAACTCTATAAATGAACCTTCTATATTGTTGCCTTATGCTTTCAACTTCAGACACCTCATTCAGTCAGAAAAGTAATGAAAGACCTGAAGAAAGTTGAGGGTTGGAAAGGAACAAAGCAGTCCTGTGGCCACTGCGCAGGACGAGGAGTCAGTGGCTCTGGGTCCCATTCCCAAAACTATCGCTCACTCACTGTGTGGCCTTGAGAAATCCACTAACAGGTCTATCCAGCTCCCAGTAAAGTCACTGGGAGTTTTCCCATAGACTGCAGTGAATGCTGGATCAGGCCTTTAGATTCCTAACAGCCCTCTCATTATGCCCCCTGCAAAGCTGGGATAACAATATCCTTGTCTCACTGGGTAGTAAGGGGACTAATTCATTAATGTTCATAAAGCTTTTTCAGATCTACAGATGGAAGGCATTATGTATGCACAAATTATTCGTAGTTATTATCATTCTCATGGTATTTCCAATTGTCTCTGCTCACTGAAGCCAAGAAGTTCCAAAAATCTTGTGAGAATCTTTCTTCTCTGGAGATCAGATCCTGTTTCTGACCCAAAGAGACATGGAAACAGACAAATTCAGATGGCACTAGAATGCGGGAATATTTACTGAAATAAGCCCCTGAATCTTTGGGGGTTTTGCACGCATCCTGAAAGCAGAGGAGTATACAATGCTATAGAAAGGATAGTTTTTGAATTTCATAAAAAACACCTAGATTCAGCAGCCTAGCAAGCAAAATGCTGAGATCAAAATGTTCAAATTTGACTCTCAAACCCTGATGCCAGCAGGAATTCTTCAAGCTCTACTCCCTGATATATCAGAGCACTTTCAGAGAAAAGGTGACTCTGGTTCAGGTTCCTTGCCAAGAGAAGGAAAGGACTCATCCTTTCCCTTCCCACACCCCTGGTGCCTGCTAGGAGTTAGTCAGGCATCAGGTCCAGGCACAGAAAACCAACGGGGTCAGTTGAACAGGCAGCAGATAAGGGGCTTCACTGGGGGGAGGTCAGCATGAGCATGGTAATGTATCATTTGGGAAAAGGAAGAAACATGCTGTAAATCTGACATACACACACTCATATACATATGTATGTGTGTATGTATATATGTATCCCTGCACTCCCTACAGCTGTTCTGTTTCATGTCTCCTGACCTGACATTTGGATCTATACAGCTTTGTATACCTATCTGACTTCAGCCATCCTCGCTACTGAAAGCAAACACTGGACATACTCCACAGTGTAAAAGTAATCTAAAGATTTGTGATGTAACGGATGCTGTCAGGATCACTGCACTGTAGAAACCAGTGCCACAAATACTAGATTTCCCTTTTCCCTGTCATCTCACTCCTTCCCCACATGTAACCACCCCTTTGCAGGTAAAGACCTTGCTATGCTGCTTTGGAAAAGTAGGTAAACGTTAATCTTCTGATGGATCCAGCTCTTTTAGCTCATGCATTATGTCAAAACTGGTCAAAGACAGGAAATTAACCTCCCTCCCTCCCCCGACTGTGCACACACGCATAGACACACGCATGCACAGCCACAGCCAAAGCCTTCGGCAATCCATCTGATAGCAATCAGTATTTTGAGAAGTGATAGCTCATCTGTAGATTCAGCATTCTTTTGCAGCAGAAGGTATTATGCAAACTAGCCCCATTAGAAAAGCAAACATCAAAGCAAAACATGTTTTCGAAGAGACAAATGCATAAACCATGTGGTACCTGACACTGAAACAGAAATAGAATAATTAACCCTCCTCTTCATGGAAAGTATAGCTGTAGAGAATAATAAAAGCACCTTATACACTATATCCCATAGTTTCCTGTACTGTGCATGAGAGGGAAAGTAGTCAGCTAGGAAGATGTAGCTGGGGAGAGCCTGAAAGAGCTGATATCATTCTCCCTCCTCTGTGAAGGACAGGAGAACATGATATAGAAAGACTGCAGCTGATTGTGGAGCAGCGCAGCTACACCATGCCTTAGGCACCAGCTGGAATGCAAGGTGCCACTCCACCCTTAGGGGAAAAAAAAAAAAGAAGAGTGCAGCTGAGGTTACACAATTACCTGTCTTGAAAGTGCACAACTTTAAAAAAATATGCATACCTCCCTGACCATAAGTAGCCACAAAGTATGCTTCGTGGGTCCTTTGACTGAAGTCTGAACAGAGGAAGCTCTCTGTAGGCAGCATTTTGCCTCGCAGTGGATGCTGTAGCTCAGTCACTGCTACTGCAAGGAAAAAAAAAAATGAAGAAAGAAAGAAAAAGCCCTCATGAGGAGGACGGATGATGGAAGGTGTGAAATGAGGCTTGGATGATGCTGTCACAGGGCTGGTAAAACAACACAGCCAGGTACCACTAATTCATTCATTAATAAATCAAGAGCAGAGTAAATCAGAGACTATCAGGACTTCTGCAAAAGCTGAACAAACTCGCTTTAGGGAGGAAATGTTTGCTGAAGTTCCCAAGACAAGCTGGACGTGCATACACGTGCTCTCCTTTTCTTCTCCTCAGCCCCCCTCTTTTTGTCTTTCAGAGCCCATTTCTCCAGTGAGCGGATCAGCTATCAAGCCAAGAGAAAGAAATTGTGTGAGATGGCCGACCTTGTCCTACAGTGCCGAGGGCCTGTGGGTTTGGGCCAGGAACAGGAATTCCCTGTACAGACACCGAGTCTGCTGGAGGAGACAGTAGAGCCTGCTCCACAGAAGAGCACTTTGTTCACTGCCACCAAGGAAAACTTACACAACAGACACACACAACCGTGGAAATATGAATATTTTAAAAGTGTGTTTTTTTCCTAGAATACACAGTGCTCTTATTTCCTTAGGGGGCCAGTAAAAATTGGGCAAGAGCATATTGCCAAATGCATAAGAGTTAGTGAGGATATTAATCCTGCATGCTGTATTTACAGAGAGCAGGGCACCAGAGCAAGGTCTGAATAGATCAACAACTCAGAATGAATTACTGACAAATGAAATGCCCACTGATCACGTCTAGCAGAGAGGTGTTTTTTAAGTTCTCTCTGTTTTTTAGTATTTCTTCTGCCAATTCATCCCTTCTCAGAAACTGTGAAGAGTTAAAAACCTTTTCCCTTTGGGCCCCAAAAGTATATGCGCATCTGTGTTTGTGTGTAATTTCTATGTGCAAAATATGAGGTAGATACTGGTACCAGATAGAGCTGATGTGCAGCTGTTTTGTGCTGCATCACTAGCACAGACAAGCCCTTAAAATGACCTGCATGGGCCCATGTGAATAAAGATGAGATAAAGAGCGAAGACTCTAGCCTTTGTATTGGGAAACCTAGCCTTATTTCATATGCTTCCTAAGGTCCCTTATTACACTGTTTGGGAAGGAATTCCTCATGCTTTAACCATCTAAAAAGCAGGTGCCGCACTAGATGCACAGGCTTCCTATAGATGCAACTGGGTGGTAATCCACCTTATCTTCAGAGCTACACAATTTGTCTTCAGAATTACCCTATATATCTGTCCCCCTTTGTCCTGCCTAAAGAGTGAGACCAGACGGATAGTTTAGACTTGATAGATAACTTTTAGATGGCTAATGTTAACTGATCTCTCTCTTCCTAGTCCTTACTTCCCTAACTCACAAGGGTCATATCAGAAAACATCATTAAAGATTATGGGTTGCTTTTCTATTAAGACACATAAGGAAAGCTTAGATGGTGTATTGGCAACTATGAATATCCTAATCTTATTTTCCATGGAGTCAAGGTTACAGCTCTAAACAGCAGCAAAACACAACTCAGTTCACAAGGATATATGTCTGGATGTGGAGACCATGCAAATGCTCTGAGGCCCATGGGCTGGAGGGGCCCAGCACACCAGGCTGTGGAAATGGAGGATGGCTGTAGAAAGCTCTGATGGGGATGCAAGGCAGGTATTCCTATTTAATTCCTAGCACCATCTCTGCCAAATACATTATGCCACTGTTTACTCGTGGTCTTCTAACTTAAATTGGGGAACTGGCCTAGAAAATAGTCACCACAGGAAACAAAGTCAGCTCTATATCACTGTTCCAAGCACCACCTCCCACACCAAGTTAGGAGCTTCTTGGTGAGAACCTCAGCTGTGGTCGGCTGGGTACATGGATACATTACCCAGTGGTTACCGTTAAAAGTTAGTTTCTGAGAACCACTGCAATGCTGTGTGTGCATGTATATGCACATACACAGAGACTCTGTATGTTGTACACAAGATCATGGTTTCATCTTTACTTCATCCTGATTTAACTCTATCAATGACAGACTTGCTCAAAAAAGAAAAAAGAAAAAAAATCATCTGAAATCCTGTACAGTACATTTTAAAAGTCTGTGACTAGATATTGGTCAGAGAAAATATATGCCAATAGGAAACAAAAATCCTACAGTCCTACGAAGTGTTGTGTTGGAGATGCACTTTGCTTAGGTTGCAGGTATCTTGCCATTCCTCTTGTGCTGCATCAGACTCTGAATATTACATATCTCCACCATGCTAATGTAAATAACTGCACAGCATAGTGTTGCATTGCCCATACTAGAAAAATTTAACCTTGTAGCTCTCAGACCTTTTAGCTTCTAAGAAGTGTTAGTATAATATTCCTTGACTCACTTTACCCTTGCCTTTCCTGTCACCCACCTGAGGATTTCAGTAGAGTTTTAAAAACATGATTGGCTTCCTCCTACTCACAACTCCCACCCATCTCAGTCTTTCCCTCAAAGTTGTTTTCATGGGTAGTTAAGGATTTCCCAATTGATGTAGACAGTGCATTATAGTATGTGATCAAAGAAAGCGAAGAGCCCATCAGCTGTAGATGGGGGTAGGGGAAGAGCGTGCATTCAGTAGTTTTCCTATGAATCTATCAGCTATGAGGTTCTCCAAAGACAGGGAAGTCACTGAAGAGAGTAATGAGAGTAGAACTGTAGAAGCTTCCCAATCACATGGAAAAAAACTACAGAAGTTTTCAGTGAGTAGGAAACTGAGGAAAACCCTTTGGACATCACACAAAGGAAGGGGAAGTCAGTGCACTGCTGAAAAGTAGTGGAAAAGTGGATGCCTGAGTTCAGGAAGACCAAGTCAAAGGCTTGAGGAAACAGATTGTGTGGTTCAAACCTTTTTCGAACCTAACAAATATTAATTTTGGTTCAAGGAAAAAGCTTTGGTTCCAAATTGGTCCCAATTTTAATTGGACCATTTCACGTGTTTATAACTACAATAATTCGAAGGTACGTGATTTGTAAATATCCAATAAGATGAAAATTAGCATACTGTATACTTTTTACTTTTTAATAATATCAGCCAAGTTTATTGGCTGCTGCATATAGTCTCTATTTCAGATGTATACATACAATTGTCTTTCTTCTGTAGATTAATATCATTACAAAATATTACAGATGTTTCATCCTAACATAAATTATATCACGATGGTCAGGATACTGTTGTAACATCCACACACTGAAGAGTGAAGGGGTGCACAGAGCTTTTTATCAAAATTAGGTAAGTTCCAAAGACCTATGGAACCCTTTGCCCTCAGGTGAGTTGGCACAGACTGTAACACATATTTTGGAGTCTGGGGGAATGTTTAATATATGTAAAAAGTTGTGCTTTCATTTCTGTTAATGCCAAAGCTCAAAACATGTGTTTCAAATTCCACTAGTGTACCAGGTACTTGGAGATCACAGCCCACTGTTTTGCCTTTGTAGATGCCTTTTGCATGTGCCAACGATGTAATTGGATCACAAATAGAAAAACGCAAACAGAGAGGTGGAAAAAAAAAATCACTCGCTGTTTTAGAGACCTGGCAGAAGTCCACTACAAGTACAAATGCTGTGAGAATATCATAGTGCTACATTGTGCACAACTTCATAACCATTCACAGAGTAACATTTCTGGTGGCAAACTGCTGCTAAATAGCACTTTCCTGAGCATCCCTAGGATATGCAATTAATCTTGTTTGCTGAATATCATTCCTTCATTTTGGGCAGCGAGCAGAAGACCCTAATGTGCAGTTATAGAAAATACCCTTTCAGAGTTTTTTGCTTGGCACACACACAGAAAATTCAACTAGTGGCTCTGGAGGAATCTTAAGTCTGCCACATAGGTGGTCTGCTGCCTGCTGGAGAAGTCTGGATACCTTTATATTTAGGACATAATTTTTCTGTCACACTACACTCACTGCTCAGAAATTCCAAATTCACTCTTTAAATCAAGACCGAGGTTTTTCAAACACAGAGTGTGAAAAAATCCTGAGGAATTATTTTTAGTGCTGCCACAGAAAAGGGCCAGAGAATGCCTGCAGAGGTGAGGTTTAGACTGTGTATAGGTATGACGGCTACCAGATTCCTAGGTGACTACAGGTGGCACATTTCCTGTAGATTCTCACAGAAGGGCTCATTTCTTCCAGTCTGAACTCTGCTTCAGTCAACCCAGAGTTAAATGCTATTCTTTGCCAAAAAAAAGTAAAATAAACAAAAAATCCCCAAACAGTAAGAGGCACTGAAACACAAACCAGGATACTCCATTTACAGAGTACATGTGTGAGTGCTTGTATGCATGTACACATGTATGTGTACACACTCTGACGCATACATAAGCATAAACATGCAAATATGCATATTATGCACTAAAAACATGAAGTATCTGGGGTGCACCAAAACAAAACATTATTTTTCAATCCAAAAACAGGTATTCACCTTGTGCAGAGTGCCTCTTTCATGAGAAAGGTATCCCCTCAGCCAAATAGAAAGCAAAACTGAAAAAAAAAAAAAAAAGGCCAGAAAATAGCAGCAGAATGATAGCATAGCCCAAGTGTAGTCTGGTCTGGAGAAGAAACAGTCACAGTGCTGGTTGGCGTAGGTAATAAATTAATTCTGAGACAAAGAAATAAGGTGCTTGTTATTCACTCCTGGAAAATGCAATCATTAGCCAAGCAACTCTGTCCTTGGGTCTTACAGAAGTGCCTTCAGCAGACTGCTCACCAAACACAGAAGTCTGCACTGCCTATTGTGAGAAAATATCAGTATGCTTTGGAATTATAATTATATTTGATTAAAACCAGAAATATTTGTAGTGCCAAAGCTACTGATGGTTCTCTAATCATGCTTAAGGCTGAATTCATGGATTCTGAACAAATAAACAGTTACCTCAGTTATCTCAATTCAATATAACTGATTCATTGCATTTGACAATGTCACTGTTCCTTAGTTAGGATAGTTATTGAACTCCTTAAGTTAGACAACAATAAAGAGCAGAAACTCAGTTCTCTTCTATTATTTCTTCTGCTCTTCTCCAAATGTTTTGGACAGCTTTTAAAGGTGTTATCCACGTGAGAACAGATCAACTGTTTAAGATTTGCATCATGATGTAAATACAAACTGTGTTAACATCATATGTTAAACTTGAAACTGAGAAAAACTAGACCCAGTTGGGAATGGAGTAATTTAGAACTAGCAGAACTATGGCAGTGCTTCAACAAAGCCACACTCGAATATAAACCAGAAAGGAAGAGATGCACACAGACAATAAGAGTTCCAGCATGGAAAGTAATACATCTTTTATTAACCTCAAGAAAGGCTAATTTGCTGAAGATAGTGCCATAATTTCTGATTTTGGTTGGATAGTTAAATCATTACATGAAAGACAATAGAAGATACTTGGCACTGAAAGAAATATTCAGGTCTAAAATAAGTCCATACTCAAGGACCCAAAAAAAACAGAAGGATCAACCAAGAAGAAATATATAGATGGAGAAGACTTTTCTCAAACCTGTCACCACAGCATCTAGAAAGGGAACATGAGAGAACACTCTCAGAAGCAACTGAATAACAAAATACTCAGAAACCACCTTGTTTACAGTTTAATCAGCTCTACAGTAGACAGTAAAAGGACTACAGCATTATAAGAACAATAAACTGTGATCATACAAAGAAAAGCTGAGGCTTCCTTAATTTCTGGGCATGTATTTCAGAATACATAGGTGGATAGCATCTCTCTGTTCACCTGTTTTAGGTACAGTCTTCACAAAAACAAGACATGACATCAAAACAATTCAGACAATTCCACGAATTTTTCCCCAAGAGATGCCATCAGATGGACAACGTTTTTAGGAAATTACCTCTTTTAATATAGGATTCCTTCAGGTGACTCAAGAGAATGTAAAAACAATGCATACTAAGCATTGAATACTAAACTTGAATTACTAAGATTTCTCTGGAGTCTGCTAGTCTCCCAAAAGAGGGTGCAAAATCTCATTTACATAGAACCCATCTCAAAAATCGTAATATGACATCCAGTGGAAACAAATTAATTCAAGGACCAAGTATTCAGATTTGATTCAAAAAGTAATCCTGTAAAAACGAATCATGACTGATGTACCTTCCAACTGGCATTTGCATATATGTAGGTTGAGAAATTAGATTTTAAAATCAAATACTACATGGAAATAATGATATTATTGCCTATATTATTTAAACACACTGTGATACTTACTTTATTTTCTATTCTACCAAAAAGAAATACAGCACATAGTTTATCAATTTAGGCTCTTGTTCACAATTAAAATAATAGAGGGAAGGGTCAAGCAAATTTGTGTCAGTTAGTTGTGATGGTTTTTTATACACATTTTTGTTATAGCTTTCAAAAGCATGGTCACTATCCAGTGAAACTATAGTATTAAATCCCTTATGGATTATATGAGAGAAAGATGTCTAACATAATCCATCTTGATAATCTCTCTAATATAAAGGTTCTGATTAAAAGAAATCCTCTGATGACCACCAAAAGGCATATCAAGCCCATTCACTTTCTCCACCAAGTAACTCTACACTTAGTGCTAAATGTGAGCATAACTGTTTTGCTGAATCAGAAGAATGAGAAGAAAAAATAAAAAGGTTTTATGCTATTAAGAAATAATTTTGTATGAAAATAATAATCACCTAAAAATCCTCAACATGGATATTTACACCCTTTTTTTTCTAAAAGTGGATTTTTCCAAGGTTCTCTGGGTAACCACTAGTAAGCACGTTACGAATCCTCTGCTTTTGTCAGTGCACCCTGGACATATGTTGCTAAAGGCCCCAGCTGCAGAGACTTGGCTTTTAACTCAGGCACTAAAACTTGTGCCATTCCCTTTGGGTCCCTGATATGTCAACTAAGAGGGCAGCTGACACGTAAACTGGGACCTATCTCAGACTCAGGCTGCTGTGGTCCCACATACTTGGATGAGCAGCCTTGGAGTGTGTCATCCCCTATTTAGTGTTGATTACAAACCCTCCCAGTCTCAGGAGCCTGATCCACAGGGGTTATGAGACTCTAAAAGAGCCAGCTAAAAGAGCTTGGGCTTCAGTTTTATGGCAGCTTCTCCTTTGCAGTTGCATTCAAACCCTTCACCTCTGTCTAAAGGAGACTGTTACCTGGAGTGCTCTCCACTCCTGTTAATAGTTGTCAAAGTTAAAGGCACTCAAGCATTCCTAGCTGCAAATCAAAGTGATGCTTTAGCAAATAGATCTGCATTGAAGCAACATGCATTTTCCTTCTGGGAGTAAAATTTGGGCTGCAGATCATCTTATTTTGAAATAAAGCACTGTCTTTCAAATTAGCTTAAGTGAGTGATAAAGTTGGAATGTGTTTATTTGTTTGATGAAAGCCTTCACATTAAAGAAACACTGAGTGAATCATTACAAACTATGGAACTGTACTCCTATTAGTCTCATGCTACCAAGGTTTCTTTGCACCACACATGTATGACAACTTGTATTCCACATGCTAAGTCAGGACCAACTCACTGAAAACGTGTGGTTTTTTATTACCGTAATTTCCCTCAAAACCACTTTGTGGAAAGAAATCATGGATAAAATCTGCAGGGTTGAATTTTCGTTTGAAATTGTAGAATGTCTTGGCTACCAGTAGAGCAGCACTTGGATTATTGTATGGGTGAGTTGCTTCTGGAGACTTCAGCTTCAATAAAGGAACAGAGAAGCTGCACTATTTTCAAAAGTTTGAGCACATCTGTGGTACATACAAATATAAGATCTGTAAAGGAAAACTAGACAGGAATTCATTCAACAAATAGGAATTTAAAATGTCCTTCTAAGTGAGAAAAAGCATAACAACTATTGTTACCAACATCTCGAGTTTTAAAGATAAAATAATAACCTATTTAATTCCATGAAAAATTTAAAGAAAGGAAAGAGAAAAATAAAAATGGCAGCAGTCACAGAATAGCCAAATGGAATAGGTACTTTCTTTATGGAAAACCAGTTTCAACTTGTCTTCGGAGTCCTCTTCTTAAACGACAATTTTCATGAACTGTTAGGAGAACACAGGCCCCATTTAAAAGTGCTATCAAAGCATTTCTGTTCAGTCTGAAATACTCATATTTGTGATCACAAAAATTTTGTCTCCTTTTTTGATACAATGCCCAAAACAGCACATACAAAAAAAAAAAAAAAAAAAAAAAGAAGCATGGTTCCTGTAATTTATTTCTTTTCACTGGCACCTAGAAGGGCTATTTTTTTCCCACAAGCCATGAGTTGTGTTGAGTTTGTTGGTTCTCCAGAGCACTGCTCTGAAAGGCATTATTTCCTCTCCTCAAAAAATAGAAGCTAAAAATAGTACAAAAAGAACGGTTGCCATTTGGAAAATGAACAGACCTCAATTAAGCCAATAAAGCTTATCTGGTAACAATTACACTACACTGAACAGGTTGAAATGTAGCTCCTTCATCAACCCTAGTTAGAGAAAGGTTAGGACTGTATTTACTGATGTATTTAATGTGAAGACCTTGTACGGCATGTGTCTTTAGCTACACAGTTTAAAGTTTCTCAGACAGTGAAGTAAGTCCCCAGGTTGCCATATGGAAGCTCCTTCTCCTCCCATTAGCTTGTGGGAACAAGCCAAGCCAAGCCAGACATACTCAGTTGGTTTTAACAGTTTCATCTGCGGCTTTGTCACATATTTAGTAAGTCACAACTGTTGATGATCGTGAAACAAAGTGGATGCTATGGACCCATATACTAACACAAGCCTTTTTTTCTTTCCTCATCCCCAGCTACAGAGGCTTCAGTCCCAGAATACGTACTGGGACTGTCAACACTTTTGCTCCTCAGTAACAAGAGCTTGTGTCTGAAGAGCATCCCTACTTGCAGCAATTAAATGTATGTCAGATATTCACATGTGCTCTGGTTACACTATAATATAAACATATTGGAGTATGAAGAGATTTAACTTTTCTGAGACACTGTCACCTTGCCACCCATTTCATTTTAAAAATAATATTAGTCACACGTCACTTAATGGATGCTTGTATCCAAGTTTAGCTGGATTCCTTGGGGGACACTAAAAAGGCGCATCGAGAGCAAAGCTTCGGGGACACAGACCAAAGTTTGATAAATATTTTCCACATGCTTGATGCATTGGGGAAAAGAAATAAAAACAACAGCAGCCTTTGTATCCTTGACCCTTCGCCTACTGTGCATTTTAGACAATCATATGCATGCAATCAGAGCCTAATGAGAACCTGCATGACTTGCCAAAGCAAAAGTTTGACCTCAATCAAAACATGATTTCTGCAGAGATGAGGGAGGATTAGGAAAAACATATTGCCATTTCTCATCAGGCCAATGTTAACCAAGCTGAGGAAGTTATCTTGCCTCTGAAGAATCAATATTTTATTAAAGAAACCCCGTGCTGCAGTTCTGAATTACACAACCAAGAGCTGTGCCAAATAAGCTCACAGTGGCATGATCACATCAGATTCTTCCCTGCTATAATAGGCGATACTGCAGCTGGCTACCTCTGCATTGAGCTGCCACTACAGTTGATTTTTGGCTTAATCCCAAGGGAGATTCTATAAGCCTGATAACAAATATTTTGTTTGGTTGAGGTTTTTTTAAGGAAAAAAAAAAAGCCCAAGATATCTACAGATTTCAGCTGTCTAAAGGTAATATGTGACACAAAACTTCTCAAGGTCTCACTAGCTCCAGATATTTCATACTGCAATGACCACGTACAATGTAAATATATTATTTCAGTTGGGAATGCAATCTTACCCTCATAGAAGCAGCACTCTGCATAAGATGCTAAACATTCAGCTCATTACAGTAACATTTTAAATAAAATAACATGCCTAATATGCTTGCTAACAGCTAAATTAACAAGATTGCAAGGAGATGCTTGAAAACAGAGCAAACAATATTGCGTTTTTCTTGACAGAACAGCAGATGCCTGCATCCACAGAAAATTCTTCAGCGTAAGAGCTGGAAATAACTTCTCAGGTGCACAGTGAGATTGCAGATCTGCACTTCCGTGCTTCACTTCTGCCAGCCAAGAAAGCCTGTGCTGCAGAAATGAGCACAAGATGTTTGTGGCATGAACTCAGTTAACTTGTGTTGAGACATAGTGTACGTTCAGGGGTTGGGCACCATTAACGTTAATGAAAGGCTAGGATGCACATCCACAAGTCTTTACAGATGATGCTTTAATGGATATGTATCATACTTCCTAAGGGCACTAAATCGGCAAAACGACAAACCCAAAATTAGACAGCTCTCGCTAGAACACAATACATTGAATAGCTTGTTTCTTTGAGCAAATGGTTTTGTGTGAAGGCAATCAAAACTTAGAACATTACGTATGTGGAAGAATATAAAGATAAGCAAAACAAAGAGCTCTGTTTGTGACCACATGTAATGAAATTTTACACTTAGTGTTTGCAACTTGCTAGTGTTTGGGTTTTTCTTTATTTCCTCCTTTGCCTGGGGAGGTGGGGGTAGGAGGTGGGGAGAGGAGCAGTGGGAAGGGTATTAACACCCAGAGGAAAATAACCAAAACAAAAAGAAAAGAGAAAAAAAATCATAAAAGAATTTGAAGAGGAAAATATGGCACTCAAACATAGCATGCCCAATAAAAGAAATACCATACAGTGTAGTCATATGCCAACATTAAGTGATTCAAGAGTGCCTCTCCTGACTATTACTGTCACTCTGCTGTAACAATGGGTTGGGATAAGGGGAGAAGAGAATATATTTTAATTTTGTATTCCTTTTTAGTGGGCCATAAGTCTGTTACATATGTGCCATGATGCAGTTCTTCCATGGGGCACTGGGTTGCTTAGTCACCTGTAAATAATATTTCTACTGAGGCAGCTAAATTACTAAGAAAGAACAGCACAAGTAGTTTTCTTACAGTTTACTGTTCAAAATGACATGCTTGGACTTAAAAGACAGCAAAGCAACTGAATTCATTTTACTTCTGATGTGAGGAAGGGTGTTTGCTGACAGGCGGTTCAAGCGGTGCCCTGAGGTCCTCCAGCCTTTGGTCCCTTCCATCTGATCTGCCGGAGGAGAAGCTCTGCCTGCCCTAGGGAGGGAAAGAAGCCAGGACTGTGGGTCTGCAGCTGCCTCTGAGTGCCCTCCAGCCACCACCTCACTGTGGACCTGATGCCGTGTGGGAGAGAAAGGTCGAGGAAAGAGGATCCTCTCAGAACTATGGCCATCTCCAGAGAGGCTGATTCACACTAATGTGCTGCTGTTGGCTAAATCTGGAAAACATGGAATCTAATAAGTAGCTCTTTCTTTTACTCTGCCATGGACAACACTGATCTGCCCACTGAGTATCTGTTTTCCTTAGGAAATTTATTTCATATTCCTTATTCAAGTAAAAGAGTCTAGGAGCAAGCAAGAAAGCAAACAAGTAAGAGAGAAGAAAATAAGGGGAGAAATAAAGAAGAGAAGAAGGGAGGGAGGGAGGGAGGGAGGGAGGGAGGGAGGGAGGAAGGAAGGAAGGAAGGAAGGAAGGAAGGAAGGAAGGAAGGAAGGAAGGAAGGAAGGAGGGAAGGAAGGAAGGAGGGAAGGAAGGAGAAAAGGGTAAGCCCAGCACAGTTCTTTGGAAAGAGTACCATGTACGAGTGTTCATTTAAAAATACCCCTCTGCAATGCAAAAATCAATCATCCAAGAAGCTGATGGGTTCCAGGTGATGGTGGTGCATTGACTTGGTCGTTCAATTTCCAGGCAGAGATCATGGTTTCAGTATTCCCTTTTGGGACACTGTCAAAGAGCTGCATCCTGTCCATCACTGGGAATTTTGATCTCCCTTCTGAAGCCTCAGCAACTACCATAGGGGTCCAGATTTCACTCAAGGGGCCAGGCCTGTACAAATTAGGCATTACACTATATAATAGGTAGGCACTTCTGGACTCATCCCACCTTCCACAGAGCTAGCAAAGTTTGCTTATTATTCAATCTTTTCCCTAAGGTCCGACTTTACTGAGAATTTTCTTGCTGTACATCTTGACTGCACTGCCTTTATTCAAACTTGTTTATTACAGGGTTTCTCAATCAGATCTCTCCATTTCAGTTACTCCAGCACAAAAAATCCATTTTCCCACCTTAGCTTACATACCCCTTGGTGCTAGTTTGTGTGGTTTGATAGTAGTTAGTAAAAAATATATTGACTCAATATAAATATATTTCTCTATAACACCATAGACACTGTCAACTTATTCCATTCCCTGTACACTGCTACAGATATTGGATAATTCTTATCCCTGATAAAATGTTGTGCAAGAAATAGGTATGTAAGTTTTTATACAGGTTGCCAGTGCATTTCTTTGTCTTCATCAAAACAATGCATTAAGTTTGCAGCATAATTTATCCTACCTCATTTTCGCTGGAATATCTGTAGGAAGAGGATTGTGATTGTCTCCGTTCTTTTAATGGAACTAAAATCCATTGCTTTCATATGGAAAAACATTATCATCTTTATTTCCCTTGTAATAGGTATCTTATATAATACAAGGGAAGTATTTTTAGTAGTACTGGGGTTATTAAATGAAAAAATTGCCTCTGTTCTATGGATGATTTTCTGCCTCAGAGAAAAACAGAGAGGCAGAGTGGTCAGAGAGGAGCTAGAAACAGGTGTGGATCTATTTCCATTCTTTGGGCTTAACTGAAACCTGGCATTTAGTGCATATGGTTCTGTCCAACTGGGAGAGCTGTGCATCATCACGAGCAGCCGAATTTACTCACATTAATTCTAAGGGGTTAACATCTGCACTCTGACAGAGTTTCTCCAGTTCCATTAATTAAAAGGGGCTCTATAAGCAAGTAGCTATTGTTTTAAAATGCCAGATTACACTTGTAGTTGACAAGGAGATAAGATAGTCATAGACCAGAGCTAGTTTTCATTTTCATTTCCTCATTTTATTAGGTTTGAAACAGTGAGAGTGGGCTGCAGTGATTAGTACAAACAGGAGTGCCACACTTAAAAGCTGTTAGGGTTTTTGTGTATCTGTTTAAGCTCCCCAGGCTAAGAAACAAGTCTATCCTTGCATGTTTACAATGTCTGCTAAGCATAACTGACAAGCATTTCCAGGCCCAAATCTAAGGGCAAAGCTCTTGTCCAAGCCTTGGACAGCTTACGCCAGATTTTTTGTAAACTGTTCTGCTCTGGTATCAACAGCCATAAAAGAGTCCCCCTGGAGATAATTCAAAATGCTGCTACTAACCTCGTCTTTCTTATTTGTGGCTATGTGCTACCTTCGGTATAAGCCCTTCCCCTTTTTCACCATATCCAGCACAAATTTCTTGGCCTTATCTTCAAAGCCCATCACAATTTCGCCCCACCCTGCCTCTCCTGCTGGGTCCCAAACTGAGGTTAACTCCAACTTCGCTTCACAACACTAGACTTTGTGCTCTGTCCCACTCATAAGCCCTCACCAGCAAAGTTTCAAGTCAAATGCACCTCTTGACAAAAGACCTTCTACCCTCCAAGGCCTGAAGCTCACAGCCCAATGAACAAAGCAGGACTGAGCCATATTTAACAGTCTTGGCTAGTGTTTGTGGGGGTCCTTCAAAAGGGGGGTGCCATGCCCTGGATTCTGAGCTGGGATGCTGCCAAGGGGTTGCAGGTTCCCTTTTTCCAGCAGCAGAGTTGACCTCTGCTTGCTTGAAATGTTTGTGCAACTGCAGCCTCGTGTTCAATAGGTAACAGGATCTCAAGCAATGTTGGTATTATCAAGTCAGGTTTATTATAGTGCAATGAGGTCTGGGGATTTAGAGATTAGCGTGCGGAAGAATTTATTCTCTTACTTTTCTATCATTTAGGTCAGAGTGTAACCTCAGTTATCCAGGGAGATTTCTCAACATGTACATTTATTATTGTTTGGCATCAGACTCGACAGTCTGATCCTTAGCTGTCAGAGATCCCCCATCTATATCACTTTTTCCATTGCCAGGCAGTGCAGTTGATTGGCGCTCTACTTGTAGCTTGTAAAATAAGCGCACATTACTTCACACTGTGCATGTGCTCCTGAGCAAACTCCCAGAAAGATACCACGTACAATGTTTGCAGAAAATTGTTGACACTTCCCCTAAATGTGCTGGCTGCTAGTGTGGGCTTGCATATCTATCCACCTAATCCTCAGGTTTGACAGTAATGTGTATTCAGCATGTCAAGGGAGGTGGAACTTAAAAGATACTGGCACGAGCAAGGCAGGTGGAGCCTGGAGCCTAGGAGGCTTTTCCACTGCCAACAACAGTTGCCCTTTTTACACAGTCTCTCCCTTTTTTCTTTTTTTTTTTTTTTGGTATGTATGTGTGTACACTGAAGATTTGCTTCATTGCAAATGCTTCCAGGAAAGTAACAATTCTGTCTACAATCCAAGCGACTTGTATAAGAGTTGGCCATTGGTCTTTCAAACCTGGTTACAGTTTTAATCAGACTCATATGAGCAACCAGCCAGCCAGCCGGTTCAGTGGGCTATCTAAGGCTTCATTATGGAGACATCTTTTTAGCCACATCAATCAGTCTAACAGAAGCAGGATGCCAGTGTTGGATGGAGATATTCCGCCCGAGTTTGCATTCTTCAGAATTAAAACTGAGTTGAAATTTCTAAGCATAAATTGCATTCATGTATTCTGTTTATCTTTTCATTATAACAAAAATAATTTAACTTTCAGGTTTCCTATGCATGTCACACATGATGGATAATTTGGCCAAAGCAAGAACTAGGTCTGGCACTAAAGCTGTGTGAAAAATAGCTATTCTTTTTGGACTCCTTTATGTGGGTAAATAGAAGCAAGTGATCTATTAATTCACTTCCTGATCTCATTTGTTATATATGCATGGCAAGGACATGCGGAGGTTCCGTGATTAAGAAAAGGAAAAACTTACCAATCTAATGTTGTCTACAGTTATTAATTCTCCCAAATCGTGATTCATCTTGTCAGAGAACTTCACAAGGGCACCTGGCTTTGCCACGGCTTTCCTTTTGTATTTGTGTTTGCTTCCTTTGTTTTCCTTCCCTGTCAACAGATATTTGCCCTGAATCTATTTGGATTATAAATGCCCAGTGAGCTAAGACCTGAAATGGAAAGTTGATGTTATAAGATATCACCAAAATGAATCTCACCAAAAGCAAACATGACACATGTCTAGTCCCAAAGTGAGACAATTTTATTGTGCTTTTTAATCACTGTCACAATTAAAGCAGAGCCTTGCAGCCTCACACTTTTCCTACCAAACCCCAGAGAGACCTAGTCTACTTTTAATGTTTTTAACACTGATGTCCTTCATCTGCACTGATGGTTACTCTTGTTCTTCTGGCATTCACAGGGAGCAGATGTATCCTTGAAGGTGCAGTCTGGTGGAGGTATCTGAAGCAAAGGACCGATCATGAAGTTGCATCTTGCTGGCCCTATTCATTAAGCTGGACAGCTAGATGCATCATGATTTCTGGCCTGGTATTCTCAACATTACTTCTGCACTGCTGGATGTACTCAGGCTGCCAGGAGGCTGGTTTTGCCATTCACAACAGAGCCTGTAAGCTCCACAGTGAGGAGTGCTGCTTTGTGAGCTGCCCAGCAGCATGTCCATGATTTTAGGCTGGTACAGTGAACCAAAAGGTAATAGTGTGTTTACATACATGCATGCATGTGCTCTGTGAGTGAGGAAGGTTTAAGTACCTAAACACTCCTAAAGTTACTTTATGCATTTGCTACTAGAATGAATCAGGATTTGCATAGAAGAAGGGACCTTTTAAATACTCGGTAGTGCAGTGGCAGACAAATCATACCGAGTAGCACAATACTTTCCATTATACACTAATCACCACATTTAAAATTGTTATCATCAGATTATGTGGATGCATGATTCACAGCCCACTCCCTGTCTCCAAAGAATCGGTTTTTAAGCAGGCTGCCACGCGCCTACTGCACCTGATTGTTTCATCGGCACATTCCAGCTAACAAAGGCAGACGAGCTGGGGCAGAGCCCAGGACACTGATACACTTGTTCTATCCCCACAGGTGTAGCAGCCTTCTGTTTTGAAAGCTTCTGGGTGTAGGCGTTAGGGCTGCATTCTTTCTTTAATTTCTACTCGCTTCTTTTGGAGTCAGATGGAATGGCAGCCAAGTGAGGAGTGCACAGGAGTAAAAACCCACATTCGAAAAGCCCTGCTAGAACACAGACTGCTATGGCAGACCCTGAGCCCTTGCTCTCAAACAGAGGGAGATGAAAGGGAAAAAAAGGGAAAGACACGGGAATTTTTAACATTAAAAATTCCTTCTTATCCTCACGCATTTTTGGTCAATAGTGCTGGCAGAAAATTTATTCTATATAACATAAAACAACAGGCAGTTTGATGTGAACATATATTTTATGCATAATTATTGATACAAGCCATTATTTACATGGTAGTATAGGTGTATATTCCATATACTTTATGTATAGTTATTAGAATCAGACACTATTTACATGGGATTACAGACATACATACAAGTTATGATCAAACAAGCAGAGGGGAGACCATATTCTCCTCCCAGTTTACACTATCTCAAGCCAGAATGGGCCATTGTACCCATCCAGTCTGACCTCTTGCATTCTCACACACAGGTTTCCTCAGTTGCACCAATTATATAGTCCAAAATCCCAGCCCCCAAAAACCAACAATCTTCTAGATTAATGCTTGGGCAAGGTAGTGAATTATTGGCACTAAAAAATGAAGTATCTTTGGTACTTGGATGACAGCTGCACCATGGGTAAAAGGTCACCTTCTGAAGGGAGACAATAGGTCACTCCACACCCTGCACAGTTACTGCCACCTCTACCAAGGTGGCCCACAACATTTCTTCTAATGAGTGTTGTGACAATCACCTGTTCACCAGGATTTTTACTGAGTTTTGCCAGTTTCTTGTAGCTCAAGTTACTCTGTCTGTATTGCACTGGAGTCCTTAGCCAGCCATTTAGGTTAAATTAGTTCATTGATGCTTACAAAATGTCTGTGCGCAAACTAAGATTTGTATGAAAATTCTATTTCAACAAGAACAATTTTTCATGGTCCAAAAAACATAGTGTAAGATGTACAAAGCAAATATTCATTACTCCTGCTTATATCTCAGTGCTCTGTGATCAGAGCGCTTAAACCTGAAACCTTGACAGTTCCACACAGATGGAGCTTAAAAATTACCTTCCCATTTATTAGAGGACATATTCAGGATGGCAGACGTCTTGCAGCTCCACCTGTTTTTAAAGCCAACTTCAGATAAACACAGAATTCTGCAATTTGAGAAAATAGCTTACAAATATCTTCTCTTTTTTTCCTTTCCTTTTTTTTTTTTTTCCACCAACCTAGAGTTATGTTATCTTATACTTATTTTGATAAGTTACCCTCAGCTTTTCTGTCTGCACATGCATGGAAACAAATCCAGCCCCACTTCCAATGCAAGTTTAGACAACGTGGTTAAATTAACAGCTTGAACATTAGAAAAGAGATTAGGATAATTAATGCCAAGATGATAGAACTAGGAATGTTTTGTACTGTAGGTAGGGCCACTATTTGGGAGGCCAAAAGAGGAGTTTTACCACTAGCTTGCAACAGGTTCTAACAGTGGAGCTTAAAAACTGGAATCACATTCCCCTGCAATGCCAGAGTCACACTTTTCAAAATCATGTGCCACATGCTGGTCCTCCAAACTCAAGTGGAAGCACCTGAAACATGCCCTATATTCCCCATTTTAGCAAGAAAGCTTAGTAGATGCTTACACTATTCCAGAAAATGAAGCATTTATTTGGATTATGTTGTGTGTTTCAGCTCAGAATTGGCCAAAGAAACACAGGTTTGAAACCTTGAAGAACAGAATAGTTCCTGTCTATCAAAAGCCCAGAAATTAATTCAGGGTGTTTTTTTTAAATTAAAGAAACATTTTATTTCCTTGCTCCAGGGCCTGTTCAATGCCCTCCCTAAAGGCACTGAGATCACGAAATAATTAAGAGCATATTTCTTGACCTGGAATTATTACTCACTGTCAAACTGCCAGACTCTTTGCACAAAATGCACTAAATAAAATTATACTGGGAATTAATAGCACTGGTTATACAGACCCAGTCAAACTCCAGGAAGAGAGTTTCAAAGCCAAGGGGAAAGGGAGATGCTTGATTCATGTCTAAACCATTTACAATGTGCTAAATCCAGTGAAATAAGCTGGACAAGAACTTTAATATTTTAAGAGATATTTTTGCAAGTAACAAATACAAGCTTTGCAAAGTCCAATTTCAGAGTTGTTCAGCCTTCACAGACCATGCAGCTGTAAAGGCTACTTCCTAAAAACAAATGAAATCAGAATTCCCAATCTCGTGATAGTGCTTGATTTGTACAGAGGTGCACTGATGCTTATGCAGAAGGTCCTCCAGAGATTCTTGGTAGGCTAGAATCCCACAAGAAAAGTCAAATTTATCCAAAGATACCCCCCAAATCTCTCAGAAAGGAACTAAAAGATGGGATTTATATATATATATATGTATAAAAATAACAACTCTGGTTGTCCTCCTTTTTAAGGTGAAGTTTGCTGTCACTGTGTCTGCGACCTTCTTTGACACATGTGAGAAAAACGGCTTTTAGAGAGAAGCATGTGAAACAGAGAAGCAGGAATGCTGAAAGTGAGATCCATAGTTAAACGGGTAAGTAGAAATAGCCTGATTTTGAGAAGTCCTGAGAACTCAAGGTCCTTTTAGTTCACATTAGCACCACTGGGAACTTGATACAGTGAAAATATCTGAATTTACATTTCCATAACTGTCTTACCTTGGCACCAGAATACAGGTTATCAAAACTTTCTGTTCTTCAGTTGTCATGCTCAACCTGAGAGGACATAAAAAGACTCATGTTCAGGGGACACAGGCTCAACACTCGCCCAAACCCCAGCTTTCTTAATGTCCAGAGTCAGAGCTGCTTACCCTAAACTAAAACCCAGAAGCATTCATTTCACTTGAAAACTCAGACTTTCAGTTCCCTAGTCTCTGCCCCCAAGCATGAACCTAGAGTAGAAGAAAAGTCAGTGACTGGAGAAGCTGCTTCCTGAATCATCAGACCTGAGTCCACCAGACACACATCCAGAGTCATTCCCCTGTCTCTTCTCAGGAGAAAGTGCTGGAAAATCACTTCATTGGGGCCATTACATCCCAAAGCAACACTAGCTTCCTTTGATCTGCAAACTGCTCTGTCTTCAGCAATTTGTGGCTTTCTGCGTACCCTTACACCTCCAGCTTGAATCCATCCAAAAAAAATATTCCTCCCCCAAAATATACATCCTTTTGTTTATTTTTACCTTCCCTCCTGCCTGTTTAACCATACACTGCTCTATTATGTGGTCTCTGTGTTTTCCAGGCAGATTTTCCTAATCTAAGGGATCTCTCGAGTGAAGGCTATTTGAATAAATAAGGATGATATAGGCCACCCACCCTAAGTTCCCTATCTGTCTTCTGAGAGCTGGCCTTTACCAAGAGCCAAAAGCTTGTCTTTGGACTGCAAAAGTCTAAAGGAATTCCATTACTAACATGACTAGCCCTAGAAGTTTGCAAATTAATCATGTAGATATACAGGCAAAAAAAGCCCAGATATCTTAGAAAGATGGACTTTTGAAGACTTCTTTTCTTGCCACAGAACATGAGCTAAGTCCAGAACTAATTTTTATGATCTCTGCAAATCTGAAATACAGTTATGGGAATCCTTGGAGTCCCTAAGTCCAACCATACCAAATTACAACATTTTAGTTTGTGGGCCTTGTGGCCGTGTCTGTCCAAAGGAATACTTCCCTGAGATGCCCTACCAATCACAGCAAATTGATATTTCACTGGATAGTAGATTTTGATTTCTCTATCAAACTCATCCATACTAGTGTTGCAGAAGTAGGATCGAGTTGTTGTTGACAACAAAAGGCTTTACATATTGATAGAGAGAACAGCTACAAGCAGGATCATGCCAAGTGATGCTGGGATGTGGGGGCTGGGAGATGGAGGGGCTCCTTTTGTACTGAAGGCATTGCTGAATATCAAATGGCAGGTATCAGAGTGACAGCTTTTGTTTCCATAGCCTATTGAAAAGTTAACGAAGTAAAGAAGATATAATCATTCAGGTAAAGCAGGATGCGAAGCAGGCCAGGGCTTGCACTAAAAATGCATAAAGTTATTTCACTAAAAGACAGAGGCACTTGCCCATGGCAGGTGCAAAACTTAGGCAGTGCTCTGATTGCCTCAAGAAAGGAAAAAACCTGCAGAAAATGTTAGGACATGTTCTAAGCCTCCTCAACAGCCGTTCTGCTTTCCCCCCTCCACCTTTCTTTTTTTCTTTTTTTCCTTGTAGAATGCTTCAGGTCGTATCTTTATTGTCTGCCAGCAAAGGCTGTGGTTTTCAGGGCTCCAAGCAATTGGGGAGGCAGAGCACACACAAAAATCTTGAGCAGTTTGGAGAAGTCTCTGAATCAGGAGATTTCTTTTCATGACGAGGATGATATGGCAGAGCTTTCAAGTATGTGTGTGGTGTAAACCAGAGAAACGACAATATTTGAGGCTGACTCACGTCTGCCTGACTCTGCTCATGAGTTGAAGGAAAAATGTCAACCTCACCTCAGCTGCCACTTCAAAACTCTCAGTGCTTGGTTTTCTTGTTTTGCCCTTGCTGTTAGGTGTTTGGGTCCTGCTATTTTTGAGACACACTTACCCCTATTGCTCTCAGCATGTATCTATATTGTCATCTCACAGCATGTCCTGGTTTGCACCAGCTTCCTGACCCCCTCACCTTCCAGGGGCTAAGTAAACTCCTTTGCTTGGGGAACTCAGAGCATGGATTCAGCCAGGGTTTCGCCCCTACCTACAATATAGGTGTGACCTAGAAGCCACAGCAGTCCCCATTGGGACTGAAGAGCCTGTCACATCCAGTAGGACTTTCTCAATCCCTTGGATTTTCAAATAAATGGCCCAAAGTTTGGGCCAAAGTGTCACCACGTGAGATGTGGTTCACCCATCCCCTCCACTTGGTCAAGCCCAGCTCTGACGCATGCTTAGCAGACCACAGTTGGCACCAGGAGGGCAGGTTTTGCTCAGATTTGTGCCTGTAAAGTAAGGGCAAAAGGTCACACTGGATGCAGTAGAAGCTCTTGCAAAGCAAAATTCTTAAGATTTGATGAATCATCGCGTGATGAACCTCTCAAAGCTGCCGGAAAACACAGAAACAGACTCATTTGATATCAGAGTAGTTGAGAGATGCCAATTTGTTCAGCCAAACCCATCACTGTGTGATAGCACATTGATATCTGTTTTGCTAGCTGTCTTCTTTTGAAATGGTTAGAGACTCCCACTGAAAGCAAGAAGCAGTGGGGATCAAGTTGAAAGGAAATTACTAATTTGGACTGGAAATTGAAGGTACTTAAAAACAAGTTCAACTTCTTGCTATCATAGAGGAAAAAAAAAAAAGAAAGCAGCCAAATTTATGTTATACCTTATTGCTCAAGCTCGGCAGTACCTGGAAGACTCAGAAGCAGGCACTGACCTGCATGCATTTTTCCAGCCCCAGCCCTTGATGATATGAGTAAGAGACAGGAAAACAGAAGAAGCTTTGAAAAACACAGGCTCAAAGGACAGAAGTGCCTGAGTGAGTCGTTTTCTTCAGCAGCCGGTGCACACTGAGGACCATTCAATCTAGAAAACTTCCTTGCAAAGCAGATGGCAGAGGTGCTTCAGCCAGGAAGAAATTTCCCTCCTGGATGCAGTTTTGTTTGTTTGTTTGTGTGATCAATCCCCACGCACACAAACACACACCTGTCTTTCTCTCCCTCACACACACAGCCAGGAGCAGGTTTGTGTAGGAGAGCCCTTCAGTAATGCAGCTCCTCCTGTCCCAGCAGCTCCTGACTCTCCCTGGCAGCCAGTGAAGCAAATGGATCACCCAGTGCTTCCCTGGAGAGAGGAATTTTGGTGCCTACAGGTAGACAGTGTGCAGGGGAGAGGCACGGTTATTGCAGTGGTTTCCTCTTAGCCTGCTGTTCATCAGCCTTCCAGGCACGCTCCTTTTCTCGCGAGTCAGGCCGCAGCACACTTGATCTTTCCACATCAAACCCAAACACTGCTTGACTTCTACCTCCCTGCCATGCTTTTCCCCTCATTTCCCATCCCGAGTTCCTCTCTGCTCCAGGTGTGTGTTTTGAAATAATTCACCGATCAGAGTCTCCCTCTGCGAGCCAGATAAGCCATAGGGCCAAGCAAGAAAGAGATCAAAAATACCACTTTTCTTTTGGCAGAGCTCTACCGTCTGCAAGCTTGTAGCTACCAGCCGGCTAGAAAGCAGTTGTGGTGTCTGCTTGGACTTGGGCCGTCCATCATAAGCCAAGGACTATAGCTGAGAACAGAGCTTCAGCATAGTGCAAGGAGCAGCTGGTGGATGGAAGGAGCTCGGCAAGTAAAATGAGAATAAAGGTGTACAGCTTACAGTCATGTCTGTTTGAGGTAAAGGAGTCGCTGCATTGCTGTGGGTCTACTCTTTGTAAGACTGGGAGCTTTTAAAAGCATGTAGATATAACTTGCAGTCTATGTGGGATTGCAAACTCCAGCACTTTCAGGTGGGAATACAGAGTCACAAAACCAGAGGGATATACCTTTATTCAGCCAACCTTATTGGTATAAACACTTGAAACAAGAAAACACCTAAAAAGGTTGTGTTCATTACTGTCTTCACAGATCAGCAGTATGAAAAAAACATTAATAACCCATCAAAAAAGATACAAAATAAATAAAGACATGAAACAAAACTAGTAAGAATGGCATAAGGTCGTGAAAATTATGGAAACAGACTCTCTGAGAACAGGACATTCATGAAAGCCCTGTTTACATATGAGAGACAAATGTGTCCACAACTCTAAAGGTCTCCTATCACCTTTGTACAGAGCTCTCTGCAGCTTAAATAAGATGATACATCAGCGAGACCTGCTCCAAGTAAGGAAGATGTGAACCCTTGCTGATAGCAGGGTTTTTTTTCCAGCACAAAGTAGGATAGCTTGGCAGAGGAGACACAAGAAAATACTGGACTCAGAATTACAGTGTGATCCAAGATCTTCTCAGAGCAGGATCTCCATCCAGATTCCCAGCCTGCCTGTCCACACTTAGTAACTTGGGCCAAGGATTATTTTGTGTCAATAATCTCAACCCTTTCCCAGGGAATGAGAAGTTCATCCAGTGTGGATGAATTGGCTGATATATGAAAGACACAGCTCCAGAGAAAATCGTTCAAATTACACTGAAGGAGAGGCAATACAGGCAAACAGTGGAAAGTAAAAAACTCAAGGGAAAAGGCAAAGCTGAATCCAAAAGAATAAACCCAAAAGAGGAGTGTGTATTTGATGTGTCATTATTGTACTCTGCACTTCTCTAAGATGGAGGGATAAAGCTATGACATGTTAACGTATCACTGCCTTCCTCTGGGATAAAGGGCATACCACACATTAGAAATCTCCTACCTTCTAGCCAAGGACTGACATGGGCAGAGCCCACACATTACACTTGACTATAGGTAAAAACAGAGTATCTGATTGCATTTTTTAGCAGAAACAGTGATTTTAGAACTGCCTTATTAAAAAAAAAAAATAAAAAAACTAAAAAAGGCAACAGGCACTTTTGCATGTTGTATGATGAGAAATAAATTAAAAAAAAAAAAAATAAATGAAAAGAAGAAAAAAATTCCCCATTTTGTTATCGTTAGCCTTGAGATCATCCAGATCCTGGGCTAGTAGGAAGTGACAGATATTCTGAGCTTTGGTTAAAAGGAAAAATAGATTTTCTCAAGCTATTGTTCAACAGCAACCTGAGAGGATGGAATTTCTCTATGAAGAGCTGCTCTGGCAAGCTTTTTACTACTGAAAGTGGTAGCTTACTCCTGATATTTCCCCTGCTTAATGCTCAAATCTGAGGAAAGATTTATTTGCAAGAAGTCTTCTCAACTCTGCTGAGTGAGCAGTCCTAGCATTGACTTGGCCTCGAAGCCACACTTTAACTAAAGACCCAAATCAAACTGGTATCTGAAGAGTGGTCCCTTGATTTGCTCATCTCTCACTACTGTATTGCAAGGGGGAAATGCCACCAATGGACTAAAACAAATATTTTAAATAGTTTTGTAACTATCTTGGCAACACATTTACTGCAATTATGAAGAAATTGCATTTAACCATGTTTTATGAGTTTAATTTTCTGTTCAATTAATACAATTGTTTTGCAATTTTTAATTCTTAACTTTAGCTCAAATATTTAACACCAGGAGAGAACAAATTTTCTAAAGAGCTTTACAGAGCTGATTTGTTGTGGGTATAATAATGAGATCAGGTTGTTATAAAATGAAGGAATTCTTTATTAAATAGTCAGCTTTACTGATCTTAATTGCAAGCTGCATCTCTACATGGCACCTGTACATTCTGATGTGTTGTCATAACCCTCAGAGCTATGTAAACAAGCAAGTCCTGTCGTGTTGCTGGCTGACTCCAGCAATCACAGAGACAGACAAAGTGATCTCCAAGGAGTCAGGTATACATACGTACATTAAAAAAAAAATGAGAGAGAGAGAAGAAAGAGCTAAAGAAGGAAGGAGCAGTGGTTAAGCAATAGGATAATTTTTTTAAAATATATATGTTGAATGGAGAAGAAGTTGAATCACTTCAAAACTCAAGAGGAATAGAAGATGAACACATCTGAACAACTAAATTCCTGATTCCAAACCTGGTTTTTACAGGTGCTGGGAGATTCTGGTTTCCGCAGAGGTAAAACTAGCACCTCTGCTAAAAAGCCTTCCTCAGTGTCTGCAATTTTTTTATCCTGATTTGAAACTGGGGTTTTCCTATTTTCCTGAGGCCAATTTTGAAACATGCAGCTCTCAGCAACAGTTTCTCTGGTTCATCCATAATTTTTTAAAAGGAAGATTTATAAATCAGTGCAGTACTGGTAGGAGTAAAAGCAGACAGATTCTTAGCTGGTATAAATCAGCATCATTCCACCAAGGTATATTGTGCAATGTTGATTTACACCAGCTATGAAATTAGCCCACAGTGCTCTGCCATGAAAAAAATATAACTCCCGGCAGCAAAGAGGTGAAAACCTTCAAGCTAGTCTGATATTTATCTGTCTGGACCAGACAGATTTTGATCACTGTCACATTCCCCTTTCATTTATCTATCTAGTGCTGCTTGGCTCCAGAGGTGAAATCTTTAGAAAATACTAATATTAGACTAAATAATGTGGACATCAAGGGAAAAGGTGGACTTTCAGGAAAGAGGCTGAGGCTGGTGGTGTCTGTGTAAGGGGATGACTAAAAAGAAAAGAAAAAAACAAAACCAAAACAATACAAACAAAGAAATTTTGTGATCTCTGCCACTGTTTGCATTGGACTTCTCATGTTCTCAGTCTTCCACTATTCAGATCTGAGAAGCTGGTAACATCTCCCTGTGATGTTCCCTCAACCTCTTGTGATAGTGGCTTTGAGCTTCAGAGAAGCACAAAACTTTGGGAAATAAATATCCTTCATTTTGCACTTCCTTTATCTGCAGCACTTAATAATCCAAAAGCACTTCATAAACAGAATTTAAATATGGAGGCAAGCATCAAAGTTCTGACTCCTCTGGCTCTAATGTATGCTTTGTGGTGCAGGCTTTATTTGATCAAAACATTTGCAGCAAGAAGGAGAAACAACTTGATTGTAAGTTCATACTTTGCTTTGAAATAGCCACGGATTTGCCAGAAAGCAGTCTTTTGAATCAGCCACAGTGTTCTCAGACACTTTGGGAGTCACTGGCAGATAAACCCTTTCAAACAGTTATTATTCAAGCCTTGCCAGAAATATCTGTCTGCAGCAGAGTTTCCTTTGCTGCACCGTGTGATCAGACAGGAGTTTCCATAAGTTGTTTTCTTATTGATGGAAATCAGAAATTATGCCTTCACCACTCTTCTTTCAGACTTTCTTGATACCTTTTTTCCCAGGGCTGAAACTCTTTAGCACATGCACAAAACACCAGTGTTAGCAGACTTTTTTTTCAGACTTTTGCCTTTTTTTCAGCTTTGGCTTTGATTTTACCCCAAAGGCAAAGCAAAATACAAACCAACGGTTTGCTGCATGGAGACACAGACAGCGTAAGGTGGCTTCAGCCACATTTCCAACCCCACGCCACCTTGCAAGCCCTCTCTGAGCTTTACTGTACATCTGTGCACACCTGCAAGGTCGTATGCAGCTCCAGGAGGTGTGCGTGTTCATGTGGGTGCCCTCCTGTGGTCCTGTGCTGTCAGTTGAGGCTTAGGAAAGAAAAGCCACTTGTTACCCTGCAATAACGTGTTCCTGCAGAAAGCATCAGGTTTCACGGCAGGTTCGCTTCCCTGTACTGTACCAGCAAAACAATTAGAATAAGCTGTTGGAATCACCCCTGGTAAAGCCAATCTGGAAATTCTCCTAAGAGCATGGGAACGAAGCGATGAAGCTCTTCACAGTGTTGAAGCAGTATTGAACAATGTCATTAAGGGCTGGGTTCAGCCGCAGTTGTGAGTTATTATGGTTTGTTTATTGTTAGCATTGCCTGGCCAGGTCTTTGAGGCGAAGGAGCTTAGTGTGTGAATGGCAGCACCTTAGTGGGAGTCACCACCACCATTCACCTTCAGTTTCAGCAAAGCTGTGCTCTTCAGCACTGGGTGACAGGGAAAGGGGGCTCAAATGTGATAACAGCTTCTAAACAAGGGGGTCACCAAAATTCCTCAGTTGACTGGGATACTCTGAAATAAGCTTGGACAATCTTGTAGCTTTTTCTCTAAATGAACATAGTGGCAGCAGAAGCAAGGTGGGGTGAAACAGTGGAGAATCAGGCCATGCGTTTGGATATCACTTTCCCCAGTATGGAGGGGAGCCACAGCATGGTCTTCCGTGATGAAAGGCTGCTTTAGCCCACAGGCAAAACCCCGCCAGAGTTCTTGACCTAAGGCTGACTGGAGAAGGACAGGACGAAGCTTTGACCTTTGCAAGGCCTGGCTGTCACCTTTCAGCTTTACTTCTATCACCTGCTTTGGAAATCAAGGCACCCAGTTCCCCTTCTTTCAGAGAGTGAAATTGCTCAAATCTGGATCAACACTCTCTCCTCCTGATCTTCCCACCCACTTGTTCTGAGGGTGGCTCTACATTCTGGTTCACACCTCGAGAAGCTGCAGAAAATACTTCTGTTCTGTTCCCTGGAACCTCTTGGTGATGACATTTGTAATGTCACTTGTTCAACTGCTGACACTTTCTTTGCTACCAACAGACCTTTAATCCATGTCTCCGGTCAAGAATTCCAACAAATAGGTTGGATGTTCTCAGTCAACCATGTAATAACTCCATTTTCTCTTGCTTTGATAATAATTTGGGTGGGTTGTTTTTGTTTCTGTTTTTGTTTTTTACATGTAGTACAATGCAGTAAAGAATAGGTGGTTTTTAACACACATTTGTAGGCAATTTAATTTTTATTCTAAATCTCATTTATTCTCTGAGAATCAGGTCTGAGACCTTAAGCTTTCACTACTCTTAATGAGAGTCTATGTGAAAACAAGCCCACCTTTTTCATATCTTCCTTTGGATATTGTGTCAAACTTTCAGAACCCAGGCTTGAGAATGTTACCCATACCTATTTACTCATCCTTGTAATTAGATAACAGTAATGGGAGGAGTTCATCTTTCTTTTACATGACTCAAGTAAGGGCATGTCCACTACATTTCTCTGGAAATTACTCAGCCTAATCACTTTGCTTTTCTAATGTTTTTCTTGACAATCAGATGACTTTAGAAGCTTGCTCTCTTTTCAATTCAAAAGACATTTCATTCTCTCTTCTTAGCCTTTGTGAGAAGCATCTCAGCATTTGAAGGAAATATTAGACAAATAAGTCTGGATTATGAACTCCACAGAGCAACTTTCCTGATATTGCCTTGCCAAAGTACCTCAAGTATCATTTGTAGAGGTTGTTTTAGAACTATTGTCTATTGTGTCAGATCTTGTTCTATCCCTTCTTAGCACTTTATCTTTCCATTAGTCCTGTGAAAGGGAGAGGCAGTTCCTGGCCATTTTGGTGCATATAGTAGAATATGGAGATTCCCTCAGGACCTGACTGCAACTAGTTCTTTACTGTTTTTTTTGCTAGAAAGCTCCCAGATGGCAAGCAATGTATTTTCTGTCACTACCAGACTAACATCACTTTGAACAAAGGACCTAGAATGGTATCTCATCATCAATCCACTGAGCCATCCCATCCCCATAAATACAGTTTCACTTAACAAAATTGCATTTGAGGAGTAGTAAATCCAGTTTATGCTTTAATCCCTTTTGGTATTTCAAATAAAAAAAAATCAAAGCAGTGAAATATTGAGGAGTTAAAATTCACAACTAAGTAATAGTCTCCTGCAAAAGATTCCAGGAAAGATACATTTTGGGGAGGATAAGATAAAAGGAGAGGACAAGACCACATTTTTTCTGATTTAGGACCCCTGGATGGCAGACATCTTTACCTCTGTTTTTTCATCCTTTGTCATACCTATATGAAAATTATAGTGTAAAAGACCATTCCACAGTTTAATGTCTTCAACTAAAACCTGTCTTATATGACAAGAAGGTTACAAACAAACAAGATATCTCCCAGTAGAAAACAAATATGGAGTGGCCCTTTTTAGAGTGTTATCTCTATATATTCCTGTAAAAATCAGAGAACTGAGTAGCCTTCCAGATCTGAGTATAAGCAGCTTGTTCAGAGAACTGAACAAGTTTCTACCAAGTCCCAGGAAAACATCTGAATTATCTTTCTGCCTTGCTGATGGTTACGGAAGTTTGAAGCAACACTGACTTTATAAGATTGCAAAAGGGAACCATTAAATGTCAGTTACAATCCCTTTCCTTGCATGTTGGAGGAGAGTTTTGTCATGGTTTCTTAGAAATGTTGGTTGGACAGAAAACCTCTGTGGGTTGTCTAGACCAGCCAGAATGAGACTGTGGCCAACACTAGGTCAGATCAGACATGGCTTTACTAGAGGAGTCTTGAAAACCTTCACAGATGGCAATTCCACCGTTTGTTCAGATATGCTGTTCCAGACACACACTACCCACTGATGAATAAACTTTACAAAATTTCTGGTCTGAAGAACCTGCCTAGTCACAGATTGCAATTTTTTGCCCTTGAAAGTTTAATTATTTGCATGTGTAACTAGACTTGTTGTCTGGTAACTAAACCCTGAAAAGAGTTTGGCTCTCTTATCTTTATAATTCTCTTTCCAGAAGTTGTAAGCTACATTTGATCATTCCTTTTTCTTCTCTGTCAAGTGAAACAACCTTATGTCCCCCAGCCTTCTCTAACAGGTCATGTGTTTCACATCCCTAAGTATCTTTGTAGCATGCCACCGAATCTCATCCAATTTCTTAATATGTCTATTTAACTGGAGAAAGCAAATCTGGCAAAGTATTTCAGGTTCAGCCTCACCAATTCCAATTAGAGATAGTTCCCTCAATTTGCTTAGCCCTTGCAGTTCAGCCATGCTATGTGCCAACCAATCCTCCCGAAGTACCACCATCCACAAATCTCCAGGGGGTGCATTTTGTCAAATCATCCAGATCACTGATGAAGATATTAAATAAGTAGGCCTCGTATCAGTCCTTTGGGTACTGTACTTGTTGCTGGCCACCAAGCTGACCTCAAGCCATCAATTACTATCCTTGGAGCCTGCCAATCCTGCTAATTTTCAGCTCTTCTAATAATCCATCCATATCACTTTGCCTCAAACCACTACTGAAAATGCTATGGCAGATCATCTCAAAAGCTTTCCAAGATATATTGCATTCACTACTCTTTCTTCACAGTCATTTTGTCATAGAAGGCAATCAGGTTGTTGAAGCATGATGCTATTTATATTTCTATGTCTGCTGTTCCTGATTACATTCTCGTCCTTCATGTTTTTGGAAATGGGGTCTAGGAGTATGTACTCCATGACTTTTCCAAACATTGACCTGACCAGTAGTTCCCCAGATCCTCCTCTTCCTTTGTGAAGATGGGCTTGATATTATGTTGATCTTTTCCAGCTATCAGGGACTTTCCTTAGCCACCTCAATTTTTCACTTAGGATAGACAGCAAACTTGCAACCATGTCTGCACCCTCAACACCTTCAGGTGCATCCCATCAGCTTTTCCCTGACTTTTGTTCCCCTACTATTGGCTGCCCTCTATACCAGTATGCACACAGGTCTGGGGGATGTTTCTACCTTTGAAGGATGAAATGGAGACGAAAATCATCATAGACATGGCCTTTTTGCCCTGGATACTGCTTAGAGTGTAACATCCAGTAGCCATTATCTACAAAATTGCCCCAAATTAAGGCAATGAATGTTAGGTGGAGCAGGAGAGATCACGCAACTCTGCTGTTACATGCACTACAGAATGTACATGTTTATCCAAAGGGAAATTTTCAAAGGAATAAGGGAAATTAGGCTGCCACTTCCTCCTCTGGAAACCAGTAGGTATTGCCATTTTTAGCCACTGATGTAGATGTTTAATTTAGAGGATTAACTTCTTGTGCAGTCAGAGGAGAGAGAGGCTTCCAGAAAGCAGTTCAGAGTACCTAAAATATAGGTCTCCAAAAAAGCTGGAAGTTGGAGTGAGAAATAAGCAGGGACAAGGAAGAATGACCATCTCCTTAGATGATCTTCATATTTTTCAAAAAGCCTAACAAAGTACATGTGCATTATTGCTACTTCATCCTAGTCTCAAATGTCATACTCCCCTCTCACTTATGAAGCTGAACTTCTCTTACAAAGTGTTCAAGCTGTCTGCTGCTCCACAACTGTATTTTTTTTTTCCACAAGAGAGAAAATAGAAGCACATTCTTAATGTGCTAGGGCCTAGATGGTTTTTCAAGGAGGGCTACGTAAAGGAGTGATAGATGAAAGCTGGATTTTCCCAGCATACAGAAGAAAAAAAAATCCTTGTTATTTGTCATCTTTTGGAAAGGAGAACATGGCAAGCATGTTTGATGTGGGAGAAAAGCTTGTTTGTAGATGTTGCAGAAATTATTCAAGGACAGTTCACTCATATAAAAAATGACCCCTGCATTACTGCCAAGGTCAATGAGACCTAGAGCGACCTGCCACAAAATTGTAATTTTGTCTGCTTGTTTGGGCCAGTTTATCCCTTTTCTCCATTTCCTTCTGGTGCTTTGGAGACAACTATCACTCCCCCACTTCCAGTGTACTTGGCTCTTTCCCCAAGATGCATGAACGTCCCTCAGAACGATAATATAGAACTTATGAGGCCATTTTTTCCCAGTAATTTTTTGGAGGGAGGTATGAAGTTACGATATATAGATTTATAGATATTGCTTATACATCACGTGACAGATGCCATCTTTTTTTCACCAGTTCTCTCTCCAGCTCTTTTACTAACTTCCACCAAGTCTTAGTAAGTTACCCGTTTATGCTTTAAATGATCACAATTGGTTGCATCCTGCCATGAGTTTATCTATCTGCTGCTGTCTTCTTAAGAAAATCTCTTTCCCATCTCATGGCTCTCAGATCTTACGCCTGTATAAAATACTACCGTTGAGAACATTAGGTATTATGCAGCCTTTATGGTTAGTATTATCATGATAGCATTTTTATTGCAGTGGAGATCTGTTCTTTCCTATCTCTCTAAGTCAAGGGAATTTGAATCTGCTCCTTGAAAAATTCACAGGCCATATAAAACTACCAGTGACATCAACTGGAGCCAGTTAAGTACGTCAGAAGGATTAAAAGCTGATAAGAAAGGGAAAGAATAGGGTTGCTTTTTCATTTGTACACTAATCACACACGCCTCATCACTCACTTTTTTTTGAATTCTTGTAAGACTTTTAACACTTTGTAAGAAAGGACAAAGATAACACCAAAAGTACTAATCACAAAGCAAAGACAACCCTCTTAACCACCCCTATTAAACCCCAAAGACAGAGACTCTGCAATTTTATTTATGTTCTAGACTGTAGAAATTAGTAGGTGAAAATCAATGGAATATGCCACATAGTGAAAAGACAAGAGCATATTCTTTCTTTCTGTTCCTAAGAAATGTGAATGCAAAATTTAAGGTGGTAATCTACAATGTATTTTCATTTTCATACAGTATTTTAATGTTAGTCAGAGCACAAAAATTTCTTCTGCTACAGTTCCATTTGGCTAGTTATTTAGTCTTCCTAACACTGAGTACTTAACAAATTAAATACGTCAGGCAAAAGAAGCATGTACCTGCATTTAAGTGTGTGGACATTTATTAAGGGCTTTGGCTTCCCTCTTAGCACACTGATCACTTCAGTCTCACTGTGCAGAGTGTGTTGGGGTCACAGCTGCATGCTCCTCTCCTGTCCTTCCAGTCCAAGAGATCCAATTGTTTCAGCCTCCATCTGTCTGTAGATGCATACGTATCTACATATAAAGACATTTAATGTATGCACATACCTATATCCACATATATACATTGTGCAGTCAGTTTACCAGAACCCACTCAAACAACTGCACAGGGATAATATATGATTAAAAGTGAACTAAGTGAAGAAACAGCCACTTGAATCTTCAGGAAAATGAAGTGTTTCATATGGAAGGGATGGCATGGAACAAGCTTTTATGTCACTATTACAATATTAAGAAATCTTACCTCATTTCCTTAATTAGTCTTTTCCCATTGTGCCTATAACCAAAAAGCTTTACCTACTTGAGCTCAAAAGGGTGGAGTGGTTCAACAGCTACATTAAGTTGCTTTAAATTGAGGAGTTTTGCTGTCTGCTTTCACTTCTTTACTATATCTAATGTTGTGACTGTTAAATAACTACTTTGGTATAATCCCTTTTTCTTGATTGCTATATTCAACTAAATCCAGACCAAAGTTCCACTGAGAGCACTACCAAAATGTAGATTAGTCTTCTGTTCAAATGAGCATTTATAATTATTGCAAACTTTCAGATCTTTGTGGGGACTTAAAAGTGTAGAGGTTATCAGGTTCTGGACTGACATTGTCCACTTCTTAATTATTTGAAACATAATCCTCCCACTCATCAAAAAAGCTTTTGCAAAAACCGTGGGGAGAGCAAAAGAAGAGGTCTGGATACCAGATGAAATTAAAGGTTCAAAATTAAAACCCAATTAAAGTTTCACTGAAAGAGGTTTCATTTTTTGGTAGCTGAATTAACATTGTTTTTACAACATGACAAATTAACTTTTTAGAAAATGTTACTATTGACTCTACCATTCAAAGAAAATTTAAAATAAAATTGTAACACTTTGCAATATCAACTTGTTTACGTGTTTTTTAAATATCACAAAACAAATATTAAAATGCTTTTACAAAAGTCCAGGGCCACCTATTGAGCATTTACATTCTTTTTAAGACTCCAGAGAAAGAAAGCAATGCTTAAGCCCAGCTGCATCTTTATAAGGCATCGGAAGCAACTCCATACAAGTTGAAGGGATCAGATCAGTGTAAAACTAGATTCATAGCTCGTGTGTATAGAAGGCAGATAAGAGAAGACAGCACCGAGCTTCAGGGCTCACGTAGACAGGAAAGCCTGGTTCTGGAGCTAGGATATGAGTCTGGTGTACATGGTAGCAACCATGTGCTATCATTGCAGTGTGGGCTTTCTTTGTACACAGCTGGACTGGCTTTAAAGAATAAAGCCACTCCAATTGCAATGCATTTTTTTCTAACTCGTTCAGCACCATATAAAACCTGCCTGAGACTCAGTACAACCACAAAAGGAAACTTCAATAATCACCACCGAGTTTTATAAACTCAATTTGAACTACATGTAGTTGAGCCCTCCTCATTGCAAAAAGCACTTTGGAGCTATCAATTCTATGAAATGTCAGCTAAAGTTTCCCTAATTACCTTCTTCCCATCATATCCTTCCTACTGGTATTATAGTTATTGATTAATTTGATTTGGTGCTTTCATTTCTCCAGAAACAAATCTGAAGATCTCAGAGGGTCTTATCAGTTAGAGAGAGGGGCATAAAGGGGGGCTTCTCCAAAAGAGGAATGTGGAAGGGACAACTGGTTCCTTGTGGTCTTCCTGTCTTCATACAACACAACTGGGTTATACCAAGCCTTTTCCCCAGCTCTTTCACTTAATGCAAGAGCACAGACACACAGAGGTGTGCAGGTACCTGCAGAGGAGAGGACATCTGGCAGAACAGTGTGGGAGTAATGACATGATGTCACACATCCTGGCTCTCCCATCAGGTAATGCCATACCTTCCCCAAAACAAACTCATCGCTGCCTTCCTGCCTTCTGTAACTGTGTTTTTCTGCCTCTAAATGGGACTTCCCCTCCCGTTACATCATCTGCTCCTGAGGCTTCCCTTTTCCTTCCCCCTCCTACTCCCTCCTAACCAGTTTTATTAAATGTGTAAGAAATCACTTAATAGATCCCCTTGTATCCTCAGCCTTTCTCCTAGTGACACAGCCAGACCCAGCATGGGTTCCTACCCCACTTCTACAGCCCTCCTATGCACAGCTGCTTCTTCTCTCATCTTTCTCCTGCTGCCTACTTCTCTACCTGTGTCTCTCCTTGGATTGTCCTTTCTGCCCTCTCTTCAGCTGTCCCATAAGTTTTCCCCTACACAGCTGCTCTGTGTAGTTGCACATCATACATAATCCCAGGGTGGGTTGGGGGGGAGAGGGGGATGCACTGCACACACGTAGCTGTGCTGATGTTTTTATAAATTAAATGAACAGTTTCACAAAAATTATCGCCAGCAATGTGCTCTACAGTTAGCACTTGAAACAATGCTCACAGCCTACCATTGCCCCTTTCTTTGAATCCTACTTGTTCCAAGTTCAAGTGATAGTTGGCCACAGATTTTTTCTGAAGTAATCAGCACTCTGTACAAGTGGAGGCTGTTAAAAGATAACATTTCTGTCCCTGAATCTCTTTCCAGCTGCTCCTTGCTGTTGTTCCTAGCTTCATAAATTCACTTCTAAATGTCATATCCTTAATTTTACCCAGACTAAAGCTTTCAAAACAAATCTGAGCATATCTGGACTATTTACTCCCTATATATAGACCAAAATAAAATCCCTAGCTACAGTGTGAGCTAGGGAGAACATATGGAATGCTTCACAGACTTTAGAAAGAAACAACTAGCTGTGGAGAAGTGCAATTAGCTCATAGGAAGGCTACTGTAATGTGAAGGAACAATTTCTACCAGGTTCTGCTGCTGGATCTGATTTGGTTTTGTGGAAAACTATACTCGGATGAAGGCAGCTTTTGGAACTTTTGGAAACTTTTACATATATATACGAACACATACATATATAAGGCATAAAGGATAAAAATCATAGAGGTGCTGGATTTGACCCATGGCTGTGGGTGAGTGTCAGGAAGGAGGGGAGAATACCACAATTTTAGTAATGCTTCTGTTTAAATTAACAAGTAATTTCTATGAAAATTCAAAGTATGGAAATACTGAGACTGGTAACTTGAAAACAGTATTTTCTGTTTTCTGTATTGAATCAGATATGGCTTGTTTTGTCTCCATATGAAATAATTGCTTAAAAAAATCATTCCCATCACAACCAAAACGTCTAGTAAATAAATATGGTCACATCATTGTTATTTAAAATATGTTTTATTGGTCATGATGCAAAAGAATGACTGGAGAACAGGACAGGATAGGATAGGATAGGATAGGATAGGATAGGATAGGATAGGATAGGATAGGATAGGATAGGATAGGATAATCTCAACTCCCAGAAGCTCTAGGATGGGTGGCTACACATGCTGGCACTAATCAAACTCTTGCCAGAAATGATGGAAGTATGGGAGACAGTAAGAAAAATCAGGAGAGCTTTGCAGTGTCCTTTGAAGTGCAGATTTTGAATATAAGACATTATAGGCATACTGGGAGAAAATATAAGTGGAGCAGTCATTAAAGAAATGATAGTCAGCTTAAAAGCAAACACAGTCAACTACTGCTCCACACATTCTCAGCTGCGATACATTAGTGCACAGCAAATAGGTATGAAATGTCTGAAAAGAAATACAACATGAAGAGGATTTGATGAATTACAAAAGATCAGTGACAAAATTAATTTTATTAATTTCACAAGCATCCCTCAATACCCTTATCAGACTGTCAGCTAATTTACAGCAGCTCAGGTTCTGTGCCCTAATTTTGGATATAGGCCACTTCTTAGCAATATTTAATCAAAGGTTACTTCCTACTTTATTGTCAATAATCAGCCACAGCCCTCTGGCTACAGGCCACTGATAGGTGACAAGACAACAGACATTGCAATATTTTTGTCCTGTTTCAGGCCAACAGTTGTAGGCCGCACCTCACAGGAATGTTGTTATGGGAGTTATTAAAAAATCTATTTTTGCTGAAAACAATGCAAACGGAAGGAAGTGAGGCTGTCAGGAGACTTATTTCCTATTCAAGCCGACAGGTAGTTGGAGAATGGCCATCTGGAGTTTAAAAATTGCCAGTCAAGCCTCTCGGATTTGTCCCTTCCTGGATTAACACACTCGCTCTAGATAGCGCTGAGATGTTGTCATGGCACGACAAACAAGAAGTGACTTTTGGGCTGGGGGGTGGGGGGAGGAATCGAAGGAAGTTAGTTAGCCATGAGAAAACTTGTTTGTTCTTGCAGTGTTAATAGCCAAAAGGCAAACATTTGGACATGATCCATTCATCTGGAAACACTTGTGCGTCGTGGGAGCACTGAGGTACTAAGGGCAAGAAGCCGAGGGACGAGGGCTTAGCCACCAGCATGGCTCCCTCCCCACAGCCCGCCTGCTCCCTGGCCCCTGCACCCCCTGTGCACAGCCAGGTAGACTGCATCCCAGCTCCCATTGCTCCTGGCAAAACAGATCATTCCTCCTGCCCACAGTTCCAGGGTGCTAAATCTTCATTTCCTGAAGACTGGAAAACTCTCTGCCTGGAGTCAGCCTTTGCCCTGAGTCCCACTGCTCCTCTGCAAGGAGCCACATGCGGCCCCATCCCTCCAGCTGAGTGAGTAATGAAATCACAAGCAATCAGCCTGGAAAGCAAGTGAAGGCTTCAGGAGAGCAAAACCCAGCCCTCCATTGCCTTCTCACTCCAGTCGATCACCCTTTTTACACATCATTGTGTTAATAGGATTATCCTATAGCCTTAGACTTAAAGAAACACAGGGCTTCTTGAGCTGAAGCTCATTTTCCTCACCAGTGAGTGAATAGGATACCTGTACGACTGGTTTGCTGGGTTTGTGGCAGCTCTTGAGCTAGCTCCAGCAAAATTTGTTTTCATCTTCAGCATCCTCAACCTCTTGGCTAAGTAAAACATCACATGCTAATGGCCTATCACCAAAGCATAGTTTGGCAAATGCATACGTTGCTGAAGACTGCCTGATCTGGAAAAGCTTTTACATAATAGTAAGGTGTCCCACTTCACAGCCTGTCTCTCTCCTTCATCATATGCCTGTGTAGTTTATACAATATACATACAACAAGGCAGATTTTGGTCAGTAGAAGCTAGAAAAGAGGCAAAAAGTAAAGAAGTTAGAAAATTTTTGAAGCATTTCAATTGGACAGGGCTGAAAATTATGGAGGTTGGTTGAGTTTTCTTCCAGCTTTTAAAATTGTAACGTTTTGGGGAAGCTTACCAAACTCTTTTGCTTACCACAAACTGTTGTAAGTAGTCTGTCTACTTGGAAAAAACAAACAAACAAAAACAAACAGACAAACTGTCTTTGAAAATGTTGACCAGCTCCATGAGAAAGAGCCTGCTCTCCTTCCACCAAAATTTCAGGCCCCATTTCAGTACCTCACTGAATCGAAGCCCTCATGTGCTGAACAAGGGCAGCTGGCATTATTGCATATTAACGTGGTAAGGTAATCCCTCAGTGATCCATGACATTTATGTTTTTGGTTTTACTTAAGTTGTAATTTTCAAAGTTGGACAAGCTTGGAGAGAAAAAAAACCACCTGGCAAACAAACACACTTTAAAAATTAAAGGAATTTTCCAAGTTTGCTGGATTTGCAAGCCTAGGCATATTGCAGCTTAATTACTAGTCAATGAAGGACAAACAATTACGCACCAAAAAGTAACATTTGGGAGATCATGAAATGTGGCCTCAATGTGTTTCTAATTTTTTTTTTTCTTTTTATACTCAGCTGCCATGGTGATAGGCAAATAAAATAAATAATTATAACAAATATTCCATGAATTGGAGTTGTGAAATCTGTGAACAACATGTTATTTTCTCCTTCCATCCTCTTTACTCCAGTTTGGAGGAAAGAGCTGGTCTAATGTGCTGATTTGGCCCTACACTTGCCTGTTCCTCTTTTACTTTCTTCATAACTGTTCTAATGTACACTGCCAGCTGGAAGGGATGAGGTGATGCAAGGTGAGAGTCTCATCTCAAAACTACTTTTATAGAATGCTAGAAAGTAGAATTTCTCAAAACATCACAGAAACGTGCATGAGGCTTACAGAGATATGGTTCCTTACCCCCAAAAAAACCTACACACTAAGAGCTACTTATGTGCTACCTAAAGATACTCAGACTTGCAAGTGAAGTGTGTGTCCCTTGTCTTCTTTATTTAATCACATGAAAATGAATGTCATCAGGCGGACATTAGGCTAGCCATCTGATCATAAAACCCATTTTCTTCCCGTATTTGCAGTGCAGAGGTGCCATACTGAACATTCCTTTTCATTTCAGTTGTCCTGTTGGATTTCACGTGTGGAGTTTATACCTGGGTTATTTCAGGAAAACAAACAAACAAACAAACAAATACATAAATAAATAAATAATAAACAGAGTTTAACTCATTCTTCACCCCACTTGAATGCTCATATTCATTGTATGAATGGCATGTTTTATACTCAGCTTTGAATTCTTGGCAAACTATCTGCTCAAGATCTACCAAAAATATTGTATTCTTGTGGAGACAGTAAATTCCCTTGAGCTTTTTCTGTAGAGGCAGATAAGCACCATAATGATTTGCCTCAATTACACCTGTTATGCCATTTGCACTTTGATTTTGAAAGGTGAATTTATTCTTTTTCATCATTATTAAGAACACATGTATTTCCTGCCAACGCAGTCTTATAAAAACATTGGAGGCATATGAGAAAAATTCCTCTGAGGCCTCAGGCACATTGAACTGTCCTGAGAATGTGAAGTGAGGAGAGATTGATGCATGGACTACCTGTCCAGGAATTCAGCAGTACTGGATTGCATTTTCCATGGTTTCTGTCTCTCTTTATTTTGCTGAAATTGCACATCACTTGCATGCGTACATCTGTGCATGCATACAGATGTACATGCATGCACACACACACACAGTGTCCCTACATAGCAATGAGGATGACGTTAGGGATGATCTGGCTGCAGTTTAGTTACAGAGGAAAAAACGCATTTCCACACCTTCATATATATTTTGGAGAGTGTAATTTCTGTTTTAGCTATATGGATATAGCTATTTGCAACTTAAATATTACATATGGTCAATGTGCCCTCCAAAGCAAACTAGGCAAAAGGAATGAGTAGTTACCGCTGGAATTCTAATTGTCACTAAAGCTTAGAGCCAAGAGAGACAGTTCCAAGATTCTTTGATTAAAAAAAAAAAAAATAAAATAAAAATTAAAATAAAATTGTTCCATCTATTTATTTTTCTCTATTATCTCCCAGAAAACTTACGGTGAAGGCCACTGTTATTTTTTCCAATGATATGAATGAAGATGTTACATACAGAGCAATACAAAAGCATTTCAAAGTGAAGTTAGCTTTAGCTACTGTTCCAAAAACTCATTTTCTACTTCTGAAATTCAAACATGGGACTGTAGCTGCTTCTGGCTATTGGTACAAAATGAAGAACACAAAAAACTCTTCTCCCTCTAGCAATAGCACTTATTAAGGTCAGAAGACAGACACTTACGAGCCTTTAATCTGACCTCCTGCATAACACCAGTCTTTGAATTTCACCCAGTAATTCTGGCAAATCCATAACTGCAAGTTGACTTCGATCATAGTTTTAGAAAGATGTCCAGATTTGATTTAAAGATTTCAAGGGATGGAGAATCCATCAAATCCTTATGGCAAGTTGTTCCAATGGTTAATTACCCTAACCTTTAAAAATATGTTCTTTATTTCCTCTCTGTATTAATATAGCTGCAGCTTCCAGACACTAAATCCCTATATTTTTTTCCTTTATCTTTCAGTATTAAACTATGTAGGTAATTACAGATAGTGACTAGGTCTTTACTTTAAAAGGCCAAAAAGTGGAACATCTTTCTTACCTTAGTCTCAAAATCTTCCTTTTCCAGTTATACTGGAAAGAAGTAAATACTGAGTGGAATTACTGTGAAGCAGAAAAGATTAGACTTCTATCTCAAGTCATTGTACAGGCAGAAACAAGGCAGCTAATCCATAAGGATCTATCAACAGCTTTACTGTACTCTACTTTGAGCTTTATTTCCACATGTCCCACTGTTTTGCAAAATAGATTTTGTGTCAATTGGATAGCCAGTTGTGGCTCCAGATTTCCTGCATTTAAATCAGAATCCCAATATCACTTTAATGGGATATTTAGGACAACAGCAACTTATCTTGGCTTCCTCACTCCAAAATGAAACTACCTCACTAGACACTGTAGCTTCTCCAGGTGACATTTAATTGAAGCCAGATTACATCCTAAGGGACAATTCCAGCACTGCTTTGTACCCTGTATCACTCCATTGAGTGGGATTGCACAGGATGTACATCAGTATAAAAGTCAGCCTACAGGCACTGAATTTACACAGTGGGCAAGGAAGCCAAAGGGACAGTCCCTTTAGCAAATTACATTTTTGCCTGACTAAGCATTTGTAGCAAAATTAATGAACAGCATTCAATTTTTCAGCTTAAATTCTCTTTGCAACCATGATGGTAAAAACACCTGGTTTGTAGTCTACAATCTTTTTTGGCACAACTGAAACATTTTGCATAGCTTACTGATTTATTGTCTTGATGATCTTTTATTTTGCCTTAGCAGTTCAAGATGTCTCTTGTGGCATTGCTTTTGTCAATCTGATATCTGAGTAGAATTCATTCCTCTTTAGCCACTACCAAAAGGTAACAATATCAATGATAATTTAATGATTAGTAATATATACATAAGCCACGCAGACCAGATCAGGTGACATTCACATGAAATGTTAGCCCCACAACTAGGTCCCTAAATCCCTGTGTAATTACAGTTGTCAATATGCTTATTGCATACGTATCCGCCGTCTCCTGTATAAAAACTTCCAGTGTTCAGTTTGATCCTTTGCATGTGGATTCGCAGCTCCTGTTTGTTAAAGACCAAGCTCAGATACTGTGTTCAGGAATCCTAAAGTGTTCAGCACAGAGCAGAACTCAGTGGACTTTTTCTGATCCCTTTTTTGTTTAACTTAAAGAACATATACACTGCCCAAATGTAAAATCTTATTTTTCTCACTGGTTATTTAGATAGCTTAAATTTATTGCAGATTAATACAATTTTATTCCCAGTTAATTTTGCCTTTGTTACTAGTGCCAGACTTGCCAGTTAATACCCAAAAACATCACAGCCTTACAGTCTGTGGATCCAGAACAGATCCTGATGCTTCCCTTTATCATTAAGTTCAACTACTAACAAAATGCAACCAGTAAACCACAAATAGACTCAAGAAATGTTCAGTTCTAAAATCATTAATTGGTTTTCCTTCCCTTTGTGGCCTTTGCCTATGAAGACAACATCCTAAAAAATTGCATGGTCTCCTCTTTGTGAAACCAAATGTCTAGAGACATGTAGGCTGGGTCCAAACATGAAACGATTCACTTATTTGTATGGTTTGTTTCTGTCTACAATACCTCAACACACTGGCATGGCTTTCTGCAGTACAAACTGATGTCCCACTGCATTTTCACTATCCCAGCTTTTCTGACAAGACAGGAATACAAACCATCTGCTTTTCAGAGAGAAAGACAAGGGCTCTGCCTAATATCACTTCCCTGTGGTTCATGCCAATTTGTTGAGGGGGCAGGAGGGAAACCTGTGCCTCTGCCTTGAGCCCTCACATGCCAAGCTGCAGCCTGGAATTTTTACAGCTCCATCCTGAACCCCTGCAAGAAGACTTTACAACAGAAATCTTGCCAGATCCTTAACTATAGCGACGCCACTATAATATTTATAAGTACATTATAGCCTTTCCAAACATATGTGCTTATTACTTATGTCTCCGCTCCTGCCTCTCTTTTGGGGGACTTTTCTCTATAAACAAAACAGATTCTCTTGCTTATACTTAGAAAACATAATTGCTCTGAGTCTCTAGCTGTTACGCAGAAGCCCAAACAGCCAAGAGATTCTTGCAGTGCATTTATACAGCAGCGAGTCTCTACAAAAAACATAAACTTCCTTTTCCACTTTGCTCTTCTTTGCTTTCATAAATCTGCCCATTTCGCTCATGTTTGGATAAGATTCTTCTTTTTAAAAAAAGTAAAAATGAAAAAATGCAAGCCCGAGGTGGATAGGCCATCAGTTACACAGCACAGCCTTACAAGAGCTGACAATTCTGTCTTTTTAAGTAAACAGAGGAACAGAAAAGATACATAAACAAAAAGACCACTTGCAGGGCTGACAGCTTGTCTGCTCCAGCAAAAGCAGGTTCCCAGGGAAAGTGATTGCCTAATAGTAATAGGGAGTGACAGGGATTTCCTAGCTTTTCCATGAACATCTCAAAGCAGTTTGGGCCTGGGCACAGATATGCCCATTTCTGCTGATGAGCTACACAGATGTGGCCTGCAGGTGAGAAACTGCTCAAAAGTGGTTGACCCAAAGCAACACAGTTCCCCTGCACAAGGCTTTTAGCTGGATTCAAAGTCACCAGAGCTTTCCATGAACACAGACAGGCATGTTCTTAGCTGCTTTTGGGTTGGGTTCACATCAGGGGTTCACACTTGGAAATCAAAGTCAAACAGAGGAACTGTCTGAGAGTGGTGTTAAGTGAGCTTAAAGCAAAATTAAATAGGACTCAAATCTGAAATAGCAGAGTTTTACTGAAATAATCTTTCCTGTGAGTTTTTAGCCACATTTCAATCAGCACTTAAGATAGCTGTCTTCCAACTCCAAAACAATAGGAAATTGAACATTTAAATATACAAATATGTAACCTGATTCTAGTTAGGAATGCCAAGTTAGTTTTTCACTTCAGCTGCCATTTTTCACTGGCCAAGAAATATTTCAGATTTGCTTGCTTTGCTAAGTTGGGTTCCTGTATCTGTTTGAATGCTTAGATAGTTCAGAAATTAAGCCACTTGCAATTATGGTATGTACATAGCCTGTAAAATGGAAGTGTTTGGGGAAAAAATACTTTTAAATAAGGAAGTAGTACCTAAAGCATAATATATATAGGAATTGTAGAAGTCAGGTAAATGACTCCTGCATGGGACTTCATAGAAATCAGCTTCTCTAGTCTGTCTGATTCTGATGTGGCCTCTCTTATCAGGAGACAGATCAAAGTGCACTGCTCAGCATGTTTCTTCTACAGTTCTTCTGCAGTCATAAACAGGTCATAAAAAAAGTGAAACAACTTTTCCAAAGCTACTATCACATAACAAAAGATTTCTGAAAATATTCTTTCTTGTAGCACTTTATTCTTTCTGAGCTTTCATTTTCTGAAATATGGGATTTAGTTTTTGATGAGTAAGCTCTTCTGTCTACACATATAAGACATACATGATATGGCTGAAGAAAGAGTGGGGAAATAGTAGACTAGTAGACACAACGTATTCTTAAATTAAATGATGCATTGTCTCAGTGGCTGATCTGATCATAGCAGTGAGAAAATTATGGGAAGTTGGATGCATGTCTAGGTTTCTGATCCTGATAAGTTTGAGGATGCAAACACAAAGTTACCTGCAGGGGAAAAAAAAAATAGAAGAGCAAGTATTGTATTAATTGTATCAAGATTGTTCTGGAAATAAACATGAGATGTGATTTCTTTCTCAAAATATTTGCATTATATTCTGGGAAGTGACAGAAATGCAACCTCCCATAAACACCTGAGTACTCAGTCACTGCAGCTGAAACCTGGCATTGACCACAGGCCTGAATTCTATTATCTGAAAATTGTCCTGATTGTATCAGATTCTTCTGAATTTGGAGAAATCAAATAGGAATTAAATACTGCACTGAAATGATAAGGCATAAATATAAAATCTAATAAATTGTTTTATATTTCCTGTATTTTTGGCATGGAATGTGTCAGAGCACTTTAGCCTTGGATGAACTCTATCCTGACAACTGAAATCAGGAAGTCAGGAAATTCAGAAACTACCAAGAAAAAGGAGACTGAGAGGAAAAAAACATACAAATAAGTTTGATGACAAGGAACAAATTTCATTAAGAAGAAACCCACATGAGGAAAACCAGTTTTTAGTTTGCTGGTTTAATGGACAAAGTCAGCAATATAAAACAACCAGGTCATCCATCTATTCCTGCAGGAAAACCACTGGAGCCTTCAATATCTTAGTGTCAGCTGCTTTTCTATAGCCTGACCTCATGAGCTAAGAAGCATGAACTCTGCTAAAAAAGATTCCTTTGAGTTCAGTAAGACTGCCTCCTGTTTTTAAGTTCTCTGTATGTCTATGTGGGTATTGTGACACCTGCAGTCTGATAGAGTTGTTATTGCTCTAACTAGGCGAACTAATTTAGGCAGCCTGTTTTGTTTTGGTTTTTTTCAGCCATGCTTAGGTGGCTGATTTTAGCCTTTGAAAACAGGAAGCAAGTGCTATAATTTTAAAGAAAGAATCTGGCAATCAACCCATTAAGAACAAGAAATCAAGGGTGGGTTTTTGAAGGTGTTTTTTTTTTTGAGTCAGAAGCTTAAAATTGGACAGAACTCAGACACAACTTTCCTTAACTAACCCCTGACTCTGCTTAGAGAAGTAAGGAAGCGGGGGAGGAGCATGACTTCAATGGACTGCACCAGAAAATCAAAAAAAAAAAAAACAATGCTATTCTCTGGAGAAAAGAGTGTCACGATGAAAAATCAGTTTATTCTCAGTTAGAATAAATTTTGAAAGAAAGAAAACACAAGAAGATAATTTTCAAAGGAACTGTTCTCATAAAAAATTGATGCATGTATCATGGGTATAATTTTCAAAAAGAAACAATAACTTAAACACCATTCCCTTTCCCAAAACCTTTGCTGCAGATTTGTAACAGAATAGTCAAGTGCAGAGGTGTTTAGAAAAGCAGTTAGATTCACCTGAAAGCAGTTTGGGCAGGTTTTGTTTTCCTTCATTTTGTTAATTTGATTAACAGCTAAAATGTATTTCAGTTATAAGCAGATCTAAGTTGTTAAGTCAAATTCAATAAATGAGAGTGACTGGCCAAGGGGAATGTTGAATGAAGGAAAAGTCACTGCCCTCCCAGCACCCAGGATATAATCAAAAGCTGTGCTCCTACAGGCCATGCATCAGCTCTTGACCTCAGATACACCTGGGGGAAATGTAGGTTCATAGCTAATGAGTAACTCTGGTCCTAGGTATTAGAAGACAAAGTAAAGTTAAGGAAAATCTCATTCTTGACAAACCGAACTCAAATTTTTTTGAGAAACAGGGCGATAGATATATGCAGTCAGCTGTGTAAATCCTTGACTTGGCTTTTTGATGTTGACATTAGGCAGAGATCCTGGGCAATGCAGGGATACAGGCATCCCCTGTCTTATGCTTTGTACTTGAAGAATTTTACTCCCATAACTGAAATTTTTGAATTTCAATTTGCTTTTAATGCTTATTTGCTGAAGATGATGGACATAAGCTGCATCTAAACTCCTGCCTATGTTCTGGCACTACTCACCTGATCTGGTGTACTTTCACACACAGTGTCTCCTCAGTATTACTCAACAGGCACTTCCTCCCATGCCACTGATACGGGAACAGACCACATGAAAATGAAATGAGTCCTAAGACACTGAACATTTCCCCTCCCCATCCTGGATGTTTGCAAGCATTCTTTGCTGTCAAAACAATATTCGTACAAACCAGTGATTGTGCTGGGGTATTTCAGTCTAAGCATGTGGCTAGATATATAGAGAAACACTCAGAAAACAACTCTCTTAAACAAATAAACAGCTCAGCTCTTGAACTTTATGCTCACAGTAATCTCTGTCATCATTAATCACACTCAGTGTTTGATTTAACAGCATAAATGGGGGAGGGGAGGAGGGTAGAAAAATGTCATAACCCTCTGTTCAAACCATCTGAGAAACATTTTCTTAAACGTGGAATATATGATGGGCCTAATCCAGCTGCTGGGGAGCACTGATCTTGTGAGGAGAGAGACCTGATATCTTTGGCATGAGTGTTACCACAAGACCATGGAGGACATTTGTAGGTAATTGCTCAAAGCCCCAAAGTCCCTTACGAGAAGACTCCACAGACCAGCACAGTGTCTGTATATTAGCTGTTCAGAGTCTGTTTCTGTTTAACAAATGAAAACTCAATCCAATTCCTAAGAAAGACAGTTTCTGAATTAAGAAAATGCTTAGGGAATAGGATCACTTCAAAAACACTAAAGAGAAGTCATGAAAGGAGCTCACAGACTACTCTTTCAAGTAGCACCCTTATTTCTCCTAAAATTAGTCTCTCACCTCTAGTCACAAATCCAGTTGGAGATGCTGAGGTAGTCCCTGTTGTCAACATATATTATTCGTATATGACACCAGAACATTCTTGATTTATAAATGTGTTATTGGAGTCATCTGCATTATTTTCTTTGGGAAGGATGAGGAAGCGAAGATGGCTGCTGGAAAGGTTGAGTGGGTGAAACGGTGTGGGCAAGGAAAACTGATTATTGCTGCTAGCATTGCTTTTTTACCTTCATTGTCGAATAGCACTGTTCAGCTGACGAAAACCAGCTGGACCCTCAGCCACTCGAGGAAGCAATAAGGTCCACATGCTGAAGGCTAACATGAAGTGAAGGTGCTAATTACTGGTTTGTAAGTAAAAAAAAAAAAGCTTCACCTGCACACTATAACTTCTGGATCTTCATTTTCCCAGGAACAAGAAAACTATAATTTAAACAACCTGCCCACTCACTGTTCTTTTATGAGGGAAAATTTGAATTTTAAGGCAGATTGTGACCCCGAGTAACAGAAAAAAACTATGCAACCAGGTTTGCACATTGAACTGATTTAAGAATCAAACAGCTTCTAGATAGAAAGATTAGCTGACACAGTGTGGGACCAGCCGTGTCCCTCATTATAGCCTCAGCCTGGACAGAAATAGATTCTGAAAATCTTCAGTCTCCTGTAAACAAAATTGTCAGAGTCCCACAGCCTCAGCAGATGGGCCTGATTCCCAGCTGCTGGAGGTCAGCCGCAGATCCTGGTATGAAACTATGGACTTTTGTATCTGCTAACTTAACTACTGTCAAAGGAGCTTGTTCTTCTGCTAACACAGGAGGATCAATTTGTTTGCTTGCTTTCACAAAATGCTTACTAAGGAAGCTACAGAAGCCAGGAAAGGTGACAACTCTTCCCTCTCCACGCTTACTATTATGTCCCAGGATGTCACCATAGCACAATTAAACCTCGATGTGCTGTTGGCTCCTGCTCACGTTGCCTTCCTCAACCTGGCTTCTTTCCGCACTGTTCGATTTCCTTTCGACTACCTCCTCTTTCCTCCCCTAAATGATGTTTTAGGGCAGATTTCCACCTTCCTTCATCAATTATTTTTCTTCTCAGAAGTCCCTAACACCACAGGGACCTAGGTGTGGCTGCAGCAGGGACATAGGTGAAGACACAGAACCAGCTGGATGTGGATATGACCCTGCCTCCCTGGTAGGATTGACTCTGGCCAGTTAGTCATCAGCAGCACCATGGTGTCATGCTGCTGCTTCTGACACACTTTAATTCAGCAGCTCTACATGATGGGGAAGGCAGCAGAGAAAACATGTTCATAGAATGTGTCTGTCTAAAATCAGCAGAGTAGCATTCTCCTTGTCAACTTATACCCGGCTTCCTGTTTTGATGCACGATTTCTTGACTGATATTAAATCCCGGTTTGGCTCCAAAAGACTACAAACTACATTTTTGGCAATGGCTTTCTGAGATTCTTAACAAACACAACTTTCTGGGAAGATGACAAATTCTAGTAAAGCTCTTCAGGAGAAATGTTTTCTAACTATAGCTACTGTGACCACTTACTGCATTTAAGCACTGATGTTAGAAGTAAACTGTTGTGCAATAAATCTATATATACTTTTCTGGCAATGATTCGTTAATACTGTTGTCACCAAAAAGACTACCACCCTATGAGATGGTGTGACCCCTGGACAAGATTAGACAAGGAGCTAAAGTTGAAACCACTCTTGAATTAGATTCAGAGAATGGTGCCCTTTCACAACTGAAACTACAACAAAAGGAGACTTGGAAGCAACAAGTGCCACCAAATAATTTCTCAGGCGCTACTAACTTGCAGATAATTCTATAATGTAGTATTATAAGCCTAAGGAATCATGTGGAGCAGACCTCTTCAGAGTCTGCAATATGCAGGTAGGCAGCCTCTGAAACTAGAGTAAGATATAAGATTTTAGGAAGGTAAAATTAAACCATTACAATAATATTTGTGATATAATCCCAATAATATGGATAATAGGGAAATATATGGTATTAGAACACTACTCCATAGTTTCTGGTTGCACCAGAAAGATCATCTGGTTGGTATTATTTTCAGCTTAAATGAGGGGGCAGTATCTTCCTTTTATTAAAAAAATATTTGTTTTTTAAACAGGTGCCACATCAAGTAGAATTTTCTCTGATGTTCCCAAATGTATGGATGAGATCACTCTGCAAAATGAATGTAAGAAGTAGCAACGGACATGCCCTGGATCTAGCACACAACTCCTTCCATGTATATACACAGAAAGATCCCACAAGATGTAAGTGGACTCAAGATCAGAAGTTTCTTCATTTCATAGGTTTGCAAAGTCCATTGCATATCCTGAATTTTGTTATAATCCAGGGGGTGTTTTTTAACCAATTAGCAAGAATCTCAGAGGATTTCTCAGAACCATAGCAGTGATAAACAGATCTCAGATTAGGAGTTATTTTGTTAAAATCTTTAGAAAGGGAATATTTCATGTCCTAGCTTCCTCATGTACCGAACGATGTTTAGGGCATACGGTAAATAAAATCAAAATACAGCCAATACATATGATTCTTGCTTTAGTTCTCTCAGAAAATGCTAGGAGACCAATTTGTATTAATTTTCACTTTGTACCCAGACTGTTTCTTTGTAATACATTCTCCCTCCTACGTCAAATCTAATAGAAATATGGTTGCATGGCAATACCTATTTTCTTATAAAACCACAAGTACTCTAACTAGATAGCCATAGGCAAACTTTTTGGTTGGTTGGTTATTTTTTTAGAAAAATCAAACTACTGATTCCTACAAAGACTTGAAGCATGAGCTTCAAATAGAACAAGAAGTTAACAAAGGCTTGGATAATTTCCATGTTAAAATGGTTGGTCTAGTGCGCTCAGATGCTAGACCATGTAAGATTGTAAGATGCGTAAATCTTTTAAAATGCATCACAAATTAACTAATTAAATCTTGGAACCATTGGCAGATATCATTGGAAAGATATAACCGAAGTGAGAAAAAAGAAGACCAGGAAAGTACAATGATAGTGTCCATATTTACAAAAGAGGCAGGGGAGAAAAATACCAATTTTTACACTACAGTTCCAGGTTGACAGAGAAATGCTAGAACAAATAATCAACAAACCATCTGTAAATACCTAGAAAATAAACACTGTGATAAGCATGAGTCAGTTTACATTTGCCAGAACAAACTGTACAAAACCAAAGTAATTCCTACAACCACACAACAGAACTTGTAGATAAAGAAGTCATACTTGTCATATAGCTCATCTTAAGACATGTACCAGACAGTATAACATGGTGTGTTCTGGGGAAATTTGTAGAAGTGCAGACTAGGTGAACAGAAAATACAATTCTCTTCTCAGGTGGGACCAATCAACAGTTAAAGTTCTTTCCTGTATCAAGTATTATTCAGTATTGTCAGTAATGATTGAGGAAATTAAAAAAAATAATTTAAAAAAAGGTATCAATTTGAAAATGACACTAAGACAAACTCTTAATGCACTAGAGGACAGAAAAGACGCCATAATCCTCCTACACTGGTGTTAACAGTCAGAAAACCATAGGACACTGCCCAGAGTGAAGAGGACTATTTAACACTTCTGTACAAGAATAAACTCCTGTATGAACAACAGATAGAGAGCAGGTGCCTAAGTATTTAGGTCAGAAAAAAACAGGGGTTATGTATTGGATCATAGGGTGAACAATGCCGTTGTTCAAATGGCACACAGGAGCAACCTGAAAAGAAGACACACCGTCTGGAAGGGACAAGATTCTCCTTTCCCTTTCAGAGCTTGCGAGGCCTCAGCTACCATATCTGAGTACAAATGTTGAACATTGAATACTGCACAGGAGAACTACAGATTAGAAGTCTAGAGAATACATATCAGAGGAAAGACTGAAAGATTTGAAACTGTTTGGTTACTGAAAAGAGGACAGAGGGTACATGGTAATTGTCTAAAAATATGCAAAAGAAAGCTGCAAAGAGAAAAAACATGTTTTCTATGCCCCTGGTATATAAGACTAGATTAATGGAAATATTTAGATTAGGCATTAGCAAAGGCTTCCTAATAGTATGAACAGTGATGCTATGAAGTAAACACACAAGGAGAATGTGGACTCTTCATCATGAAGCATTTTTAAAAACTGATCAACCATCTGCAAGACATGGGACAAATGTGGTTGATACTGTCTTTCCTTGTCTATCATTTCGAAGTCCTCTTTATTCCTGTGATCCTATGGAAGCACAGTCCATAAAAAACTGATTGGCTCTGAGCTCAGTCTCCAGACCCCTACAAAACAGTGCACCTCTTTAGTAAAGTTCTCAAATAAAACTTTAATGGTAAGGGCAGACAGTGGTCCGCAAAAAAATTTGAGGTTTGGCAGTGGCTGGTTAGCTGAAAAAGCTTGGAGATACTGGCATGGGCCCTACCTTGGTCTGAACTTATTTTTCACGCCACTCTTATTCTGCCAGAATCTCACTGAAATATGGCCAAAAATAAAGAAATAAAGAAATTCCACACCCCACCCCCCTTTTCACTTTTTTCTTTTTTTAAAATCATGGAAACCAGGAAATTCTCCCATTTTTGCCAGCAGTGCAGCAGTACAATGTATTTTTTTTTCACACAACTAAGGTGGAGTAACTTTAACCACCCAAGATGTATAATTATCACCCTGAAATGCACTGCCTGGAATGTGTTATTGCTGTCATGAAATGGAATTTATACACAGTAAGGAAACAGTTAGCCCCACATATTTACTGGACATTATCGGCAGGGCTATGACATCAAGGGTAGCCAATCCAACAGCTCCAAGCAAGCTCAGCAGTCACAAACCTTTTTATGCTTCTAAGTACTTATTACTAATAAAACAAATGTTATGACTGTGTATTTTTAGGTAGTCCAGTTGATTTGTCAGCCAGTCTTTTGTACGCTGAAGAGGTCTGTGTGGCGCGGTGAGGCTAACTCAGGGAACTCGAAGACAAGGCGATTTCTTACACAGCTTTGATTCTGCATTTCAGGAGCTGCTTTGCAGCAGGGCTGCTGAAGCAGAAGGTCACATGCAGAGTAAAACCAATGCAAACAATCATTTCTGCTGATGGAGAATGAAGCCTCACACCATTTTGGCATTTATGGGTATCAAAATGCAGCTGTACTCAAAGAGGAAAGAACTCCTGGACATTCCTGCTGCAACCCCAACCACAGAGAGCCCCAACAGGCCAGCGGTGGTTGTGGGTGTCTCTCTAACACCTGCCCTGGTCCAACAGAGATATCCTGAGCAATCTTTTGGAAAGGCTCCAGCTCACCAGCACCAGACAGACCTCACCACACATTAGGATCTGGCTAAGTTTTAGAGCCATGACACATTTTGGCAGGTTGGCATCCGGCAGTTCAAATGCACCTGCTTACAATTAATTACAAGAAATTCCACATAAAATACCTCATTGCTTGGATCAGGGTACCTTGTTCATATACTCATATTTTAACCTTTTCAGTATCCTAGCTCTTTTAAAGGTTAGGCACAGGGGTTTTTTTCAACTTATGTTGACCTTTTTGTCATCAAGGCTTCCCTTTTAAGAGTTTGACTTAAGGACCTGATATCAAGGACAAAAAAAAAGCCCATTAACAGTAGTGCAGAAGACTGAATTGGACTGTCTGAGTAAATATATAACCCAATGATCGTTTTCTGTGATTCTGAGCATAAATGGATTAACTCCTAATATGGAGTTAATACTCTACCAAAACATACAATAACACTTCCTTATACTACTAATTATGACAATGAAACAACTGTGTTTGGAGAGGAAATGAAGAAACACCAGAAATCACTTGGTCACCCAGCACACGTGCATTATTGAGCCATAAACTTCCATTTTTGGATACTGCTACTATGTTCTGCTGCTTCAATGACATTTTTAATGCCTCACAATACGAACTTTAAGAGGGACAGATTGCCTGGTTTATTTACTGTCGTGAGGAACAGAGATTTTTACTGGGACAAAATACTGAAGTATCAAACAAACATGCTCTAATTGTAGCTAATAAATAGTCACAAAAACCTGTTTACTCCAAAAGCCTGGGGCAAAAATATATTTATTTCAGAAAAATAAGAAGTTAATGAATTTGGGATAGGATGCACCTGGAGGAAGTTTAGCTCTAACTGTTGGCCCAAACCAAACATGAAGGATGTCTGCATCCAGTTCCATATTTGTTTTCCATCTTGCTTCTGTCTCTGTAAGATGATGGAATAGGAAAAACCCAACTCCAGATCCAAGACTAAAGACTATTTCAAGGATTAATATAAATCCTTTTTCTTCTTCAATTAAATAGAACATCCTTGTAGTCAACACATCACAAAGTAGATGCAAGCCTAAACATATAAAATTTAACTCTCATCTATGTTCTATTTCTTTTGACAACAGTAACTTCACATCCCTAACTGCATTAATCTCTCAAATGAAAGAAGAGTAATGCTCATCAATATCACAGCCCTATAGCAACAAGAGATACAGAACCAAGATTGAGTACCAGCCTTGCAAAAAGCCCTCCTACCCTGATTAAAAATGAGTATGCAGATTCATTATTACAAAAGCATTTGTACTGCTGGTCTTCCATTCTTTTTAGGACTTCGGTTAATTTGAAAAAATACCTGACATACCTGGGCGTTTAGAATTCAGCATGTTGACAATGAAATCAACTCTTTCTTGTAAAACCATGGGATTAAAACCAAATTATATTGCAAAAATCTCTTTTCTTTTCTTTTCTTTTCTTTTCTTTTCTTTTCTTTTCTTTTCTTTTCTTTTCTTTTCTTTTCTTTTCTTTTCTTTTCTTTTCTTTTCTCTTCTCTTCTCTTCTTTTCTTTTCTTTTCTCATTAAGGTCAAAATAATGTGGTGTGTTTATCCTCCCCTACTCTAGCTGGCAATCCTCCTACTTCCTTTCTCCAACTGGAGGGGAAGGTGAGAGGCTGCTTTGCATTGTCTGACAGGGGACTTTTGTCTCATGGGAGAGAAAATGCCTTCCTACAGACTACAAAAAAAGTCTCAGTAGACAGGATATACAGCACACTCCATGTAAACTTCATTTTGATGTAATTAAGTGAGACTCGCGAGGCACATCACTTTATGTGTTACTAAGTTTGCTCTGGCAGACTCCAGGAGCTAAGCCCATCTGGGACCAGAGAGCAAGGAAAAGGCTGAAGATTGCAGACTTCCGAGTGCAAAACCACCTGGTAGGTTTGGGATGCTCAAACCGAATTGTCACATACAAAGGCACAGACTGTTTTAGGCCATGCAGATCTCAATGGCCTCAGCATTAGAGAAGCCATCTCATACACTTGGATAGGTATTGACATATCTACAGAGGAACACCGAAGGAGGACTGGAAAGGACACAGAGGTGCCTCACAATCTTAGACAGTTGGTAATAGGGTTAATCCAGAAAACACCTCTGACACTTTTGAAAAGTTTTAATCTAGCAAAAAACCATAAGAATCACAATTGCAATGTAGCAGATAAAGGGAACAGGAAAATTACTCTCCACAGTTTTAATCAGTTCAAACTTCTGTATTATCAAAGCAATACAACCCAAGTATATTTCATATCTAGTCCACAGAAGCCAGATGCACTTGAGTGTGTGTGTGTACATATACAATTCTCATCAAAGTCAGTGGGAGTTGTGCAGCCCCACGGAAGTGGCACAGACTTCTGACTTTAGCCATGGAAATTACAGAGAACCTATCTTGTCACTAGTCTCTTCGAGTACCTCTGCCTCCCATTCAGTAGTTCAGGAAAAACAAGTAAAAAAAAAAAAAAATCAACACAAAAGCATTGTGAGGTTTTATTGAAGACTTTTATGTAGAACAGGGTTCAACAAGTTGCTTGTTACTCCATGAAAGATTTATGCCAACAAAAGCCAACTTGGGTCTTCAATATAAACCAAATCCCCCCATAGAAAGTCGAGCTTAGAGGATTCAGTATCACATTCATATGAATTTAGTAGCTGAAAGGATGAAATCTATAGTTTATATTTTTCTCCCTATAATTCTTGTTGACTTGACATAGTGACACTCTCTCCTGACATATTATTTCCCAAAAGCTTGAAATTCTAGTGAGAGTTGTAACAGCACCTCAGTCCAACAGCTTTCTGATTGCTCCATCTTCACATAATGAATTCCCTGGGTTCTGTCCTTTGACAGCTCTTTCTCATTCCAGAGCTTTCCCTACCTCATTACTCAACATCCTATCCTATATTGTCTTTTTAAAAAAAGACCTCCCCCTCCCCAATTTCAAGTCTCAGTAGGAGCCCATGACTCATTTTTATACTCCCCAGGAACCATGAGTTTCTCAGGTGCATTTCATAAGGGAGAAAGCAAATGGTTGCTCAGACAAAAATATCTTTCAGGTGAATGCACACCAAGGCAACAGACAAGCAGCGTGAAGGAACCAGATTTACCTTTCCCATTGTTTACCTATTCCCAAATCTAATTCCCTTCCTAGGCTGTATCACCAATTCCTCCAATTCCTCTTGTTTTCCACAGTTGGCCTCTGCCTTCTTATATCCTCTTCCCTCTTAATTTTAGCATGCTTATGAGAAGCAAAATGCCCCAAAGAAATTCCTGGGGGAAAGTCCTTATACAGCTATACAGTACATAAAGAGGAGCTTGTTTGCTCAGCTTATTGAAGAGTAGATACTTTGCCAAGCTATGAAGAGCAGGAGTGTTACTACTTTATTACGGACAGCTGCTTCACACTGTTGCAAAAGTCAGTTTTGCTGAATATTTTATTTTTGGCTCATTTTTTTTCATAACTATTCTCTAAATGCTTATTCAAACCTCCAAAGAAATAGCTTAACAAATGGTATTTACCATCCACCTTTTCCTATGGGAGTCATCGTTACATTATCTTTACAGGTGTTTTCCTTATAGCAGCCCTGGTATGCAAAGTGGGGATCAGCAGTTCTCCTTTTACTTACTCTGTGGTGTCAAGTTTGTTCTGCATTCCCCATCTTCTTTCATCTCTCTTTCACTGGTAAGAAAAGTCTTTCCATTTTATTCCTAGTATATCATAGAAGGATTCATTTTCAAAGGTGGATAATTTTCTCTTGCTTGTTTTAGAATCACAGAATCAGTTTGGTTTGAAGAGACCCTCAAGATCATTGAGTCCAACCATAACCTAACTCTGGCATTAAACCATGTCCCTAAGAATCTCATCTACATGTCTTTTAAATGCCTCCAGGGATTGTGATGCCACCATTTCCCTGGGCAGCCTCTTCCAGTGCTTGACAAACTTTTCTGTGAAGAACTTTTCCCTAACATCCAATCTGAACCTTCCCTGGCACAACTTGAGGCCATTTCCTCTTATCCTATCACTTTTTACTTGGGAGAAGAGATCAACACCCTCCATGCTACAATCTCCTTTCAGGTAGTTGTAGACAGCCATAAGGTCTCCCCTCAGCCTTGTTTCCTCCAGGCTAATCCACCCCAGATCCCTCAGCTGCTCCTCATCAGACTTGTGCTCCAGACCTCTCACCAGCTTCATTGCCCTTCTCTGAACTCTCTCCAGCACCTCAATGTCTTTCTCGTAGTGAGGGGCCCAAAACTGAACACAGGATTCGAGGTGCAGCCTCACCAGTGTGGAGTACAGAGGGATGATCACTTCCCAAGTCCTGCTGGGTGGCCTTTTAAGGCCACCTGGGCACACTGCTGGCTCATGTTCAGTCAGCTGTTGACCAGCACTCCTGAGTGCTTTTCCACCAGGCAACTTTCCAGTCACTCTTCCCTGAGCCTGTAGCATTACACAGGGTTGTTGTGACCCAAGCACAGGACCTGGCACTTGGCCAGGTTTTGATGGGTCTTCCTAGTAATCACTATGTCCAGATCAACACACTATGACCTTTTTCCCCATCAAATTTCCTTGGCATTAGAAAAGAGTGATGGAGTTCCAACAAGAGCAAAAGGTACTTGGACAATTTCTTAGCTGGTATCATGAAGTCCATACCTCCAAACTAAATTCTTACAGAAGCTGAACTTACAAGGATACACTAGGGATTTATACTACAGAGAAAACCTTGATCTCCATCATTCTGTCTGAAAGCAGCAGAAATATTATCAATTTCTCCAGGCCTCATAGATGCCTTCTGAAAGGCACAAGGCTCAGCAGAAGTGTAAAAGTGGAGACTGCGGAGACCATGAAGGAGAAGGAGAGGGAGAGGGAGAGGGAGAGGGAGAGGGAGAGGGAGAGGGAGAGGGAGAGGGAGAGGGAGAGGGAGAGGGAGAGGAGGTTCTCTGTAAAAACGGTTGGAGAGAAACACTTCAGCTGCATCAGGGCAGCTGTGCTGGCTGCCTCCATCCCTGTCCTCAGAGTCCTCACAGGTGCTGGGACTGTGATGACCTGCGGGCTGATGGCACGAATGATGAATCATGGGTTGCAGCCGTTGCTGGCCAGTGACCTCCAGGTGGGAGCCCTGCCTGGGCCAGGGTCCTTCAGCGGCTACGGAAGCACAGTGCAGATGCACGTGGCAGAGGAGATGGATGAAATATATCTCATCAGAGGTGTGAGGTATGCTGTGTTCCCACGCACAGACAGTACTGCTCTGTTAAAACCTGGGTTGGATACAGCACTTTACTGCAGCAGGTTTATGAAGCACATGAGGAAGGAGGTTAGTGCTATTCCTTATATTTTGCAGACTGGGAAACTGAGGAGCAGGTGAATGACTAAGATCACCCAGAAAATGTGTGGTAGGGCCAGGAACTGAAGCCAGTTCTAACCCAGTGCCTACATATGGCTTTGGTATAAGATTATCCATTCTGGCCTGTCATGTATAAGAACAGACATTTTACAAGCAACCTTTCCTAACATTTTTTTTTTTCTATTATTATTCCTCTTAATATAATCCTGCCATTAAAACACAAGTGAATTCACAGGCATAAAACTCCATTTAAATAACACTATATTGACAGAACCTGACACAAAGCCTGGAAATTCAGAGTTATGGTTGGCATTCCCTGCTGAACTCGAGTCACTGTGCCTTTTATTTTCCACATGAGCATTAGTGTCAGCCTTAAGTGTGGATTTCCTGACATTTTTCAGCCTATGTCACAACCTTCACTTTATTTAAACACCGAATTTTTCCTGCAAATTTCTACTGAACAGGTCACCAGTGTCATTTTGCTGCTTCTAAAGTAAGATCCGGCAAATAAACTAAGAAACAATAGAAATCTTGATCCAAAAGCCTAACAAAACCTAATCCTAAATTTTCTGTCTTTATGAAGAAGAAAAAAGATGGGCTGTGGGTTTCCTTAAAAAGAGAAAAGAAAAAAAAAAACAAAGTCTTCTTGCCTTGCTCTGTTTTCACAAAGGCAGGAAGTGCAGACAGTTCAGTTATGGTCATATATCTGAGCAAATGCTGTTTATCAGATAAATCCCCTGGAAGAGCTGCCAAGGCTTCCATCAGTCCACTGAATTTTTGGCCATGATGAACCAGCTGGACAATTATAGTGCCTGATGCATGTGAAAAGGAGATGTAGAGTCAATATGAGCTGTGGAGTAATTTGTAGTGGGGAAGAACACACGCATTTTACTGTCAACATGCCACTCTCTGCCTGCCACTTGACAGGCATGTGTCCAGATATCTGGCATCATGTGCACTTGGCATGTGCCCCAGTGCTCTGCTGGGTACATATGCAGTTCGATGCAAGCAGACCTGTCTCATGAGGCCAGGACTTGGTGTGAATGGTCATACCTTCATACAGACATGCTGTCATGTGTGCCTGATGGAGACAGGCTGAAGGGTGGCAAGGACAACACCAGCAAAGAGCACACTGCCACGGGAGTGAAATTAGTCCTCTAGCCCCATCCCTGAAGGACCTGGGAAAGAAGACAGTGGGTGATCAGGCCACAGGCTGGCTGTTTGGCCCTGCAAATCTGGTTCATGAGTATGACAGATAGAAACCATCCATTCACCAGCCCTATGACATACCACTAGAGTATCTGCAGTGTCTTCTCTTTAAAGCTCCCTCATGCCAAATCCCCTAATTTGCACATTTGGTCTAATTCTACCAATTAAAAGTACCCGTATGCTGGGACTGCTCATCTGCATCTGTACAGGACTGAAGACATCAGCAGAGCTTTGCTGCTTATAGCTTCACTGAGCCCTGGCCCAAATCTGCCCCATAACCCTGAAGACTCATGAGTTGGCTTTCCCCTTCAACAGACACTGACCCAGCATAGAAAATTCTCTCTCTGTGCCAGCTAATAGTCTGGTCCAGAGAACTGGAGGGGATGGAGGAAGAGCTCAGAGCAGCGTTGGAGTCCCCTCCTCTGCTGGCAGCCCCCTTGGGGTGGGCAGCATCCCGCCTCCCCTGAATCCCAACCCTCTCCTGCCCTACTGCAGCCTTCTATGACATGCATGGGGTTTATGACTGTTACAAGAGATGGAACTGCAAGAGAGAAATCCTAAAACTTCAATCCATACTTCCAGGGTTGGATCATCCAGGTCTAAGTCACCTTCCACTAACACTGCTGTGTAAATGCAGGGCATCACCGTTCTCTTTAAATTATGCTGAATTTCACATTAGTCCTTTAAACTGCAAGTGTGCAAACAATTCCCAAGGAATTACACATGACTAGTCCTAACTAAACATAAGTATGGGCAGAGTTGGGGCCCTTGTTCTACCTTCAGCAAGCACATGTACAGCCTGCACTTGCATAGAATGCATTTGTACAGATTGACACAAGCAATTAACAATTCCTCATGGCAATCCTTTACCACATTTGCTCAGATATTGTTACTGTCAGACACCAGGGCTGATTCCCCTCTATTAAGGCCATGTCTAAATTAAAGTTGTCATTGCTCTCAGATGGTAAGTTGCAATTTTTAGCTGTTATTTCAGTTTATTAGAATTTTTCTTGTTGCATAATTCTCAGCTTCTCAAAAAAGTGGCTCTAGAAAGTAGTTCAGTGGTAGAAGACTGGGAAGACTACATCTTTATTCGTCTCAGATATAGCCTGGTATTTTAAAACAAAATACTAGATAAAGACTATTTCTATCACTTACGCAATTTCTGAAGTCTGTATGAGAAACTACAGGAGAGGTTCCAGTTCATATAATCCTCTTTGAGATAGAAAATAAGACAAGTCCTTATCACATATTTTACATAGAAGATCACTATATACTACAGCTCATTTAAGGCTTGGTAATGAAGCTGAAATGTTGAGATCAAAGTAGTATTCAAAAACATAATCTTCTTCTGTTAAGAAGAATCTGTACGTTATGCAGTGTTTGCTGGGTATGCATAAACAACCAGCTTCATGAAACCTAATCATTTAGTAGTCTTAAGACAATGCTACATTCTTATAAAACTCATCTGCAACAACTCATTTTTATAGCAGAAAGCTAAACTAACACGTCCTTAGGCCTGATCACTGAAAGGTCTATTCTCAGTTTGAGATCGCATTCTGCCTTATACAAAGAGGAAAAAGAAAAAAAAAAAAGCCAAAAAAAGAAAAGCACACCCCCAGACTAAGGACAGAATACGCTTGAACATATGAATGTCTATGACACATCTCAGTATGGGGAACCTTATGACTATTGACATGATCCAGAAGGCAAATAGGCCAAGTACTTTGCATCTCAGTTGTTTTGGTGCAGGAGAGGCGTGCAAGGCTGCTGGCACTGGAGTTTTCCCTGGGGTTTGCAGCCACACTTGCTTCCCCAGTGCCAGACCAGCATAGCCCAGAGCTGGCCTGGCACTGCTGACAACTGTGAGAAGTTCCAGGGAACAAGCAGCCATTGCCAGAACCATACACGTAGCACATTTTTGCAGGATGTCAAGACTTTATTCACTCTGGACTGAGCCAGGGATCTCAGTTCCTAACTCCCATCTGCTGGGTGAGGAAGCAGGCCGTGATCATGGCCTCTTCCCCAGGATGGTTAATATAGGATTTAATGACATTATCAACTTCACATCTCTGTGAGTACTCAAACACAACTGTATACAGTCTTTTTTTTTTTTTTTTTCTGGTATGGCTTTCTGTTCTTTTTTATAAGCAGTTAAAAAGGGGTAAGATGCTTTCACAGCATGAACATACAACTATACATAATCAAGCAGCTCACTGAACTCCTTTCCTCACACAGAGGTCCTGAAGACAGGGCAAGCACAGGAACAAAAATCCAAAGCCCAGCTCATTTTTCCAGCGGGGAAGTGCACAGTGCTGTGCATGCATATCCTGCATTGCACAATGGTGGCTCCTGATTGAACGCAACAGGAATGAGAAGGGAGGCTGTGCAGGAGTGAGCCTTCTCGCCTTGAAACGCTGCCTTAAGAAGTCATGTTTGGGTTCAAGCGTCTGTAAGGGCTATGAAGCCACCAGCCAGGAAGCAGATAATGCTTATCAGTTGAATTCAAACCACCTGCAGGGACTGGGTGGGAGTGAAGCCTGTGCACCCCCAGGCCCAGCTCCAGCTGCCCCCCAGCACCCATGCAGGTCCTCTCACATCAGAAGACCCATTGGTACCCAGCAAGGGAGGCTCCAAACCATAGGCTGGGAAAAGAAAAAGGGACAGAAGGTTTTAAATCTGCAGGGTAGTCTTTTCCTCAGTACATAACGTTGCGAAATCCAGTTTCATGCTTTTGAGATTAGTAAGCCATATGCAGTGCTTGTTCCTAAAATTACATCAGAAAGACTCAAGGACACGATACATAAACATGCATGCTAGAACGTAGAGGCTGTTCCCAAAAAGGTAAAAAAAAAAAAAAATTTAAAAGTCAATTTTTTCTCAAATCCAGAAACTTTGACATCACATGTATGCATAAGAGATTAAGCGAAGTGCCAAAAGTAACAGTTTCAATTGGATTTCATTACTCTGTGATGAGGTTGTCCTCTGTTATTTTTGGTATAGCTCTTAATGACCTGAGCAACTAACCATGCCAGTCTAATAAGCGTTTGCTTTAAAGTCTTTCTCTAATTTAGAAAAAAATACTTTAAAAATAAATCATAATTCATCCTGAAGAAGGAGTGACGTGAAGCACTCGGTTACAGAACAGAACTTTCTTTTTGTGTTCACATTTGTGTGGATAAGAGGGTCATGATGGTGACCTCCCTAATGTTTCCCTTTTTTCCTTTTCTTTTTTGACTCTGGATTTCCGCGAAACATGACCTGTTCTTTTAATGGTCTGGAACTAGAAGTTTCAGGGGATGGAGGTGAAGAAAATGGGAGAGAGGAAAAATAATTTCACACTTAATACCTGATAGGGTGGGTCATTTTTGCAGAATGGAATATGATGATTTTTTAAAATTTCTTCACTGAGTCAAATACATTTGTCCCATGTTCCTTACACCTCATTCAGCCATGAATGTCTCCTTTCTTCACATACACTGGAGAAAGATGTCTTCACTTTGGAAAAGACTAAGTTAGACAAATAAGAAGGAGATTCTCCAAACATGAAATAGCTTAACAAAAATGGCATATTTCATAACAGAAATGAAAAATCAAAAAGACCTCTCCATGTCTCTGCATGAATTCTTTGTCTAAATGAGTGCCACATGTCAGGGCTTCTCATGGAGAAAGGGGAATTTTTCTTTCTGAATCTCACATATGGTACACAGTCTAAATCAGATGGAGATAAAAAAGCAACCAGACTATGCACGGTTTCATTATGTGGGCTCTTAGGATATTAATGTTGCCTGTTTATCAGAAAAAGCAATATTTTATAAAAATGCAGAAAATACTCAGTTTATAGCAACTAGGCCCACTCTTCGCTTTCTCGCTGAAATTATTAGTGGTGAGGTAGAATGTAATCTCGTTAAAGCTTGCTTTAATTCCACTTCAGATGCTTTTCCACATGCAGCAAGTGATAGGCATCACGAGATTTGAAAATCCATAAAGAATTTGTTTTCAGTACCTCAGAAACCTTGTCATTCTCAAGGGCATGGAAGACCTTCTGATGCATCAATGCAATGATGCTACTCTTCAACCGGAGGCACTGAATGCAGGACCTCAGTTGCAAAAGACAGCAGAATTAGGTCCCAGGTCTCCCTGTTTATCTCCTTAAACAGCTGCTCCACAGAGTCCTGAAAGTTCTTGGTGGGCCTAAATCCTCTGTTTAAAAATATTGTTTATTCTTTTTTAAGCAGGGTTTGAGAAGCAAGACTGTATAACTAAGAGTTTATTACCTTAAAATACCCACAAATAATGACATGAATATATATCTTTCTGAAATAAAATTCATTCTGATATTCCTTCAGAACTAACCATATTACAAAAAAATAATATTACTTTGTTTAACAAATCACTTTTTCTACTTATCCTGCCTTTCAGTCTTCCAGGAATAGCCTGGCGTGTGCTCAGGTGTCTGTTATAAATGGAGATTAATAAAGCTTATGTTTTAAAGGAGTTTAATAAAGTCCAGAACAAATTAAACCAGAAGTAGCACAACAAAAAGCCTATTAATATTGCTACACCAGGGACCTCTCAAAGGAACATAGCTTTGGTGTATTCCAAGTTTCATCTCACACAGTACCTTGAACAGGATGTGGATTGAGAAAGTTTCACAATGCATCTGATTCTCAGTAAATCATTTGTTAACTTTTGGGTTAGCTTTCACTGAAATTGTCAAGTGATTATTGTTCCAAGTTTCATTTCTGGAGCATTTTATTCCCTTATTAGATGTGTATTTCAAGACACACAATGACACACACTGGGTTTTGTTTGATCTACCTCTACAGTGTCAGTTACTAAATTTAATTATTCTAATAATAACCCTCACAGTTAGAAAAGTTTTCTGCCCCTGTGCAGTACTCATACCCTCTTTGACCACCCCAAATAATTCCTTTTACTGTGAAAATGTGATATTACTTTCAAGTCAGTCATTTGTTACTTTGGGAGTCAAAGAATAGAGTAAGATGTAGAATACATCCCGGGGATGAGAAAAAGGAGGAGTAATTTGGCCATGTACTTTCTAATTATCTATTAATATTTAGGGCACTTCACTGAATTTGAGATGAAGAACAATTATGTGAATCAAAGTGCTGAGCTCGTTAGCTGCTTAGTTTGCATTTTCGAAGAGCTGAATATATTTATTAAAATTTAATTAAAGTTCAAAACAATAAAAGATAGAAAATAACTTTTGAACATGAGTAATCATTCACAAATAGGAACAATCATGTAAAGGAAGCAAAGGCAAATATGTCTATATCATACAGTTAATTTACTAACTCAGCAAAAAAAAAATCCCATGCATAACAGGAGCTGAATTAAGTTGGCTGGCTATTTACGATTAGGTATCTGGGGCTAAAGCCACAAATGGGTGTAGGTATGGGGACTCTTCCTTTTGCCATAGCTAACTTTTGGGTCCAGTGTTAAGTCCACTGTACTGACAAGCCTGAGTTACCCGCCTTACATCCGTCTCACCATGAGCAGGAAACCGGGCAGCATTCAGCAAGGCTCACAGGGCAGCATGAAGGACACCCATGGAGAAAACATAGGTTAAGGAAGGAGGTAGCACATCTGCTGTCCTGTCTCTCTCCTCAACCTAGCAGCACTGAATTAGGCACCTATGTGAAACTAGTCTTCAATTTCTTGTACCACCCACAGTTTCTGTCTCTGTGTGCACAACAGGCTTATGGTTAGTCTTGAATCACAGCTGGAAGAAGCATCAGCACAGCTCATATACAAGAACCTGAGCAGGAGTCTCTTTTCCTGGGTGTTAAGATACATCCTAAATTGGAGACTGATGTTCTTCACACCTCTTAAAGCTGGGACACTATACAGTCCAACACAGAAAATACACAAAGGCTGGTGAGATAGAATAAGTAAGACAATGTATTACTTGTGACTTAACAGTGAGGGCAGTCTTGCTGGAAGAGGAAAGACATGGATGAAGGACACATAAGCTTACATAATACAAATTTTTATCCTATTATGTTTGCACACAAAGAACAATATATATCTACCTTTTATTGACTTTCACCTCTCCTCTTGGAGGCCCTTCTCATCTCCCCATTCATTCTCTGTGAATTCTAGGGAATTTTACTATCCTTTGGTATGTCATGCTTTTCGTAACCTTCACTCAGCCTCTCTGGACTTATGTTCCTGTCATCATTGTTGCTGTTTGAATGAGTCAGACAAGTCACTCACTCCAGTTGTTCCTTTCTTTGATCCTCTCACGTGGCCTTCTTGCCTGAATTGGAGCATCCAGCTCAGTGGCTCCCCAGTCCAGCTCTTTGCACAAAGCTGTAGCATGCAACTATGGACCAACTGTGAGCTGTTAGAAAGCACACAGTGTATATTTAATTCCTTTGCTGTTAGGGTCAAACTTTATCCAAATACCACTTTCAGCAAAAACACTCCTCCTGGAAATCATTCTTATGTGAAACTAAAGACCCTGTTCTGCCATGCTTTCTTCTTTCAACAAAGAAAATTATAGTATGATAGGAAATAAGTTGGAAGAGATGTCAAAAGATTATTTGAAGAGATATCAAAAAAATCCCAAAACTTTTCTCCTTGACACAATCTGGAATCAGTTCCACCTGAGCTAATCCTTATAGGATGTGTGTGCAACCTATTCTTAAACATCTCCAGTATAGAAATTCTGTAGATTTTGTCAACATTGTATGTAAGACCTCAGTTATCTTTACAGCTGGGAAGTTATTCTGAATGTATCACTTCAATCACTCTGGAGTACAGTTTATTCTTTTTCCCCTTCTAGATATGTTTTATGTGTTTAAACACTATTATTGTGTCTCTCCTCAGTCTCATTTTCCAGATAAACAAACTCAGGTTTTTCCAGTCTTTCCTATATCTCAGGTTTCCTAGACTAGTCTGGGTCCTTCTCAATTGTTTTATGTCTTTCTTGGCATACAGTACCCAAAATGGTTCACAACTCTCCAGCTGAGGACTTGAGAGAGGAAAGATGGAGTGAAGAATTATTTCAAATAGGCCCACCAAAGTGAATATGACTCATTCCACAGTGAAGAGTGGGTCATAGTGAGTGAGGCTGGCACAACCACAGTAAGATTTTCAAAAGTTCTTAGTATTTTTTTTTACAACAATGGTAGAAGTTTTGTTACTTTTTGAATATCGGATCCTTCGAATGCATGTTAGGAGCATTATGTAGAATGAAACTGTCATTTGCAATGGATATCCCTGGGTAAGGGACGGCCAAAGGCTGATGTCAGCTCTTATATCTGATACTACTAATCATTGAATGCACTCCTATAATTTTTAGTTGGAGGATGAATTTCAGTCTTGATCCTGCAAAAGACAGTATACACCATCTAAGCCATATTTATGCATAGTATTAAGGGGGGCCCTCTGTAATGGAATTACTTTCTGCTATGTAAGAAAACAGATGACTTTATAACGTGGAAGGGAAGACTGAAAAAATTTGGGGGTTCCCAGAAGCTATAAAAAATTTTTACTTTGAATATCATTTTAGCCAAAAATAGTTCTTGTAGGAAAAAAAAGTTCTCTCTTTGTCTAACACTTTCCAAAATGGAATAAAACCTTTAAATGCACTAAAAGTTTTTATACCATGGTATTCTACAAGGTTTTAAATTATAGGTTCTTGATTCTTCCATCCATAAACAGTAGCCAAATATAATAGTGTAGGGAATATAATGCCAGTTTAGCAGGTTTGGAAATAATGTTGTCGTGTTTCTTAATACAGAGCACTTTCACATGCTCCCTTCTGTGTGACTTTCAAGAATGGTGACGTGGCAATGTACAGTTGGCAAGGTACTCTCCATGACAACAGTTAATTAGTAAATAAATGATCCCAGGCCCATTTCCACTGAGTTCCAGTTGTAATAGCACAGTATGTAGGTTTAAGCTCCAAGCTGACTGATTCTAATAGTTATAAATGAAATGTTGCTTTGCTTTGATATGTACTTTATTTTCTTCCCTTGACAAGCAAAGGACCCAGGATCCAGATATAGTTCTGGTCTACAGAGCAGGGATTCTAAACTGTAGCAACAGCTAGAAGAACCTGTTGAGATGGTAAAACAATTTATACATTTACAAACCCTTTCAGAGCACCAACTGAAGCTGTTTATTCACAGAAGATCTATATAATGAGCCGGGACTGTCCCCCTGCCCCAGCCTGTGTTAAAGCTACATGGAGAAGACTCCTGCACATCCTGATCCTGACATCAAGCACAAGAAGTTCTAGGAGCTCACACAGCGATTCACCACATCAAACAGTCATTTCTAGCAGAATTTGCACTTTCCTCTTTGACTTTGCCTTCAGGCAGAGTAGGAGCACTCACATGGCCAGTTACAAATGGGAGACAATTTAAGAAGTTGGTACTTTTCAATAACAGCCAAGAGAGATCTCTTAATGCAACAGTATGGGAGGATTCAGCCAGCACAATTCACTGGACACTGGCACAAATTTTGTGTTTTGCAATGATGATGAATGTACACTGTCATGTCAGTTAGCGAGCACAACCTCCGGAAGAACGGCTCACCTGTCAGTCTGGGATCAAAAGTCCCCGTTGGACTCCCTGCTCTACTAAAAGGCCTCTGCATGACCTGGGCAAGCCATCAACACTCACCTTGCCCCACAGAACCTGTCTGTCTCTCTCTCTCTCCATCTTCCACCATTCTCTATGTGGGGACTATCTTTTGCACCATGCTGATACAAGTATACGGTATGTATACCAATGCTGATACAAGCCTTCTATTTTAATGTCTTAAATGGCAAAATCCCCTGCAATTTATAAATGAAAGTAGCTAGTGGCTCTTTTTAAAAATTGCTAAGCACATTATCTAGGTTAATTGAGCTTCATCATAGATTCTAGGTCAAGATTTACACCAGCTGAGGGAATTCATATGTCTCTTTCCTGTCTTGTTTCTCAGGTCTCTAATAAGGGACAAATGTATGCTTCAGCCTTAGGATACTTCTGTTAAAGCCAACAGCAAGGTACAAATGCCTTAAAAAGCAGACTTGATTACTTTGTGTGTTCACTGAACCAGCTGGTTGGTCAAATCTGTATGCTGAGCATTGCTACCATCTCCTAAATAATGAACTTAATAACAGGGAGACCAAAATTTCTGTTGCTGTACATCAGCAGAACATAAAGGAACTCAATGAAAATTCATACCCCCTGTGAATCTGATCCAAAATACAGCATTTTCCACATGTACCAGCCTGGAGACTGGCTGAAAAATAAGATCCCCTACATTCATACACAGAACTCCTATGGGTGCCAGTAGGAAGGTCCAGGACAGTATAAATATTTTACACACATGCTAGTATATCCTGTGTTTGTAGAAGAAAATGTTTATTTAATTTAAAGTAAATGCATGTAGTGGGTCACATCCTCAACCTGACTACACTGGCTTCTCTGCCAGAACCAGGTCATTTTATGATGCTGAAGGACTGAACAACTTGGATGCTAAAAACCACAGAGAAGCATGAGAATATTTTAAGATTCATAATGTATAAAAATACTTCTACCTTTTATATGTTCTGTAACAATCATTGCCGCAGCATATTAGAAAGGATAAAAGGAAGACAGTAGCATAGACACTTCCACAGTCTGCTTAACATGAAATAGAAACTCATGATCATAGAGTCACATTCCTATACTTGTTGGAAAAGGGTATTTTTAGGATAGGGGAGAAATTTAAATACTCCATAGATGTTTTCCATAAGAGAAGATGTATGTATAGTAAACTTTGTTGTAAGAAAGTCACTTAGATAATCTTCTGACTCTTGTCAGCTACTACTCTTATGAAAAGTGTGAAAAATCCACCTATTGCTACCTTTTCTGCTATTCCTTGCTGTTGAATTTTCTAATAACATACAGTGACAGTGTGTTTCCCCTCCTTATGATAAGGTCAGTCGAGTAAATGTAACTGTGTTTTCTTTTTCTTAAAAAAAAAAAAAAAAAGTATATTTTGTCATTTTTACTGGGCAATTTCACTGAAAAGGATTATTTCCTGAGTCACAGTTTAAAAAATAAATAAATAAAAAGTCTTAGCCAAACTTCTCTGGACTTCATTGTACCAAAAATCACACTAACTACTTCACAAGATCTCTCTTCTATCTCCAATGGCCAAAATTTCATTCTCTTGAGTTGATTTCAAAGGTACAGTGTTACTTTGTTACAGCGCTCCTTCATCTGTATGAAAAGTAGGTGCAACCAAGTAAAATCTGAAAGACTGTCAATAACTATAATCTCCAGCATAGTTTCAAGCAATGGTTCGCTTTGGTTTGTACTGTCACCCAGTATTAATCTCCAAGGACAGAAAACATGCAAAGGATGCAAAAATACTGTTTTCAGATTAGAAAAGTTGTCTTTTAGTCTGATCTCTTCCCTAACCCTGGCCATGAGTTTTTGCAATGTAAGCTCCTGCTTCAAGACCAGCAGCTGTTTGACCAGGGTGTATCTTTAGAAAAACAGTTGTGATATTAATCATGTCAGTCAAGCCAGTAGTCCTCTGATAGAGAATGCAAAAATGTAATTAATCCCTGCTACCAGATATCCACAGTTAAAACACAGGCCTTATTTCTACCTGATATGTGTTTGTCTTTAACTTCAAGCCATCGGGTGTTGCCATAACTTTCTTCACAAGACTGAAGAGTCCACTGTTGATGACTCAAATTGCTTATGTAGGTATTTCAGAGTATCATCAAGTGGCTCTTTAACCTTTGGTTTGGAAATAATCCCTGCATCTCCTTTATTATAGAATTTCTTCTGCAGTGCTGTTTTCATCTGAAACCATACAGCTTACCTACAGCCTTCTTGCTTGTGAATATTAGAACTGGACGCGGGATTGCTGTAGCAGCGTTCCTCCACCAAACACAGAGGTAATACAACCATTCAGTTTGCAGTCCTATATCACCATTCAAATACTTTGGTTTATCTCTTGTAGTCAAACATTTAAATGAGAACCATAGCCAGGAATTAGCTGGGCTCGTTTGGAGAGCTTTAAACTAGGCTTGAAAGGGGATGGGGTTGTAGCTGGGCTTGTCCCAGTGGGGCAGCATTCTGAAACTGATGAGGACCGGGTGGCCTCCTATGCCCCTAGGGAGAAATTGGTGTGCTCTGCTCGCTCCCTGAAATGCCTGTACACCAATGCGCGCAGCATGGGGAATAAGCAGGAGGAGTTAGAATCCTGTGTTCGGTCGGGAGATTATGATCTGGTGGCAATTACGGAAACATGGTGGGACAGTTCACATGACTGGAATGTGGTCATGGAAGGCTATGCCCTTTTCAGGAAAGACAGGCCAGCCAGGCGTGGTGGTGGAGTTGTTCTCTATGTGAGAGAGCAACTACAATGTACTAAATTCTTCCCAGGAGTGGATGACGAGTGAGTTGAGAGTGTATGGGTCAGGATCAAGGGGCAGGCTGGCAGGGGTGACACTGTTGTGGGTGTCTGTTACAGGCCACCAGATCAGGCTGAGGAAGTTGATGAGGCCTTCTATGGGCAGTTGAGAGTGGCCTCACAGTCACAGGCCCTGGTTGTTGTGGGGGATTTTAACTTCCCTGATGTTTGCTGGAAGGACCATTCAGTCAGCCAGCCACAGTCCAGGAGATTCCTCCAGTGCATTGATGATAACTTCCCCATGCAGATGGTGGAGGAGCCGACTAGGAGAGGTGCACTGCTGGATCTCATCGTCACTAACAAGGAGGGTCTGGTCGAAACAGTAAAGGTTGAGGGCTGCCTGGGTTGCAGTGACCACGAGATGGTGGAGTTCAGCATCTTGGGTGGCAGGAACAGAATAGCAAGTAGAATTGCAACCCTGGACTTCAGCAGGGCTAACTTTGGCCTTTTCAAGCAACTGCTGAGGGAAATCCCATGGGCAAGACTGCTTGAAGGAAAAGGGGCCCAAGATAGCTGGATTGCATTCAGAGATTGCTTCTTCCACGCTCAGGATCAGAGCATCCCCACACACAGGAAGTCAAGGAAGGGAGCCAGGAGGCCTGCGTGGTTGAATAGGGATCTGTTGGGTATGCTCAAGCAGAAGAGGAGAGTTTACAGGTCATGGAAGCAGGGGCTGGCCACTTGGGAGGAATATAAGGCTGCTGTTAGAGGATGTAGGAAGGCAGCTAGGATAGCCAAGGCCTCCTTAGAATTACAGCTGGCGAGAGGGGTCAAGGACAGCAAAAAGAACTTTTTTAAATACATAGCAGATAAAACTAATACCAGAGGCAATGTAGGGCCACTGATGAACGGGGTGGGTGCCCTGGTGGCAGAAGATACAGAGAAGGCAGAATTACTGAATGCCTTCTTTGTCTCTGTCTACTCTGCCGGAGGCAGTCCTGGGGAGCCCTGTACCCCTGAGACCCCAGATGAAGCCAGGTCAATGGAGAAGTTTGCTTTAGTCGATGAGGACTGGGTTAGGGAGCAATTAAATAGTCTGGACATCCATAAATCCATGGGTCCGCATGGGATGCATCCGCGGGTGCTGAGGGAGCTGGCTGAAGTCATTGCTGGACCACTCTCCATCATCTTTGCCAAGTCTTGGGAAACGGGGGAGGTGCCCAAGGATTGGAGGAAAGCAAATGTCACTCCAGTCTTCAAAAAGGGCAAGAAGGAGGACCCGGGTAATTATAGACCGGTCAGCCTCACCTCTGTCCCTGGGAAAGTAATGGAACAGCTTGTCCTTTGTGCCATCTCAAGGCATATCAAGGATAGGAGGGTTATTAGGGGCAGTCAGCATGGCTTTACCAAGGGTAAGTCATGCTTAACCAACCTCATAGCCTTTTATGAGAATGTAACAAGGCGGATGGATGATGGCAGAGCGGTGGATGTGGTCTACCTTGACTTCAGTAAAGCGTTTGACACAGTCTCCCACAGCATCCTCACAGCTAAGTTGAGGAGGTGTGGTCTAGACAATAGAGTAGTGAGGTGGGTTGCAAACTGGCTTAAGGAGAGAAGCCAGAGAGTGGTAGTCAATGGTGTGGAGTCTAGTTGGAGGCCAGTATCTAGTGGAGTGCCTCGGGGGTCAGTATTGGGGCCAATATTATTCAATATATTCATTAACGATTTGGATGAGGCAATAGAGTGTACTATCAGCAAGTTTGCTGATGACACTAAGCTGGGAGGGGTGGCTGACACGCCAGAAGGCTGTGCTGCCATCCAGAGGGACCTGGACAGGCTGGAGAGTTGGGCGGGGAATAACCTAATGAAATTTAACAAGGGAAAGTGTAGAGTCCTGCATCTGGGCAGGAACAACCCCAGGTTCCAGTATAGGTTGGGAAATTACATATTAGAGAGCAGTGTAGGGGAAAGGGACCTGGGGGTCCTGGTGGACAACAGGATGACCATGAGCCAGCACTGTACCCTTGTGGCTAGGAAGGCCAATGGCATCCTGGGGTGTATTAGAAGGGGGGTGGTTAGTAGGTCGAGAGAGGTCCTCCTTCCCCTCTACTCCGCCCTGGTGAGACCACATCTGGAATATTGTGTCCAGTTCTGGGCCCCTCAGTTCCAGAAGGACAGGGAACTGCTGGAGAGGGTCCAGCGTAGGGCAACGAAGATGATTAAGGGAGTGGAGCACCTCCCTTATGAAGAAAGGCTGAGGGAGCTGAGTCTCTTTAGTTTGGAGAAGAGGAGACTAAGGGGGGACCTCATTAATGTTTATAAATATATAAAGGGTGAGTGCCATGAGGATGGAGCCAGGCTCTTCTCGGTGGCAAACAATGATAGGACAAGGGGTAATGAGATCAAGCTGGAACACAAGAGGTTCCGCTTAAATTTGAGAAGAAACTTCTTCTCAGTGAGGGTAACAGAGCACTGGAACAGGCTGCCCAGGGAGGTTGTGGAGTCTCCTTCTCTGGAGACATCCAAAACCCACCTGGACATGTTCCTGTGCGACCTCACCTAGGCGTTCCTGCTCCAGCAGGGGGATTGGACTAGATGATCTTTTGAGGTCCCTTCCAATCCCAAACATACTGTGATACTGTGAAAACACAACTTATTTTACATTTTTTCTTTCTTTCCAAGATAAACCATTCATCCTCTGCCTTTCTACAAGAGTGACATATGTTTCTTGATGTATGACCTTAAATACAGTTGGAACTAAAAAACATGACCTGTCTTTATAATTCATCATTCCCACCTGTTTTTTTGTCACGAACAGTAATTATTAGCCCGAAATGCATAAGGCTCTTTGCAAACCATTGATGAAATTGTTAATGTTAATGTTAATGAACCTTCATGGGAACATTGTCATGCAGTAATGATTTCCCATTTCAATTTATATCTGAGCTCTATGACGTAATGAAGTCTTCATCTATTTCACATCTGAAATATTAGTTTTGATTCAGTCTGTCTTATTAATAATCACTATGCCATGTGATCCCATGTCAAATGGCTTACACAAGTCTAGCTGTATTCCATTAACATTTATTCATTCCACTAACCTTTATTCAGGGCCGAAGAAAGAAAGCTATAGACAGACTGGATCACTAACAAGAAATAGTTTCACAAAAGCCAGTAGGCTGACATGTACTTTCCATCCCAGGGAACTCTTTACCTGCCATGCTGGAATCTAAGTTTAAGGTCAACTTTTGGACTTAAACTCTGGCTGTCAGTCTGGATTCACTTGCTTTGAGCAAGGAAGGGACACCTCTGTCATTCAGTGTCCATTCTATCAGTTTATCCGTTTTCAACCATATTATCAAACATTTTTGTATTAACCAATTTTTTGGAACTTCCATTGAGTGTTTGCTATGGCTGAAGATACTTGGTGTAATTTTATACAAAAGGTATAAACAACAGGTAAAATAATTGTACAAAATATTAGTTTTTCTTCCAGTATTGCTGGTAGCGGTGACTCATTTGTAAATGAGAGAAGAGATGGGGAAGGGTCAAAATGGAGATTGTCACCATGATTTATAGCCAGACTCTACTTTATATCTTTTCTCACTCTTTGCTGAGTTTTGTCAAATTTATCAAGGTAGTACCATAGAGATTTACTTTTCAGACAGTGCCACTTCATGGAATAATACTTGGATAGTAAAAAAAAAATTGATTCAGTTAGCCATATAACAAGAGAACTTGGACAAACATAGTTTGCCCACTTCTCATTTAGGCAATAGAGAAACACACAACCCAGCTTGAAAGTTTCTACCAGTAAACTTACCCACTTCTTTATGTATCACAATATTATTGATCCAAATTTTGCAAGGAGTTCTTCTGAAATCACAGAGGAAACCCATTTAGTGGCAGTTTCTGCATTGCATCTTTGCAGCAGGGCTGTTTTCCCAGCAGATGTTGCTGCACAGTGTGAAGAAGATCCATCCAGCAATGCCACGGTAGTGTAGGGACATTGCATTCCTCAGCATCACAGCAGGAGGTATCATTTTTGCAAAGCATCAGGCAGTAGCAGTGTGCCCTACACAGCTGGCTACAATTCTTCTACGGGAGCATACTGACAACCAGCATGGGTTCAGCAGCTGTACTCTCAGGGACCAGTGCAGCACAAAGTAGTCTTAGGCCTGGAAGAGTTCAGAGGTGAATTTTCCCTCTCCTGTTCAAACTGCATGATGAGCAGATCAGCCAGACCCTGGGAGCTGATATTGTGTGCACATTTATTCAGTCTCCTTTGTATCTCTTACTTCCCAAGTCTCTCCACCCTATCCCTGAGACATGTCTTTGTTAATAGGATTTATTAAGAGATTCAGGTGCCAAAGCCACTCAGCGATTTGGTCATCTTGTTGATGTTCTCAAGCTCTCAACACCATTAAAAGAAATACACAAAGAAGTATTATTTCAAAATCTGAACCCTTAGTCTCTGAAATAAATAAAATGCTGCAGAGAAAGTTTAACAAAAAAGAAAAAAGCAAAAGCAACACGAGGAACAGAGTAACTCATGGAGCACTGAACTCCTTTCAGATGAACTACAGTTCTTTGGAAAAGAGAACAGAGATGTAGTCATACAGGCATCCCAGAAGAGTCAGGATCCACACCCACAACTGGAAGTGTCTGTCACCTACAGGTCATGCAGGAGTGCAGACATCCATAGAGATTAGTAAGCATTAAGGTGAAGGAGAATTTTGTATGATTTTTTAAAGTTAAAAACTGTGCAGAGCTCATTATCAGATTAATGTTTTATTGAGAGAGATCTAGTTTATCAGTCTAATATATTATGGTTTATCCCTAATTTCTCTGTCATAGTGCTGTGTTAAAAATCATGTGCTATGCATACAGTAGGATTATAGTTCACAATGCTCAATTTCACCCTTCATATATACATCTGTGTTGTTTCATGAAGAATATGCTGAATTCAAGACAGTGCTAGTCAAAGTATACAGCATGCCTGGGAATGCTCAGGGCAGTGAAGTTCGAAAAGTGGCAAGAATTTACTCTGTCAGGTTCTTGAGAGGTCTTGCAAATAAGGTAATGGTGTTACCAGCTTCAGCTGCCTCCACCATCTCTCTGACCATCTCTGCAGAGCAGAGCTGCTGGGCTTTAGCTGCCTCAATTTACCCATCTGCAATAACAGCATACTTGTGCAACCACAATTAACATCCACATGGGTTTATGGAGAGTATTTGAACGTGGAAAAGAGCAGCTTGTGGGAAGGAGATCCAGAATTGATCCTGCCATGATCTGATTCTGAAATTATCCCGAGCAGAATAACAGTCTAATGTCCAAGGTCCTGACGTAATGGCTAGATTATGGTTAAAACACCAAACTTTTCCTCTGCAGGTACAGACGATTGGTCTCACAGCCTAATTCTAACAGCTTAGCATCCTTGAATTTCACACGCACAGTTAAGAGTGCTGAAACATGCTGGCCTCTCTCCACCCCTTGAAAAATGGTTACTGAACACCTGAACCTTACTTAGAGTATTAAGGTACGGAGGAAGAAAGAGAAATGTGGGTAACACTAGGCAAGGATTTAGTTTTGCAGTTGGAAATTAATTCTCTTTTTTGGTGTTCAGGGAGCCTTGAGAGCACCCCGTGAGCACACACCTATTGAACAGAGAGACACCCTTCAGAGTGGAAAAACAGATGCATGAACAAGTCCTCCTCACATCTGTCTGTGAGACCTGCCCAGGCTCTCTGAAACCTGCCTGTGTTCAGTGACCATCTCCCCGTGGCTGAGCTTGGCAGTCCCTGGTGAGGAGGCAGGAGAAGGGAAGAGCCATCACTTCCAGCTTTTCACACAGCTGCAGTCCCCGCGTGCTGTGACTGCAGAGACAGGCAGCTCCAGGGACCCAGCAGAGACAAGGCACCCCTGAAGATGTGGCTGGCACCCATTAGGCAAGCCCAGCAGATGTACCAGCTTCAGGAAACACAGAAAGCCCTTGCATAATGGAGGTTCCACGGTCAACAACATATCCACCTGCCTGCCCCCATCAATGCCTTCTTTTGCTGTCCCTCCTTGCTCTTGTCAGTCCTGGTGAAACGCCTCTGCAAGCTGTGATGGCTGCAAATGGTCAGGGAGAGCTGGGAGGGATGGGACAAAATTTTCCTGGGCATCAGGAGGTTGCAGGAAAAAAAAAAAAAAAAATAAAAAGGTATTTTATGCTCCTTTTACTACCAGACCCCATGGAAACTGCCCTGAGCTCCTGTCTCCTTCCTCCCCCATCATCTTGGCAGCCCCCCCTGTGCTGTCAGGCACAAGCAAATCCTCCATTAGTTAGAGGAAAAACAGTCAGAGGTACTTGCTATGGATTTATTCAGTATAGCTTGTAGCCATATTTTGAAATGTGAGATCAATGGCACTGTAGATATACTACTATTTTTTTTTAAGGAACAGATTCATTTTCACACTTGGCATGCAATTAAACATCAGAAGCAGAATATTTAAAGGCCAGCACATTTCATGCTGGGAGAGCACTGTACAGCTACCCCCTAATTACATGCAATAGAGACCACAGCAAGGCATATACAGTGTGTGATAGTTTGATTAAAGTGAATACCGTGGCAAATAAACCAAATGCCTAAAATGGTAAATATTACCTAAGCTAAACACACAAAAAAAAAGGAATGCAGAAAGCAGATCTGACAAGTTCTTGAACAATGTTTCAGCTTCTCATGGCTTGAAATCATTTTCTCATGTTGGGACTGTTATTTGCTCTAAAGTGATTCTTATGTGAGGGCAAATTCACTGTAACCTTTCCCACACGCCTGCTCTGCAGCATGTACGTGGCTTAAAGAGAAACTTCCACGCTCTGGAAAGCTCACCAGCACACCATCATTAACTGCAAATTTCCTTCACCTTCCTCATGCTTCTCTCTCAGAAGCATACCTCAGTCTCCTCAGAGGTGTTAATTACCCGCACTAGTTGTGTCCAAGATGAAGCTATTTTCTCTTGCAAGACCATTTTCTCTCCTCAGCTGAGTTTTCACAGACAACTGCAGGAACAGGGGCTGCATGTCACCCATGAAGGTACATTTACATAGTGATACAGACCCTCGCTTCTCTGCTCTGAGCTGGGCAGGAGCCAGTTGCATCCCAAAAGCCGGACAGCTCTGTAGGCACAGGATTGTTCCAGAACAAGTCTTCCATGTGGCCACTGTTGTACCTGACCAGTCCCAGGGTACAGCACAGCAAGCCTACATCTCTTTTGCCCTATGTATGGCCTAAGCAGAAGCAGAACGGGTTTCTCAAGGTCCCTACCTATAAGGGGCACTTGAGCAGCATGTTACTTTGGCACGTTGAAGTCCATTCCCCTGTGAGCACTCAGCCGGTCCCCTGCACCAGACCCCACAAGGGATCGGTCATGCCATATTCATTCATATATGCTCTGGGACAACTTCCCACCACAGGGGTACACATAAAATAGATTACATCTGCAACTCACAATGCAATTGCCTTTCACTTTTGCATAAAGCGTGCAAGGCGATGAGGAAATGCTGTGTGCTCTCACCCAAAGGACCCACACTTCAGACTGAGACAATCTGGCAGTGTGACCTAGGCTTACAGAAATCTTCTGAAATCTCTTTCTTCTATTCTGAATTCATTCTTTCCAACATAATCAGAGTCTTTCTATCCCCTCCTCCTCCCACCCCTGCACCTAAAGCGGCTCTTTCCTTCTGGCTTCCAAGAGCTCCCCTCTCCAAGCTATATTTTATCAGGGGAGTCTCAGTTTTGGCACGTTTTCTTCTGGACTCAGCTGGCTGATGTCTTCCTATCCCATGCATTCCTCAGGTCAAAGGTATATCCCAAAATGTACTCACTCCCTCTAACCCAAGGGAAGCATTGGAAATTGTCAGATTTGAGGACAGCAGCTGGATCGGCAAAGACAGCCAAGACTGTAGAGTCCACATGATTAATTTCAGGGAGGTTCTTATTGAAATCATGTTAGTTTTCAAAAAAAAAAAAAAAAAAGGCAGGGATAGAGCTCAAAATTTGGGCTTAGGTTCATGGTAGTTGCTATTTTTATTGAAGTAGTTTGCCCATCCCTGGTGGATCTGTGCTATCACAATCATTTCTACGCTGGTAACAGCCTGCAATGTCAGAAGCACAGAAGTATGATTTCACTGCAGTTCTAAGCCAGGGGAGAAGCTGGATCACGAAGGAGCAAGCTTTGATCAGAACACAAACAGTTCAAGAAAACTCGCAAATACAGTTTTGGTGAAGTAATTTCTTTTCCCTGAAGCACTCCTCCTCCCCACTTCCAGCCCAGTTCCAGTACTACATCCCTGGGCCTCCTCTTTTGTGCCTTTAGGCTCCAGCATTGGGAAGAGGGGGCTGAGGGTGAATCACTCTGGGACCAGCAAAATAGAACAGGAATAACTTTTACTCTCAGTCTTCAGACAACTGCACTGCACAACTTTAATGAGTGAAAGAATGTCATGAAATTCAACCCTCTCTGTACCTGAGATACCTGCTGCAGAACTTCACCTATGATAAGGTCTTTTTTCACCCAAAAAATTACTAACAAACCTCCTATCAACGAATATATGCTTAAGGAGCATGGATGAAAGCAATACAAGCAGTACAAGTACAAGCAGAAAACGTATGGAAAATGTGTGTCTCCTGCAATCAGTTTTCCATGAAGGAGGATCTCCTGAGGCAGCAGAAGCAAAATGGAAAGATTCGGGTATTGATGGAAATAGGAATTTTATTTCGCCATTCAAGAAACTGGTTTGTTCTAAAAGTAACAAAACTCCTGTGTAACCTGATGATGATGATGCATAAATTATCTGTGCCCTACAGACGTATTTGAAAAAACAAAACCTTACTTCTTTTGGCTGATTTCACTTTTTCTGGTGCTGAAAACACAAGTGTCAACTTGCATGAAGCGGAAAAGGTGGTCAGGAAACATGTTCTTTCTAGTGTATAGGGAATGCAACTCTCAGGCAGAAATAGCCCACCAAAACAAAAAAACAAAAAACAAAAAAAAAAGAGAAGAGGCTTCATGATTTATTAGTCTGATTTACAAGCATGACAACTGTTACCTTTTGTAAAAAACACCACTTCTACATCATTGCAGAAACCTATAAACACCAAAGAAGAAAAACTAAAGTTTTGTTATTTGGGAACAGCAAAGTAAATTCAAGAGTGGGTTTTAAAAAAAACAAAAAAAAACAAACAAACAAAAAAAAACCCCACCTATACCCATTTCTGTTTCTGAAAAGCCGTAGGAAGGTGCTGTGCTCCCATTATGTCCAAGTAACCTTCCCACCATGGCCAACCTCAGCTCGGTTCCTCTAGAACTGATACTGCTGTGTGTCATGACGCAAACAGGTCTGGCCACTAAAACATGGAATGTCTCAAAGATGTCTTAATCACCATGGTGCTCAAAACAGCAATGGCAGACAGTAGCACGCTGCAGCTAGCAACAGAAATCTTGAAAAGAAGCCTTCACACTAAGGTCTTCGCAAGCAGAGGGCAACTTAATTGAAAAGGTAACAGGGATGTCACTCTAAACCAAAGCAAACTGTAAAACCCAGTAATTCCTACTGTGAGGAACCAAACAGCTCAAGGAATGTACAGGCATCTGTCAGAAATGCTCAAGATGAGAAGCATTAGTTCAGGGGGCTGAAGTTCTATTTTTCTACAATTTTTCTTCACTAGAATACAGGGAAATTCTTTACCACCACTAAACACAGCCATGTATATACTGCAGAGTGACTATTTTTTAATAAATATTCCAACAAACCTTGTGTTAACATCTTTAGGATTATGAAATTGTAATATAAAAGACAAATGTGTACTTTAAAAGTTATGTATGCTGTCAGTACCTTGGCGTACTGAAGAATTTTATCAAGAAATAATAAAAACTGAACATATATGATGATAAAAAAAACAGCTTTGATTTCTTGACAGTTACCATCCACCATCTAAAGGTGTGTAACACAATCATGAACAAAGCAGTAAAACGGATACCATGCACCACAAATTTTCTTTTCATTGTTTTTCACAAAGTTCACGTATTTCTTCTAAACTAACAGCAAATGTAACTTGACAGAGCCATATGTCTCCAACATTCTGCAAAAGGCAAAGCCTTTTTTGTAGGTGAAGTAGAAATAGAGCAACTGAGGTTTCCTGGCAAAAATTTTGGGGGACATAATGTGAAACTTCAGGTCCAGTTCAAGAAGACCAGAATGGACAGTCACTTCACTTTATTGAGATATATTCTACCTCATGGCTGAGTGTAAATGTTATTAAAGCAGCTGCTGGGTACAAAAGTAAGCTGATGTACCAGAAAAGCCTTAGTGTCAGAGAGGGCTTGAAGAAACTTTTTTTAATATAGGTCACATTTGCATTTCATCAACAGTAGTCACTCATAATTTTGGAACATGTCAAAGCCATTATAATAATACAAACATTTAAGCTGCATTGGGAATACACTAAATACACAATAAACTATTCCCAGTACAAAAACAATGTGGGAAGTTTTCTAGCTGTATAAAAATTAACAAGAAAATAAGGAATCTAACAAAAACAAAAAAAAAAAGCAGCAACAAATCTGGTTTAACAGCTGCACAGCAAATATGTCAATAATGTAAAATCATTGATTATATCAACACATCCACTCCTCTCTTAATGTTTTCCTCTCATATAATAGTTAATTCTCACAAAACTACAAGAGTCATCTACAAAACTCTGTTACGAAGTCATTCGTGCTGAAGTGCACAAATATAGCCTGACTCGCAAACAGCAAGGGAAGCTAATAATAGGGTAATAGAGAAGGTGCAAAAAGCTCTGATCTCTTATGAGCTGCTGAGTCTTTTTATTTAAATTATATTTCATATATATCTGGCAGGAAGAACATAGGTGGTTTCTTTGACCCTGGTTGATCCAAGGACCCAGGTGTTTCTGATAACAGCAGAATCCTTTTGTCCTCATAACATTTCATCTTTCTGGCTTCAATTTCTGGTTTCTCACTAAACATTTGCCTTGAAATCTGTCTCAAGGGTACAGAACTGTATGATCCCCTCCAGCAGCGGCTGTAAGGTAGCATGCAGAGGGTTACTCTGTTACTGCAAGGTACAATTTTCACAGACTCCGCTATCCTCTATCATCTTAAAGAAAAGTCAAAGTCTACCAGTCTCTTGAGAGTCTTTCCATTAGCCTTCCTTGCCGCACTAGACCATGAGGAGGTAAAAACTAGTTTCCCACTGCAGTGACAACACAGGTCAGAACAGCAGCACTCTCTTTGAGGAGGCAGCTTGTCTTCAATGCAAAAATACCTCAAATACTTTTAAAAGGTGAAGAGAACAGACAAAGACTGGATGACATTCCAACACTGACTCTCAAGATGAAGCTACTAATAGTTGTACTATTAGAATAGAAAGGAGAGAAGGAAAAGGCTGGTTATATTCTTTTTAAAAAAAGGGAAATCTGGTAGAAGACACCCTCACAAAAGCCTGAAAATCAAAAAGCTTGCAAATCCTCCTTTCTTTCAGTGAACAAATACTCAGCCAAAGATAATCAGGGTCCTTTCATTGACTTTTCCCTGTACATTGCCTTTGTTATGTCCTCCTGCTCTTGCAAGGGTTTTTCTCTTCCTTTTCTCAGCAGCTATTGCTATAGACAAAACCAGTGTCTTCTTCACCATTTGCAGGAAATTACAGCTCTAGACATTACTCCATTCACAAATCGTGGCTCCACAATGACTACAATGATGTGAAGCCCAAGTAGCCCAACTGGTTTTAATTTACATCAGGTAACTGGATTTGCACTTGTGCCAATGGGAACAGTACCTGGCCCAGAGAGCCAAGCCATAAACAGGTGGGAAGGAGTTTGGAGAGAGTTCATCACCAGGGATATGAGAAATGTACGCATGAAAACAGTTTAGTCAGCAATCACTCTCCTCTAATTTTTTTTTTTTTTAACCACAATGGGTTTATCCAAGAGTCCTGTAGACTTTAATCTGGGTACATTACGCAACCCTGTCTACTACAGCATTAAAAGGCAGGTGTATTCAGAGACGCACACGGAGAGATCATTTGCAATCTCTGAATCACAGTTGTGTTTCTGCTGGCTCTTTGCTCTGCCACCTGTACACTCATCGTTAAGTCAGAGAACAGACCAGCCAGCCCATTGCACAGGTTCAGAAAATCAAAGCCAGGCAGACGATGGTGTGGGAGGCTGAGTAGGAATTGTTGCAGGGCTCTGACTAAGGCTCCAGCAGGGAAGCATGCAGGAAGCTGTGCAGAGCCAGGAAGGACACTGCCCCGGTGCTTCCTTTCTGCCACTTCAAAAATATCGACTAACAGACCTCTTTACAAAAAAAAATTGCTTTGGACAGATCCTGACGTTAACTCTTGGCCTTTGCCTCATATTATCTTACTGAAAAATAGAAGGAAAGTACTGCAAGTAGTTAACAGCTTCTCTTAAACAGGATGCTGAGGATAGTGATTACAAGGCACTCTGTAGAAAAGACTTTGAAACATGCAAGCTGTGTATTCACAGCCTGGGCATGAATGCAGTTTGTGCAAGTTCTTGTTACTGTTTTGTGAGCACAGAACACAATGTTTTATTTTATTTACTCCCTAGTCCCTCTTCATCTACTCTTTCTCCACATATTTTTTTTAAAAAGAGAACGTCAAACAACAACAAAAATAAAAGTCTTTTTATTTGTTATACTATACTCAGTCATTTTGTATTGCCTTCATTTCCAGAGTTCATGGAGGCTGTGCTATCAGAAAGTTAGAGCCACGCTGAAGTCTAAGTTTGAGACAGAGCCACTGAATCGATCTGTGACCTTGGGCAAGGCACTAGATCTCTCAGTGCTTCAATTAGTCATGTCATAAAACTGATGGAAAAGCAGCACACCAATGAAATACAGATGCTTTGTCAGAGATGAAGCTATATGCCTTAAATAACACACACAGAGGCACACACACACAAAAGGGTCTCATAGAGTCTTGCCTTGTTTTTGTAGCTGCTTTACTAAACTTCTGCACAGCTTCACTTCGGTCCTACTAGTATCAGAATATTGAATTTATACACAAAAGCATATCTGATTCACGGCTGAAAACTAGCCCTTTATGCAAAGTGCCATCATAAGCCTCCCTGAGCACTCAGCGTAAGCCATCGCAAGCAGGACTTAAAGTAGCAGGAAGCCTGAACTTAAGAAATGGCAGCTCTGTTATTGCTCCATGATTTAAAATTGATAGGTTTGACCTTTTACATTTATCTTCTGTGGTCATTAATCAGTTCTGAAGTGAAAGCTGAAATTACAACGTGCTCTGTCCTTTCACTATTCATTTTTAGTTAAAATTCTATTCTTGCACTTTGTCTAATATTCCACACTGAGAATGGGGTGAAATGGTCCCCAGGAGCTTGACAATAGCAAACCAAGTGCTAGGCATTAATTCTTAAATTAATTAACAAAAGTGCACACCAAATTATACTATCTTTTAGGGCTGTAAAGGGATTTCACTATTACCTACCACCTACCCCCAGAAAAAACTATAGGATTTATAAACACCATTCCAGCCACTGTACCCTCTACAAAATTGCAGACAGAAAACCTCAAAATCCTGCTTCATAAATTCTTGAGTCTTGGACTCTTTGATCCACATCAACTGTACCATTCAAGGATTTTTGTAAATCCTGAGTGCCTTGGGAAATGCAATGTACATGTATCAAAAAGGCTACCTAATGGCCATATGGAATGTAGTTTATTCTTGCCCACTTGCAAGTAACATAGAAATGCCTGTATGAAATGTCTCTGGGGGCCTGGTGCGAGACAGATGAAAATTCAGGAAATGGATAGAGAGGAGAACAGAGCAGCAGCTTTAAATGTTGAACTGCCATTTACATCAGCAGGACTTTGAGTCAAAGATGAGGACAGAGATGGATTATCACCTTTTATAAAGAGCAAAGTCTCTGACATGATTTAAAGCTTGCATCACAGCTACAATCAGACCTCAGTCAATGCACGCTACACTATCTTCAGGGCTGCACACACAAAAAATCTTAGTAGACTTTAGGAATCTTAATAATATACAAAGACTCAATGTATGACCTTTGTATTTATTTTGCAACCAAAAGCTATCTCAAAGAATGAGCGTTAAAAAAGTTTTATGTTGATTAACCAGGTCTGACTGTAATTAAGTTTATGAATAGAGAGAAAAATGCTAAATTTTATTAACTATGGAAGGAATGTTAGGCCCTAAACTGCCCAACTAATTCATGAAGACAAAGGAGATCAGTTTACAAGGGTTAAGTAAACATAATATTTTATACTACAGTTCAAATGAATCCAATTTCAACAAGACTGCGAAAGAGTCTAAAAATTGGTTTACCAGATTGAACATTTTTATGAACATTAAAACCCATTACATTGCTCTGAAGCACAGCTACCGAACAGCCAGAGCCACATAAAGAAACCATTTGTTTCTTAGCCCTATAGTTGAATTGCTGCTAGACTCCTTGCTATTCATGTCTAGTGGGTTCCCTGTATTTATTTTTACACGCCTACATGTTGTGCATTTTGTATTCCTTTAAGTTTCCGAGGTCATGTCAAAACAAAATGCATTCCTGAGTGGGTCAGCATAGGAATAGCCACACCAGACATTAACGTAATAACTTGATGCTTCCTGCAAATCTGAGAAAAGTAACCAGCTGTTGTGAAACACAAATTTCTGGAAAGGGAAGGAGGCACTACATGAACATAGTGCTCTCAAAAGTGCTGGTTTAGCAGTAATTGACCTTAAGGTCCTTTATTTATCTATAGAATAGACACGCATTTATAGCCTCCTCATTTTGTGTAGCTAATCACTGGCTCTGATGAGGCTGCAAACAAAGCTGCCAATTAGCACTAATTATGATAGCAATATTTCATTCAGATTAACGAGTCTGAACCACTGAACTCCCTTGGAGAGGAAAAGTCCTTTTAAGCACTTTTCAGAATATTTCCAGCACCCCAAAGAATGTGACCACAGATACTGTAACCGTGTATCCAACAGTGGTAGCTCACTGTCTGAGGGAAAATAAGCATTAGATAAAGGAGATGCTATAATACAACATGACACAGACAGAGTGGATGCTGTGTGCCTCCCATAGCATGCAGAATGGTTCACTCATTGAACCTCAGCTACCACTGCATAACAAACAGCTCGTTAGGAGCTGTAAAAATCAAACAGCCTTCATCTTGCAGCTGATAATTCCTTTTCTGCACAGCTGCTGGTACTATAAGCATTATCAGTTTTCTTGGTCTTACTTGGGCCATGCCTGTATCATGGCCAGCACAAAATAGCTGAGATAAGCCATGCACTCTGGTGAGAGTCAATGGGCCAAAGGCTGCCCTGACATACACATCAGAGGCAAATACTACTGCTATGAATTAAGGTGTCCTTCAAGTCCTCATGGAAGAGACTCAAGGATGTGAAATAATGGAGTCTGTTGAAGCCTATGTCAAGGAAAAAAAAAATTGACCCTAGATATTCTGAGCTGCAGTTTTTTGTGGTTGAATTACAGAGCAGATAAACCTTTAATGTACCTCGGGAGCAAGTTCAGGCCTAAGGCTCGTGGGTGAAGAAAACCAAGGAAAATAAAAGGTGCCGGCTCAGGCTTCACTGTCCCAACAGCAGCTCTGAACGTGGCCGCCCGGGGCCATACCCAGCCCAGTGCAGGGATCTGTTTGGATGCACTGTGAGAGAAAATAAATGTCACCACCAGCAGCTCTGCACATCAGGAAGGAGCCATATTTTATCACACGTGAAACGCAATGCTTGGCTTCTCGGGATGCGTAAGCAACAGATTTGTCAGGTGAGCCAAAGGGGATCCTTCCCTCGGGCAGGCCAGCAGGAATTAATGTCAGGATTGTAACATCCAGGACTCAGTGTTGCAGCTCTTGCACTGCAAGAACACATTGTGAGAAGTGAATGAACACACTGGCATCTGTATTAGCTGTGTTAGAACCACACAGCATATGGACAGGATTGCCCATACCACATATCCAGAAAGGAAATGCATGGTTTTGTTTTGTGATGAGTTGTGGCTCTTGCTGTCCTCAGGGCTCCGCTGGAGCAGGTTGGTGATGGGCAGGCTGCCTACCTGCAAGGCAAGAGCAGGGCTGGGATAGAGTCCAAATTCTGAAGAGGAGCTAGGGAGTAACCCGGTGACTGAAGGTCTGGTTTGACCAGGAAAAGCACAGCCTTCCCAGTAAAGACAATGAGGAGTTGCAATAAGAGTGGGTGGGTAGGGTGGGGCAAGAGAAGGCTTGAGAGAATTGAGCCCAAATGACTCCCACACTCAGGAGACCTGGATACTGAGAGCCATCCTTTCTGGAAAGCGGTGTGTTGGAGTGTATGACTAGCAGAAAAAGACATTACTCCCAGTAGCGATGGGTGGGAGCTGCAATATTTGGACTCCAGTTTTCCATACCACCAAGTACAGAACATGTATGGATCTGAGCATGTGGACCTAACAGATCCATCTTAATTTCCTAAGAGTTGTAAAGGCAAACTTTTAGCAGTATAAAACGTAAAATGTAATTTGGAAAACCTGTGTTGCTGGGGAAGGCAAAGAGGCATGTTTTAGCCTTGAAACCAAAAAAAAAAGCTGTTTTGGCAAGGGCAATAATTAATGAGCCAGCGGTCATTTAAGGTGGGCATAAATATTTGCACCTCAGAAACATTTGCCACCTTCTCCATGCTCCCCTTCTCTCTGTCTGTTTTTTCCCTTTGCAGCCTCCTCTCTCACACGCTCTTTTTCTCTCCCCTCCCCTCCTCTCCTCTCCCTGCCTGCCTGCCTATCATCTTGCTCTAATTGTTTCCAGATTTGTGTGGGAGGTCAGGGCCCGGGAGTGCTGCTTCATGCCAAGTTTATAAACAGAGCAGTGTTTCCAGATGGCCACTGGCTCCAGCCTGGCTAGCAGGTTGATTGGGACCAGAATAACAACAGGTGGAGAACAGACAATGAATTCCTTGACACTTATTTTACTCCCTCTGCTTTTCCCCCCATTCCCTCCTCCCTGCAGCCACCACAGCTACCACCAGCAGACCTTCAAGCTCTTGAATCAGGGCAGGGAGTCAGGACACGGGGGAGGGAGACAGGAGGAGGAGGAATGATGAAAGAAAGCGCAAGTGACTTCCTTGACGGAAGAAATAGCAGGGCAGGAAAGGAGGCACATGCTGCTACCTCCCTGCCACCCGTTGCTGCTGCTATTAATTAAGGTGCACTTCAAGCCATCATGGAAGAGACCCTAGGAGACAAAATAACAGGGAATGAACAAGATACCTTGAAAAAAAAAAATTATAAATTTGACTTAACAATGCTCCTTGGGTGACTGTGTGCTCTCAGTTTTTGGCAAGGAAGCCTGGGCCACCAAGTCCACTTGCAGTGCTGACACTTCTTCAGCCACAGGGAGCTCCACACTTTTCCAGATTCTACATTTTTCCAGACAGAACTAGTCTTCCCCCAAGGCTCCAGTTTGCTACCCCCCTTCCCAGGCTCCTGCTCTTCCCAGTTTCCCTCATGTCCTCCAAGCTGATGTTTTCTTCCCACTCTCCACACCAAATTCCCACTATCCTCATAGAAAGTTGTTTATAGAAATGACAAGGGCAAGGAGAAGAGGTTCTGCAAGGCAGTAGCAGGGGTGTTTTTATTTCCTTGTTCTTCCCAGTGCATTTGGGGGAGCTGTTTGGCACAACTGCATTGCTCTGAATTACTGGGTCTAGGGCAGATGAAAAAGTGGCCACAGAAGACATAAAACTGCAGTAGGTTCAGACTCAGGAGAAGCCTCACTCCAGCTGAAGGAGAAAGAGGCATAAACTAAAGCAGACCACGGCCTTCATTTTTGGCCTGTGGTAACATGAAGGGCCACTTTATGTGCATACACCGACTATAGGCAACCCCTATATCTTATTCCTCCTGGAGATTCCCAAAGGGAAGGCAGATCTTGGGAGTAGATGGGAGAGAAAGGGCCAGGGTCAGACAAGTAAAGCTAAGCTTTATATGCCCAGGCTGCTTTAAGCTGTGGTAAAACTTTTAGGAAGGCATGAAATATAATCCATCAGGAGACATTTGCAACAGTGCATTTTGGTTCCGGTGGCTGTGATTGCCACCTCTTCTGTTCCCAAAGAGAGCACTGGGATGCAGGAGCTGGATCCCATTCCATCTGTACACAGAGGTGCTGGGGCTGCTTCTCCTCCTCACAGAATCTCCCAGGGATCCATACGACTGGGAGCTCAATTTCAGAAGGAGAGCATGATGAAAAGGGAGCAAAAGAGGTACTAATGAGGGGAGATAAGGAGATAAATTCATTTTACATTTACAGAACTGTAAATGTTCCTGTCTCCCTGCCTGGCCCAGTTCTACCCTCCTTAGGGTAAGATGGCAGAACTGTTAAGAAGCAAAACTGTAAATGATCAAAAAAAAAAATTACAATCTCAAGTGAATTAAGGAATAATGAGACTAAATTAATGAAACTGCTGGACATGACTTACCAGGATAGGTCTTGCCAAACTTGCTATGCACAAGAGAAAGAAAAAAAGGTTAACATTTTCTCTCTATTTCCCACTTGTGCTTATACTCTCCAGATGGCTAAATTTAAACTAGGATGAATACCCTAGAAATAAACCCATAGAGAACTATTATGATTGGAAAATTAATAGCTGCTGTCTTAAAAAAAAATATCTTAAAAAATTCAATTGCTGCCTTTAAAAGGATGTTATCCAAAGTTGATAATTAATCCAAGACTCCAAAGTAAATTGTTTATTTTCTTTCTATTTGCTGCACTCCTCACACATAAATAGAGAAGTTCAAAAGGCAGTGAAATAGCATACACAGTCTCCTCTGTTCACATAGTGATTAGTAAACTGACTGAATTGCTCACATGGGTAAAGCAGACAGGATTTGCCCTGTTCATTATTAATAGTGTATTTTCTTTTTTGTAACCTTACATTCAAGTCCTTAATGGTTGACATGTAGTTTTGGATTGTCTATAAAATACCCCCAAAAACCATTTTTGGCTCAAGTGCCAGTGTGAAGGTGAACTGAAATTTAATAGGACTACAATTTGCTGCTACTCCAAAAGCTCTTAGATAAACGGTGTGTGAAAACTGAGCATCATTTAAAAAGCATTTGCTAATATTTACAATGCAAAAGACTGCAAATTCTTGCATATGAAACAGGTTTAGAAGTATTTAGGGGTTTTCATGAATGTCAGCAAATTGTTAACAGGTTTTTATTTTCCTGGAGAAATTTCATGACTAGTCTTAGCTGTCAAATTTTATACTGCATTAGCTCTACATCTACAAATAAACACGAAAACGTATTAAGTCAATTAAAAAAATCTTTGCACGTCCAAAGCTTCCTATATCTCAGGATCTCAAAACACTTTAAACAAACCTTGTGCCTAATCCTAAGGATTGGTTTAAATGAGGTCACTCAGCACCTCTTAAGTAGACACTTAGGATATTTTGCCAGAGTGGACTTCAAAGATAGATCATTTCATGGCAATAGGGTAAGATCCAACAGTTTGGAGGTTCTCCCAATTTTAGACTATAAAATCTTTGGGGCAGAGAATGGCTTTGGCTATACAATTAAGCAGTAGAGTCTTGATTTTACTGGGAATTCTGGACATAACTGAAATGCAAGTAGAATGACAAAAGATGAGAACAAGAAGTGCCAAAGGCAAGATGCTCCCCAAGCAGGATTAGGGTGTGATCAAATATGGTCATTCCTATGTTCATGCAACTTTCAATATTTGGCTCATGCGCAAAGTTTCCAATTATTTGTGGAGCATTATTGGGACTGTAGACTGATATTTTTTAATGTGCTGCTAACACTATTGTTTTGGCACAGTACTGTGTTTTGTTTAAGTCAGAAACGCTAGGTCATGCCTTTCCTGTTGCTGCTCTTGTGTTCTGCAGAAATCTGTGTACCAGGTTTTTCAGACAGGAATTCAGTTCATTGCTTGGTTCACAGACATTTTATGGTACCTGTGTTTCTCCTGAATGGAATTACCCAACCCTAACGTATGAAATCCAGGACAAGTAAACTTGAGGGCTGACTGCATGGAACTCTAAATTCCTGTAGTGAGGGTATTGGTCTGATGCTGAGTTGCAGATACTATCTGCAATCTTAGTTTCTTTTTCAGCAGCTCATCGTCGACTGTGACAACTAGAGTCACTTGTGGATCTCTCTATGGAGGGAAGGCAAATTAGATTCGTATTTTAAACCAACAAAGAACAGCTTTCAATATGTGAAAAGATGAAGATAGGCAGGCCTACAAATTACTAGCATAAGTGATTCTTACAAGGAGAAGAGTTTGTTTGCCTAATGTTGATTTGTGGTGTTGATGTCCACATGAACACAGCATGGTAAGTAGATGTTCTTGTTCTGGATGTGACTCCTTGTGCCTTTTCCCTCCCAGGCAGTTCAGTGGGAAATGCCAGGGAGTCTGGCTCCAGTCACTGGCTCCGATATCAAGTTAAGCTTGAAAGGTCAAGTTCTGGGAACCCACATTTCAGAAGCTTTATATGTAAACGTAAGCAGAAGGATTCATTCCACCTAACTTCCTAAGGCTTAAAGTTAAGCATCTACTGAATGGTGTTTAGATTGCAGGTGCTACTTCTATAGTCAGCAGAGACAGACATCTCTACAGGCATCTTCAGTGGAAGGATCTCTCACCTGCACACTATTGACTGTGGAAGGAATTCAGAAAACTAAGATAGCTAGACACATAACTTCTTTTAGATGCTAAAATAAATTCTGCTCCAAGCATGGCAATAGCTTTTTGGACTTTGCCAAAGATTAAGCTCTTCACACAGGCATAGCTTTTGAAAGCTACTGGTGCAACAGCATTTGCAAATGTGAATGTTTCTGAACATTCCTGCTGTAGAGGCATTAAGAAGTCAGATGTATAGATGTATACCTGAGCTAACATTCCTAAAAAAAAAAAAAAAAAGGCACTAAACTGCTTCTCACGTAACTTTTGAAACACCCCAAACCAGAATGAAGTTATTGAAGTTATTTTTCCCTTCAAGAAGTTGGCAGGGTAGTGAAAAGACTTGTGTGGAGGAGGTGAGAAATACCATTTCTAAATGCTGAGAAAACCAAGTAAACTGTCCACACTGACAACCACATTCAGTGACTGTTGATTATTTATTCTGCTAGTCTGAGCTGCTACTCAAAACGAATGATACAAGCAGAGCTGTGACTGAAGATGGGAGAACGTGCAAATATTGCTCATAAATGCTCCCCTAAATGTTTTAATTAAATCTGAGCTCATGTTTGTACAATTAGAGTGTTCACTCACAAGTAGCTGGGTGCATTCTCCTGAGTTCAAAGGCAGCTGAGTATGGCCCTGTAAGAGGACCATTGCAAGGTGCCTGAACGGTTCAACATATACAGACCCTTCATAAAAGCTTTTTTACAGGAAGCACCTTACAAATTCAAATAAACACACAGAGAATGAGATAACCAGACTGGGTAAGCTAGCTTCACTTGACAGTGGCTGTTAGTCTGAAGAGCAGACTACAACTTCGGGCATTAAACTATCACATTTCTGGACTTCTGCCAGCTAGAGTCCAAATTCCCTTGGCAAAGAGGCACAACACAGCCTCAGCAGGACGGAGATAGACCATCCCAGGTGGGCCGGGAGCTACTCAGTAGGTGCAGCAGGTCCCAGAGATAAGTCTGGCACCTACCCCAATTTGTATCTTTAGAAAGGTGCGTAAGTGCTACAAGCAACTTCATTGTGAGAATTCCTACTTATGAATACAGGACTAATTAACAACAGACGTTCTTCTGCTATGTTTTCTATGTAGGAGCTCAACCAAGTATCCTCAGGCTGTTTTTCCTAAAGAAAGGAAAGCAAACACAGCAAACACACTTGACCAAAATGGAGAGGATCCTAAATGAAACGTGTGTAGTGGTGGAAGCTGCTTCATCATAGGAAAAGGCAGACTAAAGACATACAGGGAGAGAGATTGTAACTATGACCACTGAACTTCAGCTGTAGCAAGTACGCTTAGCAAAAAAAGGTGACAGTGAACTGTGGATTGCAGGGAACCTAATTCGGTGAAATTGAGATAATGCTTTTGCTCCACAATTAATTGATTATGAGGTCTCAGTAAATGGAATTGCCTGGGAGATTTTTCACTCCTGTTTAATGAAATATTAACTGCAAGATTTTGTTAAAAATATGTGAAGGAAAAAAAAAAAAAGTGGTGCTTTATTCACTCTAAATTGTAATATCTATATCTATAATTGTAATATCCATATAAATATTAAGATGATGAATAACCTGCTGTATTAGTATAACTGTTGCACTGGACTGCTCTTTTACTAAAGAACATTACAGTGTGTATACAACCACTTGCATATCTCCTACTGATAGGTCTGGTAAAGATACAAGAATCCAAAGAGTAAGTTTGTGGCAACATTCTGCAGTACGATGCCATAAGCGCATACACACAAATTTAAAAAAAAAAAAAAAGAACCTCAGATAAACCTGAGATTTTAATTGTAACCCCCTACTTATTTTCTGATTTAACTGCAAGTATAACTGTCTGGAAACTACTGACAAATACTGACTGTATAGTAACCAGCACTATGCTGTTCTTGTACCTTTTCCATAGAACAAACTGACATCAATCCAGTTCTACCTAAGAGCTGCCGCGATATCATGGGCTGCACAGTGAAGCTCTAAGATGAGCCACTAGTGTCTGTAAACCATTATAATAGTAATGCTTCATCTAAATCATAGAGCCTAAGAAGTCTAATAGATCAGCACATTCATCTGTCTGCCAGAAGACTGGCCATGTTCTGAAACTTAACAACAATTCCAAGGAGAGCAAATAATAGTGATTAATGAGCAAAGAACAATGTAGTTATTGCAGTGGAGTTGATCTCTGAAACAAAGCAGAATTTAGCAGCTAAATAAAGTGGAAGCTATTAACTACATCTTTATTACTATGCAAAGGCAAGTAGCAACTGTGTAATTTAAGTAGGTCCATTATGTAACTTTTTTTTCTAATTCATTCCTGATCTGCTAAACTAATCTCTGTTTTTTAGGGGGTTTGAAAATGAATTTAATGGATAAAAAATGCAGCTGAAAGCCAGGATTATTTAAGGAATGGAGAACAATAGGAAAGCATGACAAGGAAAGATCAGCCATTTGACAATGAAGCAACATCCTGAGCCTGAAGCACAATACTATTGAGTAAGCATCTGAGAAAATGTTTTATTTCTTCACCCAGGATGCATTCTCTTTCCTCTCTCTCCTCCCCTCCTAGCAGTGGAGTTTCACTTGTTGTTAATCTGGAGAAGGTTAACTTGGGGTTTCCTAGACTGGACTGAGAACTGCATTTGTTGCATGGCTCTGTAATTCCACATCTTACATTTATAGTGTGTACTGGAAGTCTCAGTTTCATCCCACCTAAATATGGGCCTGAATGGTGGCAGAATGAGCTGTAGGACCCCTAAATGCTCTTTACAGTCAAAGGAGAGAGAGACACTCCAATGGCTGACAATTCAAAGAACCAAAATATGGCTCACCACATGGAGATCTCTCACCTTCCACTGATTGTAAGGGAAACCTAAACTAAGTATGCTCAACACAGAGGTGGCTGAAGTTACGTGGGGTGACTCCCATCCAACTTTGCATGTTCTAGTGCTTTTACAACTCCTCCTCCTTACCAGGAGTAAAGTTTCAAAAGGTTCTTCTCTCCACCACATTTGTTGTATGGGTTTCAAAAGCTGTTCCTACCACAGTTCTCCAGGCAGCATGAGCAAGGATATTTGCCTGGTTACAATGCTAGCTTCCTCCAAATGTTTTGTTATACAGTTATCAGAAAAGAAATCTTTGTCTATCTAATAATGATGCTGCAATCATGTAAGATTTTTATTTTTCAAAGACACCATGGTGCCTATCAGGTTATAAGAAATTTTCTTTCTGATCGCATGAACTAAGCTGTCGCAACACGTGAGTGATGAAACACTGTGAGCTAATTTACTGCAGAATTTCAATAACAAAAGTCAGGGACGTTTGAAGATTTGGAAAATATATTGAAAGGGTATAGATTTAAAACTAACACCTTTTCATTTAGGCATGTAAAACTAGTGTAACCCTTTTATCTAATTTCCTGCTCCTTTTACTAGCAATTCAGTTACAGCTCTTTTCTGTTAGGAACTGGCAGTTCAGTAGTTCAGTGGACCAAAAAGTAATGTAATATTTTGCAAGTTTTGTTGGAAAAGTAATATAGTAGTGCTATTACTAACAAGGAACATACTCATACTACAAGTTGGCTTTGCTTTAAAAAATTAATGAAAAATAGAAAGTACAGCTCTGCCCACTGTTGCACTTGTACAATCCATTGCACTTTACGACAGCTGTGCAGGCTTACTTAAAGACACAACAGAATCCTGTAGTTGCAATGAATTTACTAAAAAGCATCAAGTTTGTTCAAATTCACTTACAGGAATTATTTAGACTCATACATTTCAGTTGTGGTTTGCCTAAGAGGTCAATTGTATTTTCTTAGTTGGTGGACAACAGAATTATAGACGGGTCTAGCTTGGAGCCTCAGCTTCATTTTATAGACATTCAAAACACAAACCTGATCCCTAACTAACTTGATTCTTCCTCACAAAAACAGAGCTTCCAGGTCTTACTTCTTCCTTCAGAAAAATCTGAGAAAAGGAGAATTCTTTAGGAAATTGCAATTCTTTTTGCATAAGTTAATTTAAACTTTATAGAGAAAAAATTCTGGCCTGATGTAATTTTTAAATCATCGTTTGATGATCACTGAAATGATTTGGAATTTTCTTTAATCATGGACATTTAAAAGCCCTCAGGTTTTATTTGCTGTGTTTCAGGATGCTTGCCTTGACTGTAATGACTGTGATCAGAATTTCACCTGCCTGGTATAATAATAGATTGTGCTTTTGCAATGATTTTGTGGATAATTTCATTTCTGGCTCTCTTAACTTCATCTGTAAGCTCTTTTTTCACATCCATTATCTTACTTAATGCCTGCGTTTTTATTCTTGTGGTTTCCTTTCTATTTTTTTCCCTCTTTGCTGTTCTTCATTTTTGCTTAGTCTAACATTTATTGTGGTTTATATTTAGGATACATGTATGTTTGGGGTGGAATTATAATCTGAACATTTATATACTGAGTATATGTTTTTGTTGGAGAAATACATAATTGATGACTGTTCTTATTCTTCTGAGAAATGCCAATAAGAAATGGCAGGCTCCAATTCAATGAATCCTCTACTGTTTTAACAAAACAAAACACTGAAAGCAGGCTATGGAAGTACCATAGGATAATTTTTTGAAGTGCAACAGTTTATCCTGGGGTCAAAGATATTGCAAATGTTGGTGTTTGACTGTTTCACATCTGTCATAATCTTATGCTGAAATACCATTAAAATGTCAATAACATACTTTGCAAAAAAACACGGAACAGATATACTGTAAATAATCACATTAACAGGAAATAACACACTTGAAACTGGAAATTCCTTTTTTACATCTAGGCATATTTCTCAGTTTATTTAGATGTTAAAAAGATCTATTTCCCTTTAAAATACAGTATTAATAGCTGAGTTAGTTTAACTGCCGTTTTCTCACACACGTATGTTTTTGCAGACTAGCACCTACTGATACACTTTTCAAACCCTTAAATCTTCTCTGATTCTCAAAGTGCTCTTCTGTCTTTGTTTCTGTATGATGGTCACAGGGTATGAAGCCTCCTGGAATAAACACAGTTTGTGAATGCAAGTTCCACAGGTTTCTCTGCTGCTTGAGGATGCACATAGGTCCCAAAGCTGTGTTTGTTCGCTTAAAAAAAAAAAAACAAAACAGAACACTGCATTAAGGCCTCTTTAAAATTTGATTATTATTTGTCATAGTCAGTTCTCTTTTAATCTAATATAACTGGATAGGCTTCAAAAGAAGTGTTACAGTGTGAGTGGTTGAGTAAGGATAGGCATGGGCACATATGTAAAGTGAGGCACCCAGGTGAGCCAAAGGGACATCCCAACACACAGGCAGGCTCTGGTGACATTATTTGCACTACTCAGCTCTAGCAATTTGTTTATTTTTACCTTTGCCACATTAATTGACAACATTTATTTTTTCACGACCAGTCCTTTTTATTAGATGTAGAACATCTACTATGAAGAAGTACTTTCCAAAAGAGAGGACTGAGGAAGGGGGAGGATGTTGAGTTTTGGAAGGGGGTTGTTTGTATATTTGTTTTCTTACAACTGGCAAAACCCCAGCAGCTATTCTCCAGAAATTTCACAAGAAACATTCATATGGGCAGGAAATCTACTGGCAAGAAACAGCAGATGAAAGAGTTATGTACTGCTGAATGAGAGTTTTGCACCTGCACATTGCTTAAGTTGGAGAACACACTATTAATATAATCACAATAACATAAGCAGCAGGATGCATAGTCATCTACCAAAAAGACTTCATTTTGAGATTTCGTGGACACTTTCAGCATTTGTGCAAAACAATTACTATCAGGATATCATGTTTACTATTAAGAAGAGAACTGTGTACTGAGACCAGACTGGTCTACTGAAGGCCCAAGGATGCCAAGTGGGATTATAGGCAAGGATGTCCAGTAATTAGAGTAAGAGGAACCCTGCTTCAGACTCATTCAATGGATTCTGATTCTGTTTTATTTCTACTTTATTTTTGGATAAATTTTTTTTTTTTTTCTTTTTTTTTCCCTCAGGGTCATTAAATTTAGACTGTAATAGAGCTGTTCAAAAAACTCCTATGGAACATTTTTTTGGGGTCAGGATTTGGTAATTTATTGAAACCAAAATGCATATCAAAACATATCAACAAAGTTTCAAAACAAGTGTTGTCCCAGTTTCGAAACCTGGAAGCCCCGAGGTCTCTAGTTCAAAGGTAGACTACTTGGTGGGCCATCCTGCAATGACAGGCCATCAATCCTCTACCCTGGCAGTCAGAGGGTTGAGCAATGGTCTGCCAGCCAGGCAGGACTCCTCCAAAGCGCTGCAGGCTTCCAGAAAAACTTAGCCAAAATCCAACTGTCCCTGCAAAAACTTTAGATTTCAGTCAGCTGCTGAGGTCTCTCTTAAATTTGCTAAATAGCTTTGTTTTTGAGACTGGTTCCATCAGCTTTGCTGGGTAGGAATTTTGTTTTTTCCCAAATAAATCATTTCACTTGAACCAAACCATTGTACCTGTCTCAGTAATTACCTGGATCATGTAAAATGGTGCACCCTCCTTGAATTTGTCCTTGGACCCCTGATGTTGCTTCAGGGTTCAGTCACAGAAACATTATGTACAATTCAGTCTTTCCAAGCTGACCAACACCTCTGCCACACAGTCTGTCCCCTCCTTACCAAATTTCACCTCGAGGGATTTCAGGCAGCCATAGGGAGGTAATGCCCAGTGCCTCCCTGAGTGAGAAGGCTGAGACCTGGCCAAGGTGGTTCATGAGGAATTTCGGCCTTTTCCTACTGGGATCTGAATTGCTAGGAAAGTAAGAGAAAACATAATTGTGAAGAAATTCCCAAAATCAACTAAATCAGTATCCATTAAAAACATGATTACAGAATTATGCAATCTGTATTGCTATCTCTTGTATAAGTATTATGGCATATGAATACAGAACACACAAGAGCAATTGTAAGAGTTCCATGTGGGGAGGCAATGCTGAAACTTTGCACTACCATGGTGCAAGAGCTGCTGCCCAGCCACACTTGCTGACCAGGCCAAATTTTCTGAAGTGATTGGCACCAACATCCCTAGAAAACGCTACGGTTATCAGCGATAGATTTTTTACTCCTATAGACAAAAATGTTCTGAGGACTCACAGTGGTTTATCCATAGATATACTGCACAAGATTGTTCAACAGTCCCAAAACCAGGTAAAGCATTACTTTCATCTGAATGAGAATTGTACTAGTCTTTAAAGACAACTAAAACAACACAGCATACATCAGCATGTCGTCAGCAGCAATGTCTTCTGAGGCTTGCTTTCTCTTCTTCATTCACTGCAAAATCTATTGAGTTGTGAGGTATAGTGAGTGGGAAAAGCCATTTTAAATTGCATGTATAGCATTTTAGCATAATCTGAACAGTGAACCTACAAACTTTATCATTTTGCTATTAAAAAAAAATAAATAAAAACTATATAAAACTTGTAAGGACTCACGGAGTCCTCATTCAGATTGCTGACAGTCAGTGAATGCCTCAAAAATATCTCCCATTTCTTTACAGAGACTAAAATTCAGCAGTCCAGTGAATTGGACCATAAAATCGGTGTATCTGCCCCAAAACGAGCGTGCTTTGTCTTTGCAGTAACGTATCTAAAATGCATTTGTGGGATGGCAAACTGGCACTGGGCCGTGAAAGGTATTCACTATTTTGTAAAACAAAGCAGCCATCCATAATCTTTTTCGTTTCCAGATAATAAAAGGAAAGTCTCATTTTGCAACTATAAAAAACAAGTTAAAGCGATACAGCTGTAAGCAGAAACCCAGTCCACTTGTGGTTTAAAGAGCTCCACGCCTCCTGTACATAAAATAATGTGCTGGTGTCATTAGCATAGACAACAGCTTGTTTTCAATTTGGCTGCAGATAATGAAATTATCCCCCAAATTACCATAAAGCGGAACAAATAAACACAAAAGCAAACTCTTTCTTTTTCTTTTTCTTTCTTTTTTTTTTTCTTTTCCCCTCCTTCAGCAGCGCTGACTTTCAGCTATTTAGAATAAAAGCAAAGCTTCTGTTTTTCCAGAGCTGGGCTTTGACCTCATGCAGATAAAGAACATGAAATGACAAACACGCAGCAAAGAGTTACTGGGTCCTTCCCCCCCCGGCCTCTGTTTACATTAGGAAATGTACCCAGGGAGGAGGGAAGGGGAGGCAGGAGGGATGGGGAGGCAGGAGGAGGGCTGCCTTTCAGCGCCGTGCTCAGCTCCGCTGGCTCCGGCTGGAGCTGGCCCCTGTTTCTGAGTAAGCTTACTCCACTCCAGATGTGCCTCGGCTCCAGCGTGGCTGCCATGTACAGTAAATCGGCATCTGAGGGCTCGTCAATCTGTGGGGTAGAGCCATTGCGGTCTCGCCAGGCCGCCCCACTGGCACAAACAGAAGTTTGCGCCGCCGAACTGGAAAAGAAGGAGGAGGAGGAGGGAGAGGAGGGAAAGGGGCAACGGGGAGGGAAGGAGGCAAATAACGGGAGAGCGGTGTGTGAAAGGTGAGGGGCTGGAAAGTGTCTGCCCCCAGGAGGAGAAGGGGAAGAAATAAACACTAACAGCCAACGGGGGAAATGTTCTTAATGTATTTGTAAATTTACTTGTAAATGTTTTACACTTAGAGAGAAAGGGGAATGCTGCATATCGTTTGGCAATGCCGGCTGTCTATAGGTCCCCACGGACATACTGGTTCAGTACAACTTGTAACCAGGGCAAGAGAAACATAAAATATAGCTGGGAAAACACAGCCAATTAGTCATTACATGTAGATTGTAAAAACAAGAGAGAGAGAGAGAGAGAGAGAGAGAGAGAAATAAATACCCTTAGCAAACTGAGTCCCTCTCGTTTATGTCCCTGCAACATGAGTATGAAAAGGCAGAGGCAAATGACACCTTCTAATCAAAGTTCCACCTGCAAACCAGTCAGTGCTCCCATTCGAAATCCTCCAGGATTTCCTGACACTCACAAGATTTACCTATTTGCTGTCATTGTAAAATACAAATTGTTTCTTTAATCAGGCAGTTTGCTTTGGACCTGACCCCAGTTGTACAAACTCCAAGTTGGACGTTCGTTTCTGATCTCCTGCCGCCTACACAGCCGTTGCTAACTGAGTTTTAATAGGATGAGAAAACGATCTTTTCTTTTATAGTAGGTTCAAATGAGCTACCCAGCTTCAAGCTGACTATAGCTGTGTTTTCTTAATCACCATTTTTTAACAGCAACTCTAAAGACCAAGATGTTTGTTCCCCCTCCCTTGTCTTTCAACAGCGCCAAGTCTAAGAATGTAAATAAGTGTTAAATTGAAACACAGAACAAAAATGGGTCAGATTTAGTGTAATTGAGTCATAGTTAAATTTAGGATGCTTTTATTTGCAAATGTGCACTTTAACAGCAGCTCTATACAGCATCTCCAGGCAGAATGAGATGCCTCATTTATTCATTATTTTTATTGTGGTTGCGCCTGAAATTCTCAACAAAGGCTCCCAGTCCCATTGTGCTGTGCACTGTAAAAGATGAGCTTTGCATTTTAAAGACTCCCCTTTGCCAGAGAGGCTATCCTCTGCGTACCATCTGGGTTAGATGGCAGCACCTCAAATGGACAGAAGTATTGTCAGCTGTTCCAAATTTTCAAAAACTGTGAATCAAAGCTGAAAAAAATCATGAGGCTGCAGGAAAAAAAGTGGTAAGATTTTCTAAAGGGCATATTCAGCACCCCTTCTTGTCTCCGAATTTGTGAGTATTCAGACCTTCCCAACACACTGCAAGAGTGCGTAAGCTACTGTTTTTGAAAGAAATGCTCAGATTCTTGCAGTACTTCTTGATTTAAACACTATTTGCTTAAAAATATCAAATATCATTAGGTTTGAAATAAAGCCATAAGACTTCGCAATACAACAGAAAGTTGTATATGGGACTTGATTTTTCTTAGCACTACATTGACAGGGTGCTAAGCTCGCTTCCCTGTAGGTTAATTCATTCCTGCAAGGTACAAGGTGTTCTGATTCTGATTGCAAAGAACATATGTAATCATATACAATTAAAAAATTAAAGTAAATGCAATTATTCTTATGCATAACCTTCATACTGGGTTTTCAAACTCCAGAGGCACTGAGCTCATTACCTTAGATGCAGGACAATAGAGAAGCACAGCAAGCCCCTAGCAAGCAGGCATCCATTTGCCAAAGAAGACAAGTCCCTGCACAAAGTGTTTGCATTGCCAGCTCTCCCGTGTTGACCAGAAGGAAGCACGTGCTGCCTCCCACCTCTTCTTCTCATCTCAGTGTCCAGCCCATGCCCCAGCTCGCCCCCACAGAGGGTTCTTGCCATTGATTTATGCCTTGTACAGTCATTTACAGCTGGATAAAATGGATATAAAACCAGTGTATCGAATCAGGATGGCACAATTAGGATCAAAATGACCTCAAAAACTGTCTGTTTAAAATTAAGCTGGTCAAAGCACTGGTAAATATACGACAGGGACTTCCCTTACGCTGACAGAAATACAAACTGGGTGATTGAACAGGTGTTTTCAATGACCATCATTTCCATGCAGAAAGGCAACACAGTCAGGTCTCATTAGACAGTAGCTGAGGAATGTGACGTTTCCCACCCGATGCTGAATGAGTGGCCCGGGGGAAATGTGATACTTAGAGGACACCAAGAGCAGCACAGTTCCTAGCTCATCCACCACAATAATGGCACTAATTTGAGAAGAAGTGAGCATAAAGCTGATAATAATTGTCCGTAAAGAGCCATGTATGATAGTAAGATGATACCAGACAATGTTAAGTGACCATGGAGGAATGAATCTAGAAGCCAGGACACAAAATGAGTGAAGCATGAAGAGGGTGTTGAAAATGAATCACTGAGAAATACAGCAACAGCAGAGCAAACAGTGCAGTCCCTTTTCAGAGCAGCCCCTTGCAGCATTGTGCTCCTGACTCACAGCAATGGTGCTCTTCCACTTTAGTTTTAGCTACATTTTTACAAAGTGAAGTCAACTCCTTGTGTACGTGTGTATCATAAGTGCATTGACTTAGCCTCAGGTTTGTCATGTGTATGGTGATAAAGGGCAATTTTCCTGACAAAAGTTCAAAAAAAGACAAAATGAACCGATGATCTCACTAAAATACATATTTTTCTTTGGTGGCACAACTATCACAATGTGCCCTCTTGCAAGACTCCAGGTAGAAACGACTCAAGAAAAATTGCCTGTAAAAGAAATGATGCTTCATATTTCCAGCTATAACCACCAGCTATAGCATTAGAATCTTGGATCTACTTTTTTCTTTGGTTTTTCTTCTATACACATTCCAATGCACCTGACAACTGAAGGAAGGACAGCACTGTCCAGCCATTGTGTGGGCAGATGTTGTGTAAATTTCCACACAGGATTCTGCCAAGCCTCCCTCTTACACAGACCTCTGACACCTGCATTATTTGGAAGGATTACTTTCTGTATCAGTGAACTTCCCCCAGGGACTGAGGCAAGAAGAACAACCAAGAACCTGGCTGCAGAGCAATCCCGCAGAGTACAGAGGGATGCAATTGTTCTTCCCTGCTTAAGGAAGATGCAGCAGTCCCATGTTCCAGAGAACACGAAGGTGGTTTGCTTCACGTCTCTCCTAAAAAGTGGAGATTGACAGAAGTTTGTTAAATATACTGTCTGCAGCTATTTAAAAATAAAATAAAATCTAAAAGAACTGGAAGAATAGGCTGTGTTGTAATTGAAATTGTCATATACAACATAAACTGCAAACTTGGCATTTCTGTCCGTAAAAGAACTATCAGTAAATCCTCCAGGATTATATATGCCAAATGTTTAACATCCCAGTAGCATGCTCTGTATGATGCCTTTGACACCTGCAGAGAAATTACATCAAATCTGTAGCAGCAGTATTAGGTAATGCACCACAGTTCAATGTTCAAAACATCCTGTTCTTTACATAGCCTCCTGTCTTACACAAAAGCAGTTAAAAATAATAGAGCTTGTTCAAGCGCCAGATTTACAAGCTTGTGTTCATAGACTTGGTAAGGCTCATCTTGCAAGGTTGTTTTGTTTTACCTGTGGGCTGGGAAAGGGGAGGCAGGAGATAGCACAAGAGGGAGGAAAGCTTTATGAATGGATGGTTTCAAGCTTTTAGAAAAAAAAAAAAACTAAATAACCTCAACCTCTTTGCTTTTATGACAATTAATTTACTTTTCTGGAAAGTAAAATTAGTAAGAAGTGAAATTTGCAAGTAGTGAGCAACAGAATAAGCATCCTGTAGCTGGACTGGAGATAAAGTCACGGATTATTTATATTTGTAGTTTGAGATCTGGTGGCTTGGATCAGGTAATTAGTAAGACACGCCATTTGCAAAACTTGGATGTTGATCTTGATGCAGATTTTGTGCTCATCAATCTTTTGGAATGTTTGGAGGAGAGGAAGCTTGGCTCTCCTCTCAAATTTCACACTAGAAGGCTCTAACTGGATTCAGTGCTGAAAGAAATAAAATAGAAAGGGAAAAAAAAAAAAAAAAAAGAAAAAATGGCTCTATGTAGCCTTCTACAGCCTTGCAATGTAACATGTACATCGTAAAAATCTCAGTGTTGCTGTTACAAAACTATGCGAATAATAGGCCCTCTCCTCATTGGGACCTGGGGTTCCTGTTGTTGAGGGAAATCTGAGCAGAACAATGCAATCCACCAGTGTCTTTATGTTCTTGTCACATTCATGAGTCCTATGACTAATCTCTTTGCAATCAAGACTCAGCTATAATCGATCACTTTATTCTTATTTTCACAAGCTGTTGAGAGCTTTGCCGTTATTCATCATGTGTATGAAACACTCATTTTCACTGGGAAGCAATATTTTGCTGGTGTGTTGGACTGGGAATAAAAGGCCCTGGCTCAGCACACCAGTGAGGTCTGCTACCAGCTCCTGGCCTTTGTCAGAGATTCATTTCTTATACACAGGTTACATTTACAGTTAGCAAGTCTAAAAACTGTAAAGACCTTCATTATTGTTTAATGAGGTGCTTTGATATCACAGATGAAAAGCAATGGGAAACAATAACAGTAATTTGTACAAAAAAAAAAAAAAAAGAGCCGATGCTCCAGAACGAAGCACCAGGTCACAAACAAGCTGAATTTCACACTTCCATTGAAGAGTCTTCAGTTTATACTAGATCAGATTTGAGCCCATCTATTTTGTCCACACACCTACAAACAGTCTATTCGTAACATATTCCTCATAAAGCTCTTCCTCTTACTTCCTGTGAACAGGAATATTCCAAATCTGCACAGAGGAAGTGGAAGTTTAAAAGCTTTGCAGAGACCAGATGGAAAATGTGATAGGAAACTGGAAAACAAACATTTTGTGTTTTCATATATATAAATTACACTTAACAAAGGTTAAATTACATTCGTATCTTTCCCTCTCTTTTTTTTGCCCAGAACTTTTCGTTCTAGCACTAACAGTCATACACTGTAAGGGTTTCTACCAACAACAATAGTAAGAGTCTGGTAAATGTTTTATTATCAAAGGCAGTAAAAAGTCTTATTTTATGTCAAGGAAATCAGGCAGAATCAATAAAAATTTAACCTGTTGGCTTCATGAAATCAGTGGAACAAGACTTCTCCATTAATTTCTACCAAAATGCAGTTCCCTTCACTGGGTTGTCTGCAGGAAATAGTGGAGAAACTCCAGATCTCTGAAAGAATGATATGAAATACAGGGTCTCCCACAATAATTTTAGGGACTTCATCTCTCATGGACCAGGGAAACACCAAACAAAATTTGCACATGGCCTGAACCCAGACAGGGGTCTGACATTTGAATGATCCTGGAGTATTTTCAATCCATTACATTCTATCTTAGTAGCTGTGGGGTTTTTTGTCTGTTTGGGTTTTTTTGTTTTGTTGATGTGTTGGGGTTGTTTTTGTAAGCAAGCTCAAACTAAGCTCAAAAGATCTTACTTAAGCTCCAGCTATGATAAATCAGCTGATTTTCAAATTCTTAGCATCCACCAGCACACCTGAAAATCAGAATATTTCTTTTGTGCTGTAAACTGTGAAATGAAATTTTGAACATTTTAAGTCTGTGAAATCAAATTATTGTGAATGTTTTGTCTTTTGTAGTTACTGGCCACTGAAGATTGATGTTGCCCTGTAACTCCTTGCTGATTAACACATTCCTCTGGGTGCCTAATTTGTGAGAGATTTACACTGTGCAAACATTATTTACAGAGAGTACTAGATTCTCTCTAAATCAATTAGATATGCCCTTTCAGGCACATTTTCTGTTGGAGACTGCCAGGAGAGGGCTTTCTTTTTTACCTGCAATGGCGATTCCAAAACCACATCACCTCTGAGAAGCCACGGGGCAGCTTAGCAATAAAAAGGTCCTGCCAGCGCAGCCTCCTGTATAATTGAAATGCAATTTAAGGGGTCTTCAGAGGAATTTCTCCAACTCTGGAGGAGGCCGATCAGCAATCTGACCTCCAATAAAGACAACAGAAGGAAGCTCCCTTTGAAAGATAGAGGAAACTCTTTCCTTTGAAAAGCATTCTTAGGTGCCGTCTGCTGATACCGTGCAGACTTATCTCCTGAGGTCCAGACAAGTCTGTGTTGCAGACTATGCCAATATACCTCATGCGGTTCTCACTGCCCTTATCTAAGAAAGGGAAAAGTCAAGGAGAGCAAGTGAAAAACAAAACAGAACCCTACCTAACAGAGGGGTTTATCATTAGAAATGTTCTAAACACACCCAGAGAAATCTCCTTGTATATGTATGAAGTTTAAAAATTTTGGTGTTTTGTTGCTCTCTGGAAACAACAAGGCTGTCAACAAAAAGCTGACAGAATGTATCTATAAACCTGGTGGATACACCTACAATTATGCCTTGTGTCTACAAAATGAGCACCTGTACCTAAAGGCATACATGAGTTCATATGTTCAACAAAGGCAAATACTAAGTCCTGCATCTGGGATAGTCTGGAGGCCAACTGATCAGAAAGCAGCTTTTCAAAAAGGACCTGGGGCTTCTGGAGGGCAAACCGAACATGAAGCAGCAATGTGCTTTTCCAGCATTAAAAGCCAACCTCATACTGGGCTGCTTTATTAAGAAAATAGCCAGCAAGTCAAGTAAGTGATTATTCCCCTCTATTCAGCACTTGTGAGACCACATCTGAAGTCCAATTCTGAGACACTGACAAACTGGAGCAAGTAAAGCTGAGGGCCACCAAGGCGGACAAAGGGCTGGAGTACGTGACTTGAGAGGACAGCTGAGTAAGCTGGGTTGGTTTGGCCTGGAAAAGGAAGAGATGAAGAAGAGGGTCTCACCACCATTGTCACAACCTAAATTGTTCAATGAGTCTATATTAGTATAGGAAAGTTCATCTGTTTCCATGGCTAACCTGTATTCCACCTCACATCAGAAACAAAGCGCGTTTTCTGTGAGTTCACAGCTTGTGGGACAAAGCAACCCACTGCTGGGGCAGAGTAAGACTAAAGAAGACCTGGAGTCAAGCCAACAGCATGCCTCGAGCAAGCCAGAGCAGTGCAATAAACTTAACCAAATCCATCCAAACATACAGCAAAAATTCCCATGACTCAACCGCCTCCATAGCCTGTCAGCTCTACCTCCCACCTCCACAGCCCTGCCTAACACCAGAGCCTAGGCTGCCGGATACTTCAATCCAAACATTGTGGTTGCACAGGCCCCCTCCAAGCCCAAGGCCCAGATCCATGAATCCTGCTTTAATTCACTTCTGAGAATGTGTGTATTTTTTGGTCAGAATTTCAGTTGTCTATATTTGGAAAGTCTCACCCACAGTCTTTAGCTGACTAACGGAAGCCAAAGAAAATGCAAGATGTAGTGGTGACCAAAGCTGAAATCCTCCCTGAATATGATCATTCCTTATGTATTTGTGCATTGTATATATGCCTATCAAACCTCTAAGAACTCGGTCTGCTCCTTATTTCATTTATAGGGAAGGGATGAGAATGAGTCTGTTTCTACAGAATTCCCCAGATACAATCTACTGCAGAGTACATCATTAATAAAGGATTTTTCTATTTATTTGTTTCACCCAGAGCAGCTGGTCAGTCATGTCTCTCTGGGGCATGTCAGCTAATACATATTGTTTCATAAGCTGAGAATTTTTGAATAATACTGTCTTGTCCCTTCCATTTGTATTACATTACACAGGAGTAAGGAAGTATGTTTGCATTATACTGTAGAAATTCAAGGGGAAAAATATTTATAAAATGTTAGAAAATGACAAACTGACGATTAAAAAAATGTTGACAAACCTTTGTATAAGAGGTTATGTTTCATACTGGTAAAAAAGGAGGCTAAGAATAAATCTGAATCATGCTCATGTGAGGTAGAACTGGTGAATGACAACTGAGGAAAATGTATTAAAAGCAACAATTAGCTTTTTTATCCCCACAGATCTCAAAGCACTGAAGTACCACAGAACTCAATAGGAATCCATTATTGATTTTGGTGAGAAATGCTGGCCCGCTAGCCTCATTTTCACAGTTGGAGAAACTGAGACACATGAACATGTTAAATGAGTTGCAGGATATTACCCAGCAAACGGCAGAGCTGGGAATAGTACTCAGCTCCCCTGGAGGCCAGTCCATGCGTCATCCACCACACCGCTTCCTCATACTAGAAGGCAGCAATGGAGCACAAATTTCAGGGATTTTGTTTAATAATGGGAGATGGAGAGATCTGGAGGCTCACTTCGAAAGTAAGGGAATGCCAGGCTTGTTTGAGTGTTACATCCAATGCACAACTGCTGACACTAAAAAATGCACGTCTTTGCTCATATGCGGACTATTAAGGAAAGAGTCAGAGAATCAAGGAGGAAAAAAATAATTCCATTTATTTTAAAAACAAACACACAGCAATGCAGATTCTGTACATACTGAGTCAGAAGGCAATTTGCAAATCATAATGAAATGTGATTTAAACACTATTTCTGCTAAAGTGGTGGAATCAACTAGTTTGTTAATGTACAAGGAATACAAGGGTCTTACATCAAATGCCTATAATCCCATTTTTTTACAGATTACTTCTCTTAATCTTGAAATGGGTAATATCAGGCTCTTTCAATAGAAGACATGACTTGTAGCATGATTATTTATGTCTCTCTGATGTATGGGTGGCATATCACTTCTGAGACAGATGTACCGACTTTGCAGCTTATTCACAGAATCACAGAATGTTAGGGATTGGAAGGCACCTTGAAAGATCACCCAGTCCAATCCCCCCGCTGGAGCAGGAACACCTAGATGAGGTTACACAGGAACGTGTCCAGGCGGGTTTTGAATGTCTCCAGAGAAGGAGACTCCACAACCTCCCTGGGCAGCCTGTTCCAGTGCCCTGTCACCCTCACTGAGAAAAAGTTTCTTCTCAAATTTAAGTGGAACCTCCTGTGTCCCAGTTTGTACCCATTACCCCTTGTCTTACCATTGGTTGTCACCGAGAAGAGCCTGGCTCCATCCTTGTGACACTCACCCTTTATATGTTTATAAACATTAGTGAGGTCATTTTTACAAGGATATTTTAATCATTTAAAATGATGAACATGAATCCATTTTCACAGCAAATTTGACAATTTCCTCTCGCTGTGGTGGCTCCTGCACATGATTCAGCATTAGCATCCCATCCTAGGAGGTTCTGCATCCTCAGAGGAACATACGTGATGGGGCAGGACCAAAAGACACCAACTTTTCCTTTTCTTGATGAATTGTTTCAGCCCACAGACCCAGAATATTTCAGGCTACCATAATGGTCTTAGTTGAGAAATTGCCCAAATCCATGCCCACCCCAGCTGGGGGTGCCCTTCCTTTGGCCAGCAGGTGATGCCCCTGGTAGGAGTCTCCTAGCACTGGGAGAGGGGCAGCAGCTGCTTCGGAGCAGCCCCACCAACCTCAGTGCGGCTGACAGCAACATTTACTTACTTTTGACCACCTGGGTAGGCCATTCTTTTTCCAGAAGGTTTCAAATCACTTTACCAAGCTGACTGTTACACATTATTGTTGCGATGGTGTGATGAAAAGGAAGATAGCAGTTATGGCTGAGACTGAGATGGTTGCTAATTTCAAGTGAGTTAAATTGAAGGACGCTGTAAATATTTAACATGTTATCTTAAGTGAAGGCAGTGTGTGAATGGCAGAGCAGCAAGAAGATTATAGGATTCACATCTTACAGTTCAGCAGCCTTTCAGATGGACTACAACAAACACAATAATTCAGGGGCTGAAAATCCCTGCTCTTCAATTCACTTTTAGCCTTCTTTGTTGCTTTAATACAAACCAACTACAAAATTTATCTTCATGACTGCAAGTGGGAAATAAATATTACTGAAATTTCAGACTCTGAACGTTTCAAACTTTTCCTCTGATTTTAATATTTGAAATCTTGCAAACAAACTCATAACTTTGACATTACAATCCTTCATCAAACACTTTCTTCTTAATGACATTTTATTCATTACACTGTTCTCACCTACCAGGAGCTTCACTTCTGGACTGGCTTCGACTTTTATTGCTTTGGGGTTTTTAAAAAAATCTTGCCATTATGCAGCTGTGTAATATATGACAATAGAGGGTGATAAATCTGCACAGCTGAAGCTGAAAACAAGTTGAGTTAATGGAATGAAGTGAAGGTGATGACACTTTTTTTTTATGCAGAAAGTCATGAGATATTTTAAACAATATGTTTTACACAAACACAAAAATAAATCCTTCATTTTTTTCTTAAAGAGTCCCTGGTGCAAAATTCATTCCCACTGGAGAACACGCACACAAAAAATAAATCCTATCCTCTAGTTAATGGCTTCATGAATTCACACAAAGTGAGATAACACTTATGCTTCTAAAATCCAGGCAAAGTAGCAGGCCTCCGTTCTGTTGCTAAAATCCACTCTGTTGCTGATGGCTCCTAGAAATTAAAGTCTTAAAACGGAGATCACTGAAAAAAACATAAAGCATATGTTATATGCAGCCCCTTATTTCCTCACTGGGCTTCCCATGGGCCAGTGAAGGTTGGGAACCACTTCTGTAAAGGAAATGTATCTGGTGTCAAGTTAGAGACAGTCCTGTGTGTCAGCTCCATCTCTGCAACTGATTAGCCCCAGAATGACTTCGGCCTCACATAGTTTCTTCCAAGCACTATTAAGTCAGCCTTCAAAACTTGAGTTATTCCCAGTTTACAGATGAGTTATAAGTGCAACAGAGTTAACAGCTACTGCAAGGGGACACGTTAAATGAGCATTAGGAGCTGGAATATAATGCAATTTCCCAACCCTTGCCCACTCAGCCATAATGTCCACAGTCTAAACCACTTAGACAGAAGAAGGGAAAAAAAACAAATCAAAACAAAACAAAACAAAACAAAACAAAACAAAACAAAAACAAAAAAAAAAAAAAGCTCCTTCACAGAAACCGTGTCCCCTGAAGCCATTTCTGATGCCTGAATAAGCATTGTAACTTTAAGAGCTACTGTGCACCTGCAGCTTCCAAGTAGTTTCCAAAAGTCACCTGCCCATCCTAATTTTTCCAAACCTCAGCTTCTTAGTCTTTCAAAACATGGAAAGAAGAGCTATCCATCTCTATGTCCTACTGCCCACTGAGATCAATGGGAGACTTCTCTTTGACTTCAGTGCCTATAAGTCTTTCCTCACTTTTTGGGTTTTTTTTCTTTTTTCTTCAGTTTTGGAGAGCAGTTGTCGTAGGGTGGGTAAATGTCTCCTTCACAAGAAACTGTTGTGTTGAGAATCACTATCTAATCATTATGACCCATGCACCACACAATACAAACAGTAAAAATGATGAGCAAATAGAACAGCATAAAAATAAAGAATAAGAAAACAACACAATCATCCTAACAGCAATGGCTGGAAATTCATCTTGGAAGGCTTAAGTGTTCCTGTGGCACAGAAGCTCGGAGTGATTGTTCTGTGCCGCAGTGGTGTTGCCCAATAACCCATTCTGTCTAAACTAACAGAGCTGGCTAAGTTATCCTGCCTTGTGTTCTTGTTTAATTAATTGTTTAGTTTAAAGAGAGGATAAAAAAGCCTGGATAGGATCCAAGCTCAATTGCCTGCTGCTATGACAGAAAAAAGTACTGATCAGAATATTTCTCTGCAGAATGAAATGTGTATCTCCTGGGCAATAGCAAAACAAGTTTACATTTCTGTCTCTAATATGATTCTGTCCTCTAAGTCATTAACAGTTCCTTGATCCCATCTCTTAGTCCTGCTTCCTTTATCTTATTTATTGAAACTTGTAATATAAACAGCATTTCTTCACCTACTGTCTTTCTGAATTGTTGATTGTCTGGAAAATGGCACTAGCACAAGGATTCAGGGCACTTCTGCATAGCAGTGGGGTTTCAGTTGCACGTGGGTACTGTCAGACACCAGCTATCATTTAGGGCCATAGGGAGCAAATCAGGGAGCAAATTACGGGACCAGCATCTCCTCCAGCGTAAATGAGCACAGCAAAATGTGACCTTAGGAGCATCGGGTAGATTCACACAAGGCCGAGGTTTTGGCCATGTGACTGTTTCCAGCTAAAATCACATTCTTCTTCCACCACACTCTGGAAAATTAGAGACTGCAGATCTTTCTGAACATGCTTGAGGATGTAGAAAAACCTTTCATAATGCAGGGGATTGGGTTGGGCGGAGGGGAAAGAGGTTTCTTCTGAAAGGCAGCATAGGATAGGATTGGAAGTGCCAGCACTTTTGCCCCCTCGTTGTCACATTCCTTTCCCAAGCCCGGCTGATGAAGCGGTCTGCGAGCCGCTCTGGCTGGGAGGATTGCATTGCTGAATGGGGACGGGAAAGGGAATGTGGTTTCCTGAAAGGTTTCCAGCAAGTACATGGGAATGGAGCTCTTGAAAGAGACATGGAGCTGGAAGCACTTCCCTTCTGAGAAACACTTCCAATCCACTCCCCGGGCCAAATGTAATAACAGCTCTGACATTATTATTACAAAGGGGGAAAAAGTCACTCTTCCAGCTTGCTGCTGTGATTTCTCCATTTTGAAGCCACACCTTCTTTGAGACCTGGAAGTCATGCGGTTTAACACGCAAGCCTGCTTACAAGGGATGCTTCATGGGCACACCTCTACCAGACCTTACCGCCAACTCTTTCTGGAGGTGACAGGAATGCTTCTGGCAACAAAAAAAAAAAAAAAAAAGAACTTAAAGATGTGTCTTTCTTCTTGGGCCCCTCCTTATATCTCTTGCTTTATGTGGAATACATTGCCACAAACTGTCTGCAATATATGACAAGTTTTTTCCTACTGCAAGCCATGAACCAACATCTAGACATTAGAGAAAATTCTGTGTGAAAACCAGCTATTTTGCCATTTGATGTGGTAAATTTTAAGTCTGTAGGATCCTTCTACAGCTGCAAAGTGTCTCCTTTTCCCCACTTAATACACTACATGGCACAATAAATTAAGAGAAATTATTTGAAACATCTCTCTAAACAAGTTTAGTGGAGAATATGTTAACTGGTCCTTACAAGTGAACACTGACGGAGTCGTGCTAAATGTTCAGACTATCACCAGAAGGGTTAGGAAATTATGAAGGAAGAAATGAAGAAGCAAAAGCAGCAAGGGACACAGTTTCTGGTTTACAGTCCAGGAATATGCTGGAATATGCACAGAAGAGTTACAAAACAAGTTCTGTTGACAGTACAAAGTGGGGGGAGGGAGGAGGCAGGGGGCAAGCCATTAGAAACAGTATAAATTGTACTGGCATGAATAATGTTTCTCCCCAGATTTCGTTCTAGAAAAAATAAGGGGTGGCATTAATTCAGCAACCTCCGTTTCTAAATAAGTTCAGTTAAATTGGTACAATTTTTGTTTAGATAAGGCCTCAGACTCACTGACTCTCTGGAACCCCCTCTTAGCCTTACCTCTAACCACTTTTTCCAGCCCATGGCAGGGAAAAATGTACCACAGGAGGCAGAGCCAGACACCAGTAGTATCATAAGAGCTTCAAACAAGAGCGTCTCAGCAAATACAGGGCCAGAATCCACCCTTGCTCACAGGGAGCAATTCATTTGACTGGGAATACTTAAAGAGGCAATTTTTAAGCTGCCAGATTACTGACACCTGACAGCCATCAGCATGCAGTGCCTAAGCTCCTATAAACCATGAGTCAGTCAATGAATTACACGATTTTTGGAAAATAAGGGTCACTTAGAACATTCTATTAACTTTTCTGTGTTCAGATCATCTAACCTCGTGGGTGGTGTTTTCTTATTATTATTTTAACTAAGCATATAAAAGAAGTAAGAAAAAAGCTTCTTGCCAGTATCAGGAAAAAGAAAAAGACCATTCAGTCAGCTGATTGGAGCCAGCCCAGCGAGAGCCAGAGCTGGAGAGGTTCAGCTGACCATGAGGTTCAGCAGAGATTAGGAAGCTCAGAGGGAAATGTACATGGACAGCGTGATTCCCGGCGGGTCCCGATCCCCGCAGCCCCGGCAGACATTGCAAGAGAGCAGCACATTCAAAACCCACCTGGACATGTTCCTGTGTGACCTCACCTAGACGTTCCTGCTCCAGCAGGGGGATTGGACTAGATGATCTTTTGAGGTCCCTTCCAATCCCAAACATACTGTGATACTGTGATTTTTTACAGGTTTATGTCCATATTCTAAGTGAGGGCAGAAAGCTCTTTTGAGAAAATACAGCATTAACTATACAACCCAAAATTGACAGCACACTTTTCTTAAAATTCAAAATACCAGATTTTAAAGAGATGACGGTTAATTTTAGCTGATGTTAGAAGTTCAGGCAACAATCGAGAGAGCTGTTTCTGTACTATTTCTGGGTTTGTAGCTAACTCATCCATACATTTCACAGCCTCACTTCCACGGAAATTTTTTTTAGGAAATACACTACACTTTGGACAAGTGTTTCTTCTTTCAGTTTGATTCCTTCAGTCAAATAGAAACACCCAAGAAATCAAAGATTCATAATGGAATATAGGAAATATCACTAAAAATATCAAGTAGCAACAAAACTCTCAGAAGCCAAAGAACTACTAAACTGCGATCAATTTACGCAAAAGGCTGTACAAACATGCCTGAGGACATAGGTTCTTGCAGTCAGAGGTAGGTGGATATGAAGCATCTAAATCCAACACAGTGACAAAAAAACCCTACCTAAATTTCAGGGTGGTTAAAGTCACTAGAACTCTTCTTATTTGACATGAAATACACCAGGTTGCAGGAGATCACATTTACGAAAGTGCAAGATTGACAGAATCTGGGCTGATAAACACCTTTACTCCTGAATACAGTCATGATGTAGAAACAAGGCGTTTCTCAGTGTGCATCCTTCAAGGAAACAATTTCAACAGGTGTTTTCAGAACAAGCTCAACACACAATGATAAACAGGTCTCCACAAAATCCAGTTGTGGACACCGTGTTTAAATGGAGAAGGAAGAGGAATCGGTGTCACTGACATTTTCGCTTCTCATTCAACACCAGGTTAATAATATACAGACGTGGGCCTGGAAGCAGGATTCCTCCCTCACAACAGAGCACCCAAAGCACTAAGCAACAGAGTCACGCTGCTTTTTGCTCACTCTGGTTCAGTGAATCTCATGATCCTTGCAAGCAGCTGACAGTGGCACAAACAAGAAACTATTTCAGGCCATCCTGTCTCGCACCTGGTAGGACAGCTTTTTAGGGGGAGAGCCTAAGAAGAGGATTTGTTTCCTCCTTCCACCTCCATACAGGCTAAGGAGAAGACAGAGCCCATGTCTCCCGGTATCCAGACAAGCTCTCTAACCTGCAAGTTTTCTGTCTGGTTGCACTGTGGAAGAGCAGTTGACTGCTTGCTTTTGCACACTACAAAGATGATGCTGGGCTCTGGATCATGGCTAGATGGAGGAATCTTCCCGCGAACTCTGCTGAGGCTTGGCGATGGCTATGGCTTCAGGCACATCCTAGCTAAAGTTCAGTGCTCCCTCCTGGCTCGCTCTAGACAGCTGGCTACTCAGTGTGAGGGTTTTCCGACTCATCCTTATGAATCACCACGTTTTGGTGTACAGTCTAGTGTAGTTAGACTGATGATTTCCCATCTGGTGAGAAGATTGCTGAGCTCATCAGACATAGCACTAATTAACAATGTGACAGTTACAGACAAACAGTTCTGGAGCAGTAAGAGCCCCTTCACATTTGCCTTGCTTTCTGACTGACTCTTTTCCTGATGAAAATGCACTGGAATGATACATTATTAACATCCTCTGTTTTATTAGTATGACGGTCCTTATGTGCGTCAACAAGAGATTTAGATGGCAGGCCAGCATGACACTGACATTCTGAATCACCAGCAACCCCATCTGTTTTTTGCAGGGTCTCATAAAACCAGCATGTGTGCCCATAAACTCAGAAATGCCAACAACACCATGGAGGAAGTTGCCACTCAGGCAGTGTTACCTTCATGTGATCTTCAAGGTTGCAGAGCTGAGCGTAATTTTCATTAGACCAGGCTCAAAAATTCTGACAGTGCAGCCTGTGCACAAACTAGAGGAAGGGAACCTAGAGGGCAAGCCATCAATAACCATAAAATGCAAGATTAAGTGACCAAGCAGCAGCTAATTTAACCAAGTTTAGGAAATTAAGGTCACCCACTTTGATCTCATATTTGAATATTTTTTAACGTCCTCTATAGTTCTGCTTCGGCTCCCATCACGCTTTTCAGCAAATGCTTCGTAGAGGCCTCACTGTTCTCCATCCCTGAGCTTGACACTGTGCTCCATGGTGAATTAATGAGACATCCCTGCTGGGCGTGCTGGGCCTGCCACTCCAATTAAGAAAAAAGGAGATGAGATAATGCAGCCACCAAACCTAGCAGAAATCTGGCTGAAGCGATTCTGAAATGCTCCTACCATCTACATTGCTCCCTGCCAAGTCTCCCCACCCTCCGATGTCATTTTCTCCTCTCTTTTATAAGAGGAAATAGATTCTAAATCAGCAAGCTAGCTTCGGTCCTTAACGTAACAATTACTTACAATACACCTTTTCCCCTTTGTTATAAATGACTTTAGTGTGTAATTCAGCCAAATGAGGAGACAGGCACCATTTATACACAGTGTCCCCGTCCTTTTGTGTAAGGCCAGGACTAGCTGCATTCACCAAGCTAGAGATCTGCAAAACAACAGCTTGTTCCTTTCACTCTGGCAGCATCCATAGCTCTCCTTCTGCCACTACCTCTCTTCACCCCCAGGAAACCAGGACCCTGGGAAATGAACTGCTGCAGACAGAGGAAGACTAAGACTTCAGTCATTCAATGTGCTGAAGACTAGAGCTTAACCTCCAGTTATTCCAGAGATATGTGGAATTTTTTTTTGGTTGGTGGAAAAAAAAAAAAAAAAGAAAAAAAAGAAAACAAACAAACAAACAAACAAACAAACACCTGTTCTTAGTTTCTTCCGCTATATAAAACATGCCCTGTTAGGTCACTGTCACGGAGGCAACCCACAGGTCAATTTAAGGGACAACAAGGTCCAAAACCAACTTTCATTGAACCGGTGAAAAACAGGGTTTTAGCACTCCAAAAGTGACTTAAATACAGGTTCGGATATCAGTTGAGGAAAATTATTGAGACAGCAACTAATACAACAGGCGGTCCACAGTGTGCATGCACGTGGCTTCACCCAAAACAATGCCGGAGCCGTCCCCGAGTCCCAGAGGAGTACACACTTGCCTAAACACGGTGCGGGATTATTTTTAAAGAGATACACGTACTCGTAGTGAGTACAGAAAGTGTACACTCTCTATTCCGTGAGAGTAAATTTATAATACGCTCGCAGTCCTGTGAGAGTTATTTTACACTTGCAAATGTGCACGGAATCCTACACATGCTTATGTGGAAGCACAGGAGGAAAATACACTCGCGATTGTGCGAGGAAATAATTTAAAGTATGCATGCTCGTATTGGGCACGGAAAGTTACGCGTGCAAGTGTGCACAGAAAGAAAATACACCCGCGATTCTGCGAGGATTACTTTTACACGCACTCATATGGAGCACGGAAAGTTATACGTGCATATGTGCATGAAAAGTATAAATATACTCGCAATCCTGCGAGAAGTTTTACTTACACACGTGGCGACAAGGCAAGCGCAGTCCCCATCCCAGGGAGGGGGGCTCTCGGCGGCAGCATCTTGCTCGTGCTCCGAGAGACCCGCGACAATGGGCGGAGTCTCGACAAGAGTCCCGTTTTTATACTGGCTGATCAGATCTGACTGTAGGCACTCCAGAAGCTTCTCTGCACCCCCACACTGTCTGTGGGTGCCCCTGAAGCCTCCAAACATCCCCCACACTGGGCGCGGCTCAGTGTGCCTCGGCACTCCCTTCTTCTAATGTCCCAGGAGCCAGGGTGCTCAGGGCCAAACAAAAGAAGCTGTTAGCCTCAAGTAGCAGAGAAAGAGGGAGATGTGCCATACTGAAGGAGGGAGGGGGGTTGCATTCTGCCACAGTCACTACAGCAATGGTGGAGTGCACCATTGCACAATCACCTACAGCATCCTTAAGCACAACACGAGTCCCATAAAACCTGGTGACATCCCCAATAACTCCTTTCTAGTGCTTTGCACTATACCCATCCTATCCGTACCACGCCTACCTCACAACCCTAACACACAGCACTACTTGGCTTACACCACTATTTGGTAGCCCTGTAGCATGGGGGGATCCAGGGAGCTTGAAGAGAAAATGTGAGCTGCGGGAAAGTGTGGATCAATCACCTTCCAGATTCCCACTCCAGCCTACTGATGCCACTACTAGGTAGCTCACATAGGAGAGAGGAGGCAACACCTGCCTCTATAGGCTTCATGTGCCCTAATGTCTGTGTAGAAAAGGGGTGTCCTTTCCCAAAGACTCTACCGGGTTACACAAACATGGCCTATAGGTATTTACCTTGTTTCCTTAATGTATTCTCGAAGTCTTCAATGTTGTCTCCCTGTAGGGAGCCTAGAGAGCTAGATGGGATCAGGAGGACTCACCAACACCCACGCACATAGTAAAGCCCAGAGGAAGAGGGAAAACAATGGAAAACTTCCTCAGAATATTATATGTGTATATGCACACAGGATTGGGAGTTAAGACCTTGCCTCTGGAAGTCACACAAAGCACTGGACAAGCAGAACAGTCTTACAGCACACCCTGACCTGCTTTGAAGCCAGGCAGTTCACAGGGAGTCTAGCTTACACTACCAAAATCCTGATACACCAGCTTTGCAAAAGATAGGAAACACTACGAGAAGTCTCTTTGGCTGTGGCTGTGCACTGATAGCTTGTCAAATCTCTGTGCCAACAGCATTTGGATCTAAGTCTTGCACAATCCACTCAAGAAGGACGTGTGCTCTCTGTTCTTCCTGGGCAGCCTCCAAATCAAAAGCAAGGAGTGATTGTCCAGACTCTTGAGCAGATGACCTGAAGGGAAAAGCACAGAGGTCCTCCCAAAGCCCAAACCCTGGCAGAAGAGGAAGGGCAGAGGGGTGCCCTACTGCATCCTGCCTGGTGGGGACTCCTTTGCTTCAATGCATTGCAAGGAGGAGCCAGCACAGTGGCCATGGTGCTGCCTGCAGGACACAGAAGAAACCACAGAAGGGCTGTCAAGAATTTGCCACAAGGCTCGATGCCGATCTCCAGCTCCTGCCAGCCCTTCCAGCTGTTTCACTCCAAATCTGATTATTTGAAACTCATCGGCAGGCTGGGGAGGTGAATTTCACACAGCCTGGGGATACCAAGTGACATGGATGTGCCAGTACATGCAGAGTATGGGCCCTGACTGACACCATGATAATAACCTATAAGAGCTGAATATCTATAAAAATTAGGAACATTTGGGGCATAATTACCAACTTGGAATAGATCTTGAGAATGTTTTACTGGAGACCCTTCTCTTAGATGAATACACACACTGCAGACACCAGTATGTCCCTGGTTTGTTCGAATTTCAGGTCCTATGCTTCTGATTAATTTCAGAATTTAGTCCATTTTAAAGGCCACTGTTATTTCCAGTTCATTTGAGAGCAAACCTGAGGCTCACAGCTGACCATATTGTTTTTACATGCATACTGTGTAATTTTAACTCCCTCTTCACTTGCTGTGTTCTAGATTCTATCATAAAAAATGGATGTTCATTATTAAGTGATTTATTACACTATTAAACATTAAAGGCTCATTCCATTGACACCAGTGGATAGTCTTGTACTTATAGTATCAAGATTTTCTAAAAGCTTTATTTTATTTTTTATCTGTCTGTCTGAACTCGTGTAGGGAGGGAGCAGTGTTATTGGTCTTTGGCAAGACTCTCTCAGCTTTGTATCTTTTGTCATGAAGCTTTTGCGAACTCAGACATGTAGTCACTGTGGTTTCAACATGCACCTCAGCCTATAGGTGCTCAGCTGAAGAAACCACCAGTTCCACTCCGCCAGTAGTTCAACTACCATCACTAGTGCAAACCAACCAGCCTTTCCTCCACCAGCAGCCTAAATTCCCTGAAGCGGTGTTTCCAGATGGGGAAGCTGCCTTCACAGACACCTGTTACATCTCATAAAATCAGATAGCACAACGTCTGTAATTCTGCCTCAGACTGATCCTACAACTTTGTGAGTCACACACTATATGTTTCACATACCCAGTTAACTAAAGCAAACAAACAGGAACTATTTGTATTCTTATTTATGCCAGGGCTTATAATAAACCCCTTTGGAAACACTTCCGAACAGGTAGCAGCCGGCACACAAGTTTTGCCAAGGATTTAAACTAGTCTTTACCTGCTGCGGCCGTTGGGAAATTTCGTGCTGTTGCTAGAAGTGTACTTGTACTTGCATGCTGGGATGGTGAGGGTGAGCAGGTGTTTGCAAACCACAGTTATATTGCTAACCCTGCTTACTGTCTCAGACGCAATACTCGTCATACTAGCAATGTCTGGTACCTGAAATATCTTGCTGCAAAGATTCTCATTCCATTTGTTTTACAACAGTGATCAGAACAGCTCTAAGCTATAAAAGCCTCTCCAGCTAATTTCCCTGTGCAGCATGATGCTCCTTACTCTGAAGGCCCTTTAAGATTTGACCCCTTTCCCTGTTTTTCCTGCTGTCAGCCAGGACAGCAAAAGAAGAGGTGGTATGTGGGCTTAAAAGCCTTGCAGTCCTCAATCAGCCCTTTGTCTTTCATGACCAGCTTTTTTTCCAGGGGCAACAGTCTTTTTCCATTACCAGTAAAAATGAACCCCCCAGTAGGGGTGATGAAGAAACAATAAAACTAATCATTAAGCAGGCCTGCTGAGAAGTGAATTCCAGTCCCTGGTCAGATCTAATTGCATTCTGACACTGAAGCAACGGCCTGGTCATTTTTATTAGCAATGTCATGTTTGTTTTTATTTATTTGTCTCAATTCTGCTTTCCATCCCCATAAAGAAAGCAATATAAATGTGTAGATCTATGAAAAGATGTACATAGAGATCAAAATACACATACTGTCCAGTGATATGCTTTGCAAGTTTTTAAAATACTCTCTTTTTAGCCAAGATCAATGGTGGAAAAAGTAAAAACTAACATAGCATTTTGGAAAATGATGAGCAACAGCAAAAGGGAGATTTAATAAAAATTATGGCAGTGTCATGGCCTATAAACCAAGGAAAACCATGCACACAGGGGAGGAAAGGCAATTTTAATCATGCATACAAGACCACAAGATAAATATGTGTAGCTGTGATTTTTGAAACTAAGATTTAGATACATACTTTGAGTAATTCAACAGCAATACACTGCTTTCGGGCTCAGTACAGCATATGCATGTGCATGGCATACACATGCATCCATTAACATATTCCTGAAGATATACCTATCTTTAGATCCCTTTCCTCCCTTTCTGCTTTCCTCCCTTTTACTGCTTTCACCATTAATGATGTTTTGCCCCGGTCTGCATCCTCAGCCTCCTCCCCCACTGTTTTTTGCCCAGACTCCCGGCCAGCCTCCCAGCCTGAGACTCTTCCTTCAAGAATCTAAACAAGATGCCTTTGCATCTGACTGAACACAATGGGCCTCTCTTCAAAGCCAAGCAACATTTTTCCTATCATTGTTTGCAGGGGAAGAGTCACTCTGCACTCTGCTCAGATATTACAGTCACACAAGCCTCATTAGCCTATGTGTGGATTTGCTCTCCTAAGAGGGTTTGTACCACTAACAAGATTGCTTAATCCCTTCATAGGTCCCTCAGCATTTGTAACAAATTTTGTAATTGCTTTTTAAATAAAATGCCCTGACCTTGGAAACTCACTTGCAAGCCAACTCAGTCCTCTGGCTTTTTTCCCTTCATATGGCTTTTATGACCTCTCCTATCTGGATATCAAGCCCTTTCACAGAAGTACCTAAGTCCAATCCACTTGATGTTATCCAGAACTAAAAGCCCTCAGCATGTGCTTTGGATCTGATCCCTACCTGGCTGCTGTGCTTAGAGGGGCGTTGATCAAATCTGGTAACAACAAATCAGGGCCCAGAAAATGTACTTGTAGAACCTGGAGCTGCTCCATCTAATTGCAAGCAGGCTTTCACAACTCATTTACTGAAGAAAACTTCCTTATCAGGTGAGGATGTGACTAACTTCCACCCAGATTTCATGCTGTGGTTCTTATCCAAAACACTTGAAAATATTTTTCCTTTATCCATGGAATCAGCTTTCAAATCTTGCTTCATTGCAAGCCACAGCATGGCACAGTGACAATTTTGCCTAGTATTTGCCACGCACTTCATGTTCTAGGGTTGGTAGCAATACCTGAGTGGTGGCAGTGGCACAGGAGAGAAGCAGGCTAGCATACGGATGCCACACTCAGTATTTATAATAAGCTCCATGCCATTATGAATACAGTGCTACCAGTATCCAAGGTAGCTATTTTAAAAACTCGTTTATTCCCAATAGTTTCCAACTCTGTGAGCATTAATCACTGTCACGGCAGGCACGCATTGCCTATTGCATTTGTGTGCCCGCACTGGCTTTTTTTAGTTATCTATGGTGAATCTCTTAAAATTCACCCATGGATGCCAGATTGAAAACGTCTGCAGTGCTCCAGGATGCTCCAGCCCTCTCTGTGCAGACCAGCCAGAAGGGCCAGGCTGGTGCACCTGGGTTCTGCTTCCACCTCTGCCAGTAAATTGCTGGACAACTTTGAACAAATCACATAACTTGTGCCCACATTTCAGCCCTTCATCTAATGTATACAGGGGAGTTCTCTGCTTCTCTAGAGTATTCTGTGGCTTAACAAGGGTGGGCTGGATCAATGTGCAACAAGGTGGAAAGGACTGCAGCTTGCATCTAGAACTGTTAACCTACCAAAGATCTAAATCACATTAAAAGTTTCAGAGATTTCAGTCCTAAGAAGGTGAGCTTCTAAAACATACCCAAAACATTACAGACATTGCTGAAATGTAATTAAACAGTAGATATTATTATAGTAATAACTTAGCACTTTGCTTTCCAAGACTGAAAAAACATTTTGGTAAACCCTAATTAAGACTCGAGTCATGAAACACAACCTCTTTGCAGTGGACAGCAGTAGATGTGTAATAATGTGCAGCAACATGACCCAACAGATTAGAGCAGGAAAGTGAGGAAAATACCACATCCAACCTGTGAGTTCAGAGATAATTAGGTTAACAGAAGGATCCCAGGTAGAACTGGGATTAGGGCAACTCAAAGTAAATTAACTCTACTGACAGAGAAACGATTACAGAACACTTAAGACTAGTAGTTGCAAAGAAGCTTTTTAATATGTTTTCCAAAAAGCACTATTCGTATCAGGAGTGTTCCCTATGTCTTATTGAGACACAAGTAGTGACACAGGTGAGGATGTGCTGCCTGTAGAACTACACTTGCACAAGGATCCTCTCTCTTTGCAATATCAAGCTGTCCAGGACTTTTTTCTCCTGTAGTTCTACATATCTCAAAGCATAAGCAGAGGCATTTCATTACAAACAGACTCCATTCCTCTTATATACATAACTAAAAGCTGCTGTTATATTTTAGACCTTGCATAAGTAAGCTACATTCATTTTCAGCAATTATTTTCCCTTAATCTCCATGACCTTCCCTGATCTTGATAAAAACATTTGAAACTTTAAATCCATTTCATTTTCCAGTATTTTTCGCTTATGCCATGAGATTACTGTTTTTCCTGAAATTGTAAATTATATTTTAAACTCATTTTCCTTTATGCTTATTCTTTTCAATTTTCTAAAATCCAGTTGTGCACCAGAAATTAGTTGGTTTTATACTAAACACACCAGTTAAAACTCCTATATATTATTTATTAGAAATAAATTAAAAAATTGCTATTTCATTATTTTTACTAGGCATATAACACATTATATAAATATATCTATGCAAATGTGCCTTGGCACTAAAATTTCAACCACTCTTAAACTCAAGACTACTCAGATACTTCAAACTAAATCTGTCTTAATTCAAAGTTCTTTGAATCTAGAGAGATTTCATTGATTTTATTGCTTTTGTCCCATGATCTTAAAGTTAGCATCAGAATAGTTGGAGATAGAGCTGAATTTTTCCACACAGTTAACCTCCAGTGTCATGGAAAGCCTCGGTTTGGGAATGACAACCCCAAAATTATCCAAAGAGATGGTCCCATGTAGCTGGAAAAAAATGGCAATTCTTCATACTATCTTTCTCCAGATCACCTTACCCCAAAGAAAAGACTGCTGGGCAGAGTTTCCATGTGCCATATAAAATCTGTTTCATTTTGTGGACATCTTACCAGCACTTCCTATGTAGAAATGCAGGACAGAATCAGAGCACTAAGTTTCTAGTGGGCACCAGGCACAGTGCACCAATCCTGGTACAACATTAAAGCATCCACCCCATTTCACTTGCAGGCTACCAGCTGATTCTAGTGGTAGACCAAGCTCAGTGGAGTCATTTGAGCTTCAAGATACACCACTTAATGGATTATTATCACTGAAAACCTCTCCTGTGATACTTGTGCTCTTAAACAAAATCACTAGGCAGATGGATGTTGGTAGACCATGCATCTTCGGTCAGACCCTCTTCTCCCTCTGCTGCTGAATTTAGAAATGTCACCTCTAAAACTGGTGTCCTCATACAATAGTCTCATACATTGTCTCCTAAGCTACCTTGAAGTCCTCAAAAATTCATATGAACATTACTGAGGGAAACAAAATAAACCCAACGTGTAAGTGGGTTGTCCGACACCTATTGGCCCTGAATTTAGGAAAACTGCTTTTAAATGTACCAGTAGACACTCAGGAACTTTTTAAGAGCTCTGAGAACAAATATTTAATTATAAAATTTTGTACTACAGCTATTCTGACATTTACTTGTCATTTATGATTTTTGTTGATATCCATATCAGCTTCAGCTCTCTGCCATGGACTGCATTTCCAGAAGTTCCATTTCATCAGGTTTGTTGAATCCTATCGTACTGAAGAAGTGACCTGGATAAAAATGCTGGTGTCAAAACAGAAAACAAAACCTCCTCTCCTCTTCCATTCTTCAAAAGATTTACAGAGACTCAGTGTAAGAGTGTATTTTACCAGTTGTTTTCATACTCAGGAGGAAAACTAATTTAGTAAACCCACTGAACAAATGACAAGTCTGACTGTCTCTGGGAGAGAAGTGTAGGAATAAAGAAACCTTGTCACACTGTCTTTTTTAGCATGATATTATCAAGTCCTACACCCTTGCCAGCAATTCCTTGTGAACCATTCTCTTCTGAAAATGCTGTTATCAATCTCAAATTGAGACAATTAAATTTGACTTATTTGGTGTTTCAGTTCAGTTGGCCTTCAGCAGAAGCAAGAAAACGGTATCTAGATGCATATAAAAACCAAGAATGTAGTAAGGTTTTGGGAGAACTTATAAGTATGATGCATTTTCACACAGGTGAAAAGCTACCGAGTAACTGAGGTTCTTCCAATTCTACCTCTTCTGAGAAAGCAACAGAGATAGAGATTTTACAGCCTCAGTCAGAGAAAATTCAAGTTTCAGTCTGTTATCTGTTAGGATCCACTAGCCCAAGTTCACTAGAGTACCAAATATTCCATCCCCAGCAGTTATGTACTGTCCCATTGGGGATACCAACACAGGAAAGAAAAAGCCTTTTTTGCTCTCCTTATAACAGCTAAGCACTCCTGCACCAGTGATCAGCTACTGCAAGTCTACAGTAATACCGGAATGGGCAATTCTAAAACATGATCTTGCTTGTACTGAAGGCAACAGTAACATGATTTTGGTCTGAAGGCTCTTTGGGGATCACCCTTGCTCAAAGAAAAACCAGAGGGTAAAGGTCACTAGAAGCAAACTCCGAAACTGACTTCAACAGGGAAAATGAAAAAAGGAAAAAATGAAGAAATTAGGTCTTTACGCCTAGGTGTTCTACCAGGAAACAGCCAATATGCTGAGCATCCTTATACACCTTGCCCAGCCCCAACACTTCAGCCTCATTCTGAAAGAGCCGGGTTCCCTCAGGCCCTCTCCGCTGCCAGTGAAAGCTCTTGAAACCCCGCTGGGGCTTGCTCCCGCTCCTGTAGCACCAGCTTATTAAAGGGCCTGTATTCCTCTGCCTGCCCCCACAAACATAAATCCTCATTTTACATTGCCTTTCGTTTAAGGTTGAACATAAAAGAATGTACTTTTTATTGGAGTTTTATCTTTGCATGGGCTTCTAACAACCCGTACCGAACACTCTGTTGTTATGGCCCCTTCTGGATTTAGAGGCATATAAGCTGTTTGTGCTTGGCTGCATACATTGGTATTTTTATGTTCTTACATATCTTTATCTGTACAATATCTCTGAATACACTTAAAACTGTTTCAAAAAAACACCCTAAGACTTCATTCAAATAAAACTGTAGGAAAAGCAATCTGCTACAAGCATATTTCCTCATCACTTGAACTCTGACATTCAGCAAGGGCTGGAGTGTTTAATTTTGGCCATTTGTTTTAATTTGACTATTACAGTAAAAAGGCTGTGCCCCAGATTTGGCTCTGTGAAGAAGCAGTTCACTCCAGTTTCAATGGGTATGAGGCATAGCATTTTCACATCATAGAAATGCTTCTCTCACGTCTTCTTTTTTTTTCTCTTTCCTCATGTAAATTTTGCAATGCTAATTCCTTTCATAAGAGATGTAGGGGTAAGTGGTGGTTTACAGTTCAACCTTCCCCTGGTACCCATAAATATTTTTTGTTTCTTGCCCTGTTTCAAGGTGCAGATGAAATTCATCTTCCTTGGAAGGGCAGGGGGGTGGGAGAAGGGGAGAAAGAAGGGATGTGGAGGGGCAAACATCATCTTTAAAGTATAAACGTGAAGAAAACGAAAACAGATGCGTGGAGAGGAAAAGAGAAGCTGGTGGGAACACGGTGGGGCTGGAGCACATTTTCCCTGGGAGAATGGATGCACTGCGAGCTCCCTCGGGCAGAGAGGCGAGAGGCGGGATGGCAACGGGTCCTGCTCACTAGCCAGGCCCCCGTCCCAGCTCTAGTTAAACCTCAGTCCAACCACGGAGGAAAATGTCTCCTGGTTAGAGAGGTCAGGCTAGCGCTGCTCCCTCACCCAGGGCTGCGCAGCGGGGTGATGTCAGCCCACCCCGGCAGGCACCGCCGTGCGAGGACAGGGCTTTGCGGGCCAAGCAGCAGTGAGGAGGAAGCAGGGGTGGAGGAGGAGGTGGCGGGAGGGAGACCGGGAAACTGTAACTCATTGTGGATGGGCTGAACTGGCCGGGGTGGCGATCGCTCGCAGCCCAGCACATCCATCAACCTGCCGAGCGGCCCGACAGGCTGGAGCCGCGGCTGCTCCCTCTCTGCCGGTGTCAGGCGTGATCCAGTCCAACTGCGCCGAGGCAGCACAGCCCGGCCAGCCCAGCTCCGCTCAGCCCAAGCCATGGCAGCCCGCGGCCGGCTATGCACCCTGGGCTGCCTGCGGGGCTCAGTCCCCCGGTGCCCCGGCTCTCACAGCGCCTAAGTGATCTGGAGCCTAATCCACTTCCAGTCCCTGCAGTTGCATCCGAGATTAATTTAACCCAGTCATGTCCACTCGCATTAGAAGCCCTGTTTGGTCTCAAGTCACCTTTAAATCGGCCAAACACCACCGGCTCCAGCAGCCCCGGTGGGTGTGAGGGAAGAGCCAGGCCCTGGGGCTTCCTCCAGTACTTCAAACAGGGCAAACCGAGCGCTCTGTTTTCTTCCATTTTATGAGGTAATTTGGGTTACGTTCCCGTATTTATTTTTGCAGCTCTGCTGTAATAATGATCTTGTTCTCTAGCACAGGGCTATTAAATGCTTTCAACTCTCTATCAATGACTTGCTTGGCTGAAGTGCTGCAGCCGGCCCTGTCAGCTGCCGCCATGGCGCAGTGTAGCTGAGCTTGTGGGGCAGCTCAGGGGCACTGCCCTTCCCTTCATAGAATCATAGAAGCATTTAGGCTCGAAGAGACCCTCAGTATCATCAAGTCCAACTATAACCAACCTAACTCTAGCACTAAGCCATGTCCCTGAGAACCTCGTCTAAATGCCTTTTAAACACCTCCAGGGATGGTGACTCCACCGCTTCCCTGGGCAGCCTGTTCCAATGCCTGACAACCCCTACCATGAAGAATTTTTTCCTAATATCGAATCTAATCCTCCCTGGCACATTGTTGAGTCCCTGGTCGTCAGAGCCGCAGAAAGTCAAAATGCCAAGGCACGAAGGCAAATCTCTGTTTGTAGCCTGTCCTCTCACCCCTTGCTAATGAGCCACTGGCAGTGGAGACACAGGCGCTGGCATTGCTGTGGTGTCTGATGCGGATCAGCTGCAACACCTCACCATGTCACAGGGCCTCCGCTCACAGCTCGGGCTCTAAACTTCCTGCACTTTGCTTAAAGCAGAGCCAGAACACTGCTTTATTGATGGGGGCCGTGAGAACGATTTGTCCAATTTCAAAGCTTTTGCTTGAAGGATTTCAGAATTTTCTTGGGTGGGGGCAGGGAGGGTGGGGGGTAGAGGTAGATTTAAATAAGCATTCTTGAAAATACATGTATTAGCACTTCCTAAATGTACGCAATTTTCCGAACATGGCAGGCCAGCTGTATATGATACAAACTCCTTTCTGATATGTTTTCCACATCATTTCCAAATTTTTATTGATCTTTTTGTTTTGTTGGAGCTCATACGTCTTAACATGCCCACATAAATTAACAGATGTCTATATTATTATTCAGTAGTGTGGCTTTTATCATAAAGGAGAAGACACAATGAAACATGAACAACAGTTCTTTCATCTCTAAGAATCCAAATGCAATTTATAAGCTTAGGCCCAGCACTAGGAACATATCAGTATTCAGGAGAGCAGTCCACACGTTTTAGCTTTAGATCTGTGCCCAAGCTCTCGTGAATGTACTTAAGCACACAATCAAAATAGGGGAAGGGGAGCTTTTATACAGATAAACCTCAAAATATTCAAAGTGCTTTCCTGAAACTGCCACTTAAAGAGTACTTCTGTCTTAGAATGATTCCACCATCACCAAAATGTAGGGTTTGTTTCTAGATGGGAACAAGGGTGTATGCAGTGTAACAGGAGAGAAAGTTAAATACGATTCTGTTTTCAAATGAAATTATGGGGGATTTTAAATGGGTAAATAAAACTATCCAAAGAGGAGTTCTGCCAAGAAAAAAGGATTAGTATCCCTATACTTAAAGAAATACATGGTCAGTACAATATTCATTCAGAATCCAGGAACTCTAATAGTACCATTTTAAGCTCTGACATCCATGCATTACCAGTTCAGGAGGGCTGGTACAGATGTAATGATGATTTCATGATGATATCTATATCTTGATATAGCACGACAGCAATATATATTGCCAGGACAAGAGAAAAGGAGGAAGTACAGGAAATCTGATAAAATCACCTCTCAGACCTGAGAGATTTGTACTGAAAATACTTCTTGCAATATTTTAAGTGTTTTCCAAGAACTCTCAGCCTCTGATATCAAGCCAGTTCTGCCCTGTTCAGTGTGCTAGATCTGACAGGATAACATAGCAGAATAAACCCCATTGCCTCTGACACAAAATGCTATTAAGCACGATGTGAAAGGTGCCTCTCATGTTTATGAATGAGCACACCTCTGCAGAGTCAGGCTCACCTCCAGCACTCTGATCTTTCTGCACGTGATTAGCACTATCAGCCCTGCATTTTCCTAAATGATCCCTCTGCATCCTAAAGACTGCATTTTCTATTCTCAGCATTCATACAAGTGGAAAAGCCATGCGCTCACCCATACAGCATTCTCACCAGTGCAGCAAATAAGCTAAAATTTATGGAAAGAATGAAGAAATATGCACCAGAGAAATCAATCCCGCATTATCTCTCGGAGGTGACCATACATGTGACAACTTTTTTAAATCATTCATTGTCGATTAAAAGAAAGTCAAACACCTATTAAAAGAGAAATGTGTTTTCCTCAGGAAACCTTTTCAAGAAGTTTGGTGAAATTGCTGGCTTAAAGTGAACTTATTCAAGGATGAGTATAGGCAAGTCTTGAAAAATATTTAGGGATTAAAAACATTTCACCAAAATGCCATCAGTCACACAGAAGTATTTATGCTAGGTGGCTGCCCTGTATTGAATGATACAGATTAAAGAGGCTTCAGCTAGTCAGATAAATAACATCCAAATTATAATTGAATCCAAGCCAAAATCCAAATCCAGATCCCCACAAGCTTAGATATTTATGAAAACCAAATCCAAATGTAACATGGTTTTATAGCTAACAAAAGAATAACAAGTAGCTGTTGGTAGTTACTGGACCTGTCATGCATTATTAATTGTAAAGCAGCCTTGCTAACTCTTATGGTCGTCCTGTGTTCAGCTCTTACAATAACCAGTATTTTTCTTGAAGTACTAGTTGCTGGAGTCATATGAATATATGTAAATCTCACCTTTTTCTCTGTATTCTTTTAGCATGTCCTAACGAATTCTCACAATAAAGTATTACATTTTTTCTATACAGAAGGGGAAATTCAGAGCCTTGTCTCACTTCCTTTAAAGTCTACAGAGAAACTCCAAGTTTATTTTTGTTAAACATTTGGCACAATACCTGGATCTGCAGTGCTGTATGTCTTATGTAAGGACACACAACCCAAACTGACTGACATCTTAACCTATTATCTATTAAGTAAGCGGCAGTAGCTGGCTGGGGGAGTGCTTCTGCCATGTCCAAACTGATAGGTACTTTTGAATTAAAATGCCTATTCTGCAGCTGACATCGAAAGTGCCCCTGACCCAGAAGCTAGAGGAGATCGTAAGCAGGAGAAAAATTAACAGCAGAATCAGAATCCATTCTGAATCTACATTTTTAAATCTATCATTTAGTAGACAATATTCCTCGGTCTAAATGAAGCACACAAGAAAGTACACGTGGCTTCCGACCACATAGGAAAAAAAAGTTGCAAATATTGGTCCACTGCTTCCATATCCATTTAGTAAAGCAGAAATAAGCCCGTTGTAACAGGAGATTGCCACAGGACCCGTATCTCCAGCTTTGCAAATGGACATGCCTTGATGTTTAATTTTCCGTGAGTTCCTCTGCATTTAGGTACCAGCAGGAGGCAATTATACTGTGACAGCACTCAGTTCTGATGACATTATCTTAAACTTTTCCCAGTTGTCCGTCCTCACCCCTGTTGTGCTGCCGCCATCTATTAACATTCCAGTGACAACAATGAAAGATGTTAGAGTGGAGCACGTTAAGGCAGTAGCCAAGCTGGGCTGCTTTCACCTGGACGTACACAAATGTTTGGCAGTAGCTATATAGTTAATTAGCTGAATCACATCATGCCAATTCCTCACAAGGCTCGTCTGAGATACTTTGCATTTATAATTCGTGGATTCATAGATTTTTATGGCCAGAAGAAATCATTAGATCATCCAGCCTCCCCTTCTCTATTATAAAGGCCATACAATTGCATTCACTTATTTCTGTTGTTAACCCAATTACTTGTGTTTCGTTGTCTTCCAAAAAAGACATCCAAAGACTTCAAAAGATGGTAAACCCCCTTCTCCCTTGGAAGTTTATCCCAACAGCTAATCACCTTAAGTATTACACAACTAATGTAGGCTTGGGACTAATAAAGCTTAGTCCCCTATGGATTCATGTTTCATGGTTGATTGACTTCGACGCCTAACAAGCTGTGAGCTCTGATTAAAGTTTCTTCCCATATATGAAACATTTTCAAAGTCTTTTCCCCAGCTCCTTGTGGATCCTCTGTGTCTTGCTAATGTGACAACTCACATTGTAGCTCTGACAGTACCTCAGATCATTACAGGCCTCTGTCAGGATTCTTCTAAGAGAGTTTTCACATATTCTTGACCACTTACTTTCATAAAACCTGTAGAAACATAATTGCTTTTCAGACCCTCCCCCCTGCCAAGAGTGGCTGCAGAGAAACAAGTTCAAAAGTTATTGGAGGCACCTGTACATGTACATGCACACACACATACACATGGCATGGTTACTTCCATCTTTATTTTCTAAATCATTTTGCCTTATTTCTTATTTATTTGCACTTGTTGCTCTCTTCTTCACTATGTCTTTCTTTTCCTCCTCAGTGTGACTTTTGTCTCCAAATCACAGTACCCACTAGCACCAAGAATTTGTGCTGGACATTAATGCACTTGGTATCCTTTTTAATATGTTGAACACCTTAAGTCACTTCTCTTTCTTCCCCTGTCGTATTTTTTTCCCGGGTTGTTCTCATTTTTATTTCTCTTTTCTGTACTATTGCCAGTTTTTCCTAATGCAGACATCATGATGCGATGAAGGGCCCATAGGCCCAACAGTGTTCCCACATTTTTCGAAGTATGTTAGCTGGTCCAATAAAAAAAAATAAAATTAAAAAATTAATAATAATTTTAGAAAAAGTATCCTTTCCTACAAATCTTCCTTGTATCCCTGGACCACCATAGTTACAACAACACTGCTAAGAGACAGGAACAGTATGCAGTATTTTCAGTGTTAATGTCCCCAGTGTCAGACAGAGGTAAAAACACCTCCTTGTGCTACTCACAACTCCCCTTCTTATATATCAAAGGACCGCATCAGTCTTTTCCCAGAACATCTCACTGGGAACTCATGTTGAGTGACTTGTCTTCTTTGACCTCTAAATCCTTTCCAGAGCTGTCTAAGACACAGTCTTCCTATTGTTCAGAGAGAAACTGCTAACATTCCCAAAAATGCTACACATATTACACTAGAAGAAAGGTTTGTTGCAAATGATTATTTTGGACAGAAAAAGAGTCCAAGTTTTCCAAAATCAGTGTAAGAAATATCCACCAGAAAAAATTAAAAATAAGGGAGACCAAACATACAATACTAATCTTAATACATCAAAAAATCTGATTTTGTATTGTTGGAGACATAGAGAAAGTAGAGATTGGACTTCATATACCAATTTAAATGATCCATTTTTTGGAGCAAGCGAGAGAAAAAAAATTATTGCAAAATTCTGTAATTTCTCCTTTCCAGTATTTTAGGCAGGCCTTATTCAGTAGTACTGATAATCAAGCCTTATTTGTCTGAAGCTAGTGAACTGTAATGGTGTGAACCAAAATTAGAGGCCACTTTGAAAGTAGGAGGCTTGGCTTCCCTGTACACTAATCACGATAGTAAACACAAATTTGTGTCTCATAGAGATGTTGGAAGACACTCAGATTAACAACTTTGATGGTCCCAGAGAAAAGCAGATCTATAACCACTGAAAACATGTCTTAATGCTTTTTTAATTGTTTTTTGTACTGCTCTTAAATAAATTATCTGTTCCAGAGTTCTTGTTATTAATCAGTTCCGTGCCACCTAACTCCTGTCAGTTTTGTTAAATAAAAAATTGTCAGCTGTTTGACACTACTCTCTCTTGAATCTATAATGAAATCTAATAAAGACTGAGGAGAAAACTAGCAATTTTCTTGTGGGAAAGCTATGGCTAACTTTCACTGGGTCATTTGACAAGAAAATAAAACTAAGCGATGCTCATTTTGGTGATCACGTACCAGGACCTGAGACAACTATTCTGCTTGAGAACCTGTTCCTTGAAGAGCCAGCTGTCTCCAGAAAAGGACTGAGAATGCTTAGCTCCTGTCAGATAGGAAGGAACTTGCCACACCAAATCCTAAGTTTGAGGAAAATTCCCAGGGAAAAACCTCTGAGCAGAAAATACAGTTAGATGGCTTTTAGCAACAGTATTGCCTATTTTTTGTACCATAACATTTATCAAAAACATAGCTAGGTTTAAAAAAAAAATAATAAGATGACTGTTAAGAAAAGCTGTTGTAGAAAGGGAGTGTCAGTCAAGTTGCTTTTGCTTTAAACTGAAGCTTGCAGACAATTTTGCAGGATAAATTTTAAATTTAATCTTTATTATTGTAGGAGTAATAAAGCAGTAGTATGACGCACTAAAGATTTTATTTTCCTTTATACCTTGTCTAGGAATATGCAAATGACTCTCAAGGAAAATGAAAATCAAGCCTTTTAATTGAAAGAAATTAATGGGTATTCTCTGTCCTGATGGTTCTCACTGAGTTTAATGGCTGCAGAGATTTGACTCTGCAAACACGAATGTGTGGAAATTAGTTACCTGCATCAGCATATTTTCATGATCAGAACCCAATAATGGCTCATTTGTACATCTGTTAATATTAAACAACAAGCCCAATAAAAAGTGAAGTTAGCAAAAGTCTAAGCTGAACCTGAGGCAGTACATAAATCTGCTGAGACTGCAAAACCAGAACTCATGGAGAAAGAAAGCCAAGGGAGGCAAACTAGGCTTCTAACTATGGAAATTAATTAGTCCTATTTTTTAGCTAGAAGGCGATTTCTGTTTAATGTTCACCCAGCTTTTACGTTACAATGATTTAAGATTACAGACAGAAAAAAAAAAAAATTACCTGGAAAATTTGGTTTAAGGCCTTAAACTAAAAAAAAAAAAATAAAATACTAAGATGGCTTAAGGACCATAAGGATTCACCCAAATGCTCCTTCCAGCCACACTTGAAAAAATATTTCTCACGAGATTACAAACAAAGAAGGATTAATTATTAAGAGATAATTGTCAGGCATTGCACAATGCATTCATTTCCCTCAACTCAGCACATTTTATTGAATGATAATGTCAACGGCATAGGTTCTTATTGGTCAAAATCATATATGCATGATGCCTCTTTCTTTTAAGACTTTAATCTTACGGGTTCTGAATTTGTATCAAGGCACAGGAGACATCAGTAATGCAATACATTTTCTAACATGGGCTGATTCTTGATCGGAACAGTTTTTAGTTTAAACTATCGGTAATGATCGCAAGGGGATTTGCTTTTGATCTTGTCACCTTTGGGAATAAGCCCATTGGAAATATCATCAATTAAAGCTGTGGGTGTACATCCCCTCTGAAGTTGATAATGTAGAAGAAAAGCTATGACTCTTCTGAAGTCAATATGTTCAGAGATGATAGGAGGAAAGTTCAGGTACAATTCTCAATAGGAAAAGCAAAGCTTTAGTCATAACTTTTAGATAGAGTTGGACTTGTCCACAAAAATGCTCTGTGGTGTGGTCACCTGTGACAGCAGAGAACTGTTGCCCTAGAGGTCTCCTCCTGCCTTATATTCCTGACTTCATTGGAAAACATCCATTGGCATCATTGTACCTGAGAGCTCTCCACCTGTCCTGAATTTTTTTGGAAATCTAGCTCTTCAGATACTGAGGTCACATTTGAAAATACAGCTTTTAACTCTTCTGCTTCTTCAGTCGTGAAATAGGCACACCAATTGTGTCCTATATGTACAGCTGCAAAAAAAAAATCAGGGATGGGAACAGAAAAATGCCATGTCACTTTGTTGTGCCTAGACACAGCAACATTTGAACACAAAACAAAATACAGAGCAAAGGAGGTTTGAGAAAGAGGAACAAGTCCTGGCAGTCATTGACTGAGCAGAGATCTCTGGCAAACTTTAGCTGGGATTGTCAGACAACTCCATGGAAATCAAGGATGGGTATCTTCATCATTGAGCAATTAAGCTTCAAGGCAGAAGAATATACTTGTGAATACCATCTCTCTAACCATCCCTGATAAATTAACTGTCTTGACCCCTTTTCCCACCCGTCCCTTCTTTTTTTTTTTTTCCTTTTTCTTTTTTTTTTTAATGACTACACCCTTTCACCTGCTTCACCCTCACCCCTTGCCAGCTTCAGTGCTTAGAGCAATTTGGGGAGCCCTGCCAGCAGACCTCGGGCTCCACTGGCTGCTGCCCTGCTCCACCTCCTATCTCCTGCTCCATGGCCTCTCGGAGGGACGGGGATTGGCACGGGAGCAGGTGAAACAGGTTGAGGAGGCAGACGGAGGGAAGCCGCCCGTTCCCAGCTGGTAGCAGACAGAATGGGACTTAATTTTTCTCCCACGAGACCTGAGTAACCTATGGCTAGATGGAGTTGCCCTCCAGTAACTATTCATTTTCCAGAGAACATCAAAGGTCTAGCATGCTACATTATGCACTGCTTCTTAAAAAAAGAAAAAAAAAAAGCGAGATGCTATTGAAAAATCTGCTAAATGCACAGTATTTTCATGATAAAAATTATAATTGCCAATGAAGTAGCATTTAACAATAATAGAACCAAAAAAAAGCTCTGAGGCATTCCAAGAAAAGAAATCTAGGACTAAGAATCCTTTTGTAATACAATGCAAACTCCTCACTCAATAATATCTTAATGAAATTTATTTAATTGATTAATGGAAGTTAATGAACATTTAAACATACTGTGCCTTTGGCTATCACAGGGAAATATTCTGGTCAATGACTGCAATCAAATTACTTAAGAAACTGCAAAGAATTTTATTTTTTTTTTTAAAGCAAGCATGAAAACCTATCTATAAAAAATATGCCTCAAATATGAAGAGTAAGTACCTTGTATGTGTAGTGTTTGTGTCTGAGGTCACTCTCATTTAGAAGCTCAAGAGTTAATTGAAATTACAAAGAACAGCTTTTCATTAACACTCATATTTGTGGATGTAAATAATTGCATTGAAAGGCCAGAAAAAGTGCTGCCTACAAACCAAACTGGTATACAGACTAGTGGTCCCTAAGATCATAGCAACTAAGTACAATACTATACACAATATACATGATGATAACAGCAATCATATACATTATTTCACAGAAAATCACATTCACTCTAATATATTAGTGCACTAAAACACAGCAAGAATATTTCCCATGATCTTGAATTAGAAATGTATAAATATTTTTCCAAATTTAATTTTCCAATTAAATTTTTAGAAAACAACAACAAAATATTACAATATCTGAAGGCAAATATACTATCTAAGGGTCTTATAGGAAATGTCTATCAACACCATCAGGTTTGCTAACAATTTCAGATAGGGCAAGCCTGTTAGCCTTTTGCTTGCAGTAACTGATTATCTTAGCCAAAATCATAAAGCTTTCTGGAATGCCAAGTTACATGAAGAGAAATGAGATACGAATCATGTTTATTTAACTTTTATTTAAAGATAGCAATAACTCCTTTGCACTCTTTGGAAGCCTAGGGCTGCTTACTAGTTACACCTGTAGCTTCCATTAGGTTAATAAGATTATACCTACTCATTAACCCTCAGCATATTACTGGCTAATTATGTGTCTTATTATTTAAAAATGGATGCCCCCATGCAGATTGTGGAGGTTATGGGAGGAGAGGGAATGACCCAATTAGAGAGAAAAGAGGTTTATGTGTGTGAAATGAAAAGGTAATGCTGTACCTACAAAGGGTTCTTAGAGGTTAAATACTTCAGGTTAGGAGGATATTCATTATAGTATATTTAGATTAAATGAGTGTGCAGGTGGAATAAAGACAAAGCACTGATATTGTAACTTGAAGCAGCTGTTCACTTGAAACATGCTCCCAATATCACAGCAAATTTCTTTGGTGCCCATTTAATCTTCTCTCTAGAGCCCTCATATGTGCCCTATAGCATGTAAAATCATGACATGTACAAAAAATCCATGCCTAACTTGCCTTCCGAGACAGTATTAAATCCAGGTCGTTCTAACTGGAGCTAGAAAAAATTTCCAGTCACAGTCCCTTTTCAGAATAGAGGTGCTGAAATATGTCATGTTGTGTGCAGCCATTTTGCACAATTATTTTGTGTAAAGGGAAAATAAGTAAAATAGTAAAAAAAAATATCCTTAAATCTAATCCAAACCCTTTTTATTCAGTTTTTTTTGAAATTGCTAGCAAGCCAAATAACCCGTCCTTTAAAAGGTCCTTTCTCTTAAACACAGAACTTCTCAGACAGACTTCTGCTGAACCCCATTTAATCACTACCACCAAAGCACAGTTATGGTGTCATGCAAAAGATAATGTCACTGAGTCTCTAGGTATGAGAAAGATATTTGTTTGACTTGATTCTTTTTCTCATAGCACTGAGAAATCCCTTTAGGCAAGAACTTTTTTTTTTTTATTATTTTTTGTTTTGTTTTAATTTTTCCTTAAGCAAAAAGGAGTGGGACTCATTTGTTAGGTGTGTGAGACTTTGCAGGTCTGGTTTTACAATACACCATTTAGTCTTTGGTGAGGCTTGTTAAGCCCTGAAAGAAAAGTCATGCATTGACTGAGTGACGCCACCCTGAGGTTGATTCCCAAGGGAAAATAAAGACTTGATCCTGCCTTAGAATGGTTGGGATGACCGAGAACACCTTCTAGCAAGTGATAGCATACCAAACCTTGGCAAGCTGCATAATAACATTAAAGCCAGTGATCTAATTATTCACCTCTAATATAAAGGGCAGGGTTCCATGGGAAATCAGGAGCAGGGCTGAGAAATACACCCAGCAAATACATTTCACAATCCAAACGGAGGCAGTTTGTCAGGACTCTAACCTGGGAAAGTTAACTTATGAAGCTATCCTATGCATCCACTGTGCCCAGTTCAGAATAATTTCACATTTATGCAGGGAGGCGCTTTAAAGCACCAAATTATCAGCCTTGAACACCTTCTTTAAAATATCACTTCAATTCATTGTAGCTCAGAGAACTTTAATTTTTTATTCATCATGGAAATGCATAATATAAATATCTAGATAAATATAGCACAGGAATTTAAACTAACCCCTACTGACCTGTGAATGTAAGAGAAAGTCACAGGTATAAAAGCAGTATCTTTTAAATATGCCAATGAGAAAATCAGCAGCACTCAAGATGACATATAAGACCTCACTCCAATGTTATACTTCTTTTTCATGATCATGTCTTCCGTTTTTGTTCTGTGTAAACTAATGTGTTGCCAGGTACCAAACTCTTGCTGTGCAAAGGTATGAATTTCCAAATGTATCCCTAAACACACACTGAAAATTTTTGCATGTTCACTCATTTGTACTCCTAAAACCTTGGGTTTGTTTGCGAAGGAATAGCTACACATGCCAAAGAAGTGACTATTCTATACCCAGAAAAATAGATTTTTCTACTAGTATATTTCAAACTGTGGAATATTTGAACTGCAGCCCAAGTAATTACCTGAGCAGTCTACTGGGAACGTACATACTAGAGCAAGTTGTAAAATAATCTCTTCCAAATAGCTATTAAAAATAAAATTACAGAACCTGGGCCAGATCCTCAGCTGTTACAAATTGGTGGCTGTTACAAGTCTCTTTGACTTCATGTGTGCGAAGTTTGAGCTCCAAGAGAAATTTTGCAGTAAAACTACAAATTACTGAAAAATTAGGTTCAGAGTACAAGCCCAGGTGGTATTCACACCATCTCCTTCAAACTTTAGGCATTTAGCTTGGCTTCTCTGAATCATGCCTGTTTTCTGTACGTTGGCCATATGAGGAATCTGGGTTCCTCCAAACTGCACCTTAGCAAATCACTGAAGTAGCCCCAGCCAGACAACATAAATGCCCTTAATACCACAAAAAAAGGTCATGTCTTTTGTAATATAACTGAATTGCTAGAGAGATGCTGCTTTCAAGCAAAAAAAAAAAAAAAGTAAGTATCAAGCCATTTCATTGTAGAAGTTGTGGTTGTTTGCAAAAGCAAATAAATTGTTGCACCAATTTCTGCATCACCATCTAATTTCTCCAGGATTCTTTTAATTAAAAAGTGTTCTGAATGATGACTTGCTGTCTATAACAAGACAGATTTTTATTTTCTTCTAATGATGGCCTAAATCCTATGTAGTAATCAACTGACTAACACAGGGAAATCCCAATCTTTCAGCTCCATTGTATAATTTATACAATATGTTCAACACTTTCCCACATAATAAACGTGGGAATCCCTTACAACCAGTCCAAGGTCTGAGGTTTTTTGTATGAATCATGTTCGCTGCATCCTGGCTTTACCACACCCCCAACTACTTCTGCTGGGAGCCAAAGAGTTACTGCAATCACCACTGGTAGGAGATACCATGTGCAAAGGCATTATTTACAGCAGGATGCTGTGAAGATGAGAGCCAGATTCCGATAACTTTATCTCAGGGGTTACCTGGGAAAGACTCCTCTAGGTCTATGTAAAAGAGTAACTTTAAATAATGAATAAATTTAGAGATATTATCATTCAAATATTACTTCTTGCTATGACAAATCTTTCATGCAACCCTTAGCCAGGTTCTGTTTATGTAAGGTGATGCTCATTTGAATAGTTTGGGAAAGAAGTGCTTTCACTGTACCTGTTCTTCAATTTGACAGTTCTTTGCAACACGGGAAAGAGTCATGTTTGAACTTGTGCAGAGAAATGTCATTGTCTTGTCTTTAGAAAAGATATCCAAGATACCTCAGATAATGTTCACACGTATTCAGCCTCCCTGACTGGCAAATCTACTGTCTGGCAGCAGTTTTTATGTCAGGTGGATGGAGGGGTGGAGGGGTGGGGCAAACGACAACAGGTTGCCCCATTACTAGTGCAAAACTGACAATTTTAATCAGCCCTCAAAAAGTAATGTACACTTTCTGAGTTGTGTTCGGTGCAGGGTATTGAACCAGACAGTTGCCTGTGACATAGATATTTCTACATTTATTCCTACTGCTTAGAACCCTCATAGTTGTACAAGTATGTCACAGGCATAATCACCTGTCAGTCTTTGTCATATGTATTTCACTTCTTTTATACTGTATTGTCAGATGAATTCCAGCTCCACCTATTGCAATCAGAGAACAAGAGTTTGTCAAGGCTTCAGGCACTCACCTCCAATCTGAGCACCTGACTTCTGTTCTGAATCATTCTCTGGAATAACCTCCTAGGTACGCACCTGTCTGTTGGTACTCCAGAGGGAACCAAACCTAAAGACTAGTCAGCTAACCTAGCTACCTAAGTCAGAATTCAGATTCTGAATGTTAAATAAATGTAAATGTAAAAATTAATATATATATATATATATATATAATAAATAAATAAATAAACCCACAGCAGGCAGGAAAGGATCTGCACCATGTTTATGAGAGCTTTTAGAGCATTTTCCCCTCATTAAAGCTAGTTTTTGAAGGGGTAGGAGGAATTTATACAAGGAACTGCTTTTGCACTATTATGCAAAGGTGCACTACCTGCAATCCAGCCACTTGTTCTTGTTCTCATTGAGTATTGGGAGTTTGCCTTGTGTGCATTTACTCTGCAAGGCAATTGGGACAGGAATAGGGATCCTGAGTTTGGTTCTTACCTGCATCACTGATGCAGTTTGTAATATTAAGCAAGTCAAGTAAGTGGTGTCAGCTAAGCATCACAGTTTCCCACATCACAGAAAGGCTGTTTGGCTGAATTAATTTATGCTTATGAAGCACTTCTAAAACTTCCTTTGAGAAGTCAGTGTAGTAGTACGAAAAGGAGTTTCTCTTGGGTTCCAGAGGAACTGGGATCCATAACACTGTGGCAATCACTCAGCAGTACTGCAGACAGAGAGCTCTGTGCCTCCCTGAAAGACAAGCATACACAAAAGTTAAGAAATTGTTTATTCCAGCCGTAATAGGAAACTTTTGTATATAATTTCCCTGCTTACTCAGAGGCACTGTAACATCTGTCAGGCCAGGCCTAGCATTTAGCACACAGATCTGAGGAGGGGAACACATGCCTCGTTTCCTGATAGCAGCTTGCCTGCCACTGCTGCCAGACTCAGCGACCACGCATGAGGCACCAAGCTCGGTTCCACCAGTGGGCAGTGAGACTTCATGGACCAAATCCGCATTTGCACAGGTGTAAATGAGAGCCACTCAATCTCTCTAATGCCTTTAATGAAATTTTAGCTCTGATTGCGTGGCACTCTCTTCCTTTTAACCATTCAAGAGTGGTAAGAACTGAAACCAAAAGCTTGTTACCTTCCGTTCCTTGCTTCTTTGAGACAAACCATGTTTTGATCAGCACCCTTCCCTAATGTATCAGCAGCTCTGAGCTTCATTCCCCCCACGTCCCTGCCCATTCAGGCAATGCCAGTCAGGTCAAATGGAAGTCACTGCAACATTTAGAGTTGTTCAGGGGAAAGATGCTGAAGGGGATCCATTTCTTTTAGATTCCTGATTACAGTCAAGGTGCATTCAAGCTCCACAATAGAAAAGTTGCAGCTTTAACCCAAATGCCACCAAACTGCTCTTTTTTTCTTGTATGTGTTCATAATTCCTGTTCATTGAGTTGTTCTCTTCTCTTGGGTTTATACACCTGTGCTCCTGTTCACTTTTACCCACTAACTCATAACCTTTGGGTATCTGGTAATGTCCGATGCTGCCAAGTTTTCCCATAAGAGCAAGCAAGCTCAGCGTGCAACAGTGACAGTAATCTTTGTAACAGACAGTTTTAAATATTATACCTCTCTCTTACACAACAGGAACACTTTTCCCAGCCTAATAAAAAAAAATGAAAATATACTGAAAAAGCTTAGAACTATCTAAAATATGTATTTTAAGCCAGTCAGGAAATGTTTACAGTGATTTAATTTTTATTCTTCATGCCTACAGACACCTACATGTGTTTACACATCTATACTTCAGAGTATTTTATCACCTCAGTCATAATTTAGAATTTTTAAAAGGCATGCAATGCAAGATATTGCAGCTGATTGCAGTCTATTTCTATCACTCAAAGACTTTGAAAACATAAGCAGTGTTGTATTCCTTATCTGCTGTATTTCCTTCTCTTTCTGTATTACAATACATTTTGCACCCTGACAGAGGATTAATCACCTGATGGGAATACCACAGACTGCAGAGATCTGCTGGGAAGTATATTTCTGAATGACTTCACACTAGTCAGAAGTTCATGATGCCTATGATTTATTGTCTCTGGTGAATTTCTCATTGCTGTTGAGAATTTAAACTAGTTCAGCTGCTCCTAGTGATGAGGCACAGAAGGCAAACACAAGGCCACAGTAACGTCTGTGAAGCTCAAATTTGGAAAGCAGCTTTTCCAAAATACACAGAAAATGATGAATTTAGACCTAAGAAGAGCAGCTTACTTTTCAGCTGTTTCTACATTCCTTTCTGGTTCTGCCTTGAAGCCTTATACGTAGCAAAAAAGGTAGAAGAACTGAGGCCAAAACCTGAAGTCGTCCTTCAGCTTTCATCACATTTTTACATGGCAAACTACCTCTAGGTGTAATTCCATGTAATAAGATACACACATGGAAGAGCAGAAGAGAAACGAGCCCAAGATGGCAGGACTGCTCTTTGGCATGTTCAGGAGGTACCAACTGGAAACTGAGAAAGAAAGCAGCTCAGGTAACCTACACTGTTGGACAGATGGGGTTTATATACCCAGGAGGGTCGAAAGGCTCAGCTGGATCAGTCAAAAGCAAAGGCAGATGGCAACATGATACAAGTTCTACCTTGAATAAGGATTTCAGGTACAGAGCTCTGATCAGAAGAAATGGATATAGATTGGCTGACATCGCTAAGAATTTCAACTAATTTTTAGAGCAATTTGTTTCTCTAAATATCTTCCTCATTGTCCATTTTTGATATTCACCACTATGCCTTCTCGTCAGCGTTGTATATGGTTAGTAATTTCTTTGGGCTCATGAGTCATTAAAACCGGCGCTTTTTCATACAAAATAAGCACTTAATATATTGCAATCTCTAAATATACTTCAGTGAAACATACACAACATCTTTTTTTGGCCCAAAAAGACTTTAAAGGCTGTCTTCACTCTGCGATGTTACAAAAGGATAATTGCAGTGTTTTAAGTGTTAAAAAGTAAAACACATTTGATTGTGCAAATAAGCAAGGGTCTGGCTCCTGACTGGTTTGCCCCTGTGTAAAGGGGCATAAACCCCTACCATTCTGATGTGAACAACTGCAAATGACAATGCGAAGCAAAAGGACTGGAAATCTAAAGTTATCAACAAATGAACCAAGCTAGTGAGTCAAGCAGCTATTTCTCTGCAGTGTTATTTATACAAATGTGAAAGACTTATAAATTTGAGAACACAATAAAAGCAGAGAGTCAACCCGATGCTTAACTTAAGAGAAAAGAAAGAGAAAAGAGCAGCACACTGGGAGATGAATAGGTTCGGCTTTCTTCCCTCTGTCTTTCCCCTACGGTCGGGATGTGCCTGGCCTCCATTTTGAGAATTTATGTGTTCCCCTGAAAGAAAGAGAGGTTTCGTCTCCTTCCAGCTATCACATTCACCTCTTTCAGAAGGTTTGCTTTGCCCAAATTCTTTGACAAGGAGTGAGTGAAATCGCAACCCCACTGAAGTAAGCGGGAAATTTGCCATTCACCATAACAGAGCCAGGATTTCACTCAAAGTTTATATCTGTAGGAGACCAGACTGAATCTAGTCCAGTGTTTGTGAGTGCTTTGAAGTAGAGAGTGTTGCAGCACTGAGAGTATTACTATTATTATTATTGCTAGTTGAGCACATGACAGAGAAGAAAAGTAGAAACCTCAGAGTGAACTGGAAGGAAATACTGATTCTGAAGATCTTTCTCAGAGGTCAGTACATGACATTTTTCTAAACAGTTTCCTTTAAAAGTGTCTAGTAAAATTCTCTTTCAACCTAAGTACTTTCTTGGCATGTTAATCAGAAGCAGATCTTCCTACCAAGTCCAGCCATCCTGACTGAAAACATCCTATCTTTTCCTTTGCGTACTTTGCCTAGAGCTTTATTATTGCTCTCTGAGGATTAACTGAAATACTGTATGGAGAGCTTCAAATGTTTTCAGAAACACTGCAAAAGCCCAAGTGGGAAGGGAGAAACAACAGTTTCTTTTCAGCCTGTCTATTGGTTTTCTGAACTACAGCGTGGCCTTTGCACTTCACTGGCCCACAGAAACATGAGCCTGGGACTCAGTAAATGCTGGTGATGATAAGCTATTTCACTACTTGTGGCTGTCATATATTTGTTACCACCAGACAAGACAATGGCTGATCATCAAGTGAAAAAACCTCTCTCCCATGATCTCATTAACTAGTTCATTCTGCCACAGACTCATTCAAAATTCTTCTCAAGTTACATGGACAACACGGCAGTCAGGAAATGTGTCCGCTGCTACCAAAGGAACCAGCTTTTGGGTCTTGGCTGTCATTTCACCCCAGTATCCTCAGACCACAGTCACTGCAGTTCCCCCAAATTTCTTGCTCATTAGAAAAGAATGCTCCCTGTAGAGTTCAGACACCCAGGGACAGATTTTCGACTGGTGTGAAACGTCAATGCTCCGTTAACCTCAGGCAACCCAAGGTTTTAGGCTGCAGAGGATTTATCAGCAGCTCGGCAGCTGTGAGACAAGCACAGCGTTAGGTCAGAGGGTGAGGAGGCCAGCAACTGTGATTCAGCCATTGGCACAGTCAGTTCAGATGAGAATTCCCAACCACAGCCTACAAAAGGGAGTTGTTACATCTTGATTAATTTCAAATTACACTGCCTTCTTTCAGTCTCTACCTTTTTTGGTTATCTCCATGCACAGCAATGGTCCCAGTGGTTCAGATCTGCACGGTCAAGTTCTTTAGTCTGATCTTAATCCGGTGGCCTGTGATGGAAACTGTGACAAATTATTGCTATCAGTCAACTACAAAGAAAGAACAAGCTTGCATAGTCTCCTAATTTCATCCATGGCACTATAATCCAAATAAAGGCAGTGATAGAAATAAGCTATTAAATACTTCGCTAAATATTTAGGAGGTGTGATTGCAGCTAGAAAGAAATATTAAATACCATGAGCTAAGAATTTTCTGAAAACAGTTTCTACATCTGTTCTTGACACAAGTGTCACTCAATAACAAGCTATTGCTGCTGAGTCACAGCACATTAGGTTTAAACTGTGCTTGGGAGACATGACTGCATCTTCTCTGGGCACCATGCTCAATTCATGACTGAGATTCATATTTTTAAATATGTGAGACAAAGCTAGATTCTCGGTGCAGAGATCTCAATGTAGGTAGGCTTCGAAGTTATATGAAAACACTTCTATAAAGACATATCTGTGTAGGAAAAAATCATGTATTAATAGCTTTGACTCAGCACTACATCAGTGCACCTATACAGTTTCTGGAATGGAGTCTGGAATGGAGCTGGCTTCTATATGGACAACTCCTTTTCCAGCAGAGGAGATCACATCTATCTGCATGCAATCATGTCAACACCTCGCTTGATGCTCATACAATTTGTTTTCAAGAAGTCTGTCAGTCTCTCAGTACTTTGGAAACTGAGACAACTTCTTTGGAAGTTGAAATATGGATGTAAATGCCCAGCTTTATAGACACAGATTTTAAAGCATTGGCAGTAGTGACTAAGTATAGTAACGCAAGCAAAATAAAAAATAATATATTATTTTATTATAATTTTATTATATAATAATATAAGTATTTGCTATAAAAATATATATGTTCCCTATTTAAGCTTACCAATATAAAATGCTAGGTTCGGATGTATTATTTCAACAAATAAACACATTCTTAAGGGAAGATATGACATGCTTTTCCACCACTCATCACAAACCCAACAGCTGCATGTGTTCAGGACAGTTCATATCACACTTAGCTCTTAGTGCTACTTTTCAAGGCCTGTGACATAAAAAAGAAAGTAACTGAGCCCACTCTCCTTCCTTAGGAAGAGACATATCACTGCACAGATCAGTACTTCCTTCACACAGTACTGCTCTTAAGCATCCGTGTGTGACCTCAAGAACACAAATAGGTTTTTTACACTAACAGAACAGGCAAGGGGAGAAATTAGAAAAGAAGAAAGCCAGACAGATTTCTATCCGTCCCTCTCTGCCCTCACAAACCACACAAACTGCTTGGGCTAGAGAGACTTAGCAAAATGGATGGAGTTTGCAGTCAGCAACCTAGTATTTTACCCTTCTCTGAAATCAGTGGTAACACCCTTGCAGATTTTAGTGGGATCAGGATTTCGCTTGCTTTATTTTTGCCTGACAGAGGAAGCCTAACCTTTTACTAAACTAACTTCTTAATGAGGCCACTTCTCCCTTTGCTGACACTTAGGGCAGTGAAAGACTTAGTGCTGCGAACAGCCCTTTGATGTCCCAGCCCTCCACAGCTTCCAGGCCCATCCTGCCCTTGGGGGTGACACCTATGTGCAGCCCCATGACTGAACATCACCTCTCCACATGCCTTCCTGGCCTTCCCCACCGCTGGGAACACACAGGCTTCCTCTCAAAATGCATCTTGCCTTCTCAGCAGCTCAGAAGGCCTGTGGTGGGTCGGCTCCACTGATCAGCTGGAGATCTTGTTTAGAAGGTTTCTTTATGCTGTTTATGTTGCTGTCAAGTCAAGCTCACCACAGACCTAACACTGCCACCTCTTTGTTTACATACCTCCACTCCAGGACATTTTAACTCTCCTCTACTAACACTGCCCAGTGTGTGAGGGTGCAGCGTCTTTTTTTTATTTTTATAACTTTTGTTAACCACATTGCTATAAGATATTCATTCAAATTCCACCCAGATAGACCTCTTTCTGTCAGCATTTAATTATGCTTGCATTCCTCTGTAAATAGACCGTTAGCCAAAACAGAGCCTGTTATAGAAGATAAGGTCACGCACATCTTTACAAGAAAATGAAGCTTGGGAATCTTCTGTACTTTTGACAGGAGTAACTTTCTAAATGCAAGAAAAAATGTAAAGAACTGAGCATTTTCTGCTGGGGATAAGTAGTGCTCAGTCTGCCATTATGAATCTTTCTTAAAAAGCTTAAGAGGACATATTTAATATGTGTATATAAAGTATGTGCATGTAAGACTAAGACTACAAGGTCTTTTCAGACTTCTCTTGAAAAATAACGTACAGTTAAGATCACTCTCTTTAAAGATTCACAGCTCAGGAAAGATTTCAATCAAGGTTTTCTCACAAGCTGGGTATCAAATTATTTGACAGTCTTCTCAATTTGGCTCATGTATGTAAACATCTGGAGAAACATTATGTTCTAAGTTTAACCACAGATTTCATATCATAAGATAAGCATACACTTTAAATCCTCATTTAAATCCTAAAATACTGAAACCTCATAAATTCAAATGGGTCCCTGGTCTTCCAAGTATAAATGCCCATTTCCCTTCTGAATATGTTTAGAAAAACAACATAATCCTTCAAACAAGAATATCAGACCCCACTGTATTTAATAATTTTTGCTATAATAGTTTATACGAATCACCCAAGTTCTTTCTTCTGAGACATCAGCGGAAAATCAGTGCAGAATTTGGCTCACCATATTTTCACTTGTAGATGGCTAGATACCCTAAAAATGTTTCACAATGAAGGTGATAATGAAGTGTTTGCAATTAACTTATTTTATTGCTGAGTACCATCCCAGTACTGTGATGTAATTCACTTGTGCCATTTGACCTAAAGGTAACTTCTGTATTTGAAGCCGAGATGTGTTCTCACAGATCTGCCCTGTTACCTCACATTGCCTATTGCTGCATTAGAGAGTGTGTAAATGATTTACATGTAAATGATTTACATGTAAATATAAAATCAATTTTATACAAAGCACTCTGAACAAATGTCTTCTACTATATGCTCTAAAAGACCACATTTTATTTGGCTGGAAATGCTTTGATAAACAACAGATCTCATTGACTGCAACACTGAAATGCTCTAATGAATTTTTAATGTCTTTAGTTGTTTAACTGGATCTTATTACAAAGAAGCTGAAGACACAGAAGCATGATGTTTCCTCCACTGGCACATTTAAGAAATCAGTAAAGGCATGCCAAGAAAATGTTCTGCTTTCAAAGCAAGGCTCAAAGACTGAACTCAGGGGAAAAAATAAAAAGCATGTTGTCGTGGTTTCTAGAATTAAACTATTGCTGTTGATTTGATTGTTGATTTGCTACACTTTTTTCTCTCCTTTGCCTCACTGCTGGTATGATATCACATCTGTAACTGGCTGTCAGGTGGCAGAAATTGATCGCATTTGGAAACAAATTAAAGGTCGGAGTTCTCTGATTGCACAGAGAGTTGAAGGGAAATTCTCCTATTATAATATATTTGCCATTTCCCTTTGCAGTTAAAACATTATTTTCAAGATGATGCTGCGCTTCACTGATCGCTACTATTGCACAGGCCGACTGACAGCTGAAAACTTTCCTTCCTGTTCTGTGACCCTGTGCTGATTAACATGATTGAACTGAGAAAGTTCACCTTAAAAATTTTCCTTACGTCCTCCATTGAGTGCTATTGTATTATCAATGTCTCAGTGTCTGCCGCAGATTTGAAATCTCACATGCAGTCCTGAGCAATAGAAACCCAGGCGCATTAAAACAATAAATTGTTACAGACTCCTCAAGCATTCTGCTCTTTGTCTGGCAATCCGATGTGCCTCAAGAAGCCTCCCAGCTTGCCTGGAGGCTTTCCTTGTTGGAAAAAACTTATGTATTATCATCACCAGCAAAACAATGGAGTTGGCTGCAGGCAGCGTGGTAGCAGAGTACACAAGCAGAGAGAAGAGTCCCTTGCAGAGCAGCGATCGTGAGGAGTGTAATTCAACCAGGTCTGCAGAGCGCTAATGAACGCTGGGGTTGCTGTGCCAGTGCTCCACTCAACAGGCTGCATCTCCTGGCAAAGTGACAGGGTTGTATTAGTGTTGGTCAGAAAGCCAAGCTACTTGCTCATTTTCCTCATGTAAGGAGGAATAACACAGCAGGGATAGAAAGAGCTTCAAAGCATGCAAGGACATGAGAACTTCTTCCATATAAAAAAAAATAATAATAATAATTAAGAAAAAGGTGCTCCTTCTTGCAATGCCTTTTCTGAGTACAGTGAAGAAGGTTCCAAGTTCACCTGCCCATACATTTTCTTGAATGAGAAATAACACATAGAAAGTGGGTGTCTCCTTCCCAGAACACACTCCAGAGTGTTTAAATATGTACCTCATCCTCCCCCACATTTGTTTGTTTTATCCATCTGCTATTGCCCCATATTTGATTATGAACTGAAAGCATTCTCCTGGATCTGCACTCTGAGCTTTTTAAACTGAAGTGTTTGAATAAGGCTTGTCACTACAGGAAGGACGTAGAGGGCATCACATTCCCCAGCTGCCTCCCATCACCCTTTCCCCCTCCCTGCACCATGGAGCCAGCAAGCAGCTCAGATGCAAATGGAGAGAGCTCTAAGCAGCTGCTACCTCTTCTATGTTCTCCTGCTGAGGAGTTTCTATGCAGGGCACGAAGAGAAGAGTGGCTCTGTTGCTTGCCTTCAAGTGAGCTGAAGGACCCTGAGGGCAAACAGAATGGTTCATTGGACTCTGTCTAAGCATACAGTGGCACATTAGTAGAGAATGGATTCCCCCATCCTACACAACCACGATGCAGAGGCAGACCAATATGTGAAAAAGGGTTCATGTGGCTCCCCTATTCTCCCTGCCCCAGCCACAATGCCTGGTTAAAGGAATTATGCTAATTTTTCCCAGATGAGTATCCCAAGAAACTGTGCACTGTACTACAATGTATTTCTTCTGGAAGTGTTTGCAGAAGCAGGATGTTTGCCGTACCCTAAAGTTAGGAAGTCCCCCCTTTCAGAGGACTTTCCAGGAAGGGGCATTTAGAGGTGATTTCCACTCCCTCTGCACTGTCTGAAATGACATATGAACTAACCTGTTGAAGTCTTGGGCTAAGAAGGAGCTTCTCTGCTCCAAGTGCCCTGCAGAGCAAGTTTGAAACTCTTCTGCTTGGCCTAGAGCGTATCTCTGCACCACTGCCAGAGTGTGACAAAAGCCATCAGGCTGCGTGGCAGCCAGCAGAGCTGAGAACATCTGCATTTCTTGTGCACTGTTCTCAAGAGAGCAGAACATAAATCATTTAAATGTATAGACTGTTTCTTAAGAAGTTGTTTGGTATTTTTTCCTGAATTACTCCAATAAGCCATTTGCATTTGATAATTGAAGTGATATGGGGGCTGTTTCAGGTACGAAAATTGTTGCTTTGTTCTTCACAACATGAGGGAATTTCATTTTAAAAACAGGTTTTCAGTTTCAGAGCTTTATAACCTGACACAAAACACAGCACACACAAACCACCCATGCTTTGCATTTGGCCATTTGCAGAGCCCAAAAGCAGCATGGAGCCGGCTGACAGGGGGATTGGAAAAGAGTTTCTGTGTGGGCTTCTGCTGCAGCCAGATTAGAAGAGGGAATTAGAGACAGGGTGCGGTTCCCACCTAGAATGCCTCTCCGGCAGTTCACAGACCTTCACACTGTCTTATTAACACACGCTTCCCTCTCTCCTTCCAAATATGCAAACTGCACCCTCTCCCAGGTCCCTCCTTAGCTTAAGGGTGCTGGCATGTTCTCTGCTGACTTTCTGGAACCCAGGGATTTCCAATTATTTCCACATCCTCCTCCTGTTTCTCTTCTGGCTGTGGTGCCTCTGGGCTGCCTGCTCAACTTCCCACTCCATGGGTCTGCAAAGCAAGGGCAGAAAGGCCAAAAATTAAGAGTACAGAGTGCTATTTGCACAAGGCAGAAGGGAAGAGGATCAAATAGAAATTGCCTGGGGCCAGATCTGCTTATTCTCTCTATCTTGCCCTTTTCTCCAAAAAGGCAGCCTTCATGTCTACTCAGGTTCTCGTTAAGTTTCCTTAGCTATCTTTTATTCAGCATCCAGCTGTCTCTCAGTTCTTAGGAAGAGAGAAGGAGTGTCTTCTTTGCCTTTAGGCACAAAAGGCTCCATCAAGGTGAGGTACAGGCAACATGTTTTATTAAAGCATGTGGCATAACCCAGTGCAACACATCTGAGAAGTCCTGAACATACTATTGCAGTGTTTGAAATTACTGCGTTAGGTGACATCCTCCCAGATCAAAAGTTGGTCCAAATCTCGATAAGTGATTACTGTAGAGCCTGCACCTCTGACCTGCCCATCACTTAGTCTAGCAACTCCCTCACCCAGTGACCAGCCTGGCTCAACTACACAGCCCTAACTCACTCCCTTGGCTTTCCAGTGCTTGCTTAACTACTCTTCTGTCTTGCAGTATCTCACAGATATTCCTCACTCCATACCTTCCAGACTAGAAAACTGGTGCCTATAGGCAGTCTCCACCAAGACGTTCCCTAGCCAAGGCTACAAAGGACCTCCACTCTCTTGCATGCTGTGGGTACTACTCCAAACAACCCCCTTCACCCTGTTCCCAGGCCAAGTATTGCAGGGAAGGAAGGAAGGAAAAGGAGATAGCAAACTGACTTATTGTTTGCAAGAAGGGTGGGGGAAGCATAGAGAAAAGCTGACCTGAGCTGCAAAGCTCTTTTAGTTTCCTCTTTCTCCTCTAAGGATGATTCCTGTTGGTATCACTCTTCCCCACCCACTCCCCTACTGTAATTTAATTCCTGCCCTTAAGGGAAGGAAAAGAACTGTGCCTACCTTTTGCAGAAGTCCTGGTTTGATGCTTTTCTGTAGGAAGTCAGTCAGCCAAAGCCACACTTCCCACTGGCAAAGCTGGGAATCTTGCATGCTATAGGCTCAAGATATTGATAGCAGGGTAACTCTTTATATGCCTATCTATTAGATTGACAGAGTAAGAAAGTAGTCAAGCATTTATCTGGTTAATTACTCCTTTCATTTTCTACATTATTCCTATTTCAAAATCTGTATGTATACATTCGTGAGTCCTAACAATAGCATGTTTGTGTGATTCCAGCTGACCAAACAACAGAAGTTATTTATAACTACAGATGACCGGACTCTGCTGTCTTTTCATTTATGTAATTTTCCTTAGATCATTCGTTGGAAAGTGATCACACTTTCATGTTTCTCACACACAGAGGCCCTGTAGGTTAGCACACAGGAGATTAACCTTGGCAGTCTTCACCGCTGGGTTGCCTGAAGAGGAATTCCCGCTGCAGCTGTCCCAACCAACAGCCCCGAGGGGCCAGGGGGTTAAATAACTGTTCTCAGTGCCACCACAGGCAGCAGGTGTCTGCCATGGCAGTACGGATGACTTTCAGATATAAAGCTTTGTAAAACTGGTGTTACTTTATGTTTTTTGTTGTTGTTGTTTTTTTTTCCTTTTGCCAAAGCTCACTGGCATTGTAGTGCAATGGTCAGTGCCAGAGAAATTCCAGAACAAGTGAGTGGGATATTGATAAGTGACATTAATTAAACAGGATAAATCACCATAAAGTGAAGCATCTTCTTAGACAGTAAAGAGAGGCACAGCATGTTCATCCATGTTAAGAGAGCAGCACCTCCTATCCACTTAAATACCATAAATTCAGAAATATTTTTAACATTTTCAGATGCTTCTCCCTGTACAAGCTCAAATGGGAACAAGCATAAATTTACGTGACATTTGGGACATCAAAGGCTACCTCTTTGAAGCCATTCTACCTACAACCTTTTCACATTACATGGAAAGCTTACAGTAGGTAGAGCACTTTCTATAGACCCTTCACTAGCTTTTAATGTTATCCAAGGCAAATTCATTCAAACAAGCACACTATAACCAAAGAAAAAAAAAAAGGCAATTTGCAAAATCCCTTGTTTCTATTTAGTAAGTAGGGCAGTTCTCCACAAGGCTCCTACAAGAGAATTGAAATTTAGAAGAGACAAGGGACACAAATGGAACTGCAATGTCCAAGGTCTCCTCCTAGGGTTGCACAGATTGGGAGCAGGCAGATAGAGACAGCAGCATATTTTACAATATACACTGTATGAAATAGGCCTCACTACTAATCCAAGCAGAGACATACCCAGGCAGAGCAGATCTACCAAATAAAGCCACAAGATCTTTTCCTTAAAATAGAGAGTATTAAGGAATTTGGTGATTAAAAAGACACAATAAAACTCATAGCTGGCAGTAAACAGGACAGAAATGAATTTGTGGAGGTTGCATTCCTTCATCTTAAAGCAGCACAGGCCTTCTTATTTGGTCCAGCCAAAATACCAGAGAAAAATTTATTCAAACACTCAGAAGAAAAAAAGAGGTCTTCTTTGGGGCCTTTAAATGTTAACCCACACTGACTAGGCTGTGTCCATGCAACTGAACAGCAGCCCCGTTCTCCAGAACAAAAACTTTTCCTACTTCCCATCTTTTCCTTTTGATTTTCTTTTTTATTTATGGGAAATTTAGGCATTTTCTGAAGAGTTCAGAAAAGGGAAGCTGGCTGGTATTGGGAATTTTGATATCACAGGCATGGAATCCCACACACTTTTTAGCCAAGTGTTTCCATCCCTCTGCATACGTGACTCTTCCCTCAAGCTAATGATGTTCATAACCTTTTGCCCTTTCCATGGCATCATAGCTATTTAGTAATATTTACTTTTTTTTTCCCGTCTTGTAAAATGTGTGACCCCGTTGACTTGCTAGTTTGTGGCTGATCCCCACGTAGATCAACGCAGACTCAAAGAGTAGTTCACAGGGTTTGTGTTCTCTGGCTACTTTCTTCCAAGTATGTTAGTCAATACCCGGCTCTTGCTCCCTAAGGAAAAAGACATCCAAATGATTAGGAAGGAAGAGGAGGTACCACAGCTTTTTGAAGCTGTTGTCTGGTGCCTTTAGTCTCAGGCACTAGTCTCACAACTGAATTTTCTGGAAAAGCTTTTCTCTTTTGAAAATCAGTGCCTTCTGGGCTAATACTGGGAACATGTACTTGGCACCATATCCAACACAGGGTTCTAATTAGCAGCCAGTATATAGCACTTCTGTTGACCAAACAACCAGCTGGGTTTATTGCCGAGGACCTATTCACAATATTAGTGTCTACTAAAACTAGACATTATTTTAAGTGCTATATGGTCTAGGCCTGCTAAAGTTCTATTCTCTTTCTCATGCCTGCTCACAAGAACCATGAACCATTGGCTAAAGTGCCAACATTCATCAACAGGTTAAAGACTTCCTTTAGAGAAGAGCAGAAAAGATTCAGCTGCAGTATTTACATCAGAAAGAAGGCTGGAGGTACTTTTATCCTAATATCAAATGTAGAATAGTATGAGAATGATTTTTTTTCACCATATATATTAAAATGGATGACTGTCCAGAAGAGTTGAATCAATGAATCAACTTAGGAGACTATACTTTCAGTGAGAGAAAACTGTGTTGCCTACTGACTGTTGAGAAATCATCTTCTAGAGAATAATGAAAATTTAAGAATATAGTTTGAATTTCTTTGCATCCTGGAAAGTCTGTACTAAAAGAAAAACTGATTTGAAATATGCACACCTAATTCTTACTGAGTCCAGAACTGTGTCTGTAATCATACGTGCTATATGATATTTATTTTGTCAGGAAACTCTGGGAGTATACGGCTTCTATATTTCAAATCAGAAGTGTCACAAGCCTGACAAAGCTCCACATGGTGCTGTGTGGGTACCTCAGAAGCTCTGTGCTTTGTGACGTTTCTCTTCTGTGTGAGGTTACCTGCAATCTCCACCTCTGAGGAAGGTCCTTTGTGGCTCCTACTGCCTCTAGCAGACTCGCATAAGGGATCTGAAATACAGGAGCATAGTGTGTGAATAAAACTCCTATTATGTCTCTAGTGCACTGCATTTTCAAAAGTGTGAAAACTTTCTTAGAAATCTCACAGACTAAAAAAATGTATAGAATGAAGTGTAATACTGACCCTTACTCCTTCTTTTAACCTTGAACAGAAAAAGTAAAGAAACAGTCAGCTTGGGAAAGCTTACAGAAAGAAATACATTTCTAAAATGTTTCTAAACAGTTTAGACTTTACAGAATTTCTGCACTCCCTGGTAACCTTTACCATGGCAAAGTCACCATTGGATAGCCACTGATTTTGTAGTGAAATCAGTGCTAATGCAGTAATTTTCAGGTGACTGAAAGAATTCTAATAAATGAAAACATGCTACATCTGGAAGTCATGTGTGATGTGGAGACACTACAGAGAAAATCAGCAGTAGCCAGACACCAGGAGGAGCACAGGGTAATTATACAGAATTTAACACACATAATTCCCTGCCTGTATGGATCTCAGGTGTTAAAAATGTAACTTTCAGTCAGGGTGCTGTTGCTGCTGTTGGGATTTGACATTGCCAGGTCAACTTTTAAAACTCAGCCCAGCTTTCCCAGACTTCTTTCCTGGGAAGCAAGAAGAAAAAAAAGAGAGCTGTGGGATGGAAGCTGTAGAAAACAGGACCTCTGTTCTCCTCCAGGATGCTCACACTATGTAGCACACTGACCACAGCATTGCTGCTGGAGACATTCCTGAGGAGCCCAAAGGAATGCAACAAGTGTCTAGTAAAATACGCTGGGATCTCTGCAAGATTCAGGCCAAGCATTGAACTTTTTCTCCCTGCAACATTGCTGCCCTTTGTTCTTTTGCTTGATAAAAACCGTAGTCATTCTTGTCTGATGGGTTACAGCAACATATAAGCTGTTTAGGCTGTCCATCATATATGATGAGAGCTGCCATACAGGTTTGTGTAGCGCTTCTGCCCCAGCTCCAGCAGTCAGACAGGAAACCGTACAGGACAGCATTACAAACCTCTTTAGGATGCTTGTTCTTGTATATCCCTCATCCACCACCATTACTAACACTGCAGATCCATCCAATTTGGAAATACGAGTTCAAAAGCCTTACCACTCTCTCTGCTGACTACTATGCAGCTGCTAAGCTCGTGTTTGATATGCTTATGTTAAGGGTTTAGTGTAAATGGGGCTTATTTTGCATAGCTGTCTGAAAATGTCTCCCCCATCCCCTTTTCAAAAATGGGCAAAGGACCAAACACTTCTATAAAGCTTTTATTTAAACTATAGTCTACAAAAGACCTCAAATCTTCTAAGCCAAAATAGAACATTTTTGGAGAAAGGCATTTTTTTTTCTGGGAAGATGTTAAATTGTAAAAAATTCTGAGTTTAGAAGCATTCAGATAGTTCTTATCACTAAACTCAACTGAAAAGAGAAGAAGGCAATTCTGCATTAATTATGCAGCTTCCAAATGGTTATAGGTTCCTTCAATGATGTGCCTGATGCAGCCAGTACAGTGTAGATTCTTAGTAGAAATGAGGATTAGTAACAGCATTGCATACACTGATGAGTTTGTAATGTACCTCAAATTTATTTTGGTCTCAGATCCAGCATGAGAAAAGAAAGAGCTCGTAATTTCTTGATGAAGTAATTTAGTGAATGGGGGGCAAAAAAAGTAATTTAATGACTGGCTTAAAGAATTTATGTGACAGCAATGTAGTTCTTTCACACTCTGTTACACAATGTGTTCGTTTTTTTATGTCTAATGTTTTAACTCAACTTGTCACGTTGCTAAACCCAAGATGTGGAGAAGACTCAGGGCCTCTGTGACAGAGAATCTGACTTCAAATTAAAGAATTCCTCCTTTGCTGTTTGGAATCAGAACTGGTAGGTGTAGCTTTTCCCAAGTATTTTTCACCCTGACCTTCGTGAGAGTACTTAGGCATTTTCTAGCAGCCAATACAGTATCGCAGCAACACTTGCACTGGGCGGGACTGAAAGACTCCAGAGACAAGGTGGGGAATGGTTTGAGCTGGGCCCAACACAACACCGACCTGCTTTTCTCAAGGCAGTCAAAAAACCTGGTGATGAGGGCCACACGCAGAGCTCAATCAGACCACCTAAAAGGATGCTAGGTCACCCTAGGAAAATGCCACAGGATAATCCAGGACCACAGGTGGCTGGAATCTCAGTTTGAATCTACCCATTGAAGTCATTAGGAATATTCATCTCCAGCATTGGTGAATCTGGTTTTCTTTAGTTCCAAGACCTGCACACCCCTCTGCAGAAATATTTAATAACCATTTAGACATTTCTGGCCCATGGTTATTCTTACTCTGCAGCACAGATTGCATTCAGAAGCTCTTGTTTTTCAGGTGTTGAAAATCACAGAAGAAGCTGAAAATCAAGGATGAGAAGTAATATCTGGTGTTATTACCTCTCTTCAAACACCATATTTATCTTTTAGGCAGGAAAAAATGAAGCACGAGACATGAGTGAACAAAGCCCCTTTACATCTCAGAGAAGATTGCATGGGAATTCAAATGTCCTGGTATAATTCACAGATTCCTGAGTTCACATGAACAGCAGCAAAAGAGGAAAATTGCTCCATATCCTGTAGAGAGGAAATGAAAGGTATCAGGAAGAGAAGAATGTGCTGTGTGGTGCGAAAATGCTGTTTTGATTCCTGATGCTAAACATCTGCCATATTTTTGTGGGGAATCACTTGACTTAGTGAGAGAATAGCATCTTCAGGATTGTGCAAAGGTTATTCCAGACTCGAGCTGTCTGAATTGGCAGCTGTGGGAACACCCACAGGAAGCATGGGACCCTGGAAGAAAAAGTGTAGGAGTACATCCTGTGGGGATAGATAAAAGTCAGAGCCGGGCTATGGGAACCTCTTCAGAACAAACAGGCAAATACAGTTTCACAAGTCAAAGTCCCAACTGTTTGTTTAGAGTTTTTTTTGCTATTTGTTGTTTTTATTTGGATTCCACAGAACACAAAAAGAAAAAGGATCTCAGGAAAAAAATAATGAATGAAACCTCAGAAGTTTTCTTTATTTTTTGGTGTGAGTTCAAGTGCTTTGTATGCAGTATGACAGCTTGCTTCTTTTGCGTTGCAATAGAATAATGCTATAATATACCTATTTCTTGTCCACCAAGTTTGATAGTCTGTCTCCACACACAGTCGATAAGAGCAGTGGTAGAGCAGAGCTATCCATAATTTTTTCCCTGTCACCGTTTCACAGAAAAATGCCTCTTCTCATCCAGATGAAAACTTATAATTACCTGCTATAAAAATGTTGGAGAGGAAGAGTAACAATGGGAAACAATTCATCCATTTACTAGTTTTTAAGTGCTCCCAGTCACTGAAATCAAGTAGAAACTGTTGTCATGCAAACAGGTGGCTTCCCATGAATACCAACAGGTAGCCAAGAGACCCTCTGCCATCAGAACACACAATACCTTGTACTCCCATCACAGTAATGTGCTGATCTTTCTTCTTAACTTTATAAGCCCTGCTCAACAAAGTTAGATTAATTTATTTTTATTTTATCTGGATGACATTTTCATTTAATATTTGTGCCTAATATTTTTCTCAGTCTCTCAGCCAACTTTCTAGTATTTTTATAGACAATATCCTGCAAAATCAATCCCCATAGATCAATTACACATTATGTCAATTATTATTTCCCCTTATGTCTGAACATTCCTAATTTCTGTATCACTGAGAAGGCTGGACAGAAGTTTTAAGTTTGCTTTCTGCCTACTATTTATTTTTTCCTGTGTGACACATGCTATATGTTCTCTTGTTCTTCATAAGTAAATAATCCTGATCTTTTCAATTTCTTCCTACAAAAAATAGGTTCTCTGTAGTTCTCTGATATTTCCACGACCTGCCTGTAGTTTGTTTTTAGTTCTGTGCCTGTCTTTTTTTAGATGGGTTTGCTAAATAATCAAAATGAGGACATTTAATGCCCTCCATGTGATTGTCTACCCACTTCTAACACGCAGTCTAATAAGCAATTTTTTCTGTCACACACTCAGAACAGGCATTCACAGTGTTGTCCATGAAGACTCCTAGATCTTCTTGTTTCCCAGGGGGTTACTACTACATTCAGAACTCATTCATATGAAAGAATAATTTAAATTGAGTTTCCATGTCAGGAAGGAAGGAAGGAGGGAAGGAAGGAGGGAGGGAAAGAGGGAAGGAAGGAAGGAAGTAAAGAAGGAAGGAAGGAAGGAAGGAAGGAAGGAAGGAAGGAAGGAAGGAAGGAAGGAAGGAAGAAAAGAAAGAAAAGAAAGAAAGAAAAGAAAGAAAAGAAAGAAAAGAAAGAAAAGAAAGAAAAGAAAGAAAAGAAAGAAAAGAAAGAAAGAAAGAAAGAGAGAGAGAAAAAGAGAAAGAAAGAAACCAGCTCAGTAGAATTTTAAAGAAGTAAACATTTTACAAGTTATCATGCAGTGTGGAGAATTGGTGACCATCTCTCAAAGCGCCTTTTGATTCCCCAAATGCTGATGGGAAATATTCTGGAGGCACAAATAGACTGCAGATGTTGGAGAATACATCTTAGAATTCTACTGAACGTATTACCCTACTGGGAGGCTGTTTCGAGTCTCCGGGGACATTCCTTTGAGAGCCCAGCTGATTGTCTCATATTGAAACAACATGTCCAAGATACATTCCAAGTAAAAGAAAATAGAACAGGGGTACTCTGACCAAATATAAATCATGGGGCTAAAGGGCAGTTTATCTTCCTTCTTTCTACCATTCCTCTTCTCCCCCAATGAATACTCCCCCCAGGGAAACAGACCACTGGGTAAGTGGCTGCCAAACATGATGACTCAGACATTAGGCACTGTCCCCAAGTGCTTCACAGATGGTGTCTGGATGGGAAACCCAGAGCTTTCGGCACCATAAGACTTGCTACATTTTTCCTTCTCTTTTTTTTTTGTAAATTCACTGCAGCATTACTTCTGATCTCATGACAAACCGTTACAGCACTGTTGCCCCCCACAATGAATTCTGATCCTGACCTTATAACAACCAGTGTCATTGGCACATAAAAAAGATAGGAGAGAAATTCTAGCAGACCTAAGGGAGTGGGAAAAACAAAGCTAAAATAAACATATTATTTAAAAGATTATCCTGTGTCTAATTGAAAAAGAAAAAAATACTAGAATACATTTAAAAGGAAAAGATTCTGCTGTAGAAGACAGGCATACTGTGAGGTACAGTACATTAGCACAATTGCATAATAGTAGGTACTAAGAAAGAAAATGTTCTTTGTACAGTTTTATTGGTCTGGTTCCTTTTGTGGAATCCTGTTTGTTTCAGTAAAATCCTGTTCCTTTCAGTTTGCTTTATGTTCCCCAAAGCTAGGACATCTTGGGATGCACATCTGGACATGGGCAAGCCTGAAAGCAACAGCATATTTCTGTGTTTCCCCAGTACTGTATGTTCACATTAGACACAGGGAAAGGCCTCTATGAAAAAAAGAAAAAAAAACAGCTATTTTTCCTCCCATAAAGAGAAGCTCAAGAAAAGCCCTGTAAAGGCCTGCAGATTATGCATAATGAATGAAGCTATCACAACTGTAAACAAAACTTATCATGGGAAATGTGAAATAGCCCTTCCTCTCTCTCCCCCTCTCTCAGACACACATGCTCACACACACACAAACCCAGCTGCAAAGGATAAAAAAGGAGGAATTGCACATTGAGAAGAACCAGGTCCAGCATGTATTTCTTTTCTTCCTCTTCTTGTTCTCTTTTATTTTGAAGGTTTGCCACCAGTATCATCCATAAGAAATGAAAAGAAATCGTTCACTTCAACTGGAGAGGACAAATAACTAGGCATTTTTGTGGGTTTTGTTATGTTTCAGAGGTTATGTAGCAATTCATTGAATTTCTCCCATTTACACAAATTCAGCTGAGTAGTAATTGCATTTGAATCAATGGAGTTATTTGAGCATGTGTATAAATGAGAGAAAATTCAGACATTTCACATCCAGATTCAAAGTAAAAGGTCCCAGAATTAAAAGCAGCAACTCTCAGGTCAGCCAGTTTCTCTGTTATTTGAGAAGGAGCCTCTGATAAAAATTGATAGCACTATGCAGAGCCAGTGTCCCTGAGCCCCAGGTTTTATGAGCTTCATGAAGTCCTGCAGTTCTTTGCCTGGTGGACCTGGAGCCAGGGCTACAGACACTGACCACCAGGAGGTTCCTCACTGGAGACAGCGGCTTGATGGGGTGCTTCAGAGCCATTACACCTGGAAACACACTTCTTAATGGCCAGTTGGTGAACCGCTACAGAACCAACGGTGTAAATCTGCAGAAAACTAGCCAGCTTTCTAAAATGTGCCTGGAAGGCACTTTTCAAGCCCTGCCTGGTTTTGGAAGGAACTTTGACAAAATTGGACCCTCTCCACAAAGTGCTTTGATGTTGATGAATCGGTAAATTCCACCGAAAACTTGTTTAGTCAGAATTTTTCTGACCAGCTCTACTTCCTCCTTCTGCCAAGTCTATTTACTAATTCTCAGGCTTTCTGTGTGGTTCCAGGCAAAGGTTTTCTGCTGGGACCATCATGCCTGCAGGCCCCTGTGCTCAGGGATCTGCAGGCACAGCTAGACACAAGCACTCACCCACTGTGGTCCTCCCTCCCTGTGTCCCCATGGGAGAGCAGCATCGTGCAGCAGAACAGCTCCTAGCCTCCCTCTCTATCCACAGCACGGTTCCATCCAGACCCACGTACCTCAGGATGCTCTGTCATGGTGACTAAAGTAGCATTACCCCCATTTTACAGCGAGAGAAACTGCAGCATAGAGAAATAACCAGTTAGGGAGTGTCACAGAAGCATTAAAAGTAGACTCCCACTCCTGATGCCTGGCACCATATGGAGTCCCAACAGTCGGTAACATCTTTTCACACACTTAGATTCACAGCTACTGTTGTGAAGTTGAGTCCAGTGGATGAGCCTGTGCATAAAACAGGGAGGGTGGCTGGGAGAGAATAGGCCGAGATTGTACTAAACCATTTCCATCCCGGTCTCGCAAAAACAATACATCGCGCTGAGACGAGGTGTTATTGTCTGCTTTTAAGTGTACCCTCCCTTTCAAGTTTTTCTTTCTTAATAAAGTATCTGAGGTCATGCTATTGTCATTAGAGCTTGGCGAGTGCTCAGCAGCTGTCACCGTGGCAGCAGGAGTGTGCCTGGAGCCAGTCCCCTTTGTCACGGCAGCCGCAGCAATGTAAGGAGAAGGGCCTCGCAGGATGCAGGACAATACTGGGAAGGAAAAGGAGGGAATCCTCGACCTTGGGCCAGGGCCTGGTGGCAGACTATTGAACCCTGCGTGTCTCGGCAAACCACAAGGAGTAAAAATTCTTGGAAGCTGCAAAGGTTGCAAGTGAAAACAAAAGATTCTATCGTGTAGGAAATAGAACAAAACGCAGAGAAATTTTGTTTTGTTTTCAGAGATAAAATAAGCAAATAGCACTCTGTGAGGGTCAGGAGTACTGCGCCCTGCGTGCAGCACTCACAGCAGAAAAGCTGGAGTGAATCTGGAAGCAGGTATAAAGGTGCTCCATGGCTTTCCAAATCTTGCACTGTGGGCAAGGGACTCCCTCAAAAAAAAAAAAAATTATGATGATGCTCTCTATTAGAATCTAAAACATAAAATCAGCTATCCAAACAAAACCCCGATGATGTAATACAATAAAATAATTGTCTTTTGAGACCATAGCTGAGGCAGCCGAGAGAAGCAAGTGAATCATGGCTGCTGAGCTTTGCCAGTTGGGCAATCAGAAAAGCCCAGTGTGAGATAACTTGCACCAATGTCCTCACACTTCAGTTAAAGTAAGAGTAAAGGCTGCACCCCTAAGTGGCTGCAGGAACAGACGCTGAGGATGGTGTTATTGATCAGTGTAGTCTGGTTACCTTAATAAATGTTTCATGGTTGACATGTTCGAGCATTTTGTCCCCTTTTTTATTTTTGCTTATATCAGCAACACCCAGAAAAGCAGCCTTGACTAGGATCTGCTTAGCTATTTCTTTCCTGCTCACTTCTCATACGAAGATCCACTCTAGAAATACCAGCAGTTGCTAACCCAAACCTAGTAATCAGTGCAGTCTCCTTTGCATCAGAGTCCTCAGCAAACTCTACATGCATGACTTTCACAACTGTGTGGGTGTTCCTTCAGGACACGGAGTAAAGAAATAAATCATATCCCAGTGAAATTGTCGGTGGAGCTCAGGGCTGGTGGGATGCTACCCAGGCTGCAATTTGGCTGGGATGCCTGGGCCAGCATCCCTGTATTTTGAAAAAATACTGTGGCATTTTGAATAACCGCAAGTGGCCAGAATCTCAGCTTTATTCCTCATCCACAAAAAAATACCTTTTGAAGCAGAAAAGCCCCACAGTGGGTGAGCAGGGCTCACAGTGCCACCTGCTGAAGCACCAGGGCTGCTCAGGGCAGCACCCGGCATCCCTCCAAGAGGCCGAGGAAGTCCTGGCTCCACGGCCATTGCAGCCAGCCTGATACTAGCAATTTTCCTACATGAAAAAAACTCCCCTCAGAAAAAAAAGTGCACCTCGACAGATTGGCGGGGGGAAGGCACAGGGTGCTCTGGGAAGGTGGCAAAGGGATCAGGTTTTGTGATGTGAGAAAGATGCTTGCCTTCCAGCAAAGCTTTGGGTCACAGCAGTCTCCATACCAGCAGCCAGGCTGGTTAATACCCTGAGACAATACAACTTGTTCTTTTTCTTTCTCAGTAATTTCACAGCTTCCAGCCCCTGCTGGAGTCCTTCCCTTCCTTCCTCTCCTCACTCCAGTTTGTGGATCCATTGAAAAAAGATGCTGGTAAAGCTCCCTCATACTTAAAAGGAGGCGGTTAATCGCAACAGTCTAAGGACACGTCTTTTAACCAGCCCCTTTTGCCTTTTTCTCATTCTCTCCCTTGTCAGCATGAGACTGCAAGGAGCCAAAACTTGAAAAAAAAAAGAGAGCATCTGATAGAGTTCCCCCACCTCCCTTTAGTGTTGTGTAATCAGTCACCAGCTCCTAGGAGCTCATATCCAGTAATAGCAGTAGGACAGATCCACATGTTCCCCGACAGCAGGTGCATTATTCTCCTGAGCTATTTCAATCATAACGGCTCCCATGTAGACCGTCCCTCTTTAGCATGATCCCACTATCTGAAAGGATACAAAGCATCCAAAGAAGGGGAGAGTGTCCCTGACGCATTCCATAACAGAGAGGAATGACGCCAGGATGTGAATAAACAGGGCTGGTTTTGTCTAGGCTCAGGTATTGTAAGCCTTTCGAGAGGGCATGATAAAACCTCAAAAATGAAGCAGTAGAGTAAGTATACAGTATCTTCCCTGTGAGGGTAAGCAAATCTCATGCATGATCTACAGAACAAACTAATGCAGGGAAAGGCGACGAGTCCAGTTGGTGGGCAACAGACACTTTACCCAGTCTGAAATTACTTGAGCATCATGTGTTTATGTCCAGGCATACCTACAAGCAAAGGGGTTCATATGGCACTCACAAATCAGCCATTCTTTCCCTTGTACCCTGCTTAACCTTATTTATGCTTAGCATCTTTTCCTCTTTTCTTTTTTTTTTTCACATTACTCGTACAAAAAAGAGAAAAAAATCAGTTTCTCAGCTGCTCATAAACTCTTCTACAACTTTTCTGTAGAGAAGAAACAGAAGGAGGAAGGGACAAGCAAATGTGGCATTGGCTCTGTGACTGCGGTTTTTGTTTCCATAAACCTTAGAGCACAAGAATGCATGAGATATTTACACAAATCTTTCCACAATTCCTGTGGCCTTTGGGAGCATTGCATTTGCATGACTTCACCGCTGTGGCTGGTTTGTGCTTTCTCAGCAGCATTGCCTGCAACAGGGAGCAATCCTGGCCATTCCCAGTAGTTCTCCCTCTCCCACCCTCAGATATGATCACACCAGTGCATGTTTAACACAAGCTATGTTAATGCAGGAGTTCCTGTCCTGCTTGTTGTCCAGTTTCCCATGGATGGTACAGGAAGTTTCCCAGTTCATCTCTTAAATACAAAAAGAGAAAAATGTAATAGTCAGAGAAATTGTCGGTCATTAAGATCTTGAGGGAAATTTCAAGCAATGTGAGAGGGAGGAAGATGCTTCTGAAAGGTTACTGAAGTGAGGTAGAAGCGAGCTGGTCAAATGTGTAATGAAAAACACACAACATAGCCCATCTTTTGCATCAACAGCTCACCTTACTCCTTCCTGCCCTGCATCACAGGATGGTGAAAAGCTGAGTGCCATGGAGACAGCATCTCCAAGCGAGTAGGCTACTGAATAAGAACTTGGCTACTGGGGTCAGTCCTCTGCTGCCCTAACCAGAGACTTCCAGCAATCCCTTTGGTTTGTCTGTATCTAATTTTCTCAGTCTAATAAAGGGATGTTGCTCAACCTTTGCTATCCTTTGACTCAGAGCACAAAAAGTACTGTGTTAGGACCAAGGCATTTTTCTCACTAAATGGGAATACCAAGTCACTCAACACAGGCTGCCAGTTGGGGAAACAAAGCCACAATGTCTACAAGGCAACGTGGTCTTGCCCATCCTCCCAATTGCAGCTGCGACCATTTGGCCGTGGCAGCCTTGGCTTCTTCAGCACTAGTAGATGTCTTGAAAAGGGAGGTTGCATCCTGGGTGTTGGTTGTGGAGGATTTGAGGGAGGAGGCTAGTGGAAGAGAGCACACACCACAATACTTTAGTCTCAGGGCTGTTGTTGTGGCCTTTACAGGGCAGCCAGGTTGCCTGAAACCCTGTTCGGAGCATCTCTCTTTCCCACTCTGGCTGAGCCTGCGGGAGATCCAGTCCAGCAGCAGAACTAAGAGCAGATTCATTTGCAGGAGTTTAACTCTTGATATCAGAACCAGTGTGTAATGACATAAGGCAGAAGCATAACCACAGCCGGCTTGTAAAAATTCAGCTTTGTCCCTCGCAAGTGAATCCATAATTAAAACTGCAACTATAGTCCATTGTATTCATCCAGCAGGAGGACTCACTCCTGCTACCACTTGAGTCAGCAAGTTTCTCTATTTACAGTAATTCTTTACTTTGTCTTTCTTTCATTATTATTAAAAAATTTAAAATTCTTTAATGTCAGCCAAATAGTGTTTCAAATTATATTTTCCAGGAAAAAAAAAAAAAAAAGACAGTTGAGTGTTCAGAGGGGAACACTTAGTTATGTTACAGTTCAGCCTGAGACACTCTGGTGACTCTTAGAACGTGTTGAAATTACAGGTTCATGACGTACACAGTGTTGAAACACCATGTTACTGCAACACTTGGTCCAACACGAACTTACAATTTCAACACTTCCTAGGTCTTTTGTAAAACCTCGTAACTGACCAGAACAAATGTAAATTCCCAAAAAGTCTAAAGCAATGTGCCGTACAATAGCACAGAACGGAAAACCCATTTGATTTCCAGAGCTGCTACTCTTGCACAGGATAATCATTCTCAAAGTATGTTTAATTTGTACAAAAACTGTCATCCAGGATTAGCTGCCCTCCCAGCAAGATATCAGTCTCAAGGCAAGACTGGTCTGATCTGGTATGGTAACACCGGTATTATTCCAACTTGTTAACTTTTTCCTTGGTGTCACAAAAAAATCCAATGGGAAAGTACCTGCCTCAGCCTAAGCAAAGCATATTCATCAGCAGCCTCCAAAATGTGCTGTCCTGGAGCTTAGCAGAGACCATAATAACAAAACGTTAAACACAGGGATAAAACCTTCTTGACCAAAAAGAAGCTGCAATTTAAAAACACAGCAAAATTTGATATTTAAAAATACACCATGGAATTATTTCAAAATACCATTTGTTATACAAGCAGGCAGCAGCGGAGCAGGCAGGATCATGGCTCGCACAGTGTTTGTTTTGAAGACAGGGAGAGTACAGGATTTGTGCTCGACCTCTTCACAGGTTACACTTAGCTCATTCACTTTCATTTACAAAAGAGAAGAGTTTTCACTCAGGGGAGCTGCTGAGAAACAGCTTTATGCCCTGGCTCCTGTAAGCAGCTCAGATCAGGAGACTCCTACACCTGAAGCTAGCTGAGATGCAGCCACCTGGAGCACTTGGCAGGACGGGGCGCCTGGATCCCTGCCCCTATGAGCAGACAGGGGGCCATCCGTGTGTGTCACTACTCAGGGATGGGGAGACAGATGGAGTAAGATGAGCCCTCAGGATGAGTCCAAAAAAAAGCCAGGTCTCATGTGGAGGTTAATAGGGACTGGTGGGGACATTGGTCTGCCAGAGGAGTCCCACCGCTGGCATGTACCCTCTTCAGCACTTACACAAAGCATCCTCCAATAATGGAGATGAAATGGGAGTTTTATCAATATATTTCCTTTTGTTTACCTGGCTCTGTTCTGAATATTTAATGATAATTTTAGTACTTGGGCAGTTGGGAAGGGGTAAAACAATAACCACATTGTGTGTATTGCGCTGTAAATATATAGCCCCCTACATACCAGTTTGGGTTTCTCCACATCAGTCAAGGCTGGAATAACAGCAGAAACAGCAGTTTTGGTGTTATATACAACCACAGTCCTCATTTATTTTTAGAGAACATAATTTCTTAAGATAGCAGAGAGCTTACTTGGAAAATCATGATAAATTATAATAGCCTCTCTTCTCTGTGACTTCTTACAGAAGCTGCACTTTTTTGGACTGCTGCAGTGTGCTGCATACTAGGAAGAAGGTACTTACGATAGGATTTATTTGTAGCTGGGAGCCAAAATACATATTGCCTTAGACGAGAGTCGGTATTATCACAAAGAGCCATGCTGACTGGGGTTTAATGAAATTGGACCTAGGTGTCAGATTTTAGCTTGGTAAAGTTAGCAGCTGGGATGAATTGGACCAGAAATGTGCTGTGTAACAGGATTTCACTGGAATCCTTGTGAAAAAAAAAAAAAGGTGGGATATGTCACGCTAGCAGTTGACAATGTAGCTGCAACACTAAACATTAAATAAATAAATTCCATACGTAACACAGGCACAGAAAAACTTTTCAGGAAAGCGCCTCAGAGCTGCATAGCCTTGCGCCTATAAATCTCCATTAAATCAGTTTGAGTGGGGCGAGTGTTAGAGACAGAGCTGCCAGAAATAGCTCTTTTCCTGCAAGATGTAGAAAAGATTACAGCTGAGATTGAGACGGCGGGGTGGGGAGGGAAGGCAGGGGAGGGGTCGGGGGGGAAGAGAGGCAAAGGAGTTGAGCTGGAGGAGGCAGGGGAGCTGTGAAAGGCATCTCATAAAAGTCCCATTTGTTGGAAGGCTGCAGGAAGTGGAGGCAGCTTTGGCACACGTGTCCATGGTGCTAAATTAACTGTTAACACAAATAATCAAAGTGCAAGGCCCATCAAGCCGCTGGCGCCAGCAAAATGAGGGAGCGGCCAGGTCAGCGCTGCCTCTCGAGTGGGGTGACGAGCAGGTGGAGACCAACCAGGGACTCGACAGGATGGAAGTGCTTACAGAACACACTGACAGAGGAAAACACCGCTGCACTCCTGCTTTCCAGCTATTGTGTGCAGAGCTTCTTCTGTGTGTATTTTTATTTTGCATTTATTTATTGTATTTCATGTAATTTTTTTTCTATTTCATTTTATTTCTTTTTTTTTTTTTTTTTTCTCATTACTCTTTTTTCAGCACAGCACTGCAGTTGAGAGGTTGGACACCCCAGGGCGGGTTATAGCACAGCTCAGCCTTTATTTGGCAGCAGAGATGGAGGAACAGCTGAGCAGGACAAAGGAAGAGTTATCAGGCGCAAAAGCACCAATTGCCCTCCAGCACTACCCTTCGGAAGGAAAAAAAACTGCTCTTCAGAAAGAGATGCTGAAAAGCAATATGTAGGCAGGGGTATTACGACTTGCTTTGTTCTCTCTCCCTTTTGAGGAGACCACAGCCCCATTCTTTACTGCAGATACAATGCAGATATTTGGCAGGTATCATGGCAATGCAGCCGCCCCAGCAGTAGGATTAGACTTGTAAGCAAGCAGGACTGCTCCTACAATCATATTTTGACATTCTGAGGTTCACTGAAAGTCTCAAATGATCTCATTGTATTGTGCTGTGGAAACAGAAATTGCTCCATCAACCCCACTCTGCTCTTGGTGGGACAGCTGTGTGGAAAGGCTGCCCAGTGAGCGGCTTCCACTGCATCAAAATATTAATAGTAGGAGTCCTGTGCTGGATTCATCACCTGCTTCACTCAGCTTCCTGACACAAGACAGCTGTAAACCCACTTTAACTGCCCAGTAAAGCCAGGTTTACAATCATTTTGCACAACTAAAGCACTGCAAAGCAATCACAGAGCAATGGTGAATCAGGCCCTGGTGTTACAAGGATCTTTCACTTCCTTGCTCAGGTGCGATACATACAGCTAGAGACTATAATAAATCACATACGTATCATATACATGCAATATGTACATACATATTTACATCACATGCTTTGGTTTCATTTGGTTTTTGTTGGATATACATGTATTCTCTACAGAGGCAGCTATAGACACACATATTCACAAAAAAATAAAAAAAAAAAAAAAGCACTTGCAGTTAGAAGATGTTACAATAGAAAGCAGGTATCATAGACTGGCATAAAATATGCTCCAGTAAACAAAACCCAGAAATGAGCATTCACCCTGAATCAAATTACTTATGATTGTCATTACCTATAATATATAATGAATAATATGACACAAAAAGGTACCATTTTGGTGAGGATACACATCTTCAGAGCATCTAAACAACCTTAATTAGACTTTGACTCATAATTGAAAGTAAAAAAATCTCATGTATTCTGAAACTATTCTCATTAAATTTATCACAGCCAAGACACAGCAAAATGCCTGTTAAAAATATGGGGGAGGGTGTATATTCTTATCACAGGGCATAGCAATTGTTTTTAGTGAAAAAGTTACTAATAACTAAAATTACAAAAAAAAAACCACCATCATTAAGTGTGGGAGTAATATTCACACATATCCTAGAAACAAGATTTTAGTGAGGTTTAAATTTGTAGAAATTATATGTAATCTTCCCTGTATTCCATAGGGTCACTTTGACATTTATCAGATAGAATGTCTGTGGTAGATTCAAAGATGTATCACAGTTCTAACAGAACTGTCGATGAGTGCCTTTAATATAGGAGATCATCCCTAGCTAACTTTGTAAACTTTAGCTGAACCATAACCAGCTGTGTGATCTGTACAAAGAACACTCAGGATATTTAGCAGCAGACATCAGATGTGATCCAAGGAGCAGGTATAAAGATAATTTGCTCATAAGTCAGTTAGATTTGTGTAGACTTTTACAGGACAGAAAAATGTAAGATCTCTCAGGAAAATAAATAGGGAGAGAGACAGAAAAACAGAGACAGAGAAAGAAACAGAGAAAGAGAAAACAATACTGTCACAGGCCAAAATTACTTATTATTACCCTTTGCCCCCTTCTTGATAAGGGTTAAACCAACTTCACTGAAACCTTCCATGTGTAAAAGTCAACTTGACACAGACAGGAATTTTCTACAAGGGGGTTGGGCAAAGTTACAAAAAAATGAGAGTTGTGACTTAAACCAGAGGTTAGGTGGCCCCTGTTGTACATGTGGCTATCAGGTTTACCTCTATGGACACATTATGGCCCCCCTTAAAGACTCCATTGTCTGTGGGCAGGTGGGTGGGCGGGTGGGTGCTCACGTGTGTCAGTGACAGCAAGTGCTATCACAGCTACCAAATTAATGGAAAAGTTATATTTACTCTAAAAAAATGGAAGCCAAGCACTTCCTGAGTAGGCAGGAAAAAGGTAATTGCAAATTTTAGAGAATAGAAAATCTTCGTTAATTGCAAAAAAAAGTTAGAAGAAAAGTCCATTAAACAAAATGTGTATGATCAAAAGCCCCTTTTCTGACGCTAAGCCAAGTTAGAGAAAGAATTTCATTGTTACAGTTTGATAAAAACTATTGAAGATACAAAGAAACCAAGTCAGAAAAACAAAGTTCCAGACATAAAGATGAGATCGCTCCAAACACATCAACACTGAGTAAGAGCTAACTTGGCTCCTGTCCTACAGCTCATAAATCCAGCCAAAATTTGTTATTAGAGTTTTCAGAGTATATTATAGTTAGCGCTAGCTGTGTAATGTTTAGCATAGTCAGTTGAATGTCTACCCCTTCTCTAACACGCCTGTTGGTAAAGATGCCACAAGCCTTGGGTCTGGGATTCCCTGTGTCCAAACCTTAGGGTAAGGCTGTGATGGCACTTGTCTCCATTCTGTGGCTCCTGCTGCTGGTGGGACCTGCTGAAGCATGCCACTGCTTCATCTGGGTTTCCTTCCGATGAATACTCTGGAATGAGAGGAGCAGTCCAACATGAATTTGGGACATAACTGAGCCAAACCCCTGTGAGAAAGGATGGGCATGGAGGCAAGTAGATTTCCCGCTAAGTAATGCCTCACACACTACTATGCTAACTGAGGATCCCAGTACTGATTTAAGCTCATGTGATAGAAAAATGACCCCCCTGCGCGTCACTGCATTTACATATTTATATTCCCAAATTGTCTGTCTTCTAACTGTTGTGAAGGGTTTTCTCTTCCCCACTACTCAAAGCAAAGACAACAAGAACAACACTTCTGAGTGAGAGAAGTGAAACAAAAATTCCCACTTCTCTTTAGAAGGACCTTAGACAAAATAATTCAGGAGACTGGTGTAGATCCAGACTGGGAAGGAAACTAATCACTCCTTAACACATAGGAAAGTATGTCTTGGAGCCTGAAAGAATCAAGGTCAGATAAAAGGGGAAAGTGAGCCTGGGCCCATTTGAAAAGCCTTACCCTGGGGTTCAGAGGCTTTTTTATTAACTAACATCTAAACATCAGGAACCCTCCATCAACATCTGTGTGTGAAAATCACAGAAATTCTCATTGCATCCATTTCTTCTGTTCTTAGGAGGACTCGAAATATCCAGAATAGGAAATATCAATGCAGTGAGACATCCAAAACTGTAACAAAAAAAAAAAAAAAAGGAAGAAAGAAGCAGCAGCAGTAAGAGTTTACCAGAGACAGAGAAGTGGGTGGGAAGACACAGATAAAGTATTCTGTGCAGAGGTACATTCTTCCTGCTCCTCGTATGTTTAAATCATTTATGTGCACCTTTTGCAAGCTCAGTTCTAAACTCTGAAGAACCCCGAGTTGTAACTGGAGAATGTGCAGTATAATGCAATGAGTACATTTGGGAATGAAATGTGATTTGGTCCTTATCTTCTACACAAGTGAAGAACATCTAGTCTGTGCAACAAGAGAATTACAAGTCCCATATGACACCAGCATTGTGTAACATCCACCCCTAATGAAAGGTCTTACATATAATCACTGGAAACCAAGTTCCTGAAGTACAGGAGTGCATGGACTGCAGAATTGGTTATCACAATTTGGGATGCAAGCCATCTACCAATGCACTCTCTCATGTACAAACAAAGTGCAGTGGTTTTCTGCTGCTTATTTCTGTGTTTAATTTCATTCAGTGATTTTCCAGGCAGTATCAGTGAAGCTTCTTCCTCCACAGGGTACTACAAGACCAGTGGCCTCCTCAAACCCATGCGTGTTAAAATTGGAAAGTCAATTCATACAACACACCATTTAATGCAAAGAGATTTCCAGATCTAGTTCCAAGTGAATATCTGATGGCTTCATTCTGACACAGCATCGTGCACCATCACTAGCTCAGACCCTACAAGCAGTAATCACGTTAGCACTGTGTGGTAGCAAAGCAAACTAGTCCTGAGTTCTTTGCCCACCCCCCAGAAGGTCTAATTATCTCAGATGTAGAGCTATACTAAAGCTTTCAGATCCTGAGCTAACTCATCTGATAGTGGTTCAGGGATCTCTACATGGTTTTACGTTAGAGATATGCATTTTCATACCCCTGCCCCTTCTTACAGCCATGACTGCCCATAAAAGCAAAGCTCCATGGGCATAATCAAATTGTCAGATAATAAATCTAAGAACACTGAGAGGTCTGACAACAAACCTCCATCTATGCAATTCACATCCATGTGGTAACAGTATAAGCATGTATCTTATTTCAGCAAGTTAATGTAAAGCTTATTTCTCCAATTTAGTTTTCTCACAGCAAAGATGAAGTGACACTAACACACCTGTACCAGTCCAGTACTGGAGATACAGAGCAGTTAGAACCTTTAGCTGATACAGAGAGAGGCAAGAGCCAAAGTGAGATAATCACAAAGTAGTTCCTGTCCCAGCATAGACAGGGATACAGCCCAGGGTATGCTCAGTTAAGTTTTTATTTCCCCCAGGTTCTGTCAGACTGTGAAATGTATTTCCCACAAAAAACTTGAAAACTGTTTGTATTTGATCCACAGCCTTCAATGAACATGCAGGAAAGCATAGCAGAATGGATTTGGTGAAGAAAGTTTTCCTGTTGTTCCAAAATGGGTTAACAAACACAGGCTACAACTTTCACAGAACTTACAGTTCACAGTTTGGCCCCATATCAGTACACAGAATGAAAAGTGAACTTGATTTAACTTTGACTTCTTGTGTCTTCAGCAGAAGACCAAGAAAAAAATGGTCCCTGAGAACGGTCACTAAGACGCTGTTTTCTGGAGAACTGGCTAACATGGCTATTCCTGTGGGGTTTCAGAAAGGCTGACTGCAAACCACCATTTATTTTATTTCCATCTTCAAAACAGGCAATTCTCAAACTACTGACAAGCAAACCCAAGAACTCCTTATTTCATAACCTAGGTGTCCACCTACACTAACCTCATGTGGTTTGCTGCCTTTGGTTTCCAGGCTACATGTGATCCTGGACTCACACAATAGGCAATACTTAATATTGCCCAAGTGGCCCTAAATAATCCTTTCATTTTCAGTTGCCATTAATCCATGAAAGGAAAGAACATGCTGCCTGAACTAGCACTTTCTCAGTTTGTTCTATCATCAACTGTTTTGTTCTCAATGGAATTGCGCACAAGCAGTAAAGATAGCTACACCAGGAGAGGAGGAAGGGAGGGAGGAAAGAGGCTTATTACTCCTGAGGAATTTTCCTCTTTCCTCAAAGTTTTCTGCATGATATAGCTTCTCTTTTCATTGCCCAGCAGGGAATCCCAGAGGCCAGAGGTAAATTTTCCCTTTGGTCTTAGAGCGTACATGATGGATTCTTGTTTTAAGAAGAGGTTATTAGTTGTTTGCTCTTGAGTATTATATCATCACCATTACAGCAAAGCTGGTCTCATTCTAAATTTTGTTTATTCTTTGGCGCACATGAGATATCTTGGGTTACACAGCTAACATCCCTTTATGCACCAAAGTCAATGAAAACCTTTCCATTGGCTCCAGTGGTGCCAGATGAAAAGTTGCAAAGGTGCTGAAAAAATGATCTCTGAGGGGCTTAATTCTGTTTCCACTGGTAAAATTCCCTCTGACTTTGGCGGGAATTGTTTTAAGTCCACTGATTTAAACAATTTTTTAGAAACCATTAAAATATTCAGTTATCCTTCTGCTTGATAAGGAATGCTCATAGATTTTGAGGTCTGTTTATGTCCGACCTTGTTAACAGAAATTATCACTTTAAAGTATCTTGGCTACAGTATATATTTTCACTACTTCTACTATAGTTCGTATAATTTACTGTAGAAATAGCAAAAGATGCATTATTTAGAAGAGGTATCCAGGTAGGGGCAGTATCTAGTTAAATTTTTAAAACATCATAGACCTTCCAAATTCTTGATAAATAATGGAACACTGCTGATCCTGATCAGAAATTTCACCAGTGAGGGCTTGTACCTATCTATTACCTTATACATCCATATTCAGCCCCATTTTTATCTAAGTTTCACAGTTTGGGAAAACGTAACCTGGTCTCATCTCAGTACTTAACTTCCCAAGGCTCATACAGCAAGCAAAAGGCTCCTTTTATGTTTTTCCAGTTTTGTAATAACACTGATGTGCAGAAAAAGATCCATTATTCAAAAAGACTTTGTAGTAGCCATGTGCATGGATTAAATATTATTTTTAACAATTTATTTTTTCAGTAAGTTTTTGCTTATTATAATAACTTCAGATATATTATCATGCACACAGAAAATCAATCTTCCATATACCTAGGGTCTGGGGAGGAGGTGCTTTATTTTGTTGACGTTTTTGTTGTTGTGCCTGAAGGATTATTTTTCCTGTCCCAAAATAGTTTGTGTTATCATGTATTAACTTCAACAAGTTCAAGAAACTACAACCAGAAAGCTCTCAATGTTCAAAGAAGAAAAAAGGCACCTTTTATCTTATCTGTTGCACACATACTTTTAATTTTGAGTCTGACATCATTGCTGGCAAAACCTTCCTAGTTAACAGAGAACTAACAAGTTCCCTACAGCAATGAGTTTCAAAAAGTAAACTTGCAGAATCTCTGTTTACAGATGTCAGCATCGAAGAGTTTGAAAATTCAGAGTGTTACCTGATATTTCTCAGAATACTGACTTCAACTTTCCAATCCCTACTGCTTCGTCACCTCTGTTAGCTCTGGAGACAGAGGGTGAGAACTCCAATACAAACAACCAGGTTTACTTTGTAAAGAGTTTCAAACCCGAATACAATTAACACCAACCAAACTTGCTCTGTATACTTGATAAAATTAATGTACCCTTCAGTTCTGCTCCCACCACCACACTCTAGGACTGAAGATTCCCATATTCCAATACTTTAATTCATAATGCACAAGAGAAGTGAAATACAGGTTCTTGAAAAAGAGATCTAATTTTCCAGAAATATTTCAGCAAGTATTTTAAGATGTTTTACACATCTCTAGGTTTGCCACTTGCACTCAAGCAGGATCTACCTATGACAGTTACTCGCTTGGATAGACTGTCCATATTTATTAACCACCTAATTTTTGCAGTGAATGTCAAGTATTGATGCCTGATATTTGTGAATATTTCTTTCCACAGAAAAAGGGTTTGCAATGCCTTTGAATTTTCTTTTCAAGGTTAGTGGGATGAGGTCATTACGGGAAATCTGTGTCGTTTTAGGCACAACAGAGCACTCCCATCTGCTTTCTCGTTTTGCACCATATTCCTGTTCTCACACAGGTAATGCATACCACAGGAGCCAACAGCCAAATACGCCTGGTGTGTTTACATCCCAGCAGATGTTTGGCCAAAATTTTCAAATGTGAGCACCTGCCATAAGACAAAAAAGAAAACAAAAACAAACAAACAAAAAACCCACAAACAAACAAACAAACAAACAAAACCACCTACTTAAGTGCTCAGATCATTGGAGGTGCCAGCAAGCAATGACAAGATTATATCTTATGCTGTTCCTTTAGCTCCAAGACAACCCTGTGCTCGCTTCTACCCAGGGCTAAGGCAAAGCAGAAACACTCACACCCAAGCCAGCCAAGACAGAAATCACAGCAGCCTCCGGGGCAATAGGGATGGCAGCAGAGCAGCAGGTGTTCAGCTCTTCCTCTCCCACCCCACCACAAAAGCTCAGTTTCTGTCTTTTTTTTTTTTTTCTTAGGGTTATTCATGCTTCATCTTGACTTCTTGTTTGTTTGTTTTGAGAAAGAACAAGGCAACAGCCTTGCCAGGGCTTCAAATAATGCCATTCCATGCCCCAAGTGGGAAGGAACTGGTGAGTGGGTTGGAGAGGGAACCGTTCAGGGAGGAGGGGAGGGGTGAGGGGCTGCAGACAGAAGGGAGCAGCAGGGTGGTTGCCACTGGGCCCCTCGAGGCCATTTCACAAGCTCTCCTGCTCTCTCCAAGCACCATGACCTTCTCTGGGTATTAAATAGGGTTGTTTTGTTTTCTTCGAGCTAGGATGATTCTTGCCACGTATTTGATATTAGAATCTCTCTCTAGTGGTTTGCAAATATTTGATCCCCTAGGGCTTGTGATGCTGGATCCACTAATGATTCACACAATGGCATTAATGTCATTCATGGATGAAACCACATTTCCTTACCCTACAGGGTGAGAGCGAGATGGGAAGACCGTGGCTAACATTAGGAAGGGACTGGGTGGGAAACAAAAATTGAAGTATTCAGGTCAAAAGACAGTGGGTGGCTAAATAAAAATCCGTGATTTCTGATCATTTTGGAGGTGGGGTGAACAATAGAGATTTCACCCTCAAATGCCAGAGGACCCAGTACTAAAAAAATAGACAATAAATGACCCCCCAAGTGAGCAATTTAAAACCATTCTCTTTGAAAACAGTTCTTGAAAACAAGTTGGCAGAACAGTTAGATCTCCCCACAGCAATGCATCATGAGATCACGTACAAGGAAACAGCAGAAGTATCAAAGCATGCTTTACTAGAGCATGCCCTTAGCTGCTCTGCTCTCTTAAGACAGGCAGCCCAGGATAGCGCCTAATGGCAGAGGCTGTGTGAGGACCTGGGAGACATTGCCAGCCCAATGGTCGCTCAAGTCCTTCTTGCCTTCGAGTGGGAAATGGGGCTTTTAATTTTTAATTATTTAAAATAATCACAGCAGACTGAAAGGGGAAACTTACATTTAATTGCTAATGTGCATGCAAATTTTGAAGGAACATTTCACACACTCATTTCAAGGGGAGCTGCCACCAATAAAAGGTATGAGGCAGGTGAGAAATAACACAGGAATGTAGGAAACAACAGCTTCCAGGAGGACAGAGGGACTGAGCCAGCCAATTGAGGCTGGCATTCAGGAACATCTTTACCCAGAACACAAAAAGAAGGCTGAAACAAAAGTAAAGGACTAAAAAAAGAAGTGCATCAGAATTGTCTGCCTTGGAGGGGATTCTGAGAGCACCAGAGCAATCAGCTCAGGAAGCCATGCCAGAGAAATTTCCAGCAGAAAGGTCTGTTGGAAGGCTGGGACAGACCTGGATGACTCAGAGGGCCTTCCCAGCTCTGGGCTGGAAGAAAGAGAAAAGACTTCCAGTTCCTCACAAGAAAAGAAACAACACTTGGATCAGATACCAGCCTAATAACCAAGGTGCACTTTTTGTAATCTTGAAATGTCCAGACTGAGAAAATAGACATTGTTCACTGAGCAACAAAACACAATAGTTGTCAGACAAGGGGCTTGCATCTTGATTTGCAGATATAATTTACACACAGGAGAGTCTCAGCTCCAGCTTCGGTTTTGTGGGTGCCAATCCTACCATTTAAGGATTTGATCTCGGAGACAGCTACTCCTCTGAGCCACACCACTGACGTAATTTCCCCATGAAGTCCCCTTACACCCACAAATCAGGTGCTGAAATCCCTTTGCGGGATAGTAAAAATGCTGGCACAACTAACTGCCAATGTGAAATTATTCCTGAAAATGAGAGGGACAGGTCAAAGCCCCTTTAAAAAAACAACTCTTGGTGGCTATGCAGAAAAAGGATTATGTTATGCTTAGCTAGTGCGTGGGTGTAGAGAACAAGGGACAGAGACAGTCTTCCTCGGTACGCCCTCCCCGCAGCCCTTTGCGAGACAGAATATATAAGCAATATTTCAACCTCAAATCCACAAACAGATCAGGATACACTAGAGGAGAGAGAGACTGATTTCTTCTTTTTTAATAAAAGGTAGGATTAGGAAAAGACGTAGGTGGGGAAGGTGTAAAACAAGCAGGCAGTCAGTCCTTACTCAGCTCTCCTCTTATATTCATGGCTCTGAAAAGCGGACAAGCCTTAGGAAGAAATAAGACACATGGCTGTGGGTAAAGGGGGGGAGGAATTAGAAACTGTAATTCAATCTAATATTTGAGGCTTGGCAAATGCACCTATGGGATTTCATGAAAACCCCCGAATCTTTTTCATTTTGGAGCAATTAACCAGATCCCAGCATCGCTGGCTCCAGTGAGCCGCTTAGCTCTCTGTTTTATTACCCATTTCCTTTCCCCCTCGCCAGCACTAGCTCCCATCCTCGCACTTGGGGGAAAAAGAAAAAGGGGGGGGGGGGAAAACCCCACACTGTTACAATGCCACAAAGGGGCCACCACAAACAAGTGCCAGCCAGTGCATTTCAGAGCAAACACAGAACACACATAAATGAGGCTCACATTTGGATTAAAACGCTGTTGTGTTCAGGCATTTATGTGTGGCATAATTAAAAACATCCAGCCGTAATTTAATAGTTCCCACCAAGCACAGACATAAAGTCTAGCGATTTTTTCCCTCTGCATATTTAACCCTTAGAGACAGAAGGAAGAGGAGGCGGGGGGCAGAGGGAGGGAGCAGGAAGTCAGGGAGAGACAGAGATCTTTTGAACACATTTTTTTCCCGTTCTTTTGTGTTACTCTACTTTGCTTTTTACCTTCCCTGATCTTTTCCTTCTACAAAGAAAAAGCAAATATCTTCTGGATGCTACAGAAATAGGAATCACGTTCAGATAACATTTCTGTAGCTCAACAGCAGTGCAGCTGAGTACGGGCTCCTCAATTTGCAGAGGATAACATCTGTAGCTGGATGCACTGATTCACAATTTGTGAAGATGCCAAATTTTTTAGGCTTAAAAATCAGCTACTAAAAAGACAGACTAATTTCACCACCATTACTCACCCCGAGTACAGTCCTTCTATTCAGACTAGCCCTTCCAAATCAAAGGCAGCAGTGACAGGACTAAGCGCAGCGTTAGGACAGGAAGGATAAATCAGCATTCGCAGCACTAGCTGAGCACCCCGGACACCAGGCTGGGTTCAAGTTCCTGTTCTGCCACATTGCTGATTTTCAGAGAGACACCTCTAGGGGCAGTTTCAAAAATGCCCAGCAAACAGCTATTAAAGTGAGGCACCTGAGTAAAGTTCCATTTGTACCTCTGGAAATCTGAAGGTTTTAAAGTTTTTCACCTCTTAGCATGTCAATTCCCTACCAGCAGATCTGGGGTGACAACATTTTCCTCCATCCCAAAGTATGTTACAAACAGAAATATATTAAAGATCGGGACATGCTTAAATCCCACAGCAAGGAAGGAAGTTAATAAAGAGTAGAAAATCTGCTTAGATTTATATTTCTAAATGCTGTAGTCTTCATTCAGGCAACAACCCATTACCTTGACTCAGCTGCACAGCAGAACTTTGCTTGAGCAAAGAAGACAGAATCCACCCTTATTCTGGAAGAGTGAAAACTGAAGGAAATGTTCTGCATAAATTCACAATCAACTGTGTCCCAGTTGTGTATATAACAATTAGTCAAGGACCTTAAATCTATTGGTCTCCAGAGACAGAAGAGTACCTATGCATATAAAAACTATATAATATTTCTATCACTAGCTGTTCAGCTTTACTCTTTAAACATGTTCCTGCTCAACACAAGGTACATGCAGAAATACAGAGACCAGAGAGGAAAAGGACTTCCAGAGCAGTACTGTAAAACAGAAGAAACTGAAACACGAGCCTCTTCTGTGCCTATAACTTTAAATGTTAAGATCATTGAGTCCTTTCTTCAGCTTTTCTTCACCACATCCATGTTAATATCCACTGGCATGAAAACTTGGGCAAAGTATATGTCAATCTTGTTATCCTGAAGAATAAGAGAAAGCATCTAACCTATCCACTCTGGATTATGAAAGCCAGCAATGCTGTGAACTTGCCCCAGATAGGTCAGGAAGTCCTGGTGCTTAATTGTAAAGTAGAAGTCCAGTGATGCTCATAGAATGGTTCATAACTAACATATAGGGAAAATATATGGGAAAGACAGCTCTCTAAAATATATAAAATAATGACTTCAAGAAAATTATGACCAGCTCATAGATATCTTGCTTTTATTTTATGCTTGTCAACAGAAGATAATACATCAACTTCATTCTGAAGGATTTCCTCAGCTGTGCTACCAGGTAAGAACCACTGCTGTCAGTGTCAGCTACCGTCGTACTGTTGGTGTAGCTAACTAACCACAACCGAAGGGTAAAGGAAAGGACTGTCCAGTTGTTACAGCAACAGCTTTGGACGTGTAAATGTAGGATCACAGAATCACACAGGAATTCAGGTTGGAAGGGACCTCAGGAGGTATGTTCAGCTGCTGTGAGGTAAGCCTGAGTTTACATACAGACCGGGGAATGAGAGGCTGGGGAGCAGCCCTGTGGACAGAGATCTGGGTGTTCTGGTTGATGGCAAGTTGAACATGAGCCAGCATTGTGCCCTGGCAGCCAAGAGGGCCAACCGTGTCCTGTGTGCATCCAGCACAGCATTGCCAGCCAGGCGAGAGGGGTGATTGTTCCACTCTGCTCTGCACTGGTGCGGCCTCACCTGGAGCACTGGGTGCAGGTCTGGGCACCTCAATATAAGAAGAACATCAGACTATTAGAGTGTGTCCAGAGGAGAGTGACAAAGATAGTAAAAGGTCTCAAGGCGAGATTTATAAGGAACAACTGAGGTGACTTGGCTTGTTCAGCCTGGAGAAGGCTGAGGGGTGACCTCATCATGGTCTACAGCTTCCTCAAGAGGGTCAGCAGATTGGGAGGTGCTGATCTCCTCTCTCTGGTGGCCAGCAACTGGGCACGAGAAAATGGAATGAAGCTGTTCAGGGGAAGTTCAGATTAGATATTAGGAAAAGGTTCTTCACTGTGAGGGTGGTCAGTCACTGTAACAGACTGTCCAGGGAAGTGGTCATGGCACCAAGCCTGTCAGAGTTCAAAGGATGTCTGGATGATGCTTTTAGTCATATGGTTTCTTTTTAGGTAGTCATGCAAGGAGCAGGGAGTTGGACTTGATGATCCTTGTGTGTATGTTCCAACCTGAGGTATTCTATGATTCTAAGTCACTCAGGTATATCCACTTTGTGCTTCAGAGCACCAAAACACTGACACCTCTGACCTCCTGAGCACTGTTTCAGTGCAGTGCGGCACAGCGTGGTGCAGAGATGTGGAGAGAGGTGCAGAGATGTTGTCACTCAGATCTGGTGGCAGGACAGCCCTCTGGTCCCAGCACATCTCAGAGAAGCATGGGTTTCTTCTTAGGAGGGTCAGTTAACCTGGCATAATGTGACACTGATGCAAATGTATTGCTCCTGGCTCCACAGTCATTACTACCACCTCTGTTCTCCATACCTGTAATGCCCATATACTGTTTCCTCTCTGCACTTCCCCTTCTCAAAAATAAAGCCTTGTGAGCTGCTGTGAGAAAGAACTAAATTCAAGATTCTGACGGCCTGCTTTCCAAACAGGAGACTCATGTAGGTGCCCAAGACAGATAGCTGTGTGGGAGGAGGTTAGGTAAATAAGTTCCAAATGAAATCCCACAAACTGTGGCTCAGGACTACTGAAGCATTGGTTTTGATTGCCACTTTATTACCGCCTTTATTGCCTCTCAAATAGATTGCAGAGAGCATGGCATGCCAAGAGAGAAGAATGAGCCTCCCTGTCCTAGTAAAATCATGGGTTTCTTCCAACTAGAAATCCTAACCCTGATCTCTTTTTATATAAATAAAAGTCAGAGCAGGTCTTGCACTGTAGCAATTTCTTACAATGTCATTTTAAAAGTGCTCTGCTGCAAACCTCTCTGCAAATGAAAACAATACGTCTTCCCAAGGCATCCTGCAGAGTGTGTAACTTTTCAGGCAAGGTGGGAGTGGGTGATGCTGAAATGAAGATGGAACAGGGTGACACAGTACACCAGCACTTCACGAGATCTGTTTTCTGCATACTGACTCTTACTAATGAGAAAAAAGCTCCGCTGTGCCTTAAACATCACAAAATCACAGACGAGTACAACTAGCTGATGACGTCTGCCGACAGCGCTTTTTTTCTTTCTCTGTACCTCCATGCTAAGCAGTGAGTGCTGGGCTTCAGCAACACACGTAACATGGACTGATGACATGGAGGCACCCAACCAGCTCAGCAGCAAATCTGCCAACCTGCTGCTTTTGGCGTTCTGCCATATTGATGAAGTTCCAAGCAGACAGTGCACGACAATAATGTTTTACGTTGCAAGATATTACTGTCATAAAGTTTCCTGAGTAAAAAATATTTGAAAGGCACTAAAAGTGGAGAGAGTCACAGAATGAAGTTTTTATGCCTGACTGAGTCAATACTGATGCTGAGATTCTAGCCAGTCCTAGCAAAAAAAAAATATTTTGTCTTAGTTTCAATAATATGGGCAAAATGGAAAGCTGCCACCTTTCCCCGACGGCTATTCTGCTTTACCTTCCACGCACCTTCACCATCCACCATCATTTTAATGTATTAGACTGAACCATATACTTAGTACTATAAAGGTGCCAACAATGTTAAAAATAAAGAAAAGAGCAATCATATCTGTTCTATGCAGTTTATGTCACTGTGGCAAGCCAACATCACCCTGATGAGAAGCACTTCTATCACACAAGCTGAACCAGTAAGCCCAGCTAACCTAAAGACGTCAGTAACAAGATCTCATCATGTAACTCGCTCACTGCTCCAGAAATCTGTATCACCACCAAAACGCAACCACTGCTGGACTGGAAGTCGTCAACTGACTCATGTCTTGCTGCACAATGGTTTCTGTGGGACACAATTATAGCCAAGAACTCTGCAACAAACCACTACTCTTAGGAAAAAGCACAGCGGCATCTTTAATGTCGTCACAGAGCAGATGGGGACTGGGAGTCCAGCCCTGCAAGCTTGACTAAGCACATTGGTGAGGCTGTGAGCTGCATCGTGAAGCTTCCTGGCATGGTGGGGTCAGAAAGTGTGACAGGGAGCTGCAAGGAGCTGAATGCACACTTAGAGAATGTCCCGCTGGCACTGCATGGCTGTAGGTACAACTGGAATGCACACTCACTTGGAAGACCCTTTCCCTTTGCCAAACTGGTAACAGTATAAATAAGATCCAGGGCTTGAAAGAATGAACCATTGTCTATCTTAAGACCATGTTTAAAAATAATAATAATAATAATAATAATAATAATCCCCCTTGTTTTTTCTCCTGCACTTTGCATGCTAGTCAGAATGCACTTTCCTGGGAAATGCATTAGAATAATAGGCAATGTTTAGCATCACATTTGAAGAGAGCACATCCCAGTGATTAAAATCCAGGCAACAGAAATAAACACATCAGCAGGACATGCTGCACATTACTGAATTGGGACTTCTTTGTTTTATGACTTTCTTGAAGGTTAAATACTGTGTGAGAAAAGCATTGTTCGAACTTAACCATCTGTATTTGGTTTCTTTTCAGTGCATTACAATCATCAATAATAATTTTAAGCCTAAAATCAGAAAGCCTGGTTGTACTTGTGGGAGACTAATTGCAGCAGTAAAAGGTGGCTTATGTAGCAATAGAATTGTTTTATTTTTAAGTGAATTTATTAGAAACTTGTTGGTTTTAAATGGGGTTACTCCATGTCAAAAGGGTACAGTCCATTATGTTAAGCTGAAAGAGAAATGGCTTCCCTGTAAACAGTTTTCTAGATATCAGTATTTTTTTCTCCACACTTCAAAGTTGAGAAGGAAGGTTTAAATTATTAAAATTTTCAAAGCTAAAAATCTAGAGCAAAGAAAAAAAAACTGGAGTCCAAGGCCAACATTTTGCTTTGACAATTTCAAAATATATCTTTTCAATACCACTTCTTAAATATGCTATTAAATTTAATTTTCAAAATGAAAAGTAATTTTGATGGAGAAAGCCATTTGGTTAGAAACTACCAAAACATTCTGACAGTTCCAAAACTTTATTTCCACAATAGTTTTCAAGTCAACATATTTGTGAAAGCCAACCCTTTCCCACAAACAGTCTCAATTTCTGTGAATCAGCATGTTCCAGCTTTGAACACTTTATGACCAGCATGACACAGAGGCTCCCACCTCACAAGGCCTCTTCTCCAAGAGCCTGTTACTCTCGCACCCTCCTGGGAGCTGCCACTGCAGCAAGCACGATGGATTCAGCTTCTGCCCCTCCCTGAGAAGTGACATACTGCTGCCAGCTGTGGTTCTCAGCAGAAGACATGTCTGCAGAAGTCTTCTATCTCTCCAGCCCAATGCCAGAAGATAACAGAGAGGAAGAACACAGGGTAAGAGAAATGCTGCACCTGCAAGAATCACCTCATACTTCTTGGGTAAAGCTTCACATCCTTAGAAAGGTCACTTGGAGAAGGTCAGCACGAAGAGGAAGAGGGTGGCCATCCCACCCACAGCTCCTTGATATCTCACAGTCCCCTGTACAGAGGTACAATTGTAGACATCAGGACAGCTGGTGGTATCACAATTACATTTTAATCATCCACACTGAAAGGTATTGAAATAGTCTCACTCATCATTTGTCCCACCTCACTGGACAGTGTAACTCTGACTTCCAGCACATCCTCTGGGCCTCTCTGGCAAAGTCCATGATCACAGGATGTCTGCTACCCCACATATGTCACCTGAAGGCTCCCCAGCCTTCGACTCAGCACAGACCCCTAGATAGTCCACCTTACAGCATCCCAGAGATCCTCTCATTCTCCTAGTTCCTTTTTGCCATACCAGAGTCAGCAGCTGCTCTCAGTGCTCTTGAGCATGGAAATCCCAGCCCAGGCACAGAGGCTGAAAAAAACCCACCTTAATCCAGGGTAAAACTTCTGCTCCACACGTTAGATCTACTTGGGTGCTGAACAAGTGACTAACAGGTTGGACCTGCCACTGTCATTCTTAGCAGGATAACCAGTTGGGGCCATACACAGCAAAAGGCAGGTAGGAGGTAGAGACAGTTCTGTACCCAAATAGGATAAAATCAAAACTTGGTTTCTAAACTGCATGCAGGAAGACTGTCCACACCATCCCACTCTTCCTTTCTCTAGCACTGTCGGCATTAGGGGTTTTCTCTGTGTCTTGGGTGATTAAAGCCATTCAACCTTTGGCCTCGTGCCTTAGAACTCCACCCAAGGCATGTTGCAATTTGCTAGAAATGCACTGTTTGTCATGTTTTGTTCTTTAATTACACTCTGGCTTTATTTTATTGATACATGTCTGTTTCTTGACTAGTTATGTGTGAGTTTTTATGCCCCTAAAGCAAGACTGGGAGTACAAATACCCTGCAACCATTGCCATTACCAGAACTGTAGTGGTCACCATGTGCCCTCTTCTGAGCCTTGCTCAGGCTCCCTATCAACTTAGCACAGTACCAGCAGCAAAGTCTGCCTTGTTCATATCTCAGAGTGGACAATGTCATCATGTCATACTGTGCTGGGGTATCCCAGCTCCCCATTATGAGTTATCCTTTACAACACCTTGGTGATTCCTTAAACAAAAAGAAGTGAGCAAAGGAAGCAAATCAGCATTTATTGAGGTGCTGGAGCAAGTTCAGAGAAGGGCAATGAAGCTGGTGAGGGGTCTGGAGCACAAGTCTGATGAGGAGCAGCTGAGGGAACTGGGGCTGTTTAACCTGGAGAAAAGGAGGCTGAGAGGAGACCTTATCGCTGTCTACAACTACCTGAAAGGAGGTTGTAGCATGGAGGGGGTTGGTCTCTAGCAAGTGACAGGACGAGAGGAAATGGCCTCAAGTTGCATCAGAAAAGGTTCAGATTGGATATTAGGAAATTTTTTTTCACAGAAAGGGTTATGAAACATTGGAACAGGCTGCCCAGGGAAGTGGTTTAGTCACCATCCCTGGAGGTGTTTAAAAGACAAATTGATGAGGTTCTTAGGCACATTGTTTAGTGACATTGTTAGGTAGGACTCAATGATCTTGAGAGTCTTTTCCAACCAAAATGATTCTATGATTCGATGATTTGATGATTCTATGATTTTGATGCAAGTAGGGAGGTATTTTTCTCTGTAGATTTTTATTCCAAGTGACATCAACAGACATCAAAAAAACCCAAATGAACAACACATCAAAAATGTTAATCAGAAAAAAAAAAGAAGGAAAAAAAAAAAAAGGTGAGTGATTCGGTCAGTCATTCCCAGGTTTAGGAATGAAGTTTGCACTTTCTAGAAGTATACAGTTCTTAGGATGAAGGAAAAGCGAAGCAGCCTCATGCAGCTTCATTTCACAAGGCTTGGCCTAGCTCAGTACACACAGAAATCTGTGGTTGTACTAGACAAGCTGGCATGGTAGCATTGAGTAGGAGGAGAATTACTTCCACATCAAGAATTGCAAGGTCATTATTCATATAAATTCTCATGGAAATTAGTTGAGTAGAAGTTTGAAGAATTCCCCCCAAAATATGAAATTATCATAAGGGTATTTACAGTAAATTGCAAAATATAATCAAAGTCAGATGGTATGCTCTAGAATAACCCTCATTCACACTAGCCAGCCTGATCTCACTCCTCTCTCTATTTTCCTTTAGTTTGATCAGTTGCAAGAAATGTAAGTCTCACCTAGTTGAGAAATTCTTTCAAATAGGATACTGCATATTTAGAAGTGTGTAAGAAAGGAAAAATAACAAGTACTCTTGGTAAACATCCCTTACCTCCTTTCATTTTGCCCTTTCAGAGTGGGAATTTGCCATTTGGAGCCAGCAATGTCTTTTTGTTGCCTGCTTCTGGGTCCCAGTTGATCAGTATTTCCCATAACAAGCACTGCTGTTTGAAAGTTGCATGTTAGGCATCTAGAGTTCAACAATAATAGAATTCTTTCAGTTTTGGCAGACCTTGTCTCAGTTTGGAAACTTTCAGCCTGAGTTTGATGGCACTTACAGCAGTCAATGAGCCTATCCAAAAAAATAATGCTAAGTAAATAGAGTTACTGCAGCTTCTGCTAAGGCAACAGGCATCATTATGTGTTTCCAAAAATGTTGGCAGTCCAACAGTAACAAACAAGCGATACAGATTTCATTATATCTACATGTATATATAGATACACATATTTATGTAGTTTAACTGATGGATACTGTTAAGGATTAAATTTGTGTAACAGTCAGATCTCAAACACATGGAAGTCCAATTGTCCTCGTCATTTCTGCCAAAGCCTACAGAATCTATGCTGACATTAAGTAAATAATAATAATCTAGTTCTTTTGGCTAACAGAAATCCTTCTGAGTGTGAAATCACCAACCATGACCCAGAATACTTTTGTGAGTCTGCAGAAAGAGAGGCTGAAACAATAACTGATGGGGTGTCTCTCCTATGTTAATTGTTAACTCAAAGGACTGCCCCAGGACACTGAAAAAGCCCATGTTGTTAACTATTTATTGCACAGGAAGGAGGGGAGACATGACACTCTCTCTTCAAATCCCAGAAAGCATGGAAATGAGAAAACTAAGGTAACTGTTAATAAAATTCATGACATTTACATGACTATATACCTCTGTTCCCCTGACAAGAAGACATTACCTCTGCTTTTCACCTGGCATCCTCTTTCCCTTGCATCCCTAATGAAAATTAACATTGAAATACTCTGATTTTATACTAATGATTTGCACATGAAGTGTCACTTGCTACAAAATTATTTTTAAAGTTAGCTTGTAACCTCTAAAATAAAACATTATTAAACTTCACCCCATACCATTACATGTCAAAAAACCTAAGGATGTTTGCCAATTCGAGGATCACAGACAACTTTACATGCTAAGAGATACTGAAATGGCTCTGTAAGTATTGTGAGCCACTCACTACATTGTTTCCCAAATAGCCTGATGTTTCTTGGTTGTCATGGTATGACACATCGATCACAACACTTTTTAAGTATAGCCAACTCACAGAATCTGTGAGTCCCACAGATGGCAAGGGCTTGGAGAAGCAATTTGGAAAGCGACTTCTAAAATCTTAATTTTTGACGGGAAAAGTTTCATTTAGACATTTTGATGCTTTTATCACCCTTCTAGCCTGCTTTTTTTTAATCGGATTGGCTTCCTATGAAATCAGTCAATACTTAAGTAAACGAACATCTAGTTACTTGGCCTGTTAGAAACAGAAAATCTATACTGTATTTAAGCAAAGTCAGGGATGGTTTTGTTTAACTGTCTGTCTCCTTATTCATTCCTAAAACTTCTCTTGTTGACTAGCTGTGAGCTAAAGTTTGCACAGACCTACCTGCAACAATTTCAAAGTCTCGTCCCTGAACAGTAACAGCTAATGTGGAGTCTTGCATCGAATAACATACAATCACAGTTGGTTTTCCTCTCTAACTGGATTATTTCATGTTTATTAACACAGAATTTCATCCACCACTTTATCTTTCACCCATTAAGCTTTATGACCTTTTTCTACTGCCCTGCAAAAGACTTCCCTGTTTGAATAAGTCAACCTTGTCCTTTGTCTTATCATAAATACACTGATAGGCCTGTGTACCACACTAATGTAGTAGTAGACCCTAGTAAAGAAATCACCTTACTCTGCAGACTTAAATTTTTGCTTTTCATGTCCTTCTCAGACGGGAACTTTCCCACTTATTGAACACCATAATTTTCTAAGAGGAACGGTGTTGGTGGTGGATCATGTATCTGGGAGAGGCAGCACACAGCATCCAACTGCCCTATGTTGACTTCTTCAGAAAAATCGGTACAATAGTGAAGCAGGGCTGCAAAACTGCAATGGCAATCTTTCATCATCCACATCCCTGTGGCTCCTCCACTAACCTTCATTAATTAGCTTCTAACAGCCTGCCTGTCACAAAATCAGACACTCCAGACTGGCAACACAAACACAAACTTTCCCTCCCTCTGCCAGTAACAGCTCGGACACACACTCCGGTTCACAATTTGGCAATCTCATATTTGTGTCATGGAAACTCCTGAGTAAGAAGCATCTGTCCTTAGAATTTTGTACAAGTTATATTACACTCAGCCTAAAACTATTTTACCTCAACTAGAATATATTTATTTGCCTCATCTCCTGGGGAAAAAAAAAAAAGTTGTAGGTTGTAGCATCTGTAAGCTCCTCTATACTGAAATATCAGTACAATGCTATCATATTTCTGGTTCCACAGATTCATCAGTAGAGTTTCAACTTCTAATGTGTTTGAAATAGAAGAGTTAATTTATTTACTTTTATGTCTTTCATAATTTTGTTTAAAATCTTTATAGTGTACCTTACTATGGTTTGACATGCATTTTGTGAAAGTTGATTCTCTTTTGTATGTTCCTTATTTGGAATGACTTTGGAATGACTTCTGCATATTCAATTACATCTTTTTATTTCTTTTATTCTTTTTTAGTCTGTTTAGAAACTCATTTTCAGAGAAAGTGCATACTACCTATCAAAATGACCATAAAACCGCCCTTTATGCCTCGTGGCACTTCAAGAAATGTAACATTTTGGCTGGTTTAATTTCCTTTTAGAGAGGTTTCCTCAGTTTTATCTAACACTTACGCAGCTCTTTCACGCCCACAAGGAGGCTGGGCTTCAGTACATGGTGATTGCTGCTACACTGGCTCTTTCCTCGGTATCTTTTGGCACAGTAACTCAGGCCTAAATCACAAGCTGTTTCTTCTCTTGTTTGTTCTTTGGCTGTTTACTATGAAATGTCATTAATGGTTTCAAAAACAAACAAAACCAACCAACCAAATAAAACCCACCTCTGTCTTATATGCCCATATGATGTTTACACCGTCTATAAAAAGTTTTTCATAATTATTGTGATTTTTTTTACTCTCTCTTAGCATATCACATTCACTGTTAGCTGCCCAACCAAGTGATCAATATTGTAACCACAACATTATAATATTCCTTCTAGTTGGAATCCATGGGCCTACTGTGATAGTTACTTTATTTAGCTTGTTTGAACCTGCATTTTCATGTATTGTGCTTCTTCTCCACCAGCAAAGCTATTCTGTTATTCCTGTATGTTTTCTATTATAATATTGTAACTGCTTTCATTCCTTCTACCTTTTGGCATGCTCACAACAATATAATTTCTGAGTTTCTAAGTACTCCCAACCCAAACAGGATGCTTCCACAGGGCTGAATAAATTTAGGGCACTTCTTGGGGCTGACAATGGCTCTGCCCACATTCCACAGAGATGGGAGAAGCCAGGTCTAGTCCCACAGCCATCGCAGTGGCACCAGCTTGGATGACGCCAGGTCCTCCCCATCTGGAAGGGAAGACTTAATTTCACAAGCAAAATCCCACATTAATTTCACTGCTGTCTTTCGGGAGATACATTATTTTTGCTTCTTGAGCTGACAGAGCAAGAGGAGAATGGATGAAGTTTTATGTTTCTGCCCACAAACCTCAGGTCAGGACCTGGGCAATTTAAAGAAAAGGGAGGGAGAAAGTTTCCCTCTCCTACCCTTCAACCTCAGTGAAGCCTCTTAGCACTGCAAACTAGCACATTTTAATTATTTTTAACATTGAATGTTCTCTTTTTCCTGGAGAGAGCATAGCTTTTCATTTAGAAATGAAATACAGGGAAAACGTGCAGAGTTTAAAGATTTATCATTCTTGTCAAGATACAAGCCAATTTTAGTAAGGCCTGTTTGACAGAAAAGCCAAGAGGTGTTGGTAACTTAAAAAGAAGTGACAAGTCTCTTCTTATTCTTCTTTATCTTCTAGAAATTCAACAGAAACCACCATTTGGAACAAGCTTCCTGATCACACAGGCTATAACTTTTTGTTGATGTAAAGTGCAAATCTTTCAGAAAGTTATCTTGTTCTAAAGTCTTCCTTATGGGTAGTCCACTATACACCTTAGTGATTTTCCAATAATTACTTATTCTTGCTTCTCTTATTTTTCAATATATTCTCAGGTCAAATCTAATTAGCTTTAAATATCCAGTATTTAAATTTTGTAAACCATCTTTGCCAAAGTAAAGAACTCTGAAGTATTACCTACTTTTGCTCATACTTAGAAAAAACAAGATCAAGCCATCTTCAGTCTTTTTTTTTTCTCTGCACAGACTGAGTTATGATGGTCTCCTGTTGTTGCACTGAGGAAAATAAGTGAGAAGCTAAAATGAACCAGAGCAGATCAAAGTGGGAGTGAAGACGAACCTTGATGATGCCAGTGTTGATATTCTCTTGCTTACCCGAGGCAACTACTGTCCCAGTGTCCTGTGATACCGTGAGATGTGGAACACAACCAAACCCTCCAGCCACTGCAGTGAGGCCTCCAGGTACCAACGAAAAAAAAACCAACTCACAACTGTGCCAACTTCATTAGCGATGATTCAAATGCTCATACAATAGAAACATCTTGCATGGCTCAGCAAGATTATTCAAAGACTTAAATCCAAATCAAAGACATGAACATTTTTGTTTTACTGTTAACTGTTTGGGTATTAATAATTGCTTATATGATTCCAAAAATGAATGTAGCATTTAGGAAAACAAACAAACAAACAAAAACACCACAGGTTAAGATCTGTTCCTCACAATGAAACATAATTTAAAAAAAACACCTGCAAAACAGACACACTTCTGCATTCAAGGAAACTAGTAAAGAACCTGGCAACTTAATGGAGCAGATTCTGGATATAAAAACAACGTAGGATCTCATTTCCCCCAGTCCTATAGCACATGCCTTAGGTGTGCATGTGAACATGACACCTCCACTCCACAGTCCATCATTTGAACAACGAAAGCACCTTTCAGCTGCTGAGGCAACACACAAGCCAATCAATAGCAGACTTTTTTGAACCTGTCTCTCAAGAGAGCCGCAAATCCACTCCCATGCTTCCTTCTTTGGGCTCTGAAAGGAGGGTACTGACCTTATGGTCTCATCTCCCTTTACTGCTCTGGCCAACATGCAAGTAGCTCAATGAGACTTCAGTAATAAATCAAATTCAAAGAGCAGTTCTGGAGTGCCTGACTCCTGATAAAGATTTTGGCTTACAGTTTCAGATTGTCACCAGACAAATAAGCACAGTGATTTCAGCTGCATTTCTCTAACAGACATCATGCATTCAGTAGGGCACAACCAAGAGCTGATTCCAGGAGATCACCTGCTGAAGTCACTAAGGCTTTTCTCCAAAGTAAGAACCAAATAGGAACTGCAAGATGGACCCAAGGTGCAAAAAAAGGATTATGAACTTCAACTGGGTAAGAACTGATGACTATAAAATATGTGGATTTGGGGAAAAATAAATAAATAATCAAGCAAGCAAACAAACAAATAAATAAAAGGTGGTAGAATGTGTTTGGAAGTATAAGGAAAAGGCAGAGAAATGACATAAATGTACCACAGTAAATGAAAGAAGCTTAAGCATGTTCTCAGCAGCAAAATAGAAAGAGTACTTCCTTTTCTAACAGTCATGCTACAGCAACCAACAAATCAAAGCAGATAAAATGTCATATAACATCTGCACTGATTTATTTCTTTCATTTGTTATTTTTTAGAAAACAGCCATCCACAAATAAACCCAAATCAAGTCTGCTATTGCTCATCATCAGCAGGAGGGCAGACTGTAAGATTGGGAACTTTTCAGGTGTTATTTCCCTGCAATGTCGGTGGTCTTCAGTTTCTGGCCTTTTTAAACTCTTTGCACAAGCCAGACCAGCATAACAGAGACTGGGGAGAATTAACACCATGACAATAGTCAGAGTCCAGGGCATTATTAGCTACACCGAAATAAATGGATCGTATTTCCAAGTTACATTGAAATATAAGACTATTTCATGGCAATGCGTAGAATAAGTTAAACAAAAATCATCAGCCACCATAAAGCATATTGTTGTTTTCAAAAACTATAGACTGGATTAAAAAATAACATGTAAGAACATGAAATTTAGCTAAGTGAAAAAACATAACCAGGACTTCTGAAAACCATCTTTAAGACCAACATCTAATTTACAGAGCACAGATATACTACATTTATCTGTTAATTATCTGCTCATGTAACCTTAATTCTGCTTGACTTCACCATATGCAATTCCCAACAACAACGTGAGCATACATTGAGAGAATAAGCAGTATTGTAAATAAAATGTTGATACAAATATTCAGCTTTCTAATGATTTCCCCCCTCAAGATACTAAGTTTTATGAAATTCTATAATTGTCTATATCCATTCTTGGATATATGGCAGATTTTAAGGACTGTAAAAAATATAAAACTAAGGAAATTAAATTCTTGAGCATAAAACATGTGTGCCAAGGTTGTAAGAATGATATAAAAGATACTCAATGCCTTATAATATCACCATAACTTTAGGGCTGTCATTTGCTTTCTAAGTATATACCTCTTTCTAACAGTACATGCAAGTTGTGCTGAAGCAGCATTGCTTATCTCGTTATGTGCACTGTGTGACTTTAAAACTGTCATTTTATCCTGATTAAAATGTAAAATAAATAAAAAATTATTTTCACATTCAGCACTCCTAGACCGAAGATGATGTGCACTGAAATACAGACATGCCTTATTACTTCTACACACACTAATGTCTTAGTACAAAGATGAAAGAATATTGAAATTACATCTCAATTTCCAGGTATCCTCAACTGTAACTTCCTTCTCTGCATTGTACTGGTTTATGTTTTAGGCAGCTGGGACTCTGGCTTTTCTATTTCAATTCCTGTAAATCGCATGTTTTCACAAGATTCATCTTAAGGTCTTAGACAAAGACCTGATAAAATGTCAGTGATTTGATTTTATTAATTATTCACAAGTATTTTAATGACATTTCATTTAGGTTATTACTGATCAAAACAAATAATGTGATGTTTATCTCATTTAAGCAGGAATTCAAAATCAAACACTAGCTCACTAATGTTAAAAAACATGTACCCATGCTCATGTTTTCAAAGGCTATTTGGAGGACATTTTGTAAGGCCCAAACAGGTATGTTTGGTTTTCCTGCCTTGTTCAGAGGGCATCAGTAATTGATCCAGATCTGGGGTTAAACCACTCAGAAGAGTACCAACAAGCATTCTCAGAAGTTTTCTGCTATCCTCATCCTGAATAAACGTACTAATCATTATATATATCACAAAAAGCTACACAATACTGAAATATTTTCTGTCCAACAAGTAGAAATAGGTGACAGACTAACACTTAGAACATTCTTAAGTCCTCTCTAAATTTATGCCTCTTTAAAATACAGATTTCCATAGTCAAACTGCTGATCATTTTTGACGTCCGTGAAAAGTTTCTGTCCATTCAGCGTATAGAGTCCGGGCAACCGACATAAAATACAAAATAGAGAACTCCACTGTGGAAACTGGGAGAATAAACATTGCATAATGTCACATCAAATTGCTGTCGGCCAAAAAACATTGTAGAATCCGGACTTGCATATGCTACGTGCTCCAAATGAGGTCATTTCTTCAAAAGGGAGGTTATGCAGCAAATGCAGAAAGTTGACATAGGAATCATCTGGCCTTACTGCTACATCATCAGTGCCAGAGAAATGGCTTCTCAGATGTCATGTCAGGAATATGAATGGATGATATCTGTGCAGTCATGAGAAGTGAGAAGAACCACAAAAGTGTCTGGCTGTCCCCAGAGAGTGGCGGTAAATGGCTTCTTTTCAAACTGTTAGTCTGTCACGAGTGGGGTTCCCCAGGGACTGGTATTGGGCCCAATGCTGTTTAACATCTTCATAAGTGATCTGGATGATGGCACCAAGTGTACCTTGATGAAGTCTGTCAATGACACCACACTTAGTGGGGCAGTGGACACTTTGGAAGGGAGAACCACCCTGCAGGAAGACCTGGATAGGCTGGAAGAGTGGGCTAACAAGAACCTTATGAAGTTCAACAAGGACAAGTGTAAGGTCTTGCCCCTGGGAAAATGTAAACCAGAGGCTGCGATCTACCCAGCTGGGAAGCAGCTCTGTGGAAAGGGACCTGGGGGTCCTGGTGGACAAGCAGGTCAATATGAGTGGCCAGCGTGCTGCTCAGGCAAAGAAAACCAACAGGATGCTGGGCTGCATCAACAAGGGCATCACCAGCAGAGAGAAATAAGTCATTATCCTACTCAGTGCTTGTCAGGCTAGACCTGGAATACTGTGTTCAGTTTTGGTCCCTACTATCCAAAAAAGATGTGGACAGGCTGCAGAGGGACCAGAGAAGGGACGCAGAGATGATCAAAGGTCTGGGAAGATGCTAAAAGGTGAAAGGCTGAAAGAACTGGGCTTGTTCAGCCTTGAGAAAAGAAGGCTTAGGGGAGACCTCATCTCCATGTTCCAGTATTTAAAGAGTTGCTACAAATACAGAGATTCCCTTTTTACAGGGAGTCACATGGAAAAGATGAAGGGAAATGGGTACAAGCTACTCCCGAGGAGATTCTGATGGGACACACAAGGGAAATTTTTCACAGTGAGAACAATCAACCATTGGAATAATCTCCCCTGGGAAGTGGTGGATTCCCCAACACTGGACACTTCTAAGATTCAGCCGGGCAGGGTTCTGGGTGATCTTGTCCAGACCGTGCTGTTGCCAGTAAAGGTTGGAACAGCTGATCCTTGAGGTGTCTTCCAATGTGGTATTCTATGAGTCTACAAAAATAAGACAGATTCAGTGGAAAGCTTTATTTCTGCTATTTTGCTCAAAAGATTTAGGCTCTTTAGAAGTTTCTTGACTTTTGCTTCTTTTAAACACAAAGAAAAAAATGTGTCTCTTAGAAATGCCTGTTTCTCAGCAAGAAACTATTGAATTCAGACAACTTCAAATATGCTGTTCTAGAGATCACCTGCATCTAAGCAGGTATTGCAATCTACTAATTTAGATACATATACACATTACTCCTACCATGCCCTCCTATCACCTTGCCTTCCCCACTGACTAGTCTCATCATTTCTTGGTTAAATGTCTAATATTGGACTCCAGTCCCTTGGGGGGTGGGACTGTCTTTGACCTTTTCACTCAGCCAGTGTTTACAGTACAGAAAATGCACTAGAAATAATAATAAAAAATTCACTAAAATCATCTTATATAGTCCTAAATCACCTCAAGGGGAAAACTACTACCAATATCAAAACTCAGCATCAGACAAATGGCATGCTTTCTTGTTCGCTTGCAAAAGTTCATTAGATCTTTTAAGACAATGCACCTGACAAAGGCCCTAACCAAGAGCAGAACCACCACAAGTATAGTCTACAGCTTCCTCACAAGGGGAGGAGGAGGGGCAGGTGCCAATCTCTTTAGTGACCAGTGACAGAACCTGAGGGAATGGCAGGAAGGTGTGCCAGGGGAGGATTAGGTTGGACATCAGGAAAAGGTTCTTCATCCAGAGGGTGGTGGAGCACTGGAACAGGCTCCCCAGGGAGGTGTCACAGCCCCAAGCCTGACAGTGTTCAAGAAGAGACTGGACAACGCCCTCAGACACATGGTGTGAACTGTGGGGTTGTCACATGCAAGTACAGGAGTTGGACTTGATGATCTTTGTGGGTCCCTTCCAACTCAGGACACTCTATGATTCTGTGAAGCATGTCTGAATCTGCCAACATCCTTGCAGAAAACAGGATGGTGAGAACCTCCCAGCTCTGACTTCCATAGCCTAACTTTCTCCTCCCCACTCTTCTTGATACCTGGGGCTTGTTTTTTTCTGGATTACAATTGGTGATGCCCAGCAGATCTCCCCGAGCTGCCCTGCTCACTGCAGCTGGGCAGCAGCCTCATGGCTCCTCGGTGGGCTCACCCAGGGAGCGAAGTAGGTGTCCCGGCCAGCTCGCTCCTGCCAGTTCTCCAGGCAGGCTGCTGAGGCCGGGAGGGCAGGACCACACAGGCTGCCATGAGCACGGCCACAGCGAACATCACCACTCTTGCAACATACTGGATTCCCATGTCTGGGGAGCTGCTGGTGTAAATAGGCAGTCACTTTTCATCCTTAGACCCTACCTCAGCAAAACATTTAGACATCAAGAAGTGCACGCTTAGACACATTGCTCTGCTGCAAAGCAACACATTAAAGACTTGTTCAATCAGAGGTTTACTTAAAAGAGAAGTGGGTCAAAGTTTCAAGCATTTTGGTTTTTTTCTGGAAAGACTGAAACTCAGAAAACAGAGAGAACACCACAGGGGGAAAAAACATCCACAAAAATACACACAAAGACCTTTTAATCCAACCAGAATCTTGTATTAATTATTTTAATACCCATTGAAATACTTCACTGGATATTGGGAACTGGTGTGAGTATGCAGTTGGTAAGCTTGTCCACCTAAAGTAAGCTTTAATTTGTGAAAAATTTGGTCTTTCTGATAAAAACCCTGGTTATTTTGCAGACTCAAAATAAATTAGCTCTTCATCTGTCCCAAATACTCCTTGAACATCTTGGGTGAGCTGAAGGCTTCTTTTCCCTTTTTTTTTTTTGTTTTACTCCTGGCATTTATAAGAGGAGACAAAAATCAGAATACTGATGTTACTTAACAATTTACGGTTTTACTTATCATAGACTTGAAAGTATCTTATATTTGCTATATGAGCTCTTCCTTTCTTTTATATTTGTCTTATCATACACCACACGTCATTTCATGGCTACAACAGCACATGGAATCCACAAATATCATAAACCATTTCTCTTCGTTTGCAAACTGATGTGTGTCAACTACAGTATATAAGATAATGAAACACTTCACATACTATTGGCAAAGTATATGAGCTGTTAAATATGGGACCTCACAGTCTTACAGCCAAACACCTGGCAAAGTTCAAATGAATTCCACAGGTTTGGTAAAAGCTCATTTTTCATCACTTATTCCATGTCTACTCAGAGGCATTTTGGTTGTATAAAATCAAATATTTATAGTTCAGTGCCTAGGGAGGAGCATCTTTCCCATCAGCCTCCCCAAATGAAAAGCAACCCAAGAAGCATTGCTTAACATTCTGCCAAAATAAACCTTCCTTGGAAGCTAAAAAGGTTTGGCAATACCACCATCCCACAACCAGCATTTTCTCTCCTGTTTTTGCCCAGTCACTGAATTCAACTTGGATGAAAAAGGTCTTTCTAAACACCTTCTGTTCAAAGCAAAACAAGAAGCTCTGTCACAAGTGAACCTGCTCATCCCTTCCTCTCTTCAACCTGAAAAGTTCAGACAGGCTGTATGAGTCACAGAAAACTTAATATATGAGTTCCTGGGTGTTCAGCCAAATAAATCCCAAATTTCAAAAGTCTTGAAGACTGTCTGTATGAGCATCTCTTCAATGAGGCTGCTTCTCCGACTTTGGAATGAAGGTTCCAAGGCTCCTTCATATATATGGACAGCCTGCTCTGCAGGATCAGGTGCTTTGACATTCCTGTTTGACTTCAAAAAGTCTGGTGAGGGCTCAGTACAGCTATTGTTTGCTAAAGGCATACTAACATATGCGAGGGGCGTTTTTCCTAAAATAAACATTTCCATGTCTGTGGTACATTTTGTGGCACAGGTATGCTCACCCATAGCCTACTGTCACTTTGAAAGCAACATGCATGTCCATGCTGACAGAAAAAAAATTCTCAGAGATCTCATCTCATCTGCCATTACAGTAATGCTCTCCTGAGAATCCTCTTTTCATAGTTTCATGATTTTAAGACACAACCTTGTACAGAATAATGCATCCTGTCAAAACTAATATCACAAATTCTCTTAGAGATGAGGCACTAATGGATAGGAGGTGCACAGAAGAACTGACTGGATCCATAGCGATCCGATGAACTCAATGCTCCTGTCTAATCTACTTGAGTTCTGCAGAATAACATCCAGCACACTCTTGGGGGTTATTTAAACATCGAGAGACTGAAAACATATAGCTGAGAAGGATCCAGTCCAAAAGCAGGAAAGACAAGCAAGGATAAAGACATTCAGAAGCTCTTGCATCTAGGACGGTGGTTAAGACAAGCGATAACCAAAGTTATTCCCCTCTGACAGCTGTTCGGTAGCCTACACAAAATGAAATTGTGGTTTCAGTGCAGTTAGTTGACAAATGTTTACATTACAGATGGAACTATGTGGCAAGCTCAGCAGAGAAGCTAAGCAGTTTTGCTAGGTTAACACACCAGCGATAACAGGAGAAAGCATCCCAGTCCCATACTGCTCACCCCGACTCGACATTCATGGGGTCGGTCCAGGTCGCAGGCAAAGAAGCTGTGCAGGAAGTGCTTACACTTCTGCTATCTGCTCGCTCAGGAGCCAGACAATACAGCATTCCACACAGATGCTAAATTAGCAAGGGTAGGCAATTTTTAAGTAATACAAACCTCTTCCTCAAAACAAAACAAAACAAAAAACACAACAAAAAGAACCACCACTACATGTGGCAATTGCTTATATTCCTGTAGTCCCTAAACAATTTTATATCGCAAACTGGCCTTGAAATATGAATAATCCCCAAATCTCTGTGGCCTTGGCCTCCTTGAGAGCCAGTCTTGAAGTGTGAACTGACTGCTCTTGACTTTTTCCCCAATGAACACACACAGCCAGCCGGCTGTTACAGCATGGGTCTGTGTTCTTCACAGGATTTTGCTCCTATAAACCAAGCTTACAGTCAACGTATCCATTCTTTTAAGTGGTACGCTGGATGAGGGAAAACTGAAACACACAAGGTTCAGAAGGGCAACACAGTCAATTGCTACCGAAATTCAGCATCCAAACTACTTGCTGTAATCCAATGGAGGGTTGCTTGTTGTCAGTTTGTCTTATAGCAAGATCATTTGAGAACCTCTCCAATGCACAGAATACTTGGTTTCAGTCCCTGGCACCTCCCCATCACCACCAGATGACCGCTGTGCTGGTCGCTCTGCACTCCCTGAATGAGGGAGCCCCATGAACCCCAGCCAGTGCTTGAATTTGGTGATCTTGCCCAGTGCACTCCCAACCCACCCGTGGCTCAGGAGCCCCATGTGATCACAGCCCAAGGCCGTTAGTCCCCGTCACAGCCCTGTCCGGACGTTGGCCACGCCGACCCATGAGGCTGGTGGCCCTGCCTGGCCACGGGGGCTTGTGTCTGACCCTGTCTCCCCTCACCCGACCCCAACCCCCTCCGGAGGAGTGAAACTCGACAAGTTGCCCGCTCCGGAACACACCTCCAGGCAACGCCGGTTGGCGGGGCGGAAAGGCGGCACCGGGAGCGCCGGGCTCGGCACCAGAGGCGGGAGGGCGCTCCCCGGGCGGGCGCGCCGGGGCCGCGGGGACAGCCACGGGACAGCCGCGGCCCCGCCGCGCCGCCGCCCCGGCCTCCGCGCCAGCCGCCGCCAAGCCGTTGGGCCGGGCGGCATCTAGCGGCCGCTGCCGGCGCCGCGGCTCCCGCGAGGCAGGGGGCCCGCCCGGCGCCGCCGCGGGCGGCCCGGCGGCAGCTCCGTGCCGCGGCGGGGGACGGGGCCGAGGCGCCGGGAGGGCGGAGCAGGTGGCGCCGTTCTGCCTCGTCGGCTGGTGTCGCTCGGTGGTCTCCCGCCCGGCGCGGGCGGCGTTTCAGCCGCGGCTGGGAGCTGCCTCCTTGCGGGTTACAATCCGCCACGAAGTGGAATTCGTCCTCCTCGTCAAAAGCGACACAGATGAGAACGCGGCACTCCGTAAGGTGCCTTTTCCAAGCTGTGGCCTGAATGGCGCCTGCCTGACCAGCCACTCCACGTACCCTCCTCACAAGTGCCCCTACAATCACTAATGATGCTATTCACTCCCCAACATAGATCTCTTCCTTTCCCTGTAAACTGATCAAACGCTATAGGAAATAAATGTGCACGTAACAGGAAATTACAGCTAGTTAGCAACCATGCACAAAACTTCCAGGTCTACGGCTATGCCGTGGCTTTGGCTAGAAGCAAGACGGGAGCGGGAAGGGACTCGTGGCAGGGGGATGGGGTCTGGGGTCAGAAAGGAGACACAGTGTGTCCGTGCACGCTGCGGAGGGGGGTGGCTGCAAAACACAGGCAGCCAAACTGGAGATCAGACCAGCTGCGAGACCTGAAATCCATGCTCTCGAGAAGAAACAGAACGTAATGCTTAACGACATATCATGCTCACAACCCAAGTTTGAAATCCCATCTGAAGGAGCAGCATCTCTACTAATCCGGTTCCCACTATGAGCAGCACCAGGGCAGTGATTCAAGGATGACTCGCAGGGAAGGCTGCCATGTCCTGACTCACCATCCCCGCTTCCTGCAGCCTGGCCTTTCAAGTCTCCGTCCCATTACCGGCTCCCGAAGTGAACCCTCTTATCGTGTGAAGCGCGGTGAAGTCACAGGCCCCCACAGACTGTGTCTATACATACTCTCCCTCCTCCATGTTTCTGTCTGGAAATTTGTTGCTCATGCTGTTCATTTTTTCTCACTAAGATCCAACTAAAATTATTCATAAAATGAATCAGGTTTGGCAGTAACTACATGAATTGTGACAGTTTATTAAGTTGGTTTGTATCTGTGGGTGCTGTGGTGCTGTGTAAAGGCTCCCTGTTAGGTTTTATTTGTAAAAAGTTGAAAACTCACCTTATAGCACTATTCCTGTCCAAAATGCAAGTCGAATGAACGCAGAAGTGTTTAGTTAAAATAACTCCCATTAGCAACAGCAGATTTGAGATAGAGATGCTACTCCCAAATGACAAAGAAGTATTCTTCACTATCTCATTGACAGTGCCTTCTCCAAAAAAACACAGAACAGACCTATACAAGAACATATACTGATACATTTCACAGTGAGAGGTCATGATCTTTTAGCTATAATCTTAACCAATTACCTCTCTCTGGTTCAGTCTGTTCAGGCAAACCTGATTAACAACTTCAAACAGCATTTTGCAAAATGCTAGCTCTAATCTTAAAATATATAAATCACTAAGAAAAACTACAGATAGCCCCCGAACTGCTATGTTTATTTCTGCAGAGACCTTTCACACAGCTCTACCCAAGTTCACTGAAGTGCACAAAACTCTAATGAAATAGGCGAATCTCACTTAGATGACATCTCACCCTAACGAGGCTGTGAGCTTGCCTTGCTTTAAGGAGGTTTATTCTGAGACCACTTGGGCTACACCTTCAAAGTCATTAGCAAGCAAATGGACAGAGAAGGTGGCTATTCTGACCACACCTGCAGTGCTAAGCAATTGAAATTCAGAGCCCTCTGCCTTAAAGCAATGGAAATTCAGACCCCCTAAAACAGGAGCTCTCAAAGCCTGGCACACATATGGAAAATTACTTTGTAACAAGGAAAAGCAAGTAGAGACCAAAAGTGATTCATTTTCTATGCCAGTATCTGGGCTCTGAAGTACATCAAGCAAAATTTCTTGAATTTCTGCAAACAAAAGAATTCCCATGCTAAGCAGTGAGGAATAGGCAGACAGTCTCAAGGATGAAGAAATAATGTCCAACTAACTATAAAAGAAAGAAAAGAAAACAAAGCAGAAATAGAGAGAGAAAAAAAAAAAACACAAAAAAACCAACACCACAATGAAATTCGTTGTGGAAAAATGCTGTTAATACAACTGCATTGCAACTAATAGGAAATAAAAAGATGCTGCATGAGAGACAAACAGTAAATGCTCACGATATCGAAGAGAAAGTGGCCACAAATTAACCATGAACTGGTGGGGCATTAAGGCGTCTGGCCTGCAGTACCCAAATGTAGTTTTAGTTCTCTGGTCTATGCACCTATCTTAATAATATCCCAACTCCATGCCATGAGAAACCTCAGTGAGCACCAACCCTACACGATAATTTGGTCTTGCAAGAAGAAAATGCAGGTGCAGAGGCCAAAAGGGCCCTACAGAGCCCTTTGGCATGGTCTCCAATTATGCCAGTAGCTTACTTTTCTGGGAAAGTGCCTGACTGCATGCAGATGTAGCCATTGGTCTGCTTCCTCTTGAGACGCTCTCTAAACTCTTCTTCTGGCTCTCATCGCTGAGGTTACCCCACTGGAGATCTCCCTAGTGGTGCTTGCAGCCTTATTTTCCATCCCACACGCTGGAAGGACCCCATTTTCAACATTTACTGTAGGTCTTTTATTTATTTTCTTTGGTCTTCCATCTCCATTGCCACCAACATGCAAACAATTTAAGGAGAATTCTTTCTGACTGAGGGAAGGAACATAACGAAGCAGGGAATAATAGATACAAAATGAGCATCTGTGGCTGAGAAGGGTTCCATGTTGGGCAGACATAAAAACAACAACAGCAAACAAATACAAAATCAATTAACCCATACCAGAGAAACTACCGAGGACTACATGAGAAACAAGATGCAGAGGTACAAAGCTCAGCCTGTCCTGAGAAAGTCAGAAAGGCTGTTGACAAGGAAGTTTATCATTCTGTGTCCTGCCAACCTCCTATTACCGCATCCAGCAACCATCAGCCCACCCAAGTCCTGCTGTCAAAAGGGCTGTATGTTCTTGCTGACAAATGTAAAGAGTTGTGGAAAAAGATGTCCAAACCCCAAAACCTCACACACAGCACCTTACGTTTTTTGACTGTTATAAAACCACCCTGAGTAATTTCCAAAATCATGGCCAGACCCTAATGAATAATTTTTCAAAACAATGTAGTGATTGTTTCTGTTAACATGTTGAGTGTACAATTTTAATTTCTTCATTTGGAGTTACTGTGTGCTCATAGGCATTAAGTTCCTTTCAAGAGACAGCAGAGAACAATGTGGCTGCCCTCACTTGGGGGGCGTCTTCTGGAAGGAGGAGGAAATTGTCCTTTTCCAAGAGCAATTGAGCAACTTTTTGTGGAAAAAGTTTCTGGAGTGCAGAGCAGGTCAGACAGAGCAGAGAAATGCACCAGGAGGAGGAGCCTGCAGCAGAAGCAGGGAGAGGAGAGCTCTGAGAGAGGCAGAGGACACGTACACAACCAAGGGCCCAAGCTGATATAAATACTTCTCCCAGGATGCTGAGAGGGGATTGTGAAGACTCTTTATGGTGCAGGAAGCCACTGAAAACTGTGCTGAGAAAAAAAACAACATAAGGACACAGTGGGTAATGGGGCAGAAGGCAGAAATAGGTTAAGACTCTCTCATTTTCATTGTCTCCAAGCTTCTTTTTAAAAAATTCATTGTTCTAGCTTATCTTCTAATGAAATCATGTTCTAATGAAATCATGTTGAATGATACAGAGAAGATTAGTGTGGCACCTATACAAGTTTGTTCAGAGATGGTGGGAAGGCTCCACAGTACAGGAAAAAAAAAGTCCAGCAGCAGGCCACCAAAATGGCCAGGGGGCTAGAGTACAGGCATAGAAGGAGCATCTTAAAGAAATTAGCCCATTCAGCTTGGAAGAGAGGAGGCTCAGAGGAGACCTGACTTCTGAAAATAACTGATATGAGGATACAGAGAAGACAGAGCCAGACTCTTCTTGTAGGTGCACAATGATAAGCAATGGGCGCAAGTTGGAGCATGGGAAATTCTGATTAGATATAAGAAAAATATTTGACCATTAACATGGTCAAATACTGGAATAGAGGATGTGGGGTCTCAATCTTTGGGCTGTCAGGGGGTTGACTGGGCATAGCCCTGAGCTACATGATCTAGTTAGACCTCCTCTGAGAAGGGGGTTGGACTAGATGACCTCCAGAGGACCCTTCCAACCTAAATTCTTCTGTGAATCTGTGAAACTCAGCTTTCTAAGTTCAAGAGCTGATGTTTTTAGGTGGTCTTCATCTTAAACACAAGGTGCAAGAAAGATCTCTGTCAGAGATGCAACCCACCCAGACTGATTAAAGAAATGTCATGGCTTTTAGGTAGCTATTACTCCTCCTTATTTGGATGGTCTGCTAGACACTACTGTCTTGGGCACTTGATTCACCAAGCTATTTCAAATCCCTTCTGTGTGTTTTACCTCTGTACCCTACTCTCAACCCTTAACTTGCATCAGCACTAATCTTTATCCTATTGCTTATGCCCCAAGGATTAAAAAGATTTCTACAGGTAGTAGTTTGCATGATTGTAGGGTAATGAAGTTCAAGTTACACAGTTTGTTCACCCCCCCCAATTCTTTTTCCTAAAAGGCAATATATATCCTCATCCAGTGCTTAGCCTGTCTTCTAAATTTCTAAATTATAAATGATAGTTACAAGTTCACATCCACACGTATACACACATACCAGACATATCAAGTCTTGTGCATTTATTGTTTTCCATCTCATGCTTTCACAGAAACCCAGGCCTTCTGTATTTGCAATGCAGTAACCCAGCAGTGGTCCCATTCTTTGCTGTGCTGACCAGCTGTACCCCATGTGCCTCAGGAAGGCTTCCAGGCTGCATTCTCATTGAGAGCACTTACAGAGGACTACAGTGTCTCCTGCACAGTCTTCACAGCCCTCCCTGTTGCATGGGTGGCTTTGCTCTTTGCATTAATACCAGGGACAGCCTTGTCACACTAGAAACACTTCTCTCCTGCGTATCAAAGCTGACAACATGTGAGAGGACACAAGTCACACAACTTGCCATGCTTTCCTTTAGTGCTGGCTTTTATGTCTACAAGTAAGACATTAATATTGAGAAAAGAAGTGAGAAGTCTGAAGTTCTCCTTTTAGATTTGCCACAGACTCCCTTCCAATCCCTAGAAGGCTACTTCATATCCACATCTCAGCTTCACCATATGCAGGGGGGGTGATTATAGCAACGTCACAGCAGAAGCTGTGACACATCCACAAAGCTCTTCGCAAATACAAACCGCACAAAAATATAAATACTTTTCTGTAACCCCTTCAAAATAAAATATGCAGAAACCAGTAATTCCTCATGGTTTCTTTACTGGTATGGAGGAAGAAGTAGCCTCAATGGCAGAATGGTGAGTCTTTGCACACAATCTGTGATCTCAAACAAGATTCACCAGTTTAATGAGATACTGCAAGTTAGTCAACCATTTCATTGCTTTGGTCCCTCAGAAGTGTGCTAGGCATTGATTACAATCAGATAGTGTAAGTTATTCTGGTTTGTTCAGTACCTCAAATAAGCAGCAGTCACTCCTCATGTGTTTGAACTCTGATGCCAGCATTCCCACGCCACACCATGTTAGACATTCAGACAACTGTGCTGATCACATATTTCCTCTTGCTTTAATAGGCCTTTCAGGAATGAACAAGCATTCCCTTGTATACTACTATGGTTCCCATCACTTGATGGTCACACTTAATTAACCACTAGTTCAGTAGAGAGCCAGTTACACTTCATTTCATTAAGTGATTTCATGATCACCAGAGGTACACTGACAGCTCTGTTAGCTGCAGTGATGTAAAAAGGGGCAGCAGAGACAACAGTAACATTTTACAGCACCTCCTCATCAGTGATTTTCCAGGCCCTACTTTTACAGAGTACATAGCTACTTACATTTCCATTCCCCTTTTTTTAGCTATCTCAGACTTGAAGTAAGACAGACCATATCCTATTAGTAGTACCTTTAGCAGTGTTGGTCACTGTATCCTTAAAGTCATCATTTTTTATATAAAGTGTATTACTGAGAATTTCTGCATCTGTCCTCCCTCTGTTAGGCTGCACTGTTCATGGCCAGCAATTCAGCGTGATTAAAAGACAATATCTCATTTAAAAACATAAGCAAGAATCAATCAGAAAATGAGAAAACGTTAAAAGGTTCTCCAGTGGGATAAACTGGGCAGTTTAAAAACACTCTAAAGTATCACATGATAGGAAAAACACCACCAAAGTTACATACGTTAACACAAGAACATGCACATTACAGGATAACCCATGAAACAGTACATTTAAGCTGCATATCACAAAAAACTTCTCACAATAGATGATGCGCATTCATAGGGATATGTAATGGACAGACGGTTTAATATTTCGAATGTGAAAGTATTTTTTCTAATTGAATGGCGAGAATTTTTCATGGCTGTACTTCAAACCTAGATGTAAAGGTCAGTCTGCCCATGTTTTAAGCCATATTTCAGTTTAAGAGAAGGAGAAGTGTTAGGAAAATACCATCATAAAGGAGGATGAGATGAAAGAAGTATCGATGCCTAGCGCAAACCAAAATCAATGCTACTGACTTTAATTTTTTTGTGAAGTCCTTTATCTCTGTCACAGACAGATGTGTTCAGAAACTGTGAAAATCCATTTAAAAATTTATTTCATACAAAAATAGCATCTTTGCGGTAAACACCTAGTCTTTGGTTCAGATCATATGAAGAGATAACAGAAAATGTATGACTTACGATAAGCAGACAAGAATAAAACCAGAAATATCTTGTGCTAGAGTTTCAAATGACATGTCCACTTGTTACCCCTATTCCTTAGAGTTCTGTTCTATATGAGGATCATGAGAATCACACACTGATGAAAAGCTTCCTACAAATTTCATCTCTTTTCACTTTCCTGTATGTGTTACTCTATTACGGCTTGTGATGAGACAGATTTGTCATTGGAGTCCAGAACATAAGGGAGTTACTTGTTTCAGGAGGTCCTGGCAATTCTGTTTCATGTGCCTTTATGAATTCACATCTATTCCAAAAAAAATACCTCATCTAGCTATGGAACTAGGTAATAATGTGTGAAAAAATGCAGCATGCCATCCCCCATGCTGCTCACCACACAGTTACAAGAAGTTCCATGTAAATTGTGTGAGCCTTTCCTTAGAATTTGCACTTGTTACTGACAAGGAGACAATAAAAAAAGCCAATCACAGAATCACAGAATGTTAGGGATTGGAAGGGACCTCAAAAGACGATCTAGTCCAATCCCCCTGCCAGAGCAGGAACACCTAGATGAGGTTACACAGGAAGGCATCCAGAAGGATTTTGAATGTCTCCAGAGAAGGAGACTCCACAACATCCCTGGGCAGCCTGTTCCAGTGCTCTGTTCCTGCGTTGCTTTTCAAAACTGGTCTGCACAAAATATTATTATAAACAGTTGATATTCCTATAACATTTTTCACATAGATACTTTTCATAGTAACTATGGTGGATCTGCATCATTGTTCCAGCTTTAAAGGCAGAGTAAATGATATGCCAGGCATTTAAGTGACCTGTTCAAAGTTGAGTAACAAGTTACAGACATCCTGGCTGTCTCCCGTCCTCATGCTCTGCAAAGTACACCCCAAATACATTTTGTACGGAATCATTTAGCTCCAGATATTGTAAGCAAAAAGAAATTACATTACTCTGGGCTTAGTAGGGTGATATTTTGTGTATGCAATAAATCAAGGAAAAGGAAAACAGCAATGGGCTTTGAACCAAAAATGCAAATTCAGGGCAAGGTCATTCAGATTTGGTTATCAAGAGAAGAAGAGATTCTTGCTGATTTAAAGGGAAATCACAATGGGTTTCAAGATTAGATCTCTTGTTCTGCTAGCACACAAACCCTAATTACTTCAAGAAGAACTTTGCATATTTTCGGGTAGGTGAGGCATAGATCAGTAATAACAATGACCTTTCTAATGTACTTATGAGCAAAAGATTACTAATTGTAACAGGATCTAAATAAACATCCACCTCTATGTCTCTCTGCTGGATGATTTGCAAAGCATTTCTCATCTTGCATATGACATATTTTAACTGATCATTTAAAGAGCAGTTCTCATGTACCTTCATAAGTTTCTGGGTTGCCAGCTATTTGCATTGACTGGACACTTCTGTTTCAAAGTGCTGTGCATTCTTTGTGGTGCTAGAAAAGCAACATTATTGATAATAAAGACAAGATCCAGCAGGGAAAACAGGAGAAAATCCAACAAATCTTCGATTCATAGGAGACTCAAAGCTGCATGATTCAAATACCAGAAATCTACTTTCAGGAATTTTGGCAAGTTTCTATAAACAGTAAACTAATACTATTTTTCCTTGGTATTCATTATAACAACATTAATAGTAGTGGATTTTTTTTGCACATGTTTGATTTTAATACCCAAATCTGTGGGAATTCCTCTGGTATTAAACAGGAGAAAATTAAACATCAATTACAAAGTCATAGATGAAAATCTAAAAGCACCTTTATTGAAAAAATTGTTCATTTTCCTTTATTGACAAACATCACTTTCCAAGGTCTCAAATATTACATCACTCAAAAATCACAAAGAATTATTTAATCTGTGCTCAATTTGTAAATATGATGCTGTATACACAAAAACCACTCCCACAATTTATCATGTTGCTTCTCCATTATTAGAATTATTAGTCCCATATCTCACTGCACATGAACTTAATTAAAAATGTTATCAGGTGGAAGGAGAGAAAGAGAGCCTATTCTAGGAGTAGGAGAAATTGAAAGAAATGTAGGCAGCAGAAAAGCATGTCAAGTTTCTCTCACTGAGAAGTGTGATGGGAATTTGGCAAGAGCCCCACAGTCAATAACTTTCTGTTATGTACAGTTCTCCCTTTCAATTTCTAACGCATGTAGTCCAATAAGAAAGGCCAATCCCTTGTTCCTCTCAGTTGTCCACCTCTCTGAAGGCAGCATTTCCTCTCAGTTAAACATACATATCTTAACATAGAAACATTGCATGGAAACATCCTCTTTTTTAACACGCAGATACTCAGAATTTGAAGATTTAGTCCTCACTGAAAGTCTTTGCCAACATAACTGCTGCTAACGGTTATGGCATTTTTTCATTGGAAGGCATAGACACAGCGTGACAAGAGCATTCTTGACCTCCATCCTTCACATCAGATTTTATGTACGTCTTCCATAAACACGTGAATTCTTATTTTGTCTCAGAAGCGTGTAAATCAATGAATTTTGCAATCACCAAACAGCTGAAAAGACATAGCTCTGGGCTACAATCCCACATGTCTGGACACAACAGGTTTTAAGCACCTCTTCTCCAGAAGGGATCAAGTGGAAAATCTCTGATTATTTTTTCCTGAAGAAGAACACAGGCTCAAAAAGAAGTGACAAAGACTAAGAACACATCCATGGCCTTGAATCCAGGGGCTGCTCACCTGCATCAGGGGCCTGTGTAGCCAGCCGGAGCCTGAGCCTCTCCGCCAGTGGTAAAGGCATCAGGTCCTTCCTGGTGATCACCCCAACCACTCGGTTCTTCAGGTCAACAACAGTGAGGTGGCGCAGCCCTAGGGTGCGAAAGATTATGTAGGTGCGATGCAATGAGAAATGAGCTTGGACTGACATTGCTGATTTATTTACGTATGGCTCCTGTAAAGCAAAGAGAGAAGACATAGGAAGAACACAAAAGTACAAGGGCATCCCTTGCCGCAGGGGTGGAGAGGAGAAGCAGAGGAAGGAGGCCAGGGAGAGAGAGGCATCAAGCTTGAGGGACAGGAGCCAATAAGAACATTAGGTCTTCTCTCCTGGTTCCCCATCCCCAATTATACCTAAAACATCAGGAAATACCATAGTAAAAAAACTCTTTCTTTTTTTGGTGAACCATTACGTTCACACTAAATAAACTATTATGACTGGAATGTACCCAAGTCTCACAGGCTAGAAAAGCAAAGTTGAGCTCCATTGATATGGTCAGAGTTCTTACTTTGAAATAGTCAGTGACCCCAATATTTATTAAGTCTTAAGACTTTTTATAGCGGCTATCTCATTACACAACCATTTATGACATCCTGTAGTATTTTGCAGCAAACGCTTTTAAAAGTCACTTCACATAGGAAGATACACTGTGAGGAAGAGGACAAAGAAAAGAATCATATGACTCTGAGAAGAAGAGGGCCTCCAAGTACTAAACTCTGGTCACTGAAAACTATGAGGGCTATAACTGTTTCTTGATAGAACCAGAGCTGCAGACCATTTTATTGTTAACCAAGCTGGTCTTTATAGCTTATATAGGTGTTCACTAAGTTTTTACTTTTCACATAATTGTACAGTCTTCTTCTTATGACTTGGCCAGTTTCTGTCAAGGAAGATGTAGGAAGATGTATTATGCTTCCCAAGCATATCCTTTCCCAGACAGGGGAAAAATGAAGCAAAGAGATGATAAAATAATATAAATAAATGCACAGTATGGAGGGACCTGTCTCTTCTCCTTTCATTACAGGACTGATGAAATGTTCAAAGCCATAAGGAGGAAAAAATTAAAAGTAAAAAGATTTCCTTTTTCTATACCGCATATAATTTTGCTGTGGAACTCACTGCCACAGGAAACCATTAAGCCTGAGAATTCACAATGAGCATTTCTGTGGAGATCAAAAACAGAGCTTTCATGAGTGACAAAAACAGTTTGTTGGAAGGGACACTAAACTTTGTGCTTCAGGGATCACGTCAGGTACTAAAAAGCTAGGTGTCAGTGTGAAATCTAACTGAGTGGAATATGTTTCCTATAAAAAGAAGTTGTGTGGCCCAATGGCATGAGCACTGGATGGCATCTCAGCTGAGCTGGCTGCTTCTCCTATGCACGACCTCCGCTTGAACTTCAGAAAGCCAGGTGTCCTCTTTCCACCTCAGTTTCCCCATCTATTAAAAGGAAACTTTTAAACCAAAATAAATTATGGATATCAGGAGCACTGTGGGTTTTATAACTTTTCTCTCCTAGCCATTCTCAACACAAGGAATTCAGACTGGACAGATCTCCAATTTAGTCCTATCTTCTTTACACATGAGTGAAGAGGACCTGTTCTTATATCTTTTTAAATATAAACCATTCGAATTAGGGTCTCTCGTCTGGATTTCACAGTGTGTCCCAAACTCAGTTTCAGTGCTGTAGACTGGAAATTTTCCAAGGCAGAATATACATTTATTTTGTTTATAATTTATTTATTTTAGGCCTTGTTCAGCATACCAAACACATTATTGCTTTTGGACCCAGTATTTCAATGCAGTATTTAGGAAATAAATGTGGCAATGTCATAGCAGGGATTAAAAGAAAAAAAAAAAGGAAAAGGGAAAGAAATATAGCTTTATTTATAAGTTGATGTATAGGCACTGTACTGTAATGGAGCCTAAAATCTCAAAAGCATTGCTTTATATTTGCTTTATAGGACTATAAGAGCCAAATAATGACATTTAAATGATCTATTCCATTAACATTGTATCATTTTGTCAATCTGGAATGTATTTTAATCAAAAGCCCCCTTGAAATGGTCTCCTTTGTTGTATTTTCTTTTTGGCTCATTTTATCAACATCTGTTATGTTTATACAATATGAATTAAAACTTCGGAATGCTGTTTGTACTCAGCTACTTTTGTTGAGAATGTAACATCCCGGGATTGGCAGTGTTTATGTAAATCAGTGCGGCTGACACAGCCATCATAAACAAATGAGAAAATATAACAAACACATTGTTCATGGAGGAAATGTTTGTTTTTAGAGTTGGCTTCAGTCTTACCAGATTGATGAAGAGTTGCTGATACCGCGGATCTGTAGTGTAGAGATTCAGCAGCATGGTCAGGCGCAACGGATTGGGCAGCTTCTCGACTGTTATCTGGAATAGGCAAGAATCCATTTCTCTTTTCTTCTGCACTGTGCATTACAACCCAAGGTTCAAAAGCTTTCCAGTTTGACTCAAGAGAAAATTTTCTAGCAGAGCTCCACTGGCAGAGCTTGTCCCAACTTCGTAAATTCTTTTGCCAATAAGGCTTAAATTAGCAATTTAAAATAAAACAGTCTTCAGTAACAAAAATATTTTTTTTTCCTTTACTGTAACTGTATCTCTATTAAGACAATGTAAATTATATTGGCTTGAGGGTGAGGTTTTTCACGCTGTGAAAATTCACACACTAAGTGGTAATTACATGATAACATAGTGCAGAAAAACACAACTAAACTGGCATCAGCCACCAAATGAGCTTCAGCCCTCTTCCATAGGAATACCTGTTTGTATCCTGGCACCTCATCCCACACATAATTGCCCTGCTCCTTCTCAACATTGTTTTACCAGCCAGATTTCTGTGCGCAGACCAAGCTTCAGTAATACAGGATGACTTTCCAGTTGTGGCTCTATAAATTGCTCAAACCTCCATTAATAGTCTTGCCTTGGTAACGCATGGTTCTCTTCTACCACACTTGATGTTTACTGTTCCTAAAAATCCTTTCGTCATCTATCAAAGGGAAGAATGCTACATGCTTTTCAAGTTTGAAAGCTTTTATAAACACTCGTCATTCAAAGAGGTGCTATCCCATACAGAATTAAATATTACAATAATTCTGCTACCCACAAAGAAGTTGAGAGAGAGAAGATTAGAACAGCCTATCTGAGCAAGGAATTTCTTTGCCAGCACTCTTGCACAACTGTCAGATTCCAAGTAGTATTATAGTTTATGACAGCTGTCCTCGGAAGGTCTCTGCTCATCCTTTAAATCATACCTGACCACTTTATCCCAACCACATATATTACTTTATCTCTTCATTCATGGAGAGCTCATCCTAAATCATCTGATATACATGCTGATTAAACAAGCAAAGAGTTGAAAGAAAAAAAGTTTACCTTCTCATAGGAGAGAGGAAGAGAAGAGGAGAGAGACTCGTCGTTTGCCTCTGATTCAAAGATGTGCTCATTCTCCAGCAGCATGCACAGCTCTAACCTAAGGTTGACAAAAAAATAAGGTGCAAAAGAGGGAGAGGACTATGTTCACTATGAGGGACAAATTTTAAAAAGCAAGCACACAGTGTTTTACCATCAGATATGTGATGGATAGAGTATTAGTGGGCTGACCACATATTTCTATCAGCAATAGCAGCATCACACAGATGTTTTCTGGTTTAGGTTTGGCTATAGGACATCAGCTATCCTACATGTTCTTCTTGACCTGGATCAACCTGCTTGGCAGGAACGGCTCATGCACTGTCTAGTTTGCACCCAACAAGACAATACAAATAGTAAGCAAATACAGTTATCTGAATATAGATAGATAGACTTTTGTTTCTTCCCACATCCTTCTTAAATAACATCTACATTAAAGCATAGGATCTGCCAAAAATTCATGTCATTTTAAATCATTGGTGAAACCTCTTGTCACAGTACTGCACTCCAGAGTTAATTAAGGTATTTCATATTCTTGCTGACTTAGTCATACGAAAATGGATAGCTTTATCAATTAGTACATCATTTCAAACCTCTTTTGGAGTTCTCCCCTTCTGCACCACACATAAAAAGCCTTGACAAGCAATATATTTCAAGTTATCATTTATATCTTAGTGTTTCCTTGCTTACACAAGCACACACTCCACACACACACTATCCACTTCCAGCCTTTTAACTTATATTTATATAACAAACACCCTGGGGATGACCACAAAGCTTTTTGTTTTGCAACATAATATCATGTTAGCCCTGCTCTGTGATTACAAGTAAGAGCTACTACAGTAGTACAAAGACGTGCAACACACTGCTAAATTATGAGCTTGAGGGACCCAGAGAAGAGCAGACACAACCTTCATTAGGGGATCAGAGAAAGAGAAATGAGGTACAAAGTGGCTTTTGTGACTGGAACTCCAAGCTTAAGCTGGGAATTTTTCAGATAGATCTTTCCATATTAGAAACTATTTATTTTTAAAATAAAACTTCTTATAGGTATTTACTAGTTTTAAGATAATGTCTCCTGGGAAATATTAGTTTGCATCAAGGTAAGATCAGCACTCCACAGCAGAGGACTTACACTAAGACAATGTGCCTGCCAGCCCCAAAACCTGGTGGTGAGTGCCCTCCCTGGGGACTGAATATGGAAGAACCGGGTTCAAGCCCTTTCTCCACACTCTCCTTCATAATGAGGGCTTAGTGTCTATGTATGGTACATCTTAATTCCTCCTGTTGAAGGGGTTCTATGCTGAATAAACAGGGATCTGTACAACCAGGTCCTTGCGTTCCCCTTGGTTGCCCTGGCCAGCAGGCTGTTTGCCGTTCTATTATTTGATTTCCAGTCACCCCTTCACTATTGTGTACTTCTTTGTCCTGCATTTCATGAAGCTGGAACAAAACTGTAAAGAGTCAAAAAAAAAGCAAACAGTAAGCTTATGAAATAGTATTGGGCTGCCACATATGAAGATGTAACAATAGTTTCCAATGTATTATCTTAAACTGTCTGCAATTTCACGTTTCAGGTATTTTATATAGTTCACCTCTTCTCCAACTTAATAACAAGATACTTTGGAAGCATCTTCCTTCACATTTTAGTTCAGATCTGGAACACGCTTCTGAAGGAAACTATCCTATGACCTCTAGCTCCCATCAGTTGGTTAGCATTGCAGAGCAGTCCCCTTTCTCCTGAAACAGTCAGCTGTTTCACTCTGTAGATTCAGTCTCGAAATCTGCATTTTGTTAGTGCAGACACAGCCTTGGTCTCTCACCTAAGATTCTCAATGAGATTTATAAGTAGGTATGCCTGTGACTGGGATGTAGGTATCACCCTTTTACAGGTGAAAACCTGAGAGTGAAAAGAACTTGTGGAAAATATAAGACTTCTGAAGAAAATCTCTGGCACAGCCAGGGGTCCTAGGAATCTGTCACCTGCTCCTACCTTTAAAGCACATCCCATTCACAGGACAAACAAGGAATTTAGTCTTCTTTATGAGCACTGAAACTTTGTCTTAATTTAATATCTGACCAGCTTTGGTTTTCATAAAATCTCTCTCAGACTGCTAAGGAGACCACAATGCTGCAGCAGAGCTAACTGCTGAGAAAACTCTGCTGAAGAAGTACTTTGCCCTGAGCTCACATCTCTCCTCCTGGGGAAGTCACTGCCTTGCCCTGAGCCTCTTGCCATGTGCATGCCAGCATACAGACATGTCACATAGACAATTAATGGACTTGGGTTTGAGGACAATCATGAGAACACCCTAAGAACAGCACAGGCATGCTACAACAGGCAAGATCTATTCCCCTCAAGGCTACATTTGGAGGAGGAAAGGGAGGAAAATACAATATACTTATAACATATTCACTACAGCAGAAGATATGGAGAAGAAATGAATCCAGTCATGGCCTATGAATTACATTTGGTGCACTACACACTTTGTTCTGCAGGGCGCCCTAAAGGTTCCCATTTTACAGTCTTTCACAAACAGGTTTGTAGTTGTTCTACATGAGGTATAAATACACAGATCTAAATTCTGTGTCTAAGATCATCACATACAGCTCCAAAAAGCCAATTTCAAGGACAAACACAGAAATACTCTCAAGATTTTAATCCTAACACGAATATATAGACATTGAGTACAAAAGTTATGATCCACCCTGATCCTTTGCCAGACTCTGCATGCTCAGGCCCAAAACACTGTTCAGGCCTGTCCATAGTCCAGACTTCACTATTTTCCACTTCAATAGCATGGGCTGGAATTAAAAAAAAATAATAATAATTTTAAAAAAAAGAAAGAAACAGCAACATTCACCATGATCTGAAAGAGCAGAAACGTTTGCTCATCACTAGTATGTTGGCCAATTTTGGCAGTTTGCAATTTGCTCGGCACTAAACTCAGCAGGGAGTCACTTAACAGGGTCTTGGGAAGTGTGAGAGAAATTTGGCTAGTGAAAAAAAAAAAAAGCACACACAAACACAATGAAGGAAACCATTGGAACAATTCTGATAAGAATCCAAGCCTATTAAAAACGGCCATATTCAGGAGAAAAATGAACATACATTATTTCATTTGGACTTCCAGAAGTCAGGCTTCAGAGGTATAACAACCCCACTCTTTGATGTTACATACAACATCCTTCCTATCACATCATCAAGCCTTAGAAAGCAGACCAAACATGTTTCTTGCACTATTTTGTGAGGTTTAACAGGAAGTGCTAGGATTCAAACTTGGACTCTGCAATTGTTCATTTACTCTTTATTTATTTAAGAAGGAAGAAAACCCTTAAGTAGGGAATCTCATTTCAAAGATACCCTGGCAAGGCACTGCAGTAGTTTCATATGCTCTATCTGTTATAAAGCATGCATCATGAAGATACACCTAATTAAGATAACACATTATTATCCCAATATCCAAATGTCAGATTTGGCATGAAAGTCAGGAATGAAAAGTATCTGACAGCTGATTGTGTCACTCTTCTTGTGAAGATTGCCAATTATCTGAGGAAACTACAAATTCTAAATATTGGGGGAGTGACATAAAAGCAACTGCAGCTCCAAAGTAGCTGCAAATGAACAGAAGGAAGATTAAAAGATGATGTCACTGGCAAAAGCATTCAGGACAGGACTCTCCCAAATTTAGTGGATAAAATATGTACACAGTGGGGTTGGAGGAGAAGAGTAGAGAACCTGAAGCAACATTTTTAGCTTGCTTCAGAAAGTTTTAGGCATATTTAACAGAATCATAGAATGGTTTGGGTTGGAAGGCACCTTAAAGATCATCTAGTTCCACCCCCGCTGCTATAGGCAGGGACATCTTCCACTAGACCAGGTTGCACAAAGCCCCGTCCAGCCTGGCCTGGAACATTTCCAGTGATGGGGCATCCACAGCTTCTCTGGGCAGCCTGTTCCAGTGCCTCACCACCCTCATGGTGAAGAACTTTTTCCTTATAACTAATCAAAATCTACTCTCTTTCAGTTTAAAGTCATTACCCCTCATTCTATCACTACATGCCCTTGTAAAAAGCCCCTCTACGGTTTTCCTTAGTTCCCCTTTAGGCACCGGCAGGCTGCTATAAGCTCTCCCCAGAGCCTTCTCTTCTCTTTTCCAGGCTGAACCCTCACTGTCTCAGCCTGTCTTCATAGGGGAGGTTGCTCCAGCCCTCTGATTGTCTTCGTGGCCCTTCTCTGGACTCACTCAAAGAGGTCCATGTCTGTCTTATGTTGAGGGTTCCAGAGCTGAACACAGTACTCCAGGTGCACTCTGCTGCATTAATCCAGCAAAGATACCTGCTTTGCTTTTATTCTTTAGCTGATTTTATCTGATGTTTTGGCCAATGTCCAACTCAGTGGGGATCAGCGATTAACATAATCTGAGCAGAATTTTTAAAATGTCCCTTCCTTGTATTAAAAACCTACTGGCTTCTCTCAGACATGTTTAAAACCCAGTGACATCAATTACTAAATTTTGGTTTATGTCAGTCAGTTTGAAAAATGATAGCATAAGAACAGTAACAAGTAACAATAAGTTGCACACTAAAATAACTAAACATGGTACCCTGAAACCCTTCACAATCCTTCCTCATCATGATACCTGGCTGGTGTAAATTATTTTACATGAAAAAGGTTTTGAAAACTTGTTGCAGATAAGACCTAGTATCTCGCTCCTTCAACTTTCACAGCAGTCAAAATGAAAGGAGTGCTTAGAGGATTTTGCAGGGTTTGATCACTGCTCTGCTCTCAGCAGAGGTTCTAGCATAAACATGCAATGCTTCCAAAAGGGCACAATGAGAGAAACTCTGTATATCAACTGTAAAATGTAAATTCTGTTTAAGAATCATTGTTACTTTATGTTCTTAGTGAGATTGCCATTAGTGGACTAAATGCATTTTTCCTGACTTCAAATAGCATTGTGCCTGTTCTAACTGGTAAAAAAAGAGTAATCTGCATACGGTGAGCTTGGCAGTAGATAAGGATTGGATCATCACATCCCTGGAACTGTTTTAAAATCCACCAAATCTTCATCTTTCACAGCAAAATCTCAGGGTTACAGGGTTGTTTCAAGTTAGGCAGCCTGAATCATTACTGTTTACTTAATATTTTGTTCTTCAAACCAAGAAGGAGTTTTGCATGAATTTTTGGCATGTTACCTACGAGATGAAAAAAGGTCATTATCAAGTACCAGACTGAGGTTTTCCAGAGCAAAGATCAAATCCTGTCCATGCCGCAGCCTTTCAAAGGATGCTGAATAAATATTTAATCTCTCTACCTCAGTTTTCAGGTCTACAAAACAGGGATTTCTTCCACCTCAGACCTGTGTTTTGAGGTTAACATTCATTAATTATGTTGCCAGCTATCTGGTTTTGTGGTCACCATCATCAGGGTGAAGGAGCAGACAGTAAGTCCACAGCCTCAACATGAAAATGCAAGGGCAGCTGTAACTAAATTGTAAACGCAAACTCAGTATTTCAAACACACAGAAAGACCAGATTTTAGAAAATGACAAAGACTTAGGATCAGATTTGTATTTCCATACAAGCTGGCTTGTTACCAGGCAGATTTTCAATTTCAGAGGAACCTACCACACATTTAAACAACAGGACAAGTATGTGATCAGTCTTTCCATTCACACACCAGTTTTCCCCATGTCTATATTTGATTTCAACATTTAACAACACACTGCACTTGCCTAAAAGCCACCCACATGCTGCAGTGAGGCTGCATACGCTTTTAATTTGGCTTTTTGACTTAGCACACAGCTTCTGCAGCACTCCAGTTTTCCCTCCAAAGAGCTCCATCACAAAGTCCTACAGCACCTGCACAATTATTTGTATGACCAAACAGGCCTACTAATTTTAAAAGTATCATATAACGTTGTTCTTTGGAAGAAAAGTTTTGCGCTTCAGATGCGAAATAAAACCACTGCCCCAGACTCTATAAACCTTCCTCCATCTGTGTTATTCATAAGCTGCAGTGCCCCAAGACCCTGACAATACATGGGAGGAACATTATGTCAAGGGCTTTTGTTGAAAGTGCTGGATTCCATTTATTTTAATAGGCAAGATAACTGTATAGTGCATCATTGAAATTAACTGGATCAACTTTTCAAAAGCAGGAGTCTGGACAGTAAAAATAAACAACGTGCTGACAGAATCTACCCTCTAACACGAAAACCAAGTAATCACAAAAGTACTTTGATATTGCCATCAGCTCTCTAGTCTGCACACCTAAAAATAGTTATCAAGTCCCTAATGTTCTCCCCCTCTCCTTTTCTTCTTCTTCTTCGCTGCCTGAGTTTAGATGCAGCCTTCAAACCACTACCTACGGTGTTTCTAGCTTTGATCAAACCTGCTAGAATCACCATACCCAGAACATACAGCAAAGCCTTGGGGAGGAAGAAGGGGGAAAGCTGTCCATGATCCTCTTGGAAGAAACAAGACACCATTTTTATCTCAATTTATTGTATGAACTTTGCAAACTTCCGTGTTTGATTGAGTAACTTTGCATTCCTGTGATCTAAACTTAGCAACCTCTCCATAACAGCGCTAGAAGGAAGAGTCTCCAAGAAGCTTTCAAATCTATATCAGTTATTTCAAGAATGCCAGCAGCAAGGCTGTCACAATATTAAGGTAGATATTGCTAAGCACAGTAATTAATTTATGAATTAAATGTTTCAGGTCTCAGTTCAGCTTTAACTTTTCATTTGTCCCTAAGCTGTTGCACCACACTGCTTAGTGAAGGCAAGCACTTCTCCTCTTGCTAAGAAAAATAAAGGTATTGCCTTATTAAATGAGTGTGTGTGGACTCTCTGCACACATGTGTACACACACGCCTTGAGAGTATTTCATTAGTCCCAACTGGGAGGGCAGATTAAAGAAAAATACCAGAAACCATACCTACAGCCTGACATATCTATAATATGTTGCAATGCTAGATCTCCTTTCCCACAGCACATATCAATATGCTATGCTCACTTTTACTGAAGTGCTTGGCAGAAAGCATTCCTGACTCACAACAGTTTCTGTTCACTGTACGAAGCAGAGGCAAGTCATACCTAATAAACTGCCATAAAATACACATACACCATTTTGGATCAATGATTTCTCTGGTAAAGGATGTTACCATGTAATACAGCTTAAAGTTTTCAACTTTGTCATATTTTCTAAACTCTGATCTCTTCAATTTACTTTCAGTTATGTGACATTCCCCTTTAGCGGAGTGAAAGCATGCATTAGCTAAACAATGTGGTTTGGATTTAGTGTTCCCATGCATCATCATGAAAATGTTTGTCTCAGCAATAGTGTCATTATTGTTACTAGGAACAGCTGCTCTACCATGTCTTTCGATTGTGGAAAGCAGAGTATCTCCCTTCCCATACCAATTTACAAGCCGGGAAATTAAAGCGGGGCCATCAAGTAGGAGGTTTATGAGTACACACTGTTCTGTACCTGGCTTCCTCCTACCACAAAGGAAGCAGAAAGTGCAAGGCAGCAAGAACAGCAGCAAAAGAAATATTGCAAACAGAAACGTAGTTTGGCTCCCTCCGCTGGTACTTCTGACTCTGGACCAGGGACTAACCTGAGGCAGAAATCCTCCTCTCAGGTGCAGCTCCCTGGCACTTCGCCTCCCTTACACATTACATCCTTTGAGCGAGAATTAGAGCAGGGGGTTTGCTGCTGATCAAGCTGTGTTTAATCACTCCTCTGAGTTTCCGAAGTGGAAAGATGTAGCCCTCAGCGTTCTTGCCAGCACTGCTGGCCCCGCTGAAGTGAGAGTTTCCACATCCATCTCTGCGTGAGCGATGAAGACCCGCAGGTTTGCCGGCAGGGTCACAGCAGCGACGCTGCGCTCTGCGGCCTGTGCAGCTTGGCTCAGGCCAGCTGGACGTGTTCAAGGAAATTTCACACCGCTTAGAGCTATTCCCATCACTACACTGAGGAGCAGGCTCTAACTCACCTTTCAGAACAAGATCTCTCATTGGAGTTTTATTTTAAGATGGATTTTCAAATAAAATCTGTTTTGTGGGATATTACACTTTTTGAAATGTCTTCAAATGGGAAGCCATGCTTTCAGTCAGTGATGCTAACTAGGCGTTTCTGAAAGTCCAAGCTTTTGTAACTTTACGACTACAGGAAGACCACAGTTTTTGAATGGATTTATTTTCTCATTTAGAGAACTAAGTTCTGGTTTTGAAAGGATCTTGGATTTACAGCTTTGTTCTGAAAATGAGAGTTAGGGACTCTGAACACTTCATGTGCATCAAACAAAACTGAGTTTGAGTAAGGCAGTTACACAGTCAGTACATTCCTATATAGGATATAAAAGTGTGTAATAAAACAGTTCAAAATGAATATGGTAAACTACAAGGATTTTTTACAACTTTACTTATGATATTTTTATTGAAATTTCTTTTTGGCCCAAAAATAACAATTTCCAACAACCACAAATGCTGAAGTTTCAGTAAACTTGATGGGTGGGAAGAGATGGGGTTTCCTAGGTGAAAAAATACAGACAAAAATGCAGAGACAATGTCACATCCTGTACAGAAGTAGCAGAACACCAAGTTCTACCCATTTCTGCTTGGACAGATATATTCTGTACAGTCTGCTTACAGTCAGAGATGTTGTGGTTTCTCCATAATTACTTTCTCCCAATCAAATTAAATCAAGCAAAAAAAAATATTTCCTTCAGCTGAAAGATACACAAACAGAATGCAGAGTAATGGCTAACAGCTATGTAGGTAAGAGTGCAAAGGCAAAAACTAGGAATCCAGCCTTCAGCCTTACAACAAGAGAGCTATGTACGGTACAGATCTGAGAGGTTCAAGCATGAACAAAACAGATTATTTGTTATGGTAAAACTCCCAAACAGACTACTCAGTGATATTCATCAGCCCAGTAGTTTCTCCAGGAAAATTGTCTCATAGCTGTGTTCAAGGCAGAAATTAAGACTGCCGGGCAGCACTCCAGCTTCTGCCTCTCCACACCACTTCTCCTCAAAGGAAATGGCGGGAACAGATCTCCGCCTAACAAGACACCAGCATGCACCTGCTTTTCTTCAGTCAATACAGGGAGGATTTAGCTGCAGTACAGAAACCCTGCTCCTTCATTTTCCTTGGCAAAGGTGAAGTAAAGGCAAGAAAAGCCACCGACATCACAACAGTCCCTGGGAGGAACATGGTATTCATCAGTCACAAATATGCAGGAAACCTACATATAATAAGGGATAAACAGCACCTCAGGAAAAAATCACCTAGGTAGAGAGCAAGTTTTCATCCTTTTTGGTGGAAGAAATAATCTCTGTGTCAATGCATGTGCGTGAAGGGAAGCGATCATGCATGGGAGGATGAGCAGCATGGTGGCAAAGACATTGCTCATGGCCATGAAGTATCATCACCCTCCATGTTATATCCCAGCTGTGTCCACAGCCAGGGGAAAGAAATTTGTTACCTATAGCTTTCTTCCTCAAATTCTCCATGTCTTCTGTTTTTACTGTGGTTAATATTATAAAGTAATCTCTGGCAAAGAAAATGGAGCAACAAAACACAAGTGATGATGTGTCTAATCTCTTCATCATGTCAGAGAACCACTTCATTGCCCCACAATAGCCCTGCACCAGTACATTGTAACATATGTGGAAGAGAAAAAACTGTTCTTTTTTTCAGACTGGGTCCCACAGAAATTAGGCAGAAGCAGAACTCTATCTTTTCCCACTGGAGAAGGATCCAGAGCCACAGACTATAGCAGCCAAGACAAAAGAGAGCCAGGGGACCTCCCAACAACTCCTCAATATGCATTTACAGTCTCACGCAGTGTCTCTGGCAGAAACTTCCTGGGAAGGAAGGCAGTGGTCCTGTCCTCAGGTCTCTCTGAAGAATGAATTCCACCTGGGGTACAGTTGTCCCCCTTGCCAGGACAACATGCCATTTAGGGCATGATTTTTATAGCTCTCGGTGGACTTTGGCCTAACACATTCATAAGTGCCCAACTCCCTTCCTGCGGTTGCTGGGGGCAAATAGGGGAGGCATTTCAGCTGCACTGCAAAAGAATAGCTTGTTTTATTCTAATGTGCATGTATCATCCTCACTGTGGGAGAAATGAAGGAGGGAGCTGGTCCCTCAACCCTCTGTGTTGCACACATTTAGTCAACCATCCCCATCAATTTCATGCATCGAGTTCACCAGCCACACGTTCCTAAAACTGAATTCTGCGAGGGTTTCCCAGGCATGCACAGAGCTCTGTTTATGGCAAAGTGTCAAAACTATTACTCTAAGGAGATCTTTGTTTTGGAAACTTGCTTCTCAGCTATGGTTTGCTTCCTCTTTAACAATCTTGAAGCCAAGAAGTTTTCTTTAGTAGTTGCTTTTGTTTTTAGTCTCTGCTGCTTACACAACTGGGGAAGATAACAGCTTCAGATTTAGGTCACCCATGTAAAAAGGTGTTTGGTAATCTCGTCTTGATCCCCAGTACCATTCAGATCATAAAGAGTGGGATTAAAATCTGTCCCCACTGAGCAGATCTGGAAGACATTGGGGGGGTGTTTTGGGTTTTTTTAAATAAAATTGGAGTATCTGGGTGTTTGCTGCAGGCCAGCATTGAGGTGCATTTGTAGGCCCATGCAAGCTCCAGCCAACATTGCTTGGCCACAGTCCTCGCTTTTGTAAGAACTGACATTGAGCTTTTCTCTTCAAAGGGTCAGAATCATCCGTATGTATTACAAAACATAACCCTGTGTCCTTGTACAGCAACTCTTATCACTACAGTTTTCAAGTGTAGGCAGGTACTGAATAACTTTTACATTTGGTCCAAATTCACAATATTTCATCCACACTTACTTCATGAGCAGAAACAGTACAGAGAAACACATGAATAAGAAACAGTATTAAAAAAATATGAGCTGCTGCTGCCTTCATGCAAGCTTAGCAGATTGTTTACTTCTTTCCCTTCATTAGCTTGTTGTCCCCTTCTTTTTAACCTAAAAATGACATTTTTGTACTAGGGAAAAAAAAAAAAAAGTTTGAAAATCAATAATAATGCCCAAGACAAATGACAAGAAAAACATCATGGCATTATTCTTGCATCTTCCCCAAGCCACATTTTTTAAAACATGCCAGGCAAGCCACATTTTTTCCACTTTAACATCATCAATGTACAAGAGGCAAAATTAACTTTGCATTTTCTTCCTATGGTCATGTCACCTCTTCGTGGGATTGCATTTGTTCTCATAGGGTAAGGGGTTGAACAGCACCCTTCTACTTTAAGGAGTTGACAGCATTTCTCATCTTGGTCTTAACAGTTACGTGCTGCAAGAGCTGTAATTTTATGAGTACAATGGAAAACCCAAATCCTAACTACTTATGGTTATGAATACACTAATTCCATGACACATCACATTTTTGGAGGCTTGTTTCAGAGGATGGCTGCAGAGCATTCCCATCCCAGTGTTAGTGAGAACAGCAGAACAGCGAAGTCACCCATGGTCCCTGCTGGGGACAAGGCACCCAGAACTCATCAGACAAGTACTCAGGCTGCTGGAAACATACTGAGGTATGAAGGGGTGTCAGAGCATCCCAGAATTAAATGCATGCTCCCAGACTTCTTTGTGTGTGTTTCACTGGAGTGAGCAACTAATTAGCCAAAAAAAGCCATTTGCTGCTTCTTTGTCAACCATGTATAACATTATCTTGGTTTAACTCAAAACAGTCTAACAACAGCTCATTTATCCTGAAAGTGACAGGGTCCCACTTAGAGTCCCACTTAGGACTCTAACAGAATATATCATAAAAGAGCTCTGAGGATTAAGCAAACCACAAGTTACCAGAACCATCAGGTAGCATCCACATATTTTAAAGGCCCCTCTCTTTGGGATGTACTAATGATCAGCCCTCCATCTCCCTATTTTGCTTCCTCCCACACCGCTTTGTTCTGCATTACAAAGCACAGCGGAATTTGCATAAACTCATCATACCCCTCAGCAGCCTGGTACGCTCCCTGCAAGGTGATCTGGTGAATTAACAAGGAAATGATGAGACTAGAGATGAATTTAAAAGGAACTTTAGCTGTATCAGTTGTTAGTGTGTTTTCTAGTTTCATTGAGGTGGACAGCTGAGAACTAAAAAAGCACGCTAGTTTATGTTACATAGCATCTTCAGATTGGTGCACACTGCAGACTATCACTCAAATTTAGGGTTTAGTGCCTTAGCACATTTATTATTAATAATGTTTATGACTGCATCACAGTGAGGGAACAAGTATACATATCATATATGTATGTGATACTGCAATTATTGATGTCATTGCTCCTGCAAGCCACTGTGACCCAAATTATTTCCACTGTACAATTCTCGTTCCAAGCAGATATTTCTCTTCCTAAAAGGCTCATATGAAATGTTTCACTTGTCAATGAAGCAATTTCACAACTTTTATTAAATATTCACTCCCTTCCGATCATCATGTTCCAAAAGGGCAGCTGACCACATTGCTATGAGCTACGTTTGTGTGATCCAGCTGCCAGCAGTTTATCCTTGAAAATTTGTTATAAAGCAGGCAAGCAGACCAAGTCCTAACCAAATTTCCACTGATGATGCACAGATAACATTTTTCCCCATCCAGACCAACAGAAGAAAATACTTTTCTCCTTGTTTGCTCACAGATAGCTCCCAACTGCTATGCAGTTGAGGCATTAAACTAAAAAAATTATGTACAAAACCAGATGTACAGCTACAGCCATTCAGGACAAAAGACACCATGCAAATTATGAAATATTATGATATTACAATACAAAACTGGCTGTGTGTTTATATTACAGTTATTGGAAGCATAATTTATAGGGCCTTGCTGCATGAACACCTATGCAGTAGGAGGTGCATACGCATGTTCTCCTTTCCTCTAGGTGGAAATTAAGTCACTGACTCTCCCACTCATGACCCACCACTCAAAGGACAGTCTTAAGATACCTTCCTGAAAAGAAGAATTCACTCTTGTAGTCATATGAAGTACAGTATCATAAATACTTCGTTTATCAGGAGATTTTATATGCCTTTTGAGAGTCCTCGTATGGCAAGGATTCCTTTAGTCTAATTCTTGTTTACCCTAGCATGTTACTTCCAGTGACTTCGTTGCTTATCTCGTCTAGGATATGATTTATGTTAACTCATTTCCTGTAAAAGCATATGCTAATAAAATGAAAAAATTGCAAAGAAAGAACAGGCACAGCTTTGAATTGGCATGGGACATTTCATGAGTAACTAGATTCAAATCCTTTTAAATTACTTTCTCAGTGAACCTTTAAGGTTCTGAAGGGCAATTCTCCCCTTTTTCTGCAGTTCCTGTAAGATCATTTCATTGGTGCTGTTTCAATAAATCCCGGATGAAATAACCTGGTACTAGAAAGGACCTAGGTCCTTTCTTTAAAGGACACCTGCTGTTCATGCTAAATAAAGTAGGGACAAGTATCATATCCACACCAAACAATCTTCACAAACAGATGCTTAAAGAAAAAAAATAAAAGTTGATAAACGGCCAGAAACATCCCATGAAATCAATTTGATAGCATCTTTACCTTTTAATGGTTCCCTGGAACACCTCTTCATGGTCTGGCTTAGGCCTGCAAACCACTGGGAATCCGCCATGGCTTGTACTTGCAAGAAGACGAGCCAAGCAGGCAACGTTTTCCTTTAGGTGAAGGACTCTGACGCCAGACTCCATGATGTCGCTGGCAGAGAACAATTCCAGGTTCAACCTGGAAGACGCAAAGAAGACAGCCAAAGGATTGTTTAGTAAACAGGAAATGAGGCTTACTGTGCCATGTTAGCATTTGACAAGTTTATAATGTGTTAGTAAATTACTTCAAGCTGGAAATGAATCTGCTTTATTTGCAAATGTAAAAAAAAAAAAAAAAAGAAAGAAAAAGTAATTACCCAATAAAACTGCTTATCAAGCATTGCCTTTCTTTGTGTGAGATACATGATAAATTCAACCATATGCATGACATGGTCATCCTAGACAGGATATTGTAAGACTCATTTATCAATTTGCATGACTTTTCACATTAAAAAAAGATTTTAAATCAGAGCTGAAATCCTCTGGAATTCTGGCTGATATCAAATAGTTTAAAGTTAAGCACTTTGGAGAAATCCAGGCTTATGCTTATCATTGCAATAGGTTGGTTGGTTTTTTTTGTGATTGTGGTAGCAGCTAGAATGATAGCCCCTTCAAAGACAGCTTAAAAATCGTATACGGGTTTTCCAGTATGTTCTAACGCTTTTCAGGTTCTAGGCAAAGTTTCAGGAAATTTGAACATAAAAAACTGAGGAATGTGTGTACCCACTATTTCTGGCAGTAGGGTGAAATGAAAAATAAAGATACTTTCCACAAAGTTCAGGAGTAATTTCTGTGGAATTACAGTAGGCCAGATTCTAACAACTGAGGTCAATGAACTGCTCTAGTTTTAAGCTTGTTTTATATTTTCCATTTTCAAAAAAATACATTAATTTTTCTATCATCTGGACACACCATAAGCCAGAATCTCTCGTTCAGACACAGGCTGACACAAACCACAGACAGAGACAACTGGACCATAAATTTGCCCGCATCCTGTTTTACCAATGTACCTTTCATCCCTGTGGTAAAGCAACTCTTTCCATATGCTGTTAATTATTGTCCTCCCTTCTGAGAGACATGAGGTTATTTTTTCAGGCCAGTTACTCTCATGGTTTGTGATGTGACCACCTGCCTGAGAGTAACCGAACCGAGAAGACAATGCACTTCATAAATGGCGCCTACATAGCTGTGAAACAAGTTTCTTCTTCTGTACTGAGGTGGATTTAAAGGAATCCTGGAAAAGAACAGGCTTATACATGTCAAATCACATCATACCAATCCCAAGTTGTATGAAACAGACTGCAAGCAATGACAATTCAGAACACCTTCTTGTTACAGATCCATGTTTCAAGGCACCAGAACACCAATTTATGGAAAAATGAACCTCTCTGAACCACATTTTGCTTCTGAATTAAAATGAGCAGTAGTTTACCTTGCAAATCAAAATGCCTGAGTGCAGAATTTAGTATCAACTAGTGAAAACAAAACCTAAAAATCCCTAAGAGATGGATTTTTTCAGTCGTAATCTCACTGGGTGCTACCAGTTGATGCAGTACAAGCGCTGGAACCCAGTGGGAACCACAGCTGCTGCTCAGGATGAGTTGCTGTCAGAAGTCTGCTGCTGTGGCTGTTTCTTGCATGTAACAGTCCATGACAGTAATTTTATTTTTCCTAAATGAGTAGATTTCTCTTCAATCTCTGCATCTTTTCCATCTGCATAGACTAGATACAAATTTGTATTTGCCTGCCTTAAGCTTTGTCTAGAAATCCTATACACTGTATTACTATAAAAAGTACTGTACAGTGGACACAATGTGAAAACATGATTAATGATAATAGCTGCTTCCTGAATTACATTAAACATGTGCAATCCCCAAATGATTTTTAAATAAGAGCAATGTGAATACTCTTACATTCCAGCAGTTTCTAGAGTATATTTCTTAGCAGTACATAGGTTTTGTATCTTCACAGCCTTACAGTTTTGCTCTGTTTCATGGAAAGCAAATGTTCCACATTACTGCAGAAGTCCATGAAACATCCTTAGGTTTTGCCAAATCAGTCATTTGTATAAACCAGAGGTAGAGCTCTTTATACAGTTCTGTGATCTTGGCTTTGTCTGGAATTATAAAGTGTCTGTATTGTCTACAGCAACTATAGACCTTGCATTATCATCAGTCAGCTTTTTCAGATGTGAGAATACACTAAGGACCGGCCCTGATTCACTGCTCATTGTCAGTGACATTTCTTTCAATGAGAAGTCTGCCTGCTGCTCTAAAGAATAACCTTGTTTTGGGACTGGAGGAGACAAGCAGGCAAAAGAGTTGTTTTATGAAAGACTGTTACAAGGCCAAGACATCTTTAAATAGAATTGGCTACAGAAAGCCTTTACCAATATATTGCTTCTCAGAAAAACACCAAGCCAAACCGGAGTTGTATCTATAGGATCATAAGAATCAAGGATCGTTCAAGTCAGAACGGACCTCAGCAGTTCTCTAGTCCAACCTCCTGCTCAAAGTAGACTCAGCCATGAGCTCAAACCATGTGCTTGGGCCTTTCTCCAGCCAGGTCCTAAAAACTTCCAAGGATGGACACTGCATAACAACCCTGGGCAACCTGTGCCACTACCCCACTATCCTCACTTTTTAAAAAGTATTTACTCATATCCAGTATGAACATCTCTTCTTTCAACTCATGCGTGTTGTTTTTTGTCCTCCTACCAAGCACCACTGTGAAGACCATGGCTCCATCTTCTCAATGATCTCCAATAGTTGGTGCAGAAGAACCAGGGAATGCACACTGTCAGGTGTCTCCAAAGCCTCCTCAGCTCCAGGTTAAACAAGCCCCAGTCCTGCAGCCTCACAGTGGAAGTGGTCCAGCCCTGGCCACCCCAGTTTGGCAACATCTGCAAGTCTGATGAAAGTGTACTTTGTTGTCTCCCCCATTACATTTATGAAAATGTTAAACAGGCCAGGGATAGACTCTGCAGTGCTCCACTTGTTAGGCCACCAGGCACTATATAATCCATTAGCCACCACCCTCTAAGGCCAACCACTCAACCAGTTATTTTACCATCTAGTTGTTCAGCCTCTAAACTGTAACATCATATCTTGGATACAAGAACATGATGCCAGACAGTGTCAAAAGCCTTGCTGAAGTCAAGGTAAGTTACATCCACTGCTCTCCCTCCATCCACAAATCAAATCATTTCTGCATTAAAGTCAATCATATCCGTCAGGCATGGCTTATCTTTGGTCAATCCATGCTGACTGTTTCAAATAACCACCTTCTCCTTCATGAGTCATGAGGCCTGTTCCAAGAGGGCTCACTTCATGATTTTCCAAGTGACAAAAGTGAAGCTGACTGACCTGTGGTTTCCTGTGCTGAACTTTTGGTCTTTTTTGAACATGGGTGCAATACTTGTCATTCTATCATCACTGAGGATCTCTACAACCTTTTGAAGATGAAAGACAGCAGCCTTGCAAAGACATCAGCCAGCTCTTTCAGCACCCTTGGATTCAGCCTATCTGGTCTCATGAGCTTCTATGGCTCAAGTTCCCACAAGTAATCCTTCACTCAGTCCTTAGCTATTGTTGGCACTTCTCCTTGAACTCTTAAACTAATTTTAGAGACCTGGGAGTCCATTTTGGTAGACAGTGAAGTAAACAATGTGTTGAATGTCTTGCTTTATGGCTGATGTCACTAAATCATGTGTCCCCATCCATCTGCTACCAGAGCACTAAACCTATTCCGCAGTTGCAGACCTGAAAGTGAAGAAGGAGCTGTTTTCACACTGCCAGGAGTCACAGGTCTTCAGCCTTCCCCATCCTGGCAGTCTCCATTTTCCACCTACCATCTACCATGATTTCCTGGGGCCCCCTCTGCATAGCTGGGGGTTCAGGCTCTTGTTAGATGAGTGTTCAATACACCTTTACCAGGATCACCTTTCCCAGCAGCAGCCAATATCCAAAGATGGCAAAGGAAACTCACAGAAGCACCAGGAGAGTACAGTGAACATGAGCCTAAAACCCATCCCAGGCACCTCTATGGGCACTAGCCCACTAACAGCAATGCCAGCTGCCCAGGCCATGCCCACGGCACTCCAGGTAGCCGTGCTGCCCACCAGTTGGTTAGACAGCAAATGTGTGTCATGCCCAGGCATCAGCCCCTGCAGACAGGGTCCCCACCGCTGGTGGGTTCCTCCTCCTGCACAACTACAAAACTGCTCAAATGCCTCCCAATGCTACTTTGCTTAGCTGGTGAGTGCCACCGCTGCCACATGCTTGTGTTTATGCAAAGAAGCCCTGGGTTTCACAATGCATTTTCAAGCAAGGACATTCCATTTACCATTTTGAAAATGTCTTTTCATATGGAATAGAGAGGTACATGCATTTGTATTTTATCAAGTAGATCTTTCTTACATTATTAGATTTATCTCAAGGAGAGACACAGACCTCTAGCCACAGAGATGAGACAATGCCCTCAGACATATGGTATAAACTGTGGAGTTGTCATATGCAGTTGGCATATGATCCTTGTGTATCCCTTTCAATTCAGAACATTCGATGATTCTATGAAAATAGATCTAGCATATTTTTTTATTTTATAGGACACGTGATAACATTTTCTACCAAAACGTAGTTCACTATAGTAGTGTAATATGTTAGAGTATTAAGGCTATTTCACCAACGTTATGATATCAAATTTTCAGGTTCCTTTCAAGAGCACATCCATGAGACTGGATGTGACATGGAATGAAGATAATCTGCCTTATGACATAAATAAGACAGTCATTTGGTAATAAGCCAATATCCCTGAATGGTAAACTGTCTTGAAATGATTCATGGAAATGTAGTTTGGACCCTGATGCTGTTAAATCCTGTGGAAGTTTTCCCAGTGAAATAAATTGTTAAGGACCTAACCATAACAGATCTAATCATAACATGAAGGCTTCCTTAGACAACATGCAGTACAAGAGAACTTTTTTCGAATAGGGTTTACTCTATATTTTATGCAAGTTTCAAATTATTAAAAGGACTTCAAGGAGGGTGGGAGAGAAGCATAATCCTAACTCAAACACACTCCAGGGACCAAGGTGCATGAAAACACAGGCAATGCTGCTTGCTTGGATTTATTTACAGACTTGCCCTCATCTGTTTTAGCTGTCGCTCCCACCCTCCTCTTTCTGCACTGAGAATGTTTACCCTTTGACTCGCCACAGGCCGTCCTACTCAGGACAGCTCTAGGTTTTATTTGGGCTTCTTGTAAACCATTGTTTTATTGCCCTGACTGGCCACCACATCTTGTATAAATAGTTCTCAGGAGATCAGTCTTGGTCTTGCTTAATGCTTATAGTGATTTTTAGTCTGAGCACAGTCAGGACTCAGAACAATTGAGACAGCAGTTAGCGTAAGGGAGCATTATCAGTTTGGAGGTCACTAAATTTACTTACCTGTGTTATGAACATTCCTAAATATAAGGGCTATTCAGTTCTAGTTTCTGCTATTCATGCATTTTCTGAGACGAGAGCATTCATTTTTTTTTTTAAGTACACTTCATTTGGCCAGAAAAACTAAACACATTTATTTCATAATTTTCATTCTAATACAGAACCAGTCACACTGCTATGAAGCCTTGTAGCTGCTACTACATTATAAATACAGTTTATTTCTATCAGCTTTCTTTCACTCTATCATCTTTAAAGAAACCTCATTGCAAATAAGCTCACAACATTGCGGGAAATCACTTACATTTAAATCCATTCTTCCTTTTTTCTTAAAAAGTTATAAAAAATGTTTCTACATACTTGTCAGAGGCCCACCAATTTTCTTTTCAACAAGATATTTGCTAAAATCCAACTGTGAAAAAGCTTATCCAAAAGTTACATGCCAATATTGATCTCACTATATAATAGAATAGTATATATGTACTACAGAAACGTTAATCTTGTACAGATGATTGAATTCAGTCATTTTGCAAGTGAATTCTGTGGAAAAATGGTTCTTTAAGTAGGCTTGTAGAACACCACAGAGATCAATAAACAGAAACAAAAAGCTCTATAAAACCTCGTTACACTGGAAAAGGACACCACTTAAATTAAATTAATTTCAAAATTGATTTGCTCCACTCAGTGCTAACCCCTGAAATAGACACATTTAAACACAGTTAAATTAGACCAATAAAATCACCTTCTGTGTTGATGTAAGCACATGCCTGCTAGTGATATGTTTTCATTTAATTAGATCTATTTAAAATCAGTTTTCAGTGGAACTTGGCACAGCAGATAAGGCCTATGACTCCTTGCTGTCTCTATTTTAGCTGAACACTAAACTGAGTGAGAGATTCTTGTAGTTAAATCAGGAGCCAACATTTTGGCAGAGTTCACTCTCCGTTCAGTATATCTACAAATATTTATATTGACTGTAAGACAACGAGCTTCCCAGCATCCCCAGGTCCTGGCTTCCTCAACATCCTTAAATGAGGGACATTTGGCTATTCAGTCTAAAGGCCTTTTGATAGCACAGCACTTACTGTGAAATGTGTTGTTTGCATCAGCTGAATGTCTCTGTCACTTATTTCCCTGCAAGGATTTGAAAGTTATATATGTTTAGCAACTACTGTACGCTAAAGACAACTGGATTTCCACATGGTCTCATAATCTGCTGGGAAACTGTCTCTCTCTAATGCTTGAAAAATTGCAGGACAAAAAAGAAACAAAGAAAACAGATAAGAAAGCCTTTGTGTATTGGAAAAGAGATGGATTGATGGGGGAGGTATGTTGAATGTTGAGGGGTTTCTGCCAAGAGCTTGCTTCTCTGTTCCTTTATCCCTTATGAAGTTTTTCCCACCAACACTGTCAGTATAAAATACTACTAAGTTAGAATAATGGCAGCTCCCACCTACTTTGCATAGATGTAGCTTTAAAAAAAAATGAATTAGGTTGTGCATGCGACCTTGGGATAAATGGGTAAAGGATCATGTGAGTGGATCCACATGCTGGAATTACTCAAACAGCAGCTTAAAAACTGCGGGCTCAGCAGACCACATGCAGAACCACAGGTTAAAACATAAGGTCATAGTTCTTGACTTAGTTTTCACAGTGCAAGTCCAAAAAACAATTTACAAATTGTAACTAGCAGCCTACTTTAGCCATGTCAGTATTAAGGGGAGTATAGGTATCTAAATACTCAGAGCTACTGACAGTGCCTGCTCATTACTTCCACTCAAGCCTGAAGGTATCTCAATTTGGTGTTTCTATTCAGAACTGTGCATTTCCCCACCTGATTAGTAGTAGCATGTGTGGAAATGTCCCAGTCCAAACAACCAGCTGTTTGGCACACACCTGCTCCCAACCATGCATATATCAACAGCACTGTGCATCCAAGACAAGGCACTACAACATGGCCACTGAAGACCAGCAGGGGTAATGGGTTCAAACTGGAACACAAGAGCTTCCACTTAAATTTGAGAAGCAGCTTCTTCTCAGTGAGGATAATGGAACACTGGAACAGGCTGCCCAGAGGGGTTGTGGAGTCTCCTTCTCTGGAGACATTCAAAACCGGCCTGGACACCTTCCTATGTAACCCCATCTAGGTGTTCCTGCTCCAGCAGGGGGATTGGACTAGATGATCTTTTGAGGTCCCTTCCAATCCCTAACATTCTGTGATTCTGTGATCTAATAGACATGACCTGTAGAAGACTACACTTGGTGGAAATGTGGGAGATCAAAAATGGGTTACCACCTCAGCCATGGGAGATCCAAACCCTCACCTGGGATTTCCAAGACATGGGGGATGCTGCAGAACCCAAGCTCTCAGGGGCCCAGGAGCAAACACCCTCCCACTGAGGTTGCCAAGGCTGAATGGTCAAGAAAGGACCCCTGCAAGCAACGCCTACCCAGCTCTAGAGAGAACATATATGAATGTGCATAAACATACATATTAAGAAAGATCCACGGATGGATTAGCTATCTTGATATCTAATGGGTTAACCCTGGTGGACATACTACTTATTATTACTGTATTCAGAGTGGGAATGATTCAGCTATCCTTGTATTTTCCAAAGAATTATCTGAGCCTGTAGGAATCTTTAAAAAAAAAAAAAAAGCTAAGCTTGTGTCAAATCTGTCTGCCCCGGCATTGTAACTAACCAGAGACAAAGAAAATAACTTCTCAAAATAACACCAGTATAAGCCATTTAAATTCAAAGAAATGTTTCAAACAAACTTCCATAGGAAAGAAAAAAATCAAGTAAATTGAGCACTAAAATAAATACCCCGTGATGTTGCTTATAACTAAACAAACAGGGAAACGCATGTTCTCCGGACAGATCATTGCAGAGCAATTTCCAAGGGAAATGCACAAAATACTAAGCTGGCTCTTGCAGTTCAAATGCAATGACATGATGTGTTTCTTGCAAACATATGCCAAAAAGCCTAATCCAAACTGGAAAGCAGGGAGGAAAGCTCCTGTGAGACAGTTTTTATAAAAGCTTCATTCAGGGCCTCCACCCTCATGTACTGTACCAGCCACCTTAGCTTTTCCACTCTGCCTGGTCCAAGAAAGCACTGACTAGGATGTTAAAAATGTTGGCTTTAAAAAGGTTGGGAATAGACAGTGACAGCAATATATGATTTAATAATCAGACATGGATTATCAGATGACCTTTTAGTCAAAATGAGGTACAGAGATTTAGGTCTAACACACTACAAAATGAGTAAACCAAAGTAATACGGTTGGAAAAAAACTATGAAAAAGAGTTCAAATTGCTCAGTGCCTCCAAGAATCAGACACTTTCTAGTGGAAAAGTGTAATCAGGTTATTAAAATATAACGTTGGGTATCTAGAGATACAGATTATACCCTGTTCCCAGTCCAGAAAACAGAAAGTTTTGACCCTTATAACCAGGATTTCAAGCAAATGCTCTTCTCCTTCCCGCTCTACAAACAACTTCCTTGGGAAATGCATTTAACCCCTCCAACTTCAGCATTCCCACATGTAAAACAAAGCTAGACCACTTCTTGCACCACAAGAACATTGGGAACCGTAACTAATTTTTCATAAAAATACTGTAAGCTGCAACTTTCTACATAATATTCATCATTAAAAAAAAAAAAACATATATATGTATATATATTTTTTTTTTTCTAATGCCCCTGGCTCTCTAAGTATCATTCATGTGAAGCACATGTTTTTTCCTAGGTTATGACTTATGGCAAGGGCTCATCACTACAAGTGGAGAATATGCTCATACTTATATTCCAGTTAAAAATAAGATAATGAATTATGGCGTTACTTATCTGCTGTTCCAAAAAAATGAGTGATGACCTCTCTGTACCTAACAATGTATTTATAGTGAAACAGGTCCTCAAATTCTGGGAAGAGATTTTGTGTGTCTGATTTGCTTTCTTTCTCTGCTTCCTTATCCCCAACACCAATATTCAGCCTCCTCAGACTCCTTCAGTCTGCGGTCACTTTCATCTCCCATTCACCTACTGCCACAACTCCATGTATTGAATGGCAGCAGTTACTATGCTCATAGCTTTATAGTCTTTCATAAAATTACCCCATTCTGTGCCTTTTTTTCCCCTAATTTCTGCTGTGGCTTCTATGTACACCCTTTGTACTGAAGAAATCCTCCCCTGTGACTGTGTGAAATAGCATTTAACTGCTTTGCAAAACTGATACTATATTTAAAATTTCATTTTTCAAATATGCTGAAATTCATTGAAGTATTTTGTGCCATCTGTTTCCTCTTTGTAAATAAATAACTCTTTCCATCATGACAATCACTTTGACAAGCTACTAATGTTTATGAGAACACATAGCAACACTCACAGGAACAGAAAAAGTGAGATATCTGTGAAGAGCAAAGAGAATCCCTTTCAGCTTTAGGTTCCCACTGCCAGAACAAAAATTATATCCTTATGTGTAATCGGGAACCCCAAGGTATAACTCTCACATAAATGGATGTCCAGCAAACACTCCTGGGGGACATAAGCCCTCTTCTAGTCAGACCCACCATTTCTTGAATGAGTTCAAACTGTTGTTCCATGACATCTTCATGAGATCGGCCACTCTGCCATCACAGCTGGATTTCTGGTGTGGCTGGCTGGCTTTAAGTGGAAACTGGCAGTATCTGCCAAATGGTGGCCAGACACCAGACCAGACTTAACCAATTAGTGGAATACCCCATCTGATGGCTGGATGCGATTTCTCTGTGTGTGTCCGCTCACCCTCCACCTGCATCCTACCACATCTGAAGGTTGTGGTGGTGCTTGTACAAGCAGCCTGTCCTGCCAGGTGAGCCAAAAGGGAGACAGTCACCTCTTCACTGGGCCAGAAGAAGCTGTCTCAAGTTTCCCACAGCGGAAAGTCGCTGTGTGCATGTTTTACGTAAGGGCATGTAGGAGCTGGAGCAGCTCACTCGTTGCCCACCAGCGAGCTGTGAAAGACAGGTGATTAGTTCCAGATGCCATTTCAGTGCCTTTCCTTCTGCGGAAAGTGTGCAGAAGTCACTTCTTTCAGCTTCACAGGACTCCCCAGAAATGGAAAACATACCAAAAGTCAGGGTGGATTTGTTATCCCTTCCTCAACATCAGGCAGGCTGCAGCAGCAGCTAAGACATCTGTGCAAAGATTTCTCCATGAGTCAAAGGGAACTGTGTTGCACTCATTATGGACCTTACAGCAAGAAGCAGAAACTCGTGTTAAGTTCCCATCTACTATCACAGCATGAACAGCAGGTTTGCCAACCTCATGACAGTCCCATTCACACTCTAACAGGGACCTTCCTTTGGACAGGTAAGGGAATTGCCTTGTGACAGAAACCAGAGGAACATAATAGCTACTTCAAAACTCGCTATATTTGATCCACCTGTTTGTGCCTCCAAACTTTCTCCCTGAAGTTTTGACAAACTGCACCAAACCAGTCTTTCTAATTTCTTATAAGTTTGTTTCTCTTAAAATCCTGCTACAGGAAATCAATTTCTCTCACCTCTAATGAACTATAGTAAAAGCAGATCACGTAGCTGCATCTAGCTTTTAATTTACAGTACAACATTCACTTGTAAATTCAAAACATTTTCTTCTTAGCACACTGTGATCACAATCAGTATATAACCTGGGTAGAACTTGCCGTTTACATTTTGCATATTCAGGGATGGAGGAATCCAGCTTTAACTGTTCATGAAGAAAATGGGGTGACAGAGAAGCTGAGCCTGCAGCTTTCAGGCGTATCAGAAACGGTAATTTCTTAGAGCCTGAAAACATTCCAGTGTAAAACATTTTGGGCTCATGGGAAGGTAATTGTGCAAGTACACAGGCCCTGTGTAAACATTATTTACAGGCTCCTCCAAGGCTTAAATCAGATAGCTTGTTGGCTCATCTTCACAACCCTTGTCATTGTGTTTTGGTTTTTTTTATTCATGCTTCTATTGTATACATTTAGTTCTGAGGACTGCAGTAACTACCAATACACTTCCAAGTGCAGTAGGTCAGCAGTGAGCTGTTACTCAACCTCCAGCCCTTTCTGTCAAAGGTCAGTGATGCTGGCTGGGTCTCCACAAACTTTCCTCTCAGCCAGCCCCATACTTGCTCCTTGTCTACTACTCTACACAAGCCTGCAGCTCCTAACCTTGAGGGCACAGCACCAGCGACAGCTCTCATCCTGGATGTTTTAGGAAAGGGAACAGCTAAGGGTAGGAAAGGTTTCTTCTAGGTTGTAAGAAGGGTTATATCTGCTGGTATTTATTGTAGCACGTGAAGAGTAATTTATTTTATTGACTCATATTCTGCTCTAAAAATAAACAGTAATACAACCAGAATCTTGGGCATCTCTGTATGTTTTCACTAATCTAAATACATAAAGTAATTTTAATTCATGCAATACCTTTAGGTAGTTACTTCATTAAATAGTCAAAATTAGAGCAGGTTGAAAATCTTCTTCTAGAGTTCACAAGCAATTTTGCCTTTTTGTAAGGCCTTCCACTTTTGAACCTGGCAATACTTGAAAAGACAAGAGACACTGAAATCCTCACAAGATACATAGGCACTAATTTCCCTTCTGTAACTGAGAAGACTGAAAAATAAATTAATTTGGTCACAGCAGCATAAGGAAGTGGGCCAGACCTGAAAACAGAACAGTCATTCCCCCTTAGTCTCCTGTGTCCCTGCATATAGCCATCCTCTTCTTGTTTCATCTGAATAATCATGTTAATATTATTATACTGGTTGCATTTTGCTTCTTTTTTTCCTAAGAGGTATTATTCAAATTTGGACACAGAAATAATTTCATGCTAAATTTGAAATTTTGGATGAAATTTAATAGTAAAAAATTCTAAGAAAACACTGTCTGGTCTCCGAAGGTTAAGGCTGAAAAGGCCCATTAGGTCATTTCTGTAGACGGCTCAGTGTCATTGAGTCTTGTTGTTTCCCAAGATCCTATAAAGGGACATAATTCAATCTCCTGAAAACTACAAATCTAATTCGCCTTGTTCGTCACCACCTGTCATGCAAAAAGTGCATCAATAACACAAGTATTGGGGTTAATATACAGCAGTAACTCTGCCCAGCTGGAAGTTCATCTTCCATTCATGTTCAGATTGAAACAACCTTAGTTACACAGATTCATGTGCACCAGGTCTTCACCTTTTTGTTTTTTTCAGGAGCAGCTCTGGATAATCTGGAGTCAAGCACAGGCTGAAGGCCTGAGAATGATGAAGCCTGTTCCCAGGTTAAAAGGATAGTGCAGGAAGACAGGCTGGACTTTCCCACAGAGGTCTGTGGGAGCTGACACAGGGGCAGGAGGAAGCTCTAAGTCCTATCCCCCACCCTGTTTGGGTGCCATCAACCCCACATTAAAAACAAGGCAAGGCCATGCTGCTGTTCTTCCATGCACATAAAGCAACAACCATCTCTGCCATAGTATTTTTGTCAGGGGACCAACACTGATGTTCCTGGCTTTGCACAGTTGCTTCTCAGGTAATGGGATCACACTAAATTCAAAACCCAGCACAGGAGATGAGACAAAAAAAGGCACTAAAGATGGATCTTTGCCATGTTTGCTTGAGCCTGACATAGAGGCAACTTAAAGCCCAAATGTAATTTTAATAAATCTCACCCATATCCCAACACCTTCTCTCCATCTTTTCTGTAGCAGCCAGGGTTCTCCCCAGACAAAATGTGGCTTTGTTACAGCAGCTGCCTTTTCCCTTTGTTCAGCCAGAACAGGATCCAGCTTCCACCGCAAACACTCTACAAAAGATGGGCTGGATGCCCTCTGATGTTAAAACGATGCCAAGTCCACCCCCTAATGATGCCTCTCAGGATGAAAGCACCAAGCAGCCATAAAACACAACAGCTTCTCAAAGAGGCAAGATGGGATGCACAACATGCATCTTAGTAAGTGGTCTGTGAATGAACACTTGCGTCAGCAAGAGGGGTAAGGAATCCTAAGGTAGTTTCTATCCTAGACCCAAACCAAAAACACCTCCCTCCCCCCTCAAAGTCTGGTGAGTTTTAAAATCCAAAGCCTCATCTAAAAGTTTGCTAATGACCCCAAATTTTATAACAGGCCAAACCAGGACCTTGGATCCCAAATACCCTCAAACTCGGGTTGGCGCAAATTCTAGATCCAATGTCTGTGGTGTGGGCTAAGGCAACACTAGGAGAGAGGAAGAAAAAAAATCAGCTTTGCTCCATGGATCTTTAATACAGGGCCACCTCTGATACACTTGAAAAAAATATAATGAGACCATTATAATATATATTCCAGCCAAAATTCTTGGCTCCCCTAACCAGCTTTATATGGTATGCAATACAGAAACACCCAGGAGACACTATAAGAACTTTGACAAGGCTAATATTAAGCTAGAACAAAACAGAACTACTGGCACCAGCTCCACTCAGTTCTTAAGTAAACTTGTCCCATTAAAAAGTAGCCTCTAAGATATTTTCTCTCTGAAGTGTATAGTAGTTTATAAAAAGCAGGAAGGGTTGCCAAGTCGTAGATGTGTTCAAGTACTCCTTACCCTCATTAAAGAACATTCCCTGGAAGCCAGCAGCTTTGAGTGTTCCAGTGAACCAGATTTTTATAAGGGGGGTGTTTACAGTGTTGCTTGACATAGCTGGAAATAACAGTGCACCATAGCAGCTCAGTACTGGATACACCTGTGCCTGGAGCCTCATCGCTCAGGGCGTGGAGTGCAACTGGCTGAGTGTTCAATGGCATCCCCAAAAAATAATGATTAAGAAAACAAATCTCAAGCCTCTCTGCTTCATAGGAAGAAAAGCATCCAGAGATGTCAGTATCTAAATGTGAATTATAATAGGTAGTCAAATACCACTGAAGATCTAGGTCTCCCTTCCACCAGTTTCACATGTAACAGTATTTACAGAGATGTCTTCATAGCGGGCACATACATAGTTCAGCTTCTTAATGCACCCCCTGGTTTCCACAGCAGTTAGGAGTTCAATTCTTTTGTGGATCTGGGTGTTAACACCACCCCCCACCTTGTTTATGTAAAGACTATTTTCTTTTCGCAGTTCAGTGTCTAACATATCTTCTACCTGGGGGTGTTACATGGCTCTGGAAATGGAATCAACAAATGATCAAATACAGAAGATCTTTTCACCCTTAGCACCAATGAAGAACTGGGAAACAGAAGATCTGTGCTTTCTCCCTAAAAGCCTGAGTGCTGATGACCTAAAATCATGTGTTCTCTTGAGTTTCTCATTTTTCCTTCCCACTACCAACTAGGCATTGCTTTCTGAAGGTTTTTCAGTTTCATTTGAAGAAGGATCACAACTTATATGACATTTCCACAACTTTTAGACAAGCTGTTAGTTATCCAAGTCTTTCACTCTGCATACAGTGAATACATCTATCACCTGCTTATAAACATATGCAGCTACCAGTTCCTACACAGCCGACCTCTGTCCCTGTTATGATTTGGGAAATCCAGCAATGCACAGTTTATACATTTTGTAATCTTGCAGAATGATACTGAACAAAGAGGATGTAGGATCTGCCACACCCATAACTGTGTCACCAACACTATCCCAAACAATAACATGTTTGCAAGATTTTGACCAACCACAACCAGAGAAAGGAGATAACCTGTGAAAATCACATCTAGGTATAGGCATTTAAAGAGTAAAACTACTCCCAAAGTTCTGCAAATAAGTGGAACTTGAAAACAGCAGAGCCTCACTTACTCCGGATGGTCACTCTGAGATAAAAGAAAGACTAGAGAAGCAGATATTCAGGCTCCCACAGCATCTTGTTAGCTGCGGGACCAGTCAGAGACAACACAAATGAGAAATCTTGATACTCAGGGAAAACACATGGAAAGAAAAGTCATGGCCAGGCACCTTTCTGTAGAATTTTGACTCAGGTTTCAAGGATGTTCAGAAGTGATGAGGAAACAGAGATAAGGAAACAGGTACAGAGACTATTTTTTCTTTTACAAACATTCTATGTTAGGCTTCAATTTGTTTCAATGATGACATGACTTTAAGAGACAAAATATAAATCCAGAGTTCCCTTGAGTCTATATTCAGAATTTGGGATACTTGAGCTATAAGACATATCTAGACTTCACTCCAAATCCTTGAGGCCTAAGGTGGCTGAATGGTGAAGCTTCATTTCTTTGAGAGGATAACAAGGCTGACAGAGCATCCAAGAAGTGTGCTGGAGAGACCAAGAAATGGGCCAGTGCCATAGAATCACAGAATGGTTTGGGTTGGAAGGGACATTTGAAGATCATCTAGTTCCAACCCCCCTGCCATGGGCAGGGACACCTTCCAGAAGACCAGGTTGCTCAAAGCCTCATCCAGCCTAGCCTTGAACACAGCCTGTTCCAGTACCTCACCAGTGTCATCATAATGAACCTCTTACTTATATCTAATATCTAATCTAAATCTACCCTCTTTTAGTTTAAACCTGTTGCCCCTTGCCCTGTCTCCACAGGCTGTGGTGAAAAGCCTCTCCCCATCTTTACTATAAGCCCCCTTTAAGTACTGAAAGGCCACAATAAGGTCTACCCAGAGCCTTCTCTTTTGCAGGCTGAACAAACTCAACTCTCTCAGCCTTTCTTCACAGGAAAGGTGTTCCAACCCTCTGACAATTTTTGTTGCCCTCCTTTGGATTCACTCTAACAGGTCCATGTCTTTCTTGTACTGGGAACCCCAGAGCTGAACACAGTAATCCAGGAGGGGTCTCACCAGAGCAGAGCAGAGAGGGAAAATCATCACCCTCAACCTGCTAGCCACACTTCTTTTTTTGCAGCCCAGAATATGATTGGCTTTCTGGGCTGCAGTCACACGTTGCCAGCTTATATCTGATTTTTATCTACCAATATTCCCGAGTCCTTCTCAACAAGGCTGCTCTCAACACACTAATTGCCCTGTCTGTACCGATGCCCTGACCTAGGTGCAGGACCTTGCTGAATTTCATAAGGCTCAGACTGGCCCACTACCCAAGCCTGTCCAGGTCCTTCTGGATGGCATCCTTTCCCTCAAGTGTATCAACTGCACCACTTAGCTTGGTGTAATCTGCAAACTTGCTGAGGGTGCACTCAATCCCACTGTCTATGTCATTAATAAAGATACTTAACAATACCAGTGGGCCACTGGTATGGACCACTGAGAGACACCCCTTGGATCTCCATTTGGACATCGAGCTGTTGACTGCAACTCTTTGGATGTGACAACCCAGCTAACTCCATATCCATTGAATAGCCCATCCATGAAACCCACACCTCTTCAACTTAGCAACAAGGATGTTGTATGGAACTGTATCAGAGGCCTTACAGACAGCCGAGTGATGTCATTCATAACTCTTCCCTTGTCTACTGATGCAGTCACTCTATCATAGAAGGTCACTAGATTAGTCAGGCATGATTTGCCATTTGTGAAGCCATATCAGCTGTCTCGAGTCACCTCCCTGTCTTCCAAATGCCTCAATGTAGCTTCCAGCAGGATCTGTTCCATGATCTTCCTGGGCACAAAGGCAATACTCACTGGCTGGGAGTTCCCAGGATCCTTCTTTTTAGCCTTTTTAAAAATGGGTGTGATGTTTCTCTTTTTCCAGTCATTGAGAACCTCACCTGACTGCCAAGACTTTTTCAAATATGATGGAGAGCAGCTTGGCCACTACATCTGTCAGTTCAGATGCCTATCAGCCTATTCAGATGATGTCTAAGAGGATTTAAACTAAAACTTGGCAGACTGTGAAGAGTCTAGCTATAAAATCTTTACCAAGTTGTGATACTACATGTTTTGCTTTAGAGTATCAGTATATTCTGTGATGAGAAACTTTCTTTAATGTTCCTTTAGAGAAAGGGAAAGGAGTGGGAGGGAAATGAAATTTTAAATATATTTGTCCTTCAAGTGAATAGGACCTCACTCTGAACCAGGAAAGCAGCTATAATTCTTTTCATGGACTTGTCATCTAACTGGAATACCACAGGAAACTTTATGACTTCTTCCCCTCTGTTTTATCTGCCATGGTACATATAGAACTCATCCATAATGTCACAGATTGTTTTTATTTCCTCCTACCACATTGTTGGCTTTTTTTTTAGCTCCCATTTCAAGTACAGTTAGATTATACCCAGCATTAAATGTGCCTGCTAAAAACTTTCAGATATGGCTACATTTGGAAGAAAGTTATAAAGTGTGGACAGAATGAGTAACCTCCATTTTATTCTTCTGAAGGGTTATTTGAAACTAAGAGATTGTCTAGTAAACCTCAATACTGGGAGAAACGACAGCTAATGTGTCCTGCAAATAGCTTTGGTCATGAATATATACTACCCAAACATGCCTTAAGGAAAACAAAAGTCTTTCTATGGTAAATAAATAAATTCAATTTTCCTTCTATTTCTTCACCACATTGTATAATTAATTCCAAAATAATATCTTAAAGAATCACCATCTGTGCAAATTATTTCATAGAAGATAATAGTATAGAGTTTTCACTACCTCTAGATAAATGTAGATCCAGACATAAAATGGTTCTTATTGCTGATTATAAATGCCCACAGGGAGACTGAAGTTTTTGACACTGGCTCACACACTGGAAGACACACAGGACAGTTTGGAATATATAATCATATCATAATTATATAATCATTTCAGTTGGAAGAGACTCTCAGGATCATCGAGTCCAACCACAGCCTAACCTAACTCCAGCACTAAGCCATGTCCCTAAAAACCTCGTCTAAACACCTTTTAAACCCCTCCAGGGATAGTGACTCCACCACTTCCCTGGGCAGCCTGTTCCAATGCCTGACAACCCTTTCCGTGAAGAATTTTTTCCTAATATCCAACCTGAACCTCCCCTGGCACAACTTGAGACCACTAAAAACATAAGATTTTTCCAATCTAGTAATTTAGCCTATAGTCAGTGAAGTCAATTCCAGAAGATAATTCATCCTCCCTGCCTTAAATTGCTATCCTTGGATGACAGAAATCCCTGCTTGAAAAAGTACATCTTGGTACATTATGGTACTAAACACCTAGCCCAGACTAGTCAGCCAGAAGTCAGGCAAGGCAAACTCCACCATAAGGGACTTTACTTAGTCTGTTGTTCCTCTGCTCTCTGGCATCTTCTCACAAGAAACAGAGTCACAACTTTCTGTGCAAGCCTCTACTAGATTCTCCATTGGACCAACTGGACCACTAACAAAAAGCAACTAACTAGGCATTATAGAGCACTTGCTGCTCTCAGGACACTGGTGATGGTGGTAATTCAGATCCCACCATAAACTTGATGAGAAAGGCAGTCTCTTCTGTTCTGTTTGTACAGCACATTGCACTGTGGGGATGTTGTTCAGGATCAGGGGCTCCTTTTACTCCTTCTTCCCTCCAAGCTCCAGGTCTCAGAGAACCCACACAGTTTCCATGTAGAACATGATACTGAAAACTTACAGATCAGCAGCATAAGTGACCTCACCATTTTCTCCTGTGACGAACAAAAGGCTCCACGTTCAAGTAGGGAATGCATTTCAGCTTCAGGAGGGAACTGTACAGGGATGAGTTGAACAAGTCACCAACCATCTTGGCCACCATGACAGCCAGCATTATCAGTAGCAAGGACTGGACATCATTTGTGATCTCTACCTAAAGAAAAAAAGAGAACAAAGGACTTTCCATTTTTTCATATAACTGAAGACAATGACAATGGTCATTCACGAGGGAGCGGGAAGCAATTCAGTCTGCTAAAAGTGGCGCTCCCCCTCATTTCCCAGGGACAGGTAATCAATCAAAACTTCCGCCAGAGAGTTTTGGCCAGTGCAGTGACAGCTCCCCCTCCCGTTCCTATCAGCTTGAAACACTGCACTTACATTAAACCTCACATCTGATTCCCATATTTCAGGTGGCCTGTGATAATTTTGAAGCATCAGAGGAGGGTAAGTAGAGATGGAGTAGCCAGATTGCTTAAAATAGGTTGGCCTTGTGACAAAAACTAAAAAATGCAAACAAATCCAAATATTTTTCCTTTCTTGCTGAGCTCAGGAGATATAAAATTGTTTTCCCATACTGCTGCTTCCTGACAGAACAAGCTCCTTGTACAAACATTGCCTTGAAAGATGCCAGAAAAGGGAACAAGATACTTTGAACAGAAGTCCAGCTCAGGAGATCAAGCAGCAGGAACTTTAACTGAAGGATTCGGAGTGAATCCTTGCACAAAAAGTAGAGACTAATGTGAATGTACTTAATACTGCTTAAGCCCAACTCACAATAAAGTCAAATATTTTTCATGGGGAAAATGACTGCTCAAAAATATTATCTTTATGCTACTTTAACACAGCTTTTAATAAAAACTACTATCTCATTTCATTTCCCATTATTTCCCCTACCATTCCATCCTACTAAAAAGGGTTATTCATTAACAATTATCCTGGGATTAAATATGCAAACTTTCCTCCTAACACTAAGAGGCTTTTGCCCAGAAACTTCTCTCCAATTCAGACAAAATAAGTTGCAGCACAGTGCCATTTAATAGACCTCATTCAAAGAATGCCAATAAACACATCTCTGCCTGACAAACTGTAGCAAATCTATCCAGGCTTTACACTCTCACCCTCCTTCTGTCTCTGCTCTGGGTTTGGAAAGATAACATCCAGGATGATTTACAGTATATTCCAACAAGGGACTGGTATGGCTTGGTCAGCCATGTACGACAGGGTCATGCAACTGTCCTTTCTGCTTGCCCAAGGATTTCTAATAACACCGCACACCACATTCTTTGAATGTCTTTTTAAACGTAGAATTCAACTGTTTTCTTTAAAAACACCAGGAACATGTCAGTTGAAAGGAAAACAGCATCTGTGGGATTTTAAGGATTGTTTCATCATATCTGCCACAACTCGTTCACACAGATGGAGATTCCTTTATTGTGGATTCCTTTTAAGGTTATTTTTAAAGTATCTTGCTATGGGGAAGTCTTCTGGAATAAAACAAGCATTAAAAATTAATAGTATAACATTCTAAAAAGCTATAAAAATGCTGTAAAACTCTGAATTTAAAAATTCTTGAAACTCAAACCCTAAAAAACACTCTCAAGCAATTGCTTTAACTTATACAGAATAGCAAGAACCAAAGCCTGGCTTTCCAGGCTCCCCTCCTTGTTTTTCATCTCATTTTATCCCTTCCTCCTACCCTCCCATCCTCTAGTGGGAACAGTCAAGCTGGGCCTCATCCTTTATTCTCACAAATATTCAGCAGCATTTTACATCTGCTATTGAGAAACACTGAGGCTTGTGCTGATTTTCCCCAGCCCTAGAGCCCTCTTGAGTGCTGGAATCTGGAGGCTGGGAGGGAAGAAGGGGGGTGGCTCCTCTCTGCAACACCCCGTTGAATGCTCTGAGCAAGTGCCTCTGGGTTCAGCACTGGTCTTCACCTTCTGCAAGAGTTAACGCCTGCTGTTTATCTTTGGCAGGCTAGTATGGCTGAGGTCATTAAAGAAAGACACGTTAAAAGCATTCTCAGGAATATCTTTTGTATGTAAGTAAATTTAAACTTTGGCCAAAGTAGAGCTGATAGAGTTGTCTTGAACTCTCGCTACAGATGGAAACTGGAGAGGCAATTTTTGTAGAAATAGGCAATACTAGAGCAAAAATACAAAGCAAACCTGCAGATGACTTAGAAACATGAGCATGAAAGAGAGATAAAATAATTTACAAAACTTCAAGAAAACTTTGCATGAAAATTTAACCCATTATGGGACCTTAAGATAAAGTGAAGCTGTACACTATATATAGATCAAGTTATTTATGAAGCCCAGCCTAAACCAAAAGTTTCATTAAATAATTGACTCAATTTCACATTCAAGTATTTGAAGCGCTAGAGAAAACCTTGCTTCCTTACTGAAGGTTCTCAAGTTATGGGAGAACACTTATTAGCCACAAAAGCATAAAAAATACAAGAATAAACTCCAGAGATCAAATAAGACATGCAGGGGAAGGGAATCGTAACAAAGATTCACACACAAAAGATGCAGTCACTCATAGAAGGAAAAGGAAAAGTATGGCACTCTTAGTGCTGAAGAAAAAGGAGGAATTCATCAAAACATAAGTCCATTAAACAAGGACGATGGCAATGCAGCAGCTAAGTTCTCCTTAGGATATCTTGATAAAACTCAAGGAAGAACAAGTTAATCCAAGAACTGTGATAGATTCAAGCCATTTTATATAAACATATGGACAAGCACAAACCTACACACACGCATATATGTGCTCTTTGTAAGGCTTTATTAGTATTCCCTGTTTAGAGAAGGGCCATCTGCTCCCTGCTGAGAGAGACAAAGTGCAGAGCCTCGGGACTCGGCTGCATGAGGAAGTTATCGTGCGGTCGGCTTGGGTGTGAATTTACTGCGTATTAGCTACTCGGCACTAACCGCCCGCTTGGGTACCCTTGGCGCTTGGGAAGTGAAAAAACAACATACTTCACCTTCAAAAAGGAGCCTGCCGAACTCATGCAAAAGCACTCTTAAAGCTAAACTGCACAAAAGCACTCTTAGTAGGTACTAGAAGCATCCACCCAGGGAATTAGTGCCAAGGAACTAGCAGGCTGTAAATTCACGCCAGAGCTCTAATTCTCCCGGTGGACAGGCTCTTGTAAGACCAGACCAGCAGCCAAGCAAGTCCAGCCACAGCCCAGCACCATTAGGAGCCCATGTGTTCCAGGGCTGGAAGGTTATGCAGCCTCTCCTTTGAAAACATCTATCTGTTCAAAGCAGTTCCCAAAGAATCTAAGAAAAGAACAAATTATGCAGAGTATTACAGAGGGAGAGATAAAATAAAGGTGACAAAAGCAGAGAAGGGAAGCAGGGAAGTTGGGGGCAGCCTCCAAATGCCCACAACTCTTTAGCCATCAAACATGATGTTTCATTTATTGATATTCATTCCAAGCCTGCATTTTAGGGGCTGGTCTTTAGGATTCAATTTACTCTCTTGTGCATATTGCCAGACTTTCTTTTTTTCCTTTTGATCCTATGGGTGCAGCAGGCTGTGCCAAAAATGTTTTTGCCTAGGGCACCCGTCTATGCAAAGCCAGCAGCGCTAATAGGCGCTGGAAGCACTCGGCACTGACACTTCATACATCAGCAGCGGAGTAAATTACACCTATTTTTTTTTTTTTTCAATATTCTCTCTGTATACAAAATCTTGAAAAATGGCATTTACACACACGCACACACACACGACAATTAATTTATTAGCACAGTTATTCCAACTTCTTTAAATATCTTCTTTGTCACCGGAGGCACTTTTCAACAACCCCCATGGTCCTGAGTTTCTCAGGCCTCCACATCATTATAATCTATTAGCCACCTTCATGTTAGCTCTGTTTTATTATATAACACATAATTATGCATTTCATTAACGGCATCACCAGGCACGATACATCAAAGAGAGAAAGGCAGCTGCCCAGGAAATTCAAAAACATGCAGTTTACTTAAAGCTCACTTTTAAAAACCCTCCCCACTCTTCAATGAAATTGCGGTTAACGTGTTTCAAAGGTTTTACTCCAGCTCAGAGAACAGAGCATAAACAACCTCATTAGATGGAAGGCTGCTGATACAGTGAATGTTCCCTGAAACCGTGATCTTTCTAATAATGTAAAAGAAAATATTTTCAGCCAGCTACATAGTGCAAATAAATTTTCCTTCTTCTACTGAAAACCCACTTTGCCTAAGAGTTCTTTTGCTACTTACAGCCTACAATAACAAATGCAGAAGAGAGGGCCTATCAAAAAGAAAAATAAGAAAAAAAAAATCATTTTGTAGTCAAATTCATTTTTCAAGGTTTGTTCAAACAGAGGAGCTGCCTGGCAAACTGAACAAACAAAAGAAAAAAGTTGCTTCCTTCCCATGATATAAAGACCATAGTCCATTTTTCACACGGTTACGCACACTTAACTGAAGGGCCTGGAATTTGGAAAAAAAATGGGAAAAAACAAGTAGCTGCTGGACAAGGGTATAAGACAATACGTCTGAGAGCAAGTTTAAAAAGGTGGTGGATGGGGAAGGGACATGAAGTCTTGATACTACCAACCAAATCCAAGAGTTTTGGAGTTGAGGATGCAGGTGGCACCAAACACCAGCTCTGGGCAGTTTCCCAGTCCCCATGCCACCAGATTTTGTGGAAGAGTACACACTTCCCCAGGAAAGCACCTTTCGTTTCTCTTGCATACAACCAGAACTTCTTCCATTTGAAATTTTTGCTACTGTTGATTAAAGACACAACAAAAAAAAAAAATCGTTCATGATCGACAGAAGATTTCCAAAGGGTGAAGGGCTTGTAACCAGCAGAAAACTTTTGATCATTTCTTACTTGCTCAGAAGCAAATGCCAACAAGGTTGCAAGCTGATCCCTTGACATAAAGAAGAGAAGAACAATTCCTTATTCACACCAGTCAAAGAGTTGTTCATGCAACTTTCTTGAGAACAGGAGTTTATGGATTAAGTTATTTGTATCGTCACAGCCATTTCATAAACAATGCAGATCTGCATTTCAATTTATTTAATCTCTGGATTATTATCTGCTGGTCTTTAGTAACCTGTGTGTTGAACGTTTGAGTCACTTTACCTCCCATGTAATAATGTGCTGACAAAGCTATGATTTGAAGTGCCGTTATCATGGTCCGCTATTCTCATCTGGGATTACGCCAAAAGAGGCACCTTCTTCAAGTATTGATCCAGCTGGATACTCCCTCCCTGAACTTCCATTAATCTCTCTCTTTAAAACTAAGTGAAAGATATTCCTTTCTTGTGCACTTCGCCCTGCAAGAAATTTTTTACAGTCCTAGGACCACATCCATTAACTCAACTTGCTTTAGTGTATCTCCTTATCACTCATCACCATCACTGCTGGAAATTTTTGGAGAAGTGGGATGCTGCAATACAGTAAACATAAATCTCCTAAAAAGATACGATTGTCATGCTAGCCCCAAAAAGTTATGCATTCAGGTTCCCTCACATTGCTGAAAACAATTCTTTCTTGCACTCTCAGGCACATGATACTGTACATCACACTCTACAAAGGGTGGCACACCCAGGGTAGGTTCACTGTGAGGATGTCCTGCCAAACCCCAGTGCCAGCAGGATTGCACAATTAGTGGGATTCTTCCTCTTCCAAAGTGCAACCCCATTAACTATTTCAGGCCATTACATGGACTAGGCAGCCTCTAGCACCCTAGAGCTTAATTACTGCCAAGACAGAGCATGAAAACTTTTCTTAGCACAGGGTGCATACTTTTTAAGCAAAGTAGTTCTAATTAATCACACTCGTGCAGTGTTGCTTAATTTGCCTTAATTCATAATGTTCAATGAGATCTCATCCCAGTTTTCTCTGATGTGGATTTAAATATTCAGTTTTTCAGAATCCAACCAGCATTTTGTTGATGATTTCCTTGTTAAAGGAAAGAAGAGTGTTTTCTAAATCCAAGACCTAGTGCAGCAGCAGAAGATGGCTAAAGAGAGCGTAGAAATACCCATCACAGCTAAGTAATCCCTGGAAACCTATCAAAATCCTTTGAGCCTCAGTCCTTTGGAACTTGGACTGAAGATGCTATGCAAATGTTTGACTTCTTGTTTCAGTCCCTCAAGGCCTATAAATACACCTGTTTTGACAGGTTGTGGCAATGGATGCAAGTGATATCGGAAACAGTATAGGTGATAGCAGCGACTCTTGCCAAGATCCCCTGAAAGATATCTATCAGTGATTTTTTTTGTAATCTGGCTCTTTAACTCATGTACATAGCAGACACCAAACCATGAAAAGAGGTTTCAAAGCCATCTAAATCTGTGTCTCAGGAAGGTAACACTGGTGCATGTTGTGTCAAGTGAACCTTCTATTAATAAAAACAGCAGCGCTGTGTATGTGTGTTGCTGAATATGCCTAAATATTCAGCAGGCTCACTCATTAAATCTTTTCAAAACGAGCACTGTTCTGTGTAATAACCCAGCTAAGCAACCTTGTACTTTTTAAAACTCACAGTATCACAGAATATTTTAAATTATGATTCATGAGCATTTTTGTAAAATATATTAGACAGCTGCAATGAATCTCAGTCATATTTAAGCAATAACAAAACCAACATCTCTAGAATGCCACGATTCTTATGGCACCAGCTTCTGAGGTCTAGAAAAGGCTGGAGAAGAGAGCGCCCTCGTGACTACAGGTAGCTGCAGACGGGCCAGTGGATTTACCAAGGCTATTCGATAAATGCTCTGCACCACAGGCTGCAAACTTCATTTCAGCTTTAACTTAAGTAGGAGATTAGACCTTAAGTATCAGAACAGAAAATTTACAAAAGCTTGATGTTCTCAAAACTAGTATAGGTACTCATTCACCAAGCCTGCAGTTTCTTAAAGAAGAGCATTACAAAATGTGAAGTCATGAAACCAGTCCTCATGCCCTTCTCCATGAGAGTACAGTTTCATTTATTTCATTTTCCAGACAGGCTACTGCCAAAAAACACACGGTGCTCTTCCCCTAGTTGGAGCAAATTCAACAGAAAACAGCCGGACTTAATGTATTTAACAGTTTGCTGATTATGCACTGTTACTCCAATTATTTGGGGATTAATTTGAGTAAGACTAGGATCTGTACAACACTGCTCTGCATCTCCCCTTCTTTGTAAAAAGGTGACATCACTTGCAATCAGGTTCCAAAATAATGTTAAATATACCATTTGAACACACCGGGCTCCTCCTGACAGGCAGCATATGCAGAGCAAACCCTGTTAAGAATAACTGTAGGCTTGGAGGTTTTGAAAAATTGTTTTGACTAGGGTTTAAACTCTTCATTAGAAAAAAGGCAGGTAGCTTAGTAACAGAAAATTCAGCCCTGTCAAAACAATTTCTGTGATGCATCTCAGGTGTAATCAAAAACGTTAAGTGAGCCCTAAAGTGTTTAAGTGTGGCGGGCTGATGCATGAAACAGCGTAGCTCTGGCAAGAACCTGCCAAATGAGTTTCCAAATAATTAAGCACTTCCTCTCCCTGCTTTAAAGGAAACATTATGTGAATAATACAAGTTTGTCCCAGCTTCTGCAAAAGATTTTCCTTTCCCCTCCAAAATCAGGTGGAAAATCAACCACGTGGCATTCTCTCATGGAGAGTTAAAATGAAGACTCTGGCCATGCAAAGAATCCTGACCAAAGCTGAACTCAATGCTGGGTAACCCTGCTGGAGTAACAGCACTATTCTTAAGTATCTAAGGAGATAAGAACTTGAACTTCACTGCTGAGCTGGCATAAACACCTTCCTGCCCTTCTGGTAAGGACTCCATAGCATGTGCCTTATTAACCAGCAGTCCAGAAAATACTCCCTGGCCCAAAGCACATATATGTGTACACATTCTAAAGCAAGAGTCAAATATTCCCTCACCTACACCACTGTAGCATGACAGATGCTGACATGACCTGTTTTCCAGAGCATTCTACTGCTTTCTCACAGGGGAATGGCTCTCCTGACAGGCAGCTGTGTGCTCCTTGTCATTTTCTCTCCAGAGCACTGGGCTATGTTTACTCCAGGAGCCCAATGTCCCCTTCATGCCCTTCTGTCTTGAGCAAGTCAGAGGAAGGCATGGCATCTCCCAAGCTCTGTGCTGCCAAATTGCACTGTTAGGATGTACTAATTTTTTTACAGTCGTTTCTTTCCCTTGTCTCTGTCTGTTCCCTCCCAAGTATTGCACACGATCTACTAAACAAGGAGGAGAAAGGGAAAAGTATGACTCAAGCCTTCCAAATAAATTCTCTTTTCTTTGAGCAAGGGTCAGACTGAAGACGACTGCGAGATGGGAGCAGTATAAACAGAGTAACCTGAGGTCAGCTGGCATGCTACACGATCTGAAGCACCAGAGAACTCCACTCCAGGTACCTCCACAGTTGTGCAACTTCTTCCTTTCTAAAGCCAGGCCCTGCTGGTTCGCAAGTTGCATCACTAACTGTAGAAGTCACCTGCTGCTGCATAATTCACCAGTGGACAACAACCTGTGTGACCATTTCCAGTTTTCAGTGGCTTTGTTTTTTTGGTTTTGGTTTTTTTTTTTAGAGATTCAAGAAATCAGCTCAGGTCTTGCTCTGCAAGCTTGCATGAGACACAGCCATCAGGATCCTAGGAGTTTTTCTGTCATCACTCTTTCATATTTCAAAGTGAGAGAGAAGCTGCCACTGGGACAGGTCCCCCTGGGTACCATTCACACTTCTTTCTTCTACAGTGCTTCTACTTTTCCACATTCTTTCACAGCTTGCCCTCACAGTGCCTGCTTCCATTCAGTCTCTCTCGCAGCAGTAGCACACCTTTCACCAGCACCCACCACCACATATGTGTCCTGGATCCAGTCTTATTCCTCTTCCAAAAACTCGGGGAAGACACTGAAACTGCAAAAAGAAAACATGTTGTTCCACCCGTCTTGGGCAGAACGGAGACCATGCATCTCCTCAGGGACTTGCTCCTCTCAGGAGCTACAGTAGGAGCCCCCTTCCCACCAACAGACCATATTCAGCCCAGCAGCAGCTCCTGTTCCAGCTGGGTGCAATGATGAAACACAATTTTCTGGCCCTGAGCCCCCATTCATTACAGCATACAGTTACACAGGGGTTTTAATTTAAGATGATAATAAACCCCTCAGGATTGGGGGGGAGATAGGCTTATTGTGGTAGCTTTTGTCCCAGAGATAAATCATTTTCTCAAAATTTGGAAAAAAAGCACAATTGGCAACATTCTGAAGGCTTTAAAGTTAAAAATATAACAAAACTTCATGGTTTCACATGCTTTTCATGACAATGTAACTGAAAAATGTCTTTAATTTGGAAACAAATTAGAGTTGGCAAAGAATGAGTACATAAGACAGCCCAATTGCATTTTGTAATTTGAAAAAAATTAAAAACAGATAAGATATTGTGAATTAAAAATAACTTCTGCACATTAAATTCTCATGAACTTTCATTAAGGTTTGCCTTACATGTCCCAAATGTACAAATACATGTTGTAATACATTAGATCACTTTATTTATAAAATACCTTTAAAACTATTGAAAGCTAGAGCCAGCAAAATGACTATATAAAATGTTATCTTCTCATGTTACAATTTAATTTCCAATGTGTGCATTTAAAACAGAGATGCAGTCTCAACTCCAATATTTCAGATGCACAACTGAACTTTCTAAAAGTTCAATGCCAAGTGAACCCATGTACAATCTGGTCATGCGAGTTTACTGATAAAAACCTGGTGCCAAAGCTGAAACAGCTATATTAGAGTTAAATCTGGATTCTCTTCTAATTTGTGAATCACCTGCAGACTAACCAACTGTCCCATAGTTTCAGTTCTTTACAGATGATGAATGAATGAATCAGAGGGGACTTGTTGTGACTTTCTCGGGCTGGGTTCACAAGGCTACTATTCAGAAAGAAAAAGGGGTTTTCTTTCATTTTTCCCTTCAAGCATACATTTTTTATTAATCTTTCCAGTGACTTGACAAATCGTTTATCATCCCTGTAGAGCAGTATTTTTGTAGGTTAAAACCCAAAAAGCTTTCATTTGGAATGTTATTGTGGCATCTCTTCAGAATTTTAAATTTGGATTCAGTTTGGCCTTTCAGATTAAACTACATCTCCCATGATGCACCTTGCATTGCCTTCTCCTTCCTTGAACATACCAAGAAAGTCTTTTCGGTGTTTCATGGGAAATATTTAATTCCTTACAGAAAAATGCTAGCATGAAACAATAAAGCTTATAGTAAGACATTTTAAATATTTTTTGTTCTATTTCTGCTTTTCAGCTGTTCAGCATTTTGACAAAATGTCCAAGGTTTTTGCAAAAACAAATCCAAAGTCCTCATTTTCAGTCAAAAACAGTAAAAGGAAATTTTTTTAAATCTTTCTAAGGGTGGTGCTGAAAAAACAAGCTATTGCAGACTGTATTTATAGTCACTCCCACCGCAAAGCTAGGCACTGAAGAACATTTTGCTGTATCTGACCATAAGATCATATTGATCTTATTTGACAATAACTTTTCTCATATGAACAAGATATTCATGTATCTCAGATCAGCTTGTTCTTCTACTTGTTTGTATGCCAAAAGCATACTCAGCCCTCGGAGAAGTTTTCTCCTCACACCTCAGGAAACTATGATCCTTATCAAGGAAAGGATAGTATTTTGGGTGGCATTACAAGCCTGAAAAGAAACCCCCTTCTCTTCAAACTGTCAGGTGTTACAACACATTTTATGTGCTGAAAACAACCCTGGTTTCTTTTTAGTCCAGAAGGATGGATGAAATAATTTAATTTGACATTTTGCAAAATATCCTGCCTCCTGTAGTTACTCATGCCGTAGGACCTGCCCTAAAGAGCTGTCATGGACCGAAATCCAACAGCCTCCACTTTCCGAGCTCCTGAGCCTTGTCACTTCAGGGTCAGCTGCTCCTCCATTTGGGAAGAACACAAGGGCACCTGTACACACACCCAGCTTCATGCCAGTGATCATTTTGTGCATTTAAAAATTAAAACAAAATAAAATACAATCTAGCTGGAAACTGTGTATTACAGAAAAGCACCTGCACTGTAGTTGGGAGTTAAGGGTGATTTGCAGTCAGCTGTTTAAAGGGTATTTCTTTTGTCCCCTCCTCTTACTAATGCAAGACCCCAAAATTCTGCAAGTATATGAACAAATGTCACATAAGGCACAGTTTGCACTGAAGATGCTTTGCACCTCTGAGTCCTGCTAGCTCTGCAGGAGCACCACCTTGGGTAACACAAAACTCCTTCGCAGGCTCTAGTCGTTGCCTACAAACAGTCCCGGGCACTCACAAATAGAGGAGGACAAATCCCAGAGAGTGGCCAAACACAATGACACCGGGTAGTGTGTGCAGAGTGGCCAGAGCCATGCTCCCTCCCTTCTGAGGGAGATCTCACGCCACCAGCAGACAAGTAAAACAACAACAGGTAATGGTGGACAGCAGGCAGGCTGGAGCTGAAAACCGAGGAGATGTTGTTCATGTTCTGACAGACAGGCAAAACATCACAGGAAAAGCAATTCACTGGGTAAACCAGCATTTCCACTAAAAGACTCTCTACTTCTAAACTTTAGAAGAACTAATAAAAAATATTAATTATACACCCCCAAAACACCACTCAAAAGAGGATAGTATTAATGATTTGCAGAGGTATAACCAGGTACTAATTGAGACTCAAACACAGGTGCTGGCAATTCAGTCCATGGTTCTCCAGTATCATAGAAGAGAAAGCTGAATTGGAAAATAACACAATCCAACTACTCCAAGCATGTTGAAAGACACAGCTATAAAGACTTTTTTCTGGCATCCCATTAAACAAGAAGAAATGCCAGAATTTACACCCATTAACATTTACATTTAATCCAAGCAACCATTTTCTTGCCCAGTTAATGTACAGTTTATCCATCTTTGCGTGTAAAATAGAGCTGTCATCCAGGCCTCACTTAGAAGAAATTTGATTAAAATCGATGAGAATTCCTGGCCCCCTGATGCTCTCTTTAGCAATACAGACAAGCAATACCATGAGCAGCTGTGATTGTTTTCACTGTTTGATCTTCAAGAACCAGCTACATGACATTATATGACACCCTCACTCAACAAGGAAAGATTCAAAATTTATAATTGTTTTAGCATTTTCAAAATTATTCCTCCTGCTTGCATCATCGCTACTGCAAATGGTTCAAAATGCAGCATCCTGCATCCTACAACCACTAAGCAACACAGCTCTCTTATGAAAACCTTGCACTGGATATGAGACAGATGTTACACATATTTTAGGAGCCTTGTGGTTACTTTTCTAACATCATATTTCACCATTCTGCTCTTCTTATAACTTCCCTCTAGTTAACTGGATCGGGTGGTTGTGCAGTATTCTCACATCACATCTGTAAAACAAGATGTGCCTGTCATATCCACTTTAAGTGCTCACAACAAATGCTCCACTTAAATTTCTTGTGAAAGGACTTAAGCTTTTTGAGAGTCATTCTCTCTGAGGAAGTGAGAAGGTTAGCCACAGAATTTGCAACTATACATCCTGCCTATAATTTGAAGCAAGCACATTTTGCCTAAATTAGAAGCACTGAAGAAATGCAGAAAGAGGGGAAAGGTTAGGGTTTAATAGTTACTACCTGCTGATACAGTTATTTTATTGCTCTTATTCAAATAATTGTTCATTTTCATTTCTTAATGGAAGGTGGATAACAAATATACCCAATTTTCTAACTATAGGACAGTGGTCACCTACAGCAGTGCAGTTTATTACATACAGTGCTCTGCCAGCGTGTTTGTCTTGCTTTAGGCATCAGAGAGCAGAACAAACCAGAGAGCAAGAAACAAATCAGAGACCACAAATAAAGCTGATCTCTGAGCCTTCAGTACTGTCTTATGAACCAGATGATATTTACATACAGCTTGTTATTTCTGCCATATTGTAGACTCAGACAGACATCAATAAGCAACTTTTCACACTGCTCTGAACACCCAGCAGATGGTAATTTTATTCCAGTACCAACATCTGCCCATTAGCACAAGCCACTCATTGGCTTCAGCCACACCCTCCAACAGCAAGAGACTCAAGGACAGACCTTGGGTGGTTTAATCCTCTATAGGGACTTCCATTTGGTTTATCTAATGACATTGCATTTCCCCTTCCAAAGCCTCAAGAACACTCTGTTTTCTCCTTTAGTCTACATCTGTCAAAAGCCTGACACTTCAGTGCTTCACACTCAGAGAAGGGTTTTGAGTCTTAACTTTTTTAGAATTAATTGCATTCCCCATATCCATCAGAAGAGATTTCTTGGAGAAATAAATTAGGCCAATAAACTGATATACCGCTTAAATTCTGTTTGAACAGAACAGGCAAGAAACAGAAAGTGGAGAGACTCAGGCTATTTTCCATCATGTGAAATAGAAAGACATCTCAGGGGACCAGGGATACAAATGGATATAAACCAAGCTTCTTTCAGCTTGCACACGGAGGTATCACCAGTACAGGACAAGAACACTATTCCTAAGCCAGCCCACTGTCATCCTTCCTCTTTAACCCTTGCAAGGCAGTGTAACTGAGAGGTAAAAATACAGAAGGAATGATAAAAATACAGAATGACCCAGAGACAAAACATACTGTAGGAAGATGTTATTCCCTTTCCCACATATAGAGCACCCTGAGGCCAGCAGGCTGGGGACACATTATGCTTACAAAGACGTGGGAGACAGAAAGCTGTGGGAAGGCAAGTCATAAGGCTGGTCCTTGTACTTGCCAAGGAAAATGTCACCACATCTACCGTTTGCCGCAAAGAGCTGAGGATGAGGGTCAAGTGTCAGCATGGGGGGTAGAAAGAGGCAGCCAAGAAAGAAGAGGTGAGCAGATGCCTGTGGGGTCTGCCATGAGAACAAAAAAAACAAAGAAAAAGAAAAGCGTCTTACAAACCTGTTCACTACAAGTCCCACATTCATAACTGTTTCCAAATGGAAGGCTGTGTGAAAAGCCAAAGCAAACATTCTCAATTCTTTTTGAACCCATCAGACAATCTAGGGAAAAATATGTGCATTTTATGGTTTGAGGGCACAACCTTTTAATTATGTTTTTGCATTGTCATGTCCAAGATCTTTTTTCTCCTCAAAAATTAATATTTCCTCAAGCAATGCAGCTATTTTTCTTGGATGAACATGAATTGAAACACAATCTGCTTCTGCAGAGAGAGGCGCAGAAGAGTTATAACATGACACCTAGGGGAATTCGGAACACATTGCAATGCAATCCTCATCATTTTCCTAGTGCCTTTTCAACCGATTTTCCTACGGTTCTCTTTAACAGTTTCCAGCTATTGTTTTGCATGTGCTGTACATGCATGCTCAGGGAGGCATTTAAAGAAAAAAAAGAACAAGTGCAGGTAATGTGGAAGGCAGGAGAAACTAAAGCAAATAAAACGTAGGTTTTTTTCTCTCTATTGGACGTGAATGAAACGCAGTTCTGTCATCCAAGACCAGCAAGTGTTCTGGCACATAATCACTTCTCACTTCCCTGCAATGAAGCATGGCCTCATGAGCACAAATCTAAGGAAGATGTCAATCAACTGCTTTTGCCACTAAGGAGTTATATCTGCAGCAAGACCTTAAAGTAACGGTTTACAAATAATACTTAAAATAAAACTTATTGAGCCATTGCAAGAAAATTCAGGCCAACTCTGGAAAAGACATAGATTTAATAGTAATTTGGGCTCTCAAAAAACTTACACCTAGTGTTCAGGCACCAACATTTTCCCCTTCAAGTCTTACAGACTTAGTAAGCTGGCCAACAAATCATACAGTAAGGTTCAAAAGATGCATAACAGCAATGATAAAAGCAAAAATACCAGAGTGAATTTGTACTTAATCATAGTATCACAGAACATCCTGAGCTGGAAAGGACCCACAAGGATCATCGAGTCTGACTCCTGTCCCTGTATATGACAACCCCACAGTTCACACCATGTGTCTGAGGGTGTTGTCCAGTCTCTTCTTGAACACTGTCAGACTTGGGGCCGTGACACCTCCCTGGGGAGCCTGTTCCAGTGCTCCACCACCCTCTGGGTGAATAAACTCTTCCTAATGTCCAACCTAAACCTCCCCTGGCACATCTTCCTGCCATTCCCTCAGGTTCTGTCACTGGTCTCCAGAGAGAAGAGATTGGCATCTGCTCCTTCCTCCTCCTCCCTTTCTAGCTGTGATGAGGTCTCCTCTCAGTCTCCTCCAGGCTGAACAAACCAAGTGACTTTAGCTGCTCCTCCTACAGCTTCCTCTCCAAACCCTTCACCAACTTCATAGCCTCTTCTGGACACTCTCCAGTAGTTTTATATTCTTTTTATCCTGTGTTTCCCAGACCTGCACCCCGTGCTCCAGGTGAGGCCGCACCAGTGCAGAGCAGAGTGGAACAATCACCCCCCTCGCCCGGCTGGCAATGCTGTGCTTGATGCACCCAGGACACGGCTGGCCCTCTTGGCTGCCAGGGCACAATGTTGGCTCATGTTCAACTTGCCATCAACCAGAACCCCCAGATCCCTCTCTGCAGAGCTGCTCTGCAGCAACTTGTCCCCTGGTCTGTATGTACTGCCAGGGTTGCCATGAATGAATAAGTGCTAAAGTACCAAGAGGACACTGAAGTAGGGTTTTTTCCATAATCAATCTAATTATTATTTCACAACAGATAAGTTTTTATGCACACATACCACCTTTCAAGCTAAAACATTTAAAAAAAAAAAAATGCTTTCTACATAATTTACACAACCTATCACTAAAATGAACCCAGTTCTGAGCAAGTGACGGTAAACAGCTACTTTATCAAACACTGCGCAACAGCATACTAGGAGGGAAAATCCTGGCTTGGTCACTCCATGTGAATTCTGACATCTGCAAAGATTTTAATGAGATCCTTTTGGGCAAAGCCAGTCAGACAGCCAAGACTGGGTTTAGTCATGGGTGAAATTTCCACACACAGTAACACTCATAGGATGTGAATGTCCTGCTGTGGAAGGGTGAAAGCTTCCCCCTGTGACCTCAACATCACTTCTCTGTTGACTAAGCTGAATTTCAGCTGCATCTTACAACTCACCGTTCCCAGGTGTTGCAACCGGGGAGAGCAAAGAACATCCTCTCCAATTGTAAGACTATTATTTGCCAATCCTTTAGCTTTCAGATATTTGCCTAGAAAGTATTGCAGCACGGACTCAAATTGTTCTGTTATAAATGGAGAGGGGCAGGAAAAAGAAATATGAAATGTGTTCCAAGGGGATCTCAAAATATTGAGATCTATAAGGCATAAATTCACCAGAGAAACCTGGGAGCCTTCTCATTGCATCACTTGCCTATACTACTGAAAATCCTTCATTTATGCCATCCAGAAGGCCAGATTCAGTCTCAGAATAAAAAGGTTCATTGCACAAGGCCCTCGGCCCCAACAGAAGTCAATTCACAAGCCAAGCAGTGTGATCTACTGTCTTTTTTTGTAATCCAGTAGGAAAAACGTTAGCATATTCTGTTTTCTTGTTTGTAAACCACTGACACCGTTATCATTTTTGTAACCCCCCAAAAAATTAAAAAATAGGAAAAGGGATAGTCAGTTTTCTCAGTCAAAGTGTTATTTCCAAACTCACACTTCACAAATAAAAGGTCCCACAAAAAGAAAATTCTTTAGACAAGCTAGAAGTAGCCAGGCCAATAATATAATTTTCTGTGTTTCAATGTGCATGGGCTACCAATCATTCATCTAGTTCGTTTAACTGCAGCAGCAAAAGCTCAACTTAACCTTGGCCACAATAATCCCTGAAAACATACTTACCATTATCACAGTGAGGGAGATGGTTAGCCTTGACACACCGCTGAAAAAGGAGGCAGCTCCAACAGCAGCAAAGAGACCTGGATCAATCCATGCTCCATATTCATTAGTTTGAACACCAAAAATGGAAACAAGGATCAAACCGATTATCCTGCCATACAAAGCTCCTGTGTACCTGTACGCAAGAAGAAAAAGACCAGTCCTCTTGCCATGCTAGTTTTTTCTCAAAATGCTTCTAATATTATGCTGATTCCAGGTTAATTTTGTCAACTTCCATAGTAACTGCTTTCCCAAGAAAAGTTATTGCATGAGCATTTACTTAGTGCCGAACACAAGCACAAAAATGCCAGATTTACCATACTTTGAAGACAAAGGGCTTAGAGTATGTATTTTTTGAAGTTCTTCAAAGCCAAATGAGAATGAACTTTATGGGTATACAGTCAAAAGCATAGGTCACAAACATATACACTTGGATATTTCAGATAAAAAGCCTGGACTTCTAGAGTTCTAGCCTTATATAATTTCTTCAAATTAAATCTACCTGCACCCCATAAAGCTGGCAAGCAAAATATTACAGCCATCTAACCAATGGGCAAAATGGAGTAAGAGCTATTAATGACCTGCCCAAAGCCAAGTAGAGATGAAGCTGTGAAGAGAACCCAGGAGTCCTCAAACCAACCATATGCTACACTGAAAAGCAAAACAACCCAAAATTGAGCACAGTTGGGCATGTAATTGCTGGCATCAGATACAGCATTTCATTTCATATGCATGGAATAAAATATACAGATCAGCCAATGAAATGGATTTATACAGAAATTCACCTTCCAGAAATTGTGAATTTTTATTATTATTTATTCAATAGACATAGGTATGATACATACTATCTGATTTGGGGAGCATCACCTTGCACCATTTCATAACTTTTTCCCATTTATTCATTAAATTGATTCATTCTATTGATGGATGCAGTTCTATTAGTTCTAGCGTTGTTATAAAAATTAGGTTATCAGGTCAGAAACAAACATGAGAGGTGGCTGACAGACTTGACTATCAATATCTATTCAGCCAAATACATCATGTTTCACCAAACATTGCATATTAAAAAACGAGTTAGACAACAGTTTGGGGAGGGTAGGAGGCAAATACTCAGAGGTAGGGCAAAGGCAGAAGGCTGCACACACAACTGTATTTCTTAGAATTTTTCCAGTATTTAAATTGCATTTTGCTGGATACTCACTCTCCAACCATGTCTTCTTGCTTACTGAACATTAAACTTTTCGACATTACTGTAAGAACTTTGCTCTGGTCTACCACAGCTTTCTAAAAGTACAACAAAAGACCTAACTACAGTTTTCTCCAAAGTCTAGGGTGCTGATGTCCAAGATTAAGATTCAGGCTATTATATGCATAAGAAACAGATGAAAAGTCTGGATCTGAACCCATATTTCTACAGTTACAGAGATGAAGGCAGCAGCCAAGACTCACTCTGGGTCCCCAAAGGATTTGAACAATCTATACTTGTAAAGTACACAGGTTTGGCTATGGTCCTTCCACAGCTATTCTCAGATGATTTTTCTTTATTCTCTTCCACAATTTCAGCATCTCTTTCCAAGCAAACCATCCTGTTCCACCTATATAACCTCCTTCAAGCAATTATAGCTTTGTTATTGCCAAGCTTTCAGCTTACAATTGTTGCTACTCAACATGGGCCTTTTGTATAGGAAGCTTAAACCAAGAAGGGTGAAGCTTACAGCATAGGAATGACCAGGCCACTGGCAACAGCAGAACCTGCTGTCCAGCAGCTGAGGATGAAATAAAATGCCAATGCAGTGCAGAGGGATGCGTATCCAAATTCTTCATGAGTCCCACGTTTAAAAAGATACGTGATCCCTTGCTTCCCGTTTTCGACTAGAAGCGCAGCAGCTGCAACACAGAGGAAGAGATTTGGGGAAATACAAAACATTAAAAGGATCCTTTATGAAAACACATGGTAGTGGCAGTTCTCATGTGGTAGTTCTTGTTTGCCTAAAACTGATAAAAAAATCAGCAAAGTACATAGACCAGTTAACTGGAGTTTACAGGACAGCTTCAGCATCTGGAGCACTTTCAGGAAAACAAGAAACATTTCTTCTTACCAGTCTGGTCTGTGTGATGTTAGTCTTAATATAAACAAGGAGAACCTACAGCTATTTAAACCAAAGAAAGGCAATTGTACTACTTCAGTAGGGCTCTTACCCCATTCCTCTCAGAGGTAATAACTGAGGAACTTGCCAGCATATTTGGCTCAAATATGGAAATTAGTTCTGATATATCTCTCAAAAGGGAGCACTAGATTACTCTGAAGAAAACCTACATTATGCAAAAATATACTCAAATATCACCTCAAGTTATATAAATTCACTTTATTGCCAGGTATCAATCCCCTTACCTTGATTGAAGGTTTGATTAGAATATCTGACTCCATCTGGACCAACCCACGTGCTTGATGAACAGCTATATTCTGAAATTTCCCTCTTGAACTGATTTATGCTTAAATAATAAAACAAACAAACAAACAAATTAAATGGGTGAACATAAGTTCCCTTTGTGCCTGTACAGAATGCATCTACTAGACATAATTTTTTCGCATACTTTCCTTTACATCTCCCAATTAAGTTGTTATATTAACTAATAAATCTAGTTTACTAGATCAGTTTATTAATTGTTCTACTAAATGTTTATTAAAGCTCATACTCCTCTGCATAAACCTCCTGCTGCTGAAACCCAAAATTTCCAGAACTGGGATCACATTACACTGCCTAAAACTAGAAAACAGGGGAAAAAAATCCAAGATGCCCATCCTGGAGTTGATCTCCTTGCCCATACATATCATTGTAACTCCATAAAATAGGATCAGCAGACCAAAAATTTATCATTCCTGACAAATCTTTCTGTGGGTAAGCACAGCATCCCAAGCTCACAGATGTATTTGAAGTTAGCAATCTTTGCACAGGAGAGTGCCATGGAGAGCAGGAAGGACTTAGAGATTTCCTCTCCTACAGCAGCACAGGCTCTACCAAAACCACACCTAAAAAATGTTTGTCCAACATGTTCTTAAAGCTCTCCTTCAGTAAATACTGGCACCAGGTATTTCAACATCTTGCAACTTAGACTGCCAGCTATCACGCTGACCATGACCAGCCTTTCTGTACAGCACTACTATTCCTGGACACTGTCTCAATCTCTGGCATCTGGAGCAATTGCACCCTCCAAGCTGGCAGAACTTCCTTCTTCCCATTTGGAAAGCACCCAGCATGTTTTGGACATTGCCACAACCTAAACAGTAACAATATAAACTCTGTTTCTGGAACAAAGAGCAGGAGATCTGTGGTATTTGATCCACCTAATGCCTGCTCGGAACTACGCAGAAAACTCAAGATGCAGCCAACAATTAGTGCAAGAAAATTTCTTCCAGATCCCAGATTGGCAACCAAAGGAACACAAGATACTTCCCAATCTTGTATTTTGCTTTTTCATTAGTTCAACCACTCAAACAATAACATATTCTAAATTCATTATGGTCAATAAAAAATAATAAACTTAATTACTCCATCCTGCTTTAGAACTCATATAGTTGTGCAACCCACTGGTAACAGAACCTAAAATTCTATATCAATGTCTTTACTACCAGCAGAGGACTGCACACACAAAAACCAGTACACCTGAGAGGCAATTTGAAGCTCGCAGAAATGCCAAAATAACAGAGAGAAACAATAAAAGCAATGGTTTTTTTTACAATTAAAATGCATGGTTGAGCAAGAAGAACAAAGCACAGAGGATGGAGATGTAGGGCTTGTTTACACACAGGGTTTTGTACCACTAACACTTCCCATTTCAGATCAGTGTATTTAGTCGAGATTAATTTCTCCCTGGTGTGGATGAGAGGACTGCACTACAACGCTGCAGGGATGCAGGTGCTGCTTCAAGACCTGCTAAGGGAAGAAGCCCATCACTTCTTTACGTCCTTCTCCTGCCTCCCCATGACCTCCTATTCCTCTTTCTCCCAGGATTATAAAGCTCTGCTGAAGGTGCTACAAAATGCTACTGAAAGCACTGTTCTAGTATAAATTTATGAGGATAAGCTATGCTAAAAGGAAGCACCTTCATACTGGTATAGCCACATACAGCACTACCTGGAGATGCAGCTCTTGTACTCTCATGGTTTAAAAGAAAAAACACACACTTCACCAAGCTGGATCAGTACAGAAGACAAAACTAAGTATCTTACCGTTTTTCTGTTATATAGTTCTTATTGAATATCCTAAAGTGGCAAGGGTGTCTGTTACTAACCTATTGGATCTTCAAATGTTAATGATATTTACCTGTCTCTGGAGCAGTAAGAACCTCAGATTATACTGAGATTAGCCCAATCTAAATGATCCTAACTAAAATCTCACAACTGCAATCATAATTCCCTTTTTAAATTTCTAAGAATGGGGGAACAGTGAACAAGCTTCTTTTCCACATTTAGTCTTGCACCTTATTACAAGCTCACTAGGGACTTCATCACTACCTTCAGCATATGCATGGTCTTGCAAAGTCCATGGCAATTTGATGCTTAATTCCCTTCAGACTGATCCATTTTCAACAGGATGTACTGTCTGTAACTTGTAGCCACACCAAATGAAAAATTGGCATGAAGACCATTTAGACCCTAGGTTGGATCAGCCTCGCTATTTTTGATTCAGAGACAGACAAAGCCATGAAATTATCATGGTTTCATATGTTTTTCCTTTAGAGAAAACCTACTTTTGTTTTGAAAAATAACATTTTGCAAGCATTTAGTCTTTAAAATAAGAAAGGATGTCAGGGTGAAGAAATAGGCTTTTCCTGTAGCAATCTAAATACCCATACTTACCAAGTCCTGGTACTAAGTAAGTAACAAAGTTTGCTTTTATAAGGAATATGTAAATATATATTATAGCAAGCAATACTGAGCCAGGTATTGCAAGTCAAACAACAGTCTAGAATTGGTGGCAAAAATGGGAAAGTATGTCTGCTTTCTATATACTTCAATAAGATGTTCAGACTCTTGCCACCTATGGTAAGTTAGTCCGTATTTACTGTTCTGCCCACTTGGAACTAGGAATTCATAATTTTACAAATTACAAAACTACAAGTTGGTAGTAAACTTTTGTAATGACTGTGAAATCAAGCTGTCATTTAACCTCAAACTGAGCAATATTTTTTTCTATTTCCTTTGGATTCCTCATAGGTATTTCTCAAGAAAGAACTTGGACTGCAAAACCTGTATCAGATTCAAGGATCTCTTCAACTGCATCACCCCTAGAATCCCTAGCCATTCAGCCACATATTCCCTGCCTGGTTATTAACAAAATTTTTGTCATTTTAAGTCCCAGGATTACAGCTTGTGCTGTAGTGGCATGCTCCTTTGATGTCTTACCTATTAGTGTTCTTACATAGATGATTGATCAAATCATGTCCCTCTGACAATACTGTTGACTGAAGCTAAGAATTAGAAGATTAAGTGTGATTCTTGTATCTACATGAATTCATTTTAAACATTCAGTTCTGATGCACTGTCAAATTTTTCCATCCCAAATCCTTTTAACAACTAACCGGGGTAAATGGTTAATAATTGTATTTACATAGATATGCTCCTGGTGACTCTGCCTACTTACATTTCTGAGTTGTTGCTCAGCTGGTAGTTTCTCACGCTTATGACTGGAGTGCAAGAAAAGAAATATGGCAAATACACTGTAACAGTCGTCGTACATACCTGCGGGTATTGACATAAGTAAATAGATTATCGTGAGATGTAGAAATAGACCAAAAAAAAAAGGAAGAAAAGTGTCTAAGATCAGCAGCGCCAGCAGTTACCACAAGGGATTTGTCCTTTTGTCTTGCTCACATATCCCGGAAGATCAGCATTTGCTCCTAAGCAGCCACTGATGCCCAGATTCACCCCATCTACATTCAGGGACTCAGCTGTTGCAACCAGAGGACTGAGCTTCAACTCTGCAGCCACCAGAGAGCCACCTCTCCCTCCGGAGAGAAAGATCTGCAGCACTCGAGGTGCTCTACGTGTGCCCAGCCTCCCCACCACGTTCCATGTTCAGTCAGAGCTCCTCGCAGGCCACCAGCCCAACACTGCAGCCTTTGCACAACAAGGACTTGGGATCTACATGTTTTACATTAAGCACTAAGTTTTTTGGTTGGTACCTAAAATTATGCTGTGTGCCAAAAACAATCCACTGCTTCATTTTAAGTTACTTCCTGATTTATGCAAATTTGAAGTCCCTGGTCAGTATGAACAGATGAAGACTTGTTTCTAATTTGTAAGCTTATTGCTTCCCTTACCTTTTAAGGAGGATGTTACAAAAGGACTAATATTCAATTAATCAACAGAAAGAAGTTCCTAGACATCCTAGCAATACTAGACAAGTATAATGACTAAAGCAGATTGCATACTATACGGTAGAGACACAGACATTGCAACCCAAATGGATGAACAGAATTTATCTGACCCCTCTACTAGTTTTCCATATGCCCATTTTGAAGTAAACATGAATCAAACCAAAACGTTTGAAAGAGAGCACAGCGGAAGGTGTTTTCACTGGCTGCTTTGCATTCACCAAAAGCAAAAGAAGTTTTTACAAGACATGACTGTGTTTCAATTTTATGTATTTTTTCAACATAAAATAGGTCAATGTAACGCAGTTATATTTCATTGAAAATTCATGTTAAGTTTTTCAACTTAGTTGAGATCAATTTACATTTCTAAACAAATTAAGACACACACACACACACACACACAAAACAAAAGAAAAAAAATAGAAAATATTTCAGTAGGCATCTGGAGAGAAATTGCTAGAACACACAACCGTAATAAAAACATATACTCCAAGCACAAGGTTTCATGCACACCATGAATTGTTATAAAACTGCTCAGGTAGCACATTTATAGAAATCCTCAAGCTGAGATTCAGCTGTGTGCATTTGTGACAATTTCTCAGACAATCATATCTCAAGTCTTTGTTTCCCTGTATCTCAAAGATTATAAGCTTATGAGCAGAGTGCATCTACAAAAGACAGATGAAACTGGGAGTAGTTCAGTCTTCATAAAGCTTAGGTCAGGTTTTGTTTCTGAAAACTTAACTCTGGGACAGTTCAAACCCAGGTCAAGTTTTTGCCAAGGCCCAAAGTCCAAAAGGAGCTAAGAGCACAGCTAGCCTGGAGCCAGTGGCTACATATATAAAGCAGTAGCCTATCTTCACAGCTAAGTAGAAAAAAAAGTAGTCCTCTCAAGTAACCTTTTAAAGTTTTGACAGCTTAATATATAAGCATATATGCATATATCCTTAAATTGTCCACCCTGCCCACGGAAACACTGAGCTTTTGGAATAGAAGCATTAGTCAATGTGATAAAAAAATTAGAAAAAGAAAGATAGCTCTGCCAGATTCTTGGCCAAACATTATCTACATTGTGATTTCCTCACGGAGAGAAAGGTGATGAATTGAGGAGAAGCAAACGCAGGCCAAGGGGCAGAAGGGCACTTAGGAAGACAGCTTAGCCTAATCTATGGGCTGAAGATTAGATACTCAATTCCAGTCAAAGGAATGGTACTCCGGGTTATGTTGCGGGTGTGGAAGATACCGTGATGGGTTCTTTCCAAGTTTAAATGCAGACTGGTTTATACAAGATTATTTTTGGTTAAAGTCACTGTGACAGAGTTTCTTTCAGTTGCTTAATAATGTGAGCTTCTTAAAAACAACAAAAAAAAAATGTGTGGCTCTCAGATCAAACAGTTTCTTTCCTGCCTTTTTTTGCCAAGTTATAATAAAATAATGACTGTGACCTGAGCAGGATCTTCTAGAGCTAATAAAACGGAAAACACATTCTGAATAAGAATTTGTGCTACAAAGTTAATGTAAACAAACAAACACACACACACAGTATTTAAAAAAAAAAAAATCAAAGATTAAGACAAAAATACATACACAGAAAAGCTCTTGTAAGCACTACAGCCCTACAAAACACATGCTGTGCTCCCAGTTTCAGGTATGACCTGGCAAGGTGCTAACTGCTCCATGAACTCTTGGAGTCAGTAGGGCACCACTCCTAAACAGCATAAAATAACTCTTAGGAGGCATTTCCTTTCTGTTTGACACTAAATCTTTGCTAGCTGATCTTGAGCTTAATCCTATAGTACTTTCTAACACACTGCATCTTGCTGGCTTATGTTGTGGCTTGTTTTGTTTTCTTTTTTTCTGAACAGTAATAAGGAACTGTGTGGGTTTTATGCATTAAGTAGTTTATGCAAGGTTTTTGTAAGGTTCCCTGAGAAAGCCCAACCTTTCCCAATAGTATGGGAAGCAGTCGTCAAACAGTGTTCTGGCTCCAAATTGTTAAAATAATAATTCTTACAAACCTGACCTCTCACAAACAGAGGTCCTTTGGAAACTGTGTATTTTACACAGGACTAATGGGAGTCACACATGGGACTCTACTCTTCATCGTGCTCATTTGAAAACTGATATTTTTGTTAGGGTGTCTTATCGCAGTGCTCAACAGTACAAAGTCCATGGGAGCAAATTGATAGCATGACAAAAGAAGGCTGAGCAGTGGAAAGACTCTCCCTAGAGCTGAGAAAATCCGTTTTCCCTACCTACCTTACCCAGTCCCTCAAATGTGGAAGCCAAACGCTTCAGGTGAGCTTCCTTAAGGTGTTTCACCTCAGCAATAGACTGAGCAAACAGTGGCTAGAAACTGAGAATCCAACATCCTGCTGCTACGAGGAGCTGATATCCAGTTGTTATGGACGGTATGGGCCTGCTTCACCACAGTCCATCCACAGGGACCCGTACTCCTCCTCCTCCTCCTCCCCCCAGAGGTTAGATTTCACCTCTGATGTGCCAACAGAGAACCCAACAAGCAGGATGCTGCTCTGAGTAACGAGCAGGACTAGGCAGGGGACAAGGACTGCCATAGCATGCACACCTTCCAAGGACTAAATGAAGTGTTCTTTTCTGACCCTATGGAGAGGAAAAATAGTGCAGCCTATGGGAAATGTATGCATCTCTGTACCAATCTGTGGAGAGTGTCCAGAGAATTGACCGTGTGCCTCAACCTGTAGTTATTCACACTAATTCACACTAGCTAAAGCTCCAAAAGTTTCCTTTTTTCTATTTAAAATACTAATTGTTTTCCTCCCAGTATCATCCAGGTTGCTGACCTGAGCCAAGGTGAGTGCTTTTCCCTGAAGCTTATGTGCTTTTGTTGGCTCGGAGTAGCAGTTGCTGAAGGCATGTTTGGGCTGATGGGAGGAGAGCATCTGTGTGGCCAACCCATTGGTCTACAATTGAGTGACCCTCTCTCCAGGAGGGAAGAGAATGTATACAGTAGTATATATAAGAAAAATCTATTTGGCATACATAAAACATACTGGCAAGTCTGCCTAAGAGCAGAAAGAAAGGGGTTTCAGTGTGCACCCATTTCCCTAAAGAAAGGTCATCTCAACACTTAAAAGTTCTGAAAACTCCTCAGAAAGACTTTCTCAAAAATGGTGGGGAAAAAAAAGAAAAATTATAACAAGCAAGTATTCTCTAGAGAAACTTGCAGAGAAACACAAATTTGCACAATTTACTAAAAGTGAAGTAGAAAAGCTCTGAAGGTTTCCTTCCTCCACATTTAACAACATACATAAGTTATAACCAAAGTAAAAAAATGAAAATTATGAAAACATTCAAAATATGGGAACCTTTTGTCTATACCCTTTTCACTCCAATGGCACGACCGTCCTTAAAGCCATACAATACCAAGTGGAAACTCCAAAGCCTAGAGGTAAAATGTCCCCATCATGCCTTATCAGGACATCTGAGGCTCCAGGCTGACCTACCTCAGTAACAACTACACGTAACTGACTCCAGATACACAGTCAGCTCCAGCAAGTTTTCTGTACCTATCCATAACTTTTAAACCACCTACAAGATTCATTTTTCATGCATCTGTTCCCACAACAGGCAGAGATCTCCTTTGCAGTAAAAATACATATGGTTATGCTAACTGTCTCCTAACTGTTCTTTCCAATGTAACAGCTGAAAAAGTGCCCAGGTGCAGAGGTGTGGAGGAGCACATCCACCTGGTTCTGCTACATGAACAAGCTGTGTGAGGTAATGAGAGGATCAATCACTAGAAAGAAAAAATGGAGAAAAATAGATAAAATACACTTGTGACAGCCTCCATAGGTTGCAGATAAATGCAAAATCATATCAACATAACTGCTACATGTCACTAGGTCGATGTAATACCATCAGAGCAGCAGTAGGAGAGCAACTCTACAGGTAAAATACTTCAAGCATTAAAATACAAACCAAAACAAAACACAAAGTCTTCTCCATTCTTATATACCCACCAACATTAAATACCTATATGTACTTTGTAAATCCATGTTTTTTGTATTCTGTTGTACATTATCAAGTACCAGCAGGTGACATCCACTTTTCCATCCAGGCAATTTATGACCTGCCCTCATTAGCCATTGTAAATATTACAGAATCAAGAGAACCACATTATTTACTTACAAGGATGAGTACAGTTTCCAACAGTTTGCTTGCTTTTCTAAGGGATACTTTTGGAATTGAATTAAAGAACTGCATACGTAATTTATTAATCCTTATATTTACGGAAACAAAGAGAGCTCCCAGAAGACCTCCAAGCATTCCAAGGAGAATGGTCGGAATGAAGGCCAAGACGTTAATGTCCAGCAAGTTCTTAACCTGAGTCAAAGAAAGGAGAAAACAACAAAAGTTCTGAGCATCCTGCCAGTGACACCAAATATTGCATCCTCTCTTAAAAACCTGAAGCCACCAAGTAATTTCCATACAGGAAATAAATCTTTCCTTGCAGTTCAAGGAGTCCAGCTAATTAATTTAAAGCTGATTTCATGAGACATGGTGTACTCTTCTTGCACACCTCACAGGAGCAGAACGAGCAGGTAGACACTGGTGTTGGTTACCACAAGCACTCAGCACTTCAGGTTACATCCAAATAATACAACATATTTGCCTTAATGAACACCTCAAAAGACTCTGCTGAACCAGAGCTTTGCTCACTGTGTCTATATCTACATCATAATTTGGGAGAGTCCATTTATGAAGTGTCAACCTGAATCCATGTGCATTGAGATAATTTATAAGTAAATTTATTTAAATAAAACTGTAAAAATTGTTGCTGATCTGGAACAACTCACAGAACAATAAATCACAAGCACAGAATGTAATCTGGCGGCTGGAACAGTAATCGAATTTTATGCTTGATTCCTCAACAGGCAGCAAGGATGAGAGAAATATCACATTTTAATTTCACCTTCCAGCCAACAAAAAGGGGCTGATAGACCAGTGGCAATCTATTAAAAGCTGTGAGGATATTGTGTCCTTAGCCAAGGCTTAGGGTTACACAGCTTTTTGCCAAGGTTAGGATCTGGACAGAAGAAGAGATCACAAAATCCTCAGAAAGCTGGCAAGAAACTATAAGGGTGCATGTCAAGGGTTGCCTGCAAAAACCCCTAAACTGGTGTAATCTTAGGGGCAGCAGACAGGAGAAACTGTCAGCCTGCCTTAAATTGCTTGAGCAACTACACAGATCCTCTTATTGTTCAAACGTTTTTTCTTTGTCGTCCTCTTCTTCTTGACACTTATTCTTCCTACAACTAGCCTAGATGCTAACAAATCCACCAGGCAGCTGCACTAAACACTGGTGGTATTTCCTAAGAGGAGGAATGTCAGGGTCAAAGTCCAGCCCAGCTTAAAGAGCTGGTCCATCAGGTGCTGCTCACTGAGAAACCAGATCTGGAAGAGGGAGAATCCCAGCAGCCATTCCCAGGCACAAGAAGCCCAACACCTACAGGTTACACTTGCAGGGAGTAGGGAAAGAATTAATGTGTATCATGTCTTATATCAGGACTACAACCGTCACATACGTAGGTACTCTATGTACTAAGCAAAACTTTAATAATGCTATTTTTACCAATAGCTGCAACAAAATCCATCCTTTGCCAAAGGATTTAAAGACATCTAATGTTTAAGACATTGAATTTAGAGAGAAGTGGCTTAACTTGAAGTAGAAAAAAATCTGGTTTATTTCTTGCAGAATCCAAATATTGTGCAATATATTCTACTTAATTCCCATCCTGTATTAAAATTAAAAATAGACATTTGTGGTTTTATTGTTTTCTCTCCCTACCTCCATTTTTCCTAAGGGAAAGACATACTGAGATGTTTGTTTTAAAGTAATATATGCACATTACACTGCATGTGTGTGGCAATAAAGGTAAAGTCAAGCAAGTGCTCCACAGGCTGGGAATGAAAGGTGGCACAGTGTATTGCTTGTTTTTGCCGTAGTATCAACCACGGGCTTTGGCCAGTCACCAAGAAAAATCTGTTACCTACAGAGCAAGCTTCACCTTTACAAATAATCCAATGGCCTATGTAAAAATAAAGTTAAGCTTCCTGAAAATCTCATGCTCTGGAGTACAATAAACTCCCCATTGTAACATTATGCTATGTGGAATAAAACTAAAGAAAATGAATTTTTTTGAGAAATATAACCCACAATCTTTCAACTCAAGAGCTTATCCGCTGTAAAGTGTGTTGGTTAGTGCCGCAAAACATGAAAGAAGCAAAATTTCCCCTGAGCCCCGTGTTCAGTGAAATGAAAATGTTTCTGGTTATCTGTACCACATTGAGAGCCAAAAAACACTGAACTGTGCCAGAAATCATGTTGATAATAATTTTTGCTAGCTTTTCCCTCTAATGACACTAAGACAATATAGAAGGAGACAGAATCTACTGATCTTTACAAAAAACATCCTGAAAGGAGTGTTAAAAGAGTTACATTTATTGTAAAATAGCAATTGAAGTGAATCTCCTCTCCCCTGTGCGTGCAGCTGTCCGTTACACAATACTTTGGCTTCGGCAATGAATCTGACTTTGGAAGGTCTGACCTCTTCCCTGCCTGTGTAGTCTCACCTTTCTGCCACAAATTTGTATCTTTCGGTTGCATCACCGCAACTGTTTGGGGGACTGCACAGTGTATGAGTTGGTTCACAAAAAGGATTTGCGTTGAAAAACCAATGTCTTCTCTGTTTAAAGCAGCTAAACTTTTGGGAAGCAAATATACCCCAATTACTTTAGCAAAACATATGCAAAATCATTGTATCAGACAGCATGCACACAAAAAAAATGTTGTCCATTTTCCCAACCAAGATATGCCTCCATTAAGAAAATACCATAATCTCTGTTTTCTGCATTGCTAGAGAGATACAAGCCAGAAGAAATTCAGACGTCAATGAAAGTGATCAGGGAATTACCTTAGGAAAAATTTACTTAGTAGCAAAAACTGAACTGGGATTCAGAAGACGAGAGTTTCATTTCTAGCTAATTTATCTTCAAGTCAAATACAAAGAAGGATATTTAGGCAAGAAGAAGTGAAGGTCATGATACTTGCACATAACTACTGAATCATCTTGCAATAAAAATGAGCAAAAGACATGATGATAAAAGCAGCTATTTTTAGGTAGACACAAGGTAAGATTCAAAGACCAAGGTTGTGCCATGCTGGAAGGAATAAAGTAAAGGTAGCTGAGGCTGAAGGTCACCTCCATTGTGCAACCAGGAACAAACAGTGATTATATTTTTCAAATGTTTAATCTGTAAGCACCAAGGAACAGGGGCATGGTACAGCAATGCCTGCAGCAACAATGAAGAGCTCAAGCCAGCTACAGAAGCAGAGGACACCCTATGTAAGGGCTTCTCTGCTTCTTCCTTTACTTCAAAGTATCCCTCTCCCACCCAGCATCAACGCAGAAAGTTATCTTAATAACTTATATGATTAGCTAATAAGCAAACAGTAGATGCTTTGCCTATTTGTTCACTTTAATTTAGAACAAAACAACCCTGTGTTGCATCTAAGTGATTACCAGATGTAAAGTGTGAAGGTTTTCATATCTACTGATCTGATAATTGTACATATAACCGCCTTTCCTCCTCCCAGTTCCTCCCACACCCACACAGTACATACCCAAAATAAAATTCTTTTCTCTGCTTCAAAAAATCCAAAATGACCTCTGTAAACAAACCCATAGAGAGAAGAGGACAGTAAATCCGTGGCGAAGGTAGCCATCAAGCAGCAGAAGAAGGTTTGCCAGGCCAGCCTGATGTCCCAGAATGAAGACACTTCTTCCAATGTGAACAAGAGCCCGCCGATGGGGGCACGAAATACCGAAGCTATCCCTGCTCCCGCACCAGCTGTAATGAAACTGCGCCTGCAGCAGGTAGAAGAATCAAAATTTGGATAATGAGAAAAACAGAAAAAAAAAACCAAACTATAAACATAGTTTCCTGTCAAATCTGGGTTTATAGGGCTGAATTTAAAGACCTGCTAACTTATCTTGGGGTTATTATAGTGCCTTGTATCTCTAGGATTTGAGTTCAGATCTGTCTGTCATGAGCTCTGGCCTTGTCAAAACCCTCAGTCCTATAACATCATAGCACGGGGACCACTTGTTCATATCATGTGGCAGCACTGACCAGCCTAATGTACCACTTCACACCCTGGAGCAGGGCAGTCACAGGGCTGAAATAAATGCAGAGGAGGGCAACGAAACTGGTGAGAGGCCTGGAGCACAAGTCTGGTGAGGAGCAGCTGAGGGAATTGGGGCTGTTCAGCCTGGAGAAAAGGAGGCTGAGGGGAGACCTTATCACTGTCTGCAACTGCCTGAAAGGAGGTTGTAGCATGGAGGGGGTTGGTCTCTTCTCCCAAGTAACAAGTGAGAGGATGAGAGGAAACAGCCTCAAGTTGTGCCAGGCGTGGTTTAGATTTAGAGGAAAGAGAAGAAATAGTGTTGTAAAGAAATACATTAATGGTCATTAATGGACAGTCCCCCTTTATACATTCACTATTATTTATTTTCACACACACACCCATAATTTTCTTTCCAATGCATCCATTTCACCATACAAAAACAACATCCTGCATCAAACAAATATCACATTTTTAAAGAAGGCCACAATGTGCAAAACAGAGGGAAGGATATTGAAAGAGGAAATAAAATTATGCTTGAATTCTGCCCTGAAAAATTAGATTTGAGTCCAACCTTGGCAGGGGATACTGGAGTGATGCTGATGCATATAATGAATGTACTAATCACTAGTGCTCACCAGCTTATAAAACTATTATCTTCTTCAAACATTAGGGGGCTCTTTTGACTTCTCTGTTGTGATGGTTTGCAATGAGGATAATGAACAGAAAGTAAGGGAAAAGACTAGAGAGTTCATGTGGCAAAGCCCTTAACAAAACCCACTGGTAAAGCTGCCCAGGCAAATTTAAGTCTGATATTTCCCAACTAACAAATGCCAAGTCAGACACCCCTGTGCATGGATTTTTGCCTGCACGCTGTATCTTCACAGTGACATTGTTTCCAGCAGCAGGGACCTCAAGAGGTACTGCACTCAGTAAAAGCTGGGCGGGCTTTGCTTGGATGTCTCCAGCTTCTTGCTCCAGTCAGTTCTCCATGGTATGAGTTCCACCAGTAGCATGAACAATGAAACTGGACCCCCTCCTACACATCCATTACTGCTGCCTGATGGAGGGACATCTTAAGATCTTTCAACATTATAACACTTGCTGAGTTACTGCCCTGTCTGTGACTGTCCTTGGAGAGGGCACATCTCTTGAGCCTGCTTAATAACTCCAAAAGATATCAGGGAAGTGGGATTCTTTCATCCTGGTCTTTGTAAAGAAGTGACCTCTCGCTTAGACTGAAACTGGTCTTTGCGGCTCACCAACAACCCCTTCTGTGAAGGGGACTTCCACACAACCTGTCTCTCCCAGGATGGCTCCTGACTGCAAGCTAATGCTTCTTTCTTATTATAACTGGATCCTGCAGAGAAAAACAAAGTTCTTGCTGCTTCTCTTACCACAATTGCTGATTTCTTCCATGACTGACATTTTGTTTAACTAGCATGTCTCAGATTTATTTTAATGATGGATCTTAAAAGGCTAAAGGCCAAGGAGATCCCGTATATTCCTTTTGGTGCTTTTTTATTTTCTTTTAAGCTACAGTGGCAGTTTATTTGAATTCTTTATATTTCTTCAGAAAATTAACACATGGAAGTTTTTTTTGTTTAGAAAAAAAAAATGCAACAGTATTGTATAGGGCTTTGTTTGTCAACATGAAAATAAATACCACCCAGAAGACAAACTGGTTTATAATTTCTTCTTCTGGAAACTAATCTCATTAATTTCAGTAAAACTGTTCACAAGAAAAAGTTTACCAGAGTTACCCAACAGACATGCATGAGAAGAGGAAAGTCAGATTAAAAAAGTGTCACAAACAATTTACTTTTTCAAAACCAGATAAATAAAACAAGGGGCCCCTGTGCACATTGTGCAATCCCCATCAGCTCTCTTTTTCGTGGGCCAGCATCATTATTTTGATGATAAAGTCTATGGCTAAAAATCCTGCTTTTTTCTCCCTCTTTATACAACCCAGAAAGCAATGAGAAAAGGTCTTCAGTATTAATGTATTATTTCACAAGCGTTTGATAAAACAACTTGTGAACCTTCCCTTAACTAAAGAACTTTAAAGTTGTCTAATTAAACAAGCTTATTTAATTAGAGCAGGTGGCTTTTTCCCCACTCCAAAGTGACAAAGAGCAGGAAAGCTGAAAGATTGCTGGAGCAGCATCTGTTTCCCTTCCAGATGCAATTGGCTTGCCAGTGACTCAATGGACACCCCCGGGGTTCCAAGGGTGGATGATGGGGCACTCCCCCCAGAGCCCCCAGTTCTGCCCATCACTTACTTATCAGCTGAATTCCGAAACCTGGTGAAGATCGGAAGGTGGATTCCAAGGGTGTCCGACTGCAGCTGGCTCAGGCCACAACCCAGGAGAGCACTGAAAGTGACGTTGTATAATTGAGAGCACTATTTTCCTAAATTATTCACAAATCAGTCTGGGTTTAAAGGCAGGGGAAGACAGAGTCTTAGCTGGCGTGCAGCAGCAAAGCTAGATTGGTTTCAACAGATTTAAATATGGAAAATGTTGAACGTGTCTTTTAAATATGCAAAGCCCCATTGACATAAAGCAGGAGGCTATTAAAGACTTTCAGATTCTTGACTTGGAAACTTAAATGTTTCTTTTGCAGGGAGTGTTGTGCTGATGGACCATGAAATGCCTTTTGCAGAACTGCATGTTAAGGTCTGCCCAACTGTGGTGACACGTCAGACTATAGCCCATCATTTCAATCATCTGTTCCCAGGTTAACAACCATGGCAGTCGGAACAGCCCTGCTTGTAAGAGAAGATGTGTAATGATTTAAATTATTACAGCGTGTTCCCAGGCAGCACTTCAAAATACATTTAAAAGGGGAAAAATAATCCAAACCCTTAGTGAAATGAAAAATCTATCCATTGTATAATCTTGGAAGACTTTTCTGAAAGACTTAAATTAGGGGCCTTAACGAATCTCTCAGAGGCTTTTAGCAACTTATGTGTGTTTATATTTAATAAAAATGGTGAAGGGTTCCAGCTAAATTAAATTAAACTAGCTCTTAATTCCTATGTTTTGAAAAGGCATCACGTTAATACCGTGCTGACTTTCTTCATGGAAATATGATTCAATTCTTTGGCTCATGCATCACTGTTACCAACCCAGCACAAAGGAAAAAATAAAAATCACAGCTGCAGCCTCTGAGCTCCTGGAGACAAAAGTCTGAAAGCAAAGAAAACAAAAGAAACCTAAAGGGAGAGCTAAACCTTGGCAATCATTGTCTCAAAGGTTTGTGGCTGCCTCTGACTAACCATGCCCTCCTATTTTCGAACATCTGAGTCATTCCCTGGAGTGCTGCACCTCTGTGCAAATAAACAAATATATATAAACCCACGGAGTAACAGAAAACGTGACAAGGTGGTGAGGAGGAGGAGAGGTTTGGTCAGGGCAGTGTAGAGGTAGAGAACAATCCGCAAGGATGAATGCTTTCCAAAAGGATCAAAAATAAAAAAAAGCAAATCAGCCAACAAAGCATCTATATCGTGTTAGTAGAGGAAAGTTTTACCATCTTTACTCAAGATATGGTTTAATAATGGCAATAAAGTTCAGCAGGATTCTCCTCTAAATAGTGAATACAGGAAATTATGTCACTTATCAAACCAGCAAAGTCCAATATCTGGCCTGCAGTCCTTACTAAGTTTGGCTGTATTGCAACACAGTACATTTTAAGAACCACTCGGACCTACAGAGCAGAAGCGGGCAATTCTACATTCCCCATCTCAAAAGGCCCCAGATCAGAATAAGGTGATGGGGATTCACTTTCTTTCTACATAGCAAGGGGGAATAAAAACACCACCCTTCAAAAAGACTGTAAAGTCTACTTTTTCCCACCTAGAAACATATTACACTACTGCATGAACAACAGGCATCTCCAAAGCAGGCCACAGCTGTGGGATGCGTTACTTTCAGAAACAAAACTGACTGCCATTGTCCAAATAACTGCTTGCTGAGCCTCGTGGGGAATTGCACTAGGGAACCAAGCCAATATTTAAGAAACACAGCAAGAAAACATTTTTCTTCATGGCCTGAATAGCTGCTCTTGTTCAAGGGAGGGGACAGCACAGGTGAGAAGAGCTCCCAATGCAGAGTAATTTCTAAGCCTGCGCTGCCACCAAGACAGACATTGCAAACTCATATCCTCAGTCTGACAGCTTTAACTTTTGTCTGCTTTTTCTTACCCCAAATGGATCATGGGGCCTTCTGGCCCGCAGAAGAGCCCAGAGGCTACAGCCAGCACGCATGAGACAAACGTCCCTAGAAAAGTCTTGATATTAAAAAGATGTTGAATAGAAGTACCATTCAAATACCCAATGATTTCTGGCAAGCCAGATGGTGAACCTGCTGGGCAAATGAACTGCAAAGGAAAAAAACAAACAAACAAATGAACAAACGAAAAAACAGAGGAACTGAGTCAACAGCTGATGTGTTGGATGCATCTATGGACACTTTAAGACCAGTTTTCACCTTGCTCTGTTCACAAACTTTCTGAAAATTAACAGGTGACCTAGATATACATGTAACTTCTGTCTACATGCAAAAATTCAAGCTCCCAACAATGTTGCTTGTATGTGTACTGGGGCTACTGTGAGAAGAAAACAACTGAGGGTCCCTGCTCCAGCCCCTGCCAACCCTCCCAGGGCCTGAACCCAACCAGCCTCTTGCCTTTGCACAGGCTGCCTGTGGGGCAGGGTACATTGGTGAACCCACATGATTTGTCCAGGCAGTTCAGATTTTAGACAGCTTAAAACTCACCAGTTATTACCTATATAACAGCAATTTCCCTTTTCCTGCTGTTGCTGTATTTTGGAGGAAGTTCAGTAAAATATTCACTTTTCTCTCACCTATGCTGTTAATTACCTGTCTAAAATTAAATTGAACACAGCAGGACAGTAAATGACAGAAAAGATCCATGCTTTAGCCTTGCAGCCTCATAAAAGTATTAATCTGGGCAGCAAATGATACTCACACAGCACAGCTAAAAGATCAATCTAAAACCAACAGTAATTTTTATATGCACTGATGGTGTTTGGCTTAGGCCCCTTCCAAACACCCAGTTTTCACAAGTTACACCAGCTGCCACTTGTATTTATTTTATAAACACCACATGCTAAGTGTAAATTCTAGAGCCACCACCACTGATTTCACCCCAGACACTTTTATACAAGTTATGGGCGGTAGAATCCAGCTTTAGGCTTAAAGCCTCTCCAAGTAGGTTGTATAACAGAGGATGGGTTGTTTTTTTTTTTTAAATAAAATACTGAATTAATCAGTATTTGGAAGAGCAAGAGATTTGGTTTATCACAGTGTTATAGGCTTGTTGCATAGGACACATAACACTTACCAGCACCGAGCTTGAGGAGAGAACCACCATAGCCAGCCCCAACCCAAGGACACACAGCCAGGTCATGTGGAAGTTGCCATCCTGTCCAGTCAACAAACAGATTACTACATCAGCACCCATAGACTAGGTCCTGCTTTTTAATGAGCAAAGATTTCTGTGGGCAGAGGGTGTACCAAAGGCAGAAACCAAAACAAGCAGTGCAGGCTCTTTAGCAGGATGGCAGCGAGAAACAGTAAGGTGAATGACGACTTTCAGAATCAAGACTTTTTGTTCATCTCAAAAAGCACCATAAAGGATACGGTGTTACTCATCCAGACCCTTTTCAGGGCAGAAGAACGTTAAAGGACCTCAAGAACATGCACAAGAAAACACTAAGTGGTGTCATGATGAGACGTTTTGCCCGAATGGAGGCTTCAAAGTCTAACATGACTAACTACATTTATGGATTTGCAGCTGTTATTAGTAGACAGAATACAAGTGAGTAAGTTCTTCCCTGCTTTATTTTAACCAAAGGGATATCTCTCATACTGGCTCTTTTCACATTGAAAAAAACACAATTCAGTCTCCCTGGGTTTTTGGTTTATTTGTTTGTGCTTGGACTGACCGCAGCCGCGCTGTCTCCAGAACTCCTCAGCTCCCATATACTTTGCCACCTTCCGCAGTGCTCAGCTGTGATTCATTGTGCATGCAGGTCAAACAGATCCCTTGCATTTCTGAGGTCACAGTGTTACAGATGTCACCACAGCCTTCCCGGCAGCATGTTCCATCACAGCTTTTGTAAGTGCATGATGCGGCACAGCCAAACAGCAAAACAAAGGGCACAAAAATGAGTTTTTCTCATCTGCAGTTGAAGGAGGAGGTATTTAGACGGGAAGGTCTTCCAGAACAGGAATTATGTGTTTGTAATGTCAGAACCTGTAGGGGTTTACCTCTTGTCCCTCTGTATTTGTTCAATAGAGCAGGACAAATTATGTAACACAACAGGACCAACCGTGTGTGTAACTGTTGTGCTTTGATGCCCTGGAGTCAAACTGTGGTTTCTTTTGATATATTCTTTATTTATACTTTAGTGTGTATACATACACACATGCATGTATATACGTACAAATGCATATATACATGTATACGCATGTATTCATCCACTATTTATACATTTTATAAACATACGCATAGTTTGTATATAAGAAACCCTAGAGAAATAATGTTCCAAGAGCATTATATATGCTTTACTCATAGAAAACCTAAACTTGTTCATTTCTTGGATATTCCCTCTGGTATATTCAGCCTCCATTTGTTCCACAAAATAAGTCCTCCCTTTCATTTATGTGATTTGGATTTGACCTTCAGCAAATGGCAGCATTATTCTGCTATCTTGATTTTAGAGAATGGTGGAGGACATGTCCATGTCCCCCTTGTACTGCAGAGCCCAGAACTGGACACAACACTCAGGATGTGGCCCCACCAGTGCTGAACAGAGGGGAAGGATCATCAACTCTCCTCTTCATGCAGCCCAGGAGGCTGTTCGCTGAATGGCAACGCAATCACCTGGTCTATCAAGCGCTGCTTCCTTCTAGTTTTGTTTTTGTCTGCAAGTTTGCTGAGGGTGCACTCTGTCCCATCATTCAGGTCATCAGTGAAGATATCCAACAGTCTTTGGCCCCAGTACTGACTCCTGGGGTACACCCATGGTGACCAACCTCCAGCTGGACTTTGTGCCACTGATCATAATGCTTTGAGCCCAGCAGTTCTGCCAGTTACATCCATCTCACTGTCCACTTATCTAATGTGTACACCATCAGTTTGTCTATGAGGATGTTCTGGGAGACAGTGATGAAAGCCTTGCTGAAGTCACGCTAAACAACATCCACTGCTCCAGTCATGTCCTTGTAGAATGTTGTTATCTGCTGTAAATTCATGCTGACTAAGCGAAATCACCTTCTTGTCATTCACATGGTTTGAAATGGTTTCCAGGATTATTTGCTTTATTGGCTTCCCAAGGGTCAAGATGAGGTTGACTAGCCTGTAGTTTCCTGGATGCTTGTTCTTGTCCTTCTTGAAGACAGGAGTGACAATGGCTCCTTCAGTCCTCAGGAACCTCTCCTCAATTGTCATGACTTTTCAAAGATAATTGAGAGTGGCCTCCCAATGATATCAACCAGCTCCCTCAGAGAAGGTGTCAAGTACCTTGGCCTATTCCAAGTCTTTTGTCACCAAGTCCTCTACCCTGTTCAACAACATATTTTTCCAAGTCTTCCTTTGCTGATGATGTACCTGTAGACACCTCCTTCCTTTCTTGTTGCCCTTCAACATCGCTTATCAGATTCAACCCCAGGTGCACTTTGGCTTTCCTAACCCCATCCCTGCACACTCAGTGCCTCTGTATTCCTCCTGGGTCACCTGTCCCTGCTTCCACCTCTTGTGTGCTTCCTTTTTATGTCTGAGTTTTGCAAAGATCTCCCTGCCATCTTTTGCTGGATATCCTGCTCATTGCAATGGACTGTTCTTCACCATGGAGAAGATAATCCCTGAAAATCAACCAGCGCTCTTGAGACCCCAATTCTCTCTAGGATGATCTCTTGGCGATTCTGCCAAGCAGAGCCCTGAACAGACCAGCGTGCTCTCCTGAAGTCCAGAACTGCTTTTTGGTTTTTTCCCCTCATCTCAGGATCCTGCACACCACCAGACTTCTAAATGGTCAGACTTCCCATTTAGAGAAAGGATGGAAGAAACAGATGGAGAACATGGCAAAACATCACAAAACCAAAAGCATATGTTGAAGATAAACTTCACAAGAACCTCAAAAAAAAAAAAAATGGACCATGTACCTTCAAAAACTAAATATGCATTGTATTCTTATTAAGAGTACTTTGCTATAGATATAAGAACAAAGAAATAAGCAGCAGAAATGGTCACTGTGCCCAGCCCTCAGATCCCTAACCAGTTTTGCTTTGTCTGCAAGTATGAGGTTGAACAGAGCACGTCTCCTCATTAGCTTCTTCTTATTTATCAGGACATTGTTCTCAATGCACTCCATAAACTTGCTTGTGCCCTGCGGTGTTGTCCTTACAGCAAATACTGGGATGACTAAAGGTCTCCAAGAGGATCTGGGTCAGTGAATACGAGACTCCCTCCAGTTGTCTGAAGACAGCTTTGTCTAATTCTTCATAATCTGGTGGTCAACAGCAGACACTCACAACAACATCACACACATTGATGTGCCCTCCATCCCCGACCCACAAGCCCTCAGCTGCCTCTCATCTGTCCCAAGGCAGAGCTCCATTCACTCCCACTGCTTTCTCACAAAAAGGGCAACACCCTCTCTTCTCCATCCCAGTCTGTCCTTCCTGAAGAGCCTGTATCCAGCCATTGCAGCGCTCCGGCAGTGTCAGCTGTCCCACCATATCTGTGCAGACAAGGAGCTCATCAGCCATGCTCCAGCCTCAGTGGGAGGTCCCAGGCACTGCCCGCAGGTCCAAACCTGCAGAGCTGCACCCTTGCAGCTTGGACCTTGCTCTGGATTGCAGCTTCTGCTGACTCAGGGGAAATTTCTCCCCTGGGCACTGAGGACCACATCCTGCAGCTCCTTGCCTCCGTTGCTGAGCACAGAAGCACAGTCAGCACAGACCCTGGCTCTCTTCTGCACAATTTTCTGCATCGGCTGGCTGCACATTGTGCGTGATGGTCGTACAGGCTCGCCCCAGCAGCAGCTGCCAGGATGCCTGACCCTCCCTGGGTGGGATTCAGCTGGAACAAAAGCCCAAAGCCCTTTTCTCACAAGAAGCTCTTCAATATTCATACTATCTACCACAGATATCACAAAACAGGTGAAAATTTTACAACCCGCTTCTGTCTACAAGTGAGAAAAACAAGCCATAAGGGTCAGCAATGCCTTAACTTTTACATTGGTTTTAGCCATTTAGTGATTTTTACCACCACCATCCCAATTATCACAGAGGTGAAGATACCCATCAAGAAGAAATCAATTATTCCACAATAATCTCTGTACAGCATTAGCAATAGATGGTTGCTGCAAACATGGAAAGAAGTGGCATATCTGATGCCAGGTCTGCATTCACTAAGCACCTGAAGAGAAACCTAATCCCTTCCCTTGGACCTCAACAATAGCAGATGCAGCAGATGCTCCCTATGTACAAGGAAGAAGAGGAAGGCCACAATATTATAAAGACTGCCTTCCTCAATCTTATGACAAGAATTCCATCAGATATTATACTGTATTACAGGCTAAGTTGTAAAAAAGGACATCAAAGCATGTCTTACACCAGGGGTGTCAAACTTATCTTCATGGTGGGGCACTCTTTGAAGGCAACCGAGAGGCTAATGTGGATTGTGTAAGGACTGTATAAGTGTAGGAGTAATTACATTTATACTGTCCTAAAATGACATCCAGCCCTTTGAAGGCAATTGCGAGGCTGATGTGACCCCCCCAGTGAAAATAAGTTTGACACCCCTGCCTCACACAAAGCACCACAGAATATCTGCCATCCACAGCCACCTAGACAGGCAGCACCTCCAGCCAGTTAAAACTTCACAATGGAGATCTTCTAATAAACAAACACAGAAGAAGTCACTCTGACTTTTGCTTGCTCACCTGCAAGTAATTTTCCACCAGGTCCCATTTCAATTTGATGAGAGAGTCAATTATTTGATGAGTCAAAAACCCCAGCATCCCAACTGCTGTTCCAATTAGCCCCATCAGCAGCCACCGATCCCACTCTTTTCTAGAAATAGGAAAACACAGTTAACTCTCAGCACAGAGCTATTTGCCATGCTTCCTCTCACACAAAAGTTCCATTTTTAGGGCATTTTGGCTATTAACCATGACTGCATAAGAAGCTGTTTTTGCCAATATGTCTTTTAGAAATGCATACTTAAAACTCTTCCTCCAGCTGAAAGCCATTACTATTTAAGTAAGCAACGTGGTTGCATTTTTCAGGTTTGTTTTTGTTTTTTGTTTGTTTTTAATATGTAAGTAGCAGTACAATCTGCTTTCGGGTGCTTATTGTTTGATGCCACCTCAAAATTCAATTATGCAAATCAGTAATTAAGCATTCAGTAGAGCACTCAGAACTCATTTCAAAGTAATTCCTGTTTTCTTCTACTGCCACTAAAGCACTGAGCACCTATCACATAAACGTGTAAACCTTTACCTCTAGTTTCTGTCCTTCCTAAACTTATAGGTCTAGAAATAACTGTGCACCAATAATAGTTTCTGATTTATTTCTAGTATCATCTAGGACTAGGGCATCCCTACTGAGATCCAAATGCCACATTTCCTGCAAATTATGCCAAGAGCCAGTGAATTTCAAGAAAACTCTCAGTAAGAAAACATTCTTCCAAACCTCTGCAAAGTCTCTTAAGTTGCATAAATTGAGTACTTAATACCATTTCTTTGCATATTCAATAATTTGTAAAGAGTAAAGGCATAGGCACTTTCAAAAAATGCTTTTAATCAAAGTTGTTTGCCACTTAGCCCCTTCTACATTCTATTGAAGTATTTTCCTATCTACAGAAGCCATAAATAATGTTATCTTAATTCTTTCTGCTATCAGGCATCTCCCTGGATTGTCCAAATTACCCATAGCTTAGAGGCAATTTAACAATATTTAAGGTAAGTTTACCTGTGTGTTTTCTCTTGTAGCCACTTCTTATAAACTTTACTGTGTGAAGGCAAATAATCCAAACTCTCATGGGCTACTGGTGTTTCTCTCTCCTCCTCCTTGCAGTGGTAATATGCTAAACCACCCCTGCTGACGCTGATTTGCCTCCTAAAATCCTGAGAATGAATCAAATCAGGCCCATGATCTTCTGCCATTAACATCTCCTCTTCAACATCTTCCATGTGTGTCCTATGGGAAAAAAGTGATGACATTGCAGTGTCCTCCAAGAATCTTTGGGATGCCAACAAGAACAACGTGTGCCCAAGATCAGCCTCCTTGGGACTGCAAGAGAGAGAAAAGGAAAACCACAGGAGGATGGAGTGGCTGTGGCGCACAGATTGGCTGGTTGGTGTTTGGGTTTGTTTTGCTGGGGCCACACACAGACCCAACAACAAAAACTTGTCCGAGCTGGAGCTCTCTGGTGAGGAAGTCACTCCAAGAACAGACCAACCACTGTAGCAAGATTACCACACCGGCTCCTTGCTGGCTGTTCAGAGGATGCTTAAGCCGTGGAGGCTTTGACCGCTTTAAAGAGATGATCACTCACTGTGTTTCAGGCTGTCCAAAGATCTTGATCCACTAGCCTGATCACACAATTTAATTAAATAAAACAAAATCTAGGTTGCAGTGACATTCAGTTAAACCCCGAATTCTCAGTATTATATAAGCACCTTAGAAAAAAAGCTTATTCTCTAACAAAATTTCCTTCCAATTTACATGTCACATTTCTGTTTAGATAGACAAGAACTATTTGCTAGTCTACCAAGCTCACTACAGCTTGGATACTTAACCCAAGGTAGTTTGCAATTTGGCAGTTCAATCAAAGCAGAAAAAGGCTTGATGTGTGTCAAATATTTACTGTAAATAAAAATCGGTAACATGCCGAGTGTTTGCAACCTCCAAGGTGTGTTTTTAGTTTCTGAAGACAGAGTAGACAAAGATTGCTGCTGCTCTCCACTTACTTGCATGTGGACCAATTTGGAAAGGTCTCATCTCAAATAATGAGGAAAAATAAATAGTTCCTGGTCGTCGGTGAGCAAGTACCAAATGGCAAGAGAGAAAAAAAAAGATCTTTACCCAAGCCACACACAAAATATCTGAAACCAAGCTTTTGGGACCTATGGTTTTTGCAATGCTGAAGGTTTCCTTGTGGCCCACGACTCACACTGCTCAAATGTCATGAAACACATTGTCAAGGCACATTGCCCAAGGCCGGGGAACACCTCCAGATCAGATTATAGCAACAGCCTAAGTCTAATTTCTTATCCCATGACTGTGGGGGTTTTGTTTGCAGCTAAATTCTAGAGATTTGAAAAGTACTATGCAAATTCCAGACCTGAGTTTTCTCAGTCTGAGAAAAAAAAGAAAAGAAAGTTAAGAAAGAAAAGTGGTCTAGGTAGAAACCAAAGACTTTAGAAAATAACTTGCTAGAAATTGTGTGAATGGCTATGAGCAACAGCAAATGCATTAGAAAAACTGACGTTACTTTCCTGATAGATGTAGGAAAATGAACTTCTCTATGGATCTATTGGTGGCAAAGATAAGTTATCTGACAATGAACACATATTGCGTCATCAATTAAATCATTCCAGGTTCTATGATTTTGACTTGTTCTTACCTAAAAGGTGGTAAATGCTTTATTAAACAGAGTAGCTCAGATCTTAGTTTTGGGTTTAAGCACAAAAACATTTTGAGATTTGACTGCTAATTTGTGCTTGTACAAAAGCTGGGTTTAAGCAGTTCTATTCCACGTTTAAAGCAGAGTCTGGATGAGAAAAGCAGGCACCTGAGCAGAGCTCCTGGCTGGGACCCCACCTCTGCTTCACTCAGGGATGCCCAGTCTGGCTACCATGAGTTCTCCGTTTAACCCACTTCTTTATTTCTGGAACACTGGAATTTGTATTATGTCATTTTTTAATTGTGTTAGATGAAACTGGTATATGCAAACAGATCTGGGTACTACAGAGATTGCAGCATACACAGAAATACAAAATCCACCAAGTAATAGAGGAAGTGGAAGAATAAAACCCTGAAACTAAAGCTAAGTTTCTAGGGGAAAGGGGTGAGGCTAAGCCACACTGCTCACAGACAACACAGATATAGCTCATTCCATGTGACCATCATTTGTTATGTAAACAGGACAGCTGCTTTTCCTCAAACAGGAATACCACTACCATCCCTAAGGGCACACCTGAGCACTTGCCTTTGCTGTCCCTAGCTGCCAGAATAACAAAGCTGACAACTGCTCTTCCAACAGACAGGAATCCAACCTGGTCTCCGCAGCAGCGGCTCAGCTATACTGCAAATTCTAAGGGGCACTCATGCATTCAGATTTCAAAAACCAAAATGGAATAAGAATGGGTTTTCAAACTTTGACCCCTCTATTTTTTTCCCCCTCTCCTGTACAGTTAACTTAAACCCACCAGCATGCTCGCTTATCTGAACATTTCAAGAACCTCTGAGAAGCAGTGCATAAACAGGCGGGGTCCAAAAACTAGAAGGCAAAAATGCAAAGTGATCTTTGAGATTGCAGGGGACGCAGCTGCATCCCGGAGATGCAGGAGTTGAAACGACTCTACAGAGGAGAGACATGGCCTGACAAAACATGTACACATACAGGGCATTCATTCATTACTTTACAATGAAACCTGAAGACAAGTTCCCTCCTTAACTGAGAAACAGTTATTTTCAGAATACTTAGATAAAGAGGGCAAATGCAGATTGGGATTGTAAAAGCATTCGGTACCAGAAATTCCTCTTCTAGAAACAGATAATGCTTAATTGCCATGTCAGAATTTGACCCCTAGTCTATGCATTTTGGCTGTCATTGTTGAGTATGCTCCCACATGCAAACACCCCACGATGCTGAACATCAGTTTTCACCTTTCTTCTGTAAAGTATTTTGAAGGGTGTCCTGTAAAGTCTGTGTAAGGACTGCCCTGCTTTCCTCAGTAACTTTTCATCTGCAAACATCAGACAAGGACCTCTCTGCTTAACCAGGAGCTTCCATAGCTCAGATTTCGCCGTGGACAAAGGCAATCACAGGCAGAGATGAAAGAACACCTTCTCAATACTCCCCTGAGGAGAGAAGCCAGGCTCTGGCCAGTTCCCAGGTTTTCCACTCATTTCTGATTTTTGAGACCTGCTTCTGCAAGGCTTTTGCTACTCACAAGTGTTCTTACCTCAGCCTAACTGTGAACTGCTGCTTTAGAGACAAGGAGGGAAAGGAGACATCTGCACTTTGTCGTCTTCACCACAGAACACCAGTAGCTACACACTTTGAGTAAATGCTTTAGGGATCCAAGCTATAAATTTAAATAGTTGGGAGAGCATTGTGAAGTATCATTGTGGGGAAAAAGTGTGCTTTCAAGCTGCCAAGACCCCATTTTGGAGCCACAGGACTCCTTGCTCCACCCCAAAGCAGCTTCCACACAGAGCAGGGGACTCCTCACACAAGGGCAAGAGCAGAGTAAGGAGGGCAGGCAGACACCAGCCCAGCTCTCTCCTCCTTCAAAGCAAACGCAAACTGAGCAAGGCTGCCTCCAGTCAGGAGCTGGAAAGTAGCGCCCTTCAAACTGGGATTATCAGCAAAGGGCTGGACCACTGCTGGTGGTGAGGTGTGGTGAACAGAAGAGATGCAGCTGCCAGATGATTATCACTAGTTTATATTGTTTCAACACAAAAGTTTTGAGCTGCCTCACCTAACTGCTCTCCCAAGTAACTGGGGAGAAGGAGCAACATGATTTTATTCACCTAAATGTTTTTTAAGTGTGAGAGTATGTGCATGCATGCACACGCATGTGTTCTTTATCCATTAAAAGACCAGGATGGATAATCCCAACCAATACTGTGAAAACACAAAAGCAGTATCACTAAATTACAAGGCACAGCAAATAAGAACTACCCACCAAACAGCATTAGGAACATGTTAATTTAATAACAAAACATTTTGCTACTTGTCTTTAAATAGCATAGACATAAATCAGATTCCAGCTATTACACATAAAAGCACCTACAACAGAATTCTAATTCTTGCTATGGTTATACTAAACCACTCCTACGCAGGTACAAATTACCGGTCACCCATACAGCTAGATGGCTACACAGGGTAATTTAGGCAGGTAAAAACAAGAAAATACTTAGTGGGCACCTCAGTTTTATGTAGACAAAGAACAGCCCATTTTTTAATGGGGTCAGGAGTTCTATATACTTAAATTATATTAATTCCTTCCCTCTCCACTACCCCCTTGTCTTCGGGTACAGGTTTGTTAGGGTTGTGTGTGTGATTTGTGCATCTAAGTAAAGCAGTGTATCATTTTCATTGGCTTCTGTTTTAATACTAATTATCATATAGATAGTATAGAATCATAAAGTTACAAAAATACAGTAAAGCATTAGAGATTGAGACTTAACATTGTTACACTGAATGAACAGCACAACAATTCCAAACAAATCTGAAGGTAAAAGTGGAGAGTATCTGAAATGCCAGAAGAAAGTTACTACTCCAAGGAACACAAGCAGTTCAGAGTATACATTGTAACAGATTATAAGCAGGGCAGCAGAATAAAAAGCTTCCAAATAAGTACTTTGTTCACAGCCTCCCACTAGGAAGATCAAAACCATTACACTACTAATTAAAGTGACAATCAAAGGTTTTTAATGAGTGTTTGATGTGCAATCTGAAGGAAAGGAAGCAAGTATCATAGTGATTGAATAGCAATATAAAAACATTGCTAACTAGACACATCATGGCTATAAGTTTTCATTTCACATTATTTCAGTACTTCAAAGTCACAGCATTTGAGGAACTAAAGTGTAACACTAACTTAGCAGGAGAATGTTGCTCTAAATGCAATGACTTGTACATTTGATGCTGACTGTAAGGACATAGATGTTTGAAACATTTTTTGATAAGGCTGTAACAAATCTAATATATCGTTACAGGTTAGTAGTATGAGATGACTGTAAATTTAATCTTCATATGGAAAAAAACATACACACAACAGAAAGTGGTTTCGGAAAAGACAAATCAAGGTGACTATGACTGTCTCCATGAGTCCTAACACTGTGATGTTGTGGCAAGGAGTTATTTTAGAGATTTGTCAGAAGTGAACCACTGCACAGTTCAAAGAGGGACACACCACCCAACAATGAGAAATGATGCTCTGTCCTCAGACTGCAGCCCAGCAGACAACAAATGGGGGAAGAAACTGTTGGTCAGAAAAGGTGGAGTCAGTGATGCTGGCAGTTTGTCTTATACTGGGAGAACAGCAAAGAGCTTTTAGTGTAGGCTTTTCTCATTAATAGTGATGACTCCATCAACTACCTGCACATTTAAAGACCTTAAAACTGCCAATGACTTAGATTAACCTGGGAACTGAAGAGCCAGCCACCAACATCACACATTTCCACGCTTTTGGTTTACACAGCTCCTCACAGTGGCAAGTTTTGCCTATCAAAACCTAAAAGAAATGAGTCACTGCAACCTGCTGTACTTCACCACAATGTTTAAGAATTTTAAATGAAGATATTCTAAAGACATTCTATCTTGAAAAAGTGAAAGGGATTAATAGAACTGGGTTAAGTCCTGTCCAGCAGAATCTGACAAGTTCCAAGTGCCAGTTTATCTCCCAAAGTCATTCCACAAGGTTCAGCCCTCTCTCCCATATTAATCCAATTTTCATGACCCTGGAAAGATCTCCTAGATACACTTCCACATCTTCACAATAACTTCACAGCTCTACTGTCTGAGCTGCTCCCATCCTAATTATAACAGCTTTTATGCCTGTGACAATTGGAAAAACAACAGCCAATTTTTCATGTTCTATTCTCAAGTCAAGCCAGTAACAGATGCGTTTACCTCTACCAGGTTTCATCTCCTCTTAATAATTTTTAATCAGTAGAAACTGCAGGGGGAAAACAAACCCTTCTCCCCCCCTCCCTTTCTCACTTCTGCCACTTAAAAATACAGGAATAATAATCTGAAATGAAAACAATGTGTTAAATCAGCATACCTACACATCTCTGATAATCATCAGGGAGCAAAGCAGCTAACTAAAACCTTCCTTATGTCTGCATAGCCATTCCTTCAATATTTCAGAGTTAACAAACATACAATATATATATATGTACATTTTTTAAACTCAAACTGCATAGTTTATACATCACAAAACCATGTTTACATTTTATCCATACAGCATATATTAAAAGCCGAAGGTTGGGATGCTTCTGTTAAGAAATTTTGAAAAGTCATAAATTAGGACAGAGAACATGCATTATATCAAGAGATCCGAAGCACTGGTTATTTGTGCATTGTCTCAACATCATCCACTAAGTTACCCATTTATATAGTTTGGCACTAGTATAAATTTAAAAAGGCTTTTTATTTTTATCGCTATTTAAAACAGTAAACGCTGAAAAACTTCATGAAACTGTTTGAATATGGGAATGCTACTTGAGAGCTGGTATATGACACATATTTCATAGAACGGAGTTTACTATACATTCATTTACAACTGTTCAACTGAGCTGAAGGTACATATCCATTTAGTAAAAAAAACAACCAAACCACACCAACAAGTTACAAATCGCATTAACACTAAGGCAATGTAGAAAGCCGGTATTTTAACCATTGAATGGAGTACTCATTCCTGCAGAAGTTGAGATCAGCTAGTGAAATGAGCTATGCAGCTTTAAAGAAAATACAAAACAACAAAGTCACTTTCATACTTCCAGCATTGCAAGAAATACATCTTTCATATAACTTCTATCCCATGATCAGTTGGGTCTGCAAAAGAAAAGGTATAACACAGTGTTTCAGAGAATAATGCAATCGCCAGAATGGGTAAAAGAAGAAAACCCTCTCCCACAATTGTTTCATTATGTAGAATTAACACAGATGCATTAACAAGTTTTAAAGCTTTTTATTATTATTATTAGAGAAAGAACACAGGCATTCATCATGTTCCTCCAATACCTCCCCGTCTCAGAAATCTTCCTAGGCTTCACAAAAGAGTTTTGAACACATCATTTAGGAAAACATATGAGCACCATATTTTGTCCCACTGCTTCACTTCCATCTGGAATTTACTCGCATAAAAGACCAACAGTCATTTTAAGTCACTTCTTTTTTGTTGCAGTAACACATATTCAGACTTAATACCAGTTTATTCCTCCTTCTCCAGCAGTTGAGACTACTCACAGAAGGGGTAACCTGGCCGAGTTTTCAAAAACTAAAGGTCAAAAAAAAAAAACTAATCAGACATCCTGCCTCTGTCATGGGCTGATTACCAGGTGGCCAGCTAAATTAGCCTTCTGCATCAAAATATAGCGTAAGAGAAGTATAATACATATTTTTAGGCCCTGAATGCTACTAAACATGAAACACATTTCCACAAGCTCACCATGTAAGTACCCATGTAAAGCACAAATAGTTGTCTAAAATCCAGTTTATTATTATTATAGCTGATCAACTGTCATACAATGCACTAACTTTTTCCTTTAGGTATCCCCTATACAACAGCGAACTCTATGCATTTATTTCATAATAGCTGAGGGATTCATTCCTGCCTCTGCCTTGCTGGGTGTCAACTATTCATGAGGCGCTTTCAGGAAGACAAGAGCCATCTGGGCAGGTGGTAGGTGCACACCCTGCAACAACACTTTGTGTACTTTATTATCAATGAGTAAGGCACATCACTGGCAATGCAGGTATTTCCACAGGCTTACTCGTTATACCTTGAGGTTTACAAAGCACGAATCACACCGTCTTCAGGGGTTTTTAATTTACTTCAGAGTAAACTTAGCCCTCCCTCGAACAATCAAAACACAAGAACTTTGGCAATGCTTCAGAGCATGAAGGTAGTTTAAATCTCAGTTAGTGACCACCAAACATAAAACAAATTTTCAAACGCTATTTGAAAAAACATTTAGAACTTTCGCTCTTTGCCCTGCATGCAACTAGCTTAAAATGTTGCTCTACTTTGCAAGATGTATAAATACAGTTTTAAAAAGAAAAAAAAATACACATTTGCTGACAAATAGAAAGTTCAAATCTTACCAAAAGAACAGAAGAAAAATAAAATTCTGGCATCTAGGAGAAACCACAAGAAAATGAAAACAATTACTAAGTAAACACCGATCAAACATAGATACCTGGAAAACAATGTGAGTTTTCTGGAGGAGAGTAAGCAGCAGTACTTCAAAATCTTCTTCAGGTAACAGAAGAGTTTTGAGGAGGCTCTTGACTTTATGCAGTAGTCGAAGACATTTTAAAATTTCATAATTGATTACACTTAGACTTGGTTCCAGCGTGAGCAAAACGGAAACCCAACACATTTAAAATCACTGCAGGAATATTTTTACAGTCATCCTTCATGTTACACACTCTGGTGTCAGAGATCAAGCCAATTCCCTCCACCACTTTTTTCCTGCCGCAAAATATATCTGCTTATAACTGGATACGCCGATTATCACAGATACAAATAGTCAGCATACAGACAAGGAGGAATAACTGCAGCAGGATCAACTTGCACCACATACAACCAAGCAACCAACCAGCTCTTCTTCATGCTTTGTGAATAAGTCAGTCTCTTACATTATGTCACCAACCATGTAACAGTCTGAGTTATTTCTCATTCTCTCAGTAGTTTACGCTGAAATTTTCCCAAAAATTCACATCTCAGAACTGTACGGTTCCATTATTTTAATTGATTAAATATAGATTAGCAGTGTTAGTGTAAGAAAAAAGATTTAATGGCATCAAAATAATTCAAATTAAATCAAGTAAGAAAATGTTGCAATGCACTTCAGCCAAACCATCACAAATTATATGTTATATAAATACAGACACGAGGTAGCTGGCAGCTACAAATCCACCAATTCTGGAAGTGCCCAATTTGTCTAAAATGTGTAAACTTACAAATACCAATTAAACCTTCCATTAGAAAAAAATAAAACCCAAAACACAACACACCACCTAGTTTATTGCTTTTAAAGGTTCATTCTTTACATCAGAAATAGGCAAAGGCATATCAAAGAAAGGTACCTGGCTGTTGATGGCTTTGGATTAAATTCACTTTTTCAAAAGAACCACTAAATAAAATTTTGACTGCAAATAGCTGACTCACTCCCAATGCTACATGTTCTCACCCAAATGAACAACGGCTTGAGTTTTCCAAGAGGGGAGGCGGGGTGGGGAAAGAAGGTATCATTTCCAAAAGGAAAGCATTAACTGCTTTCTTATGAGAAATCAGTAACACAACTAAAACCAGTGTTCCCACCAGACAGAATACATTGAAAAAACAGACCAACAATTGCAGGAGAGGCAGAAAGCATTCTAGCTACGAAGAGACTGGTGTCACAGCATATGATACATGGAATGCAGACAGAAATATGATGATCTGTACCACAGGTGTAATTTTTATTAAAGCTTTCTGAAGTTTCTTTTTTGTGTGTGTTCCAGAAAAGGTAAAAGTAGAGCAGAGAAGAAAAAAAGGCAAGGAACATAAAAGAGGAAAAGATGCAAGATCAATGCATTAACTGCAAAAGCAAGACAAAGGACTGAGAAGTAGGACAGACTTCAGCAATGTGGTCTGAAAACTGCTCAGAGGTCAAGTAAGCAAACTGAAAGTTATGCTCATTTCTCCAAAGAATCTAGAGGGGAAGTGGGAGAGGCAAGGTTTTTTTGGTTTTGTTTCGGCGTTATTTTGGGCGGTTGTTTTGCTTTAAATATATACAGATACACAATGCAAGCTTGTCTAAAGAAGTGGTACTACAGATGGCAGAACTTACTCCCCTGCAACTCCTCCCTGCAACAAACACAACACCTTGACCTCCCAAGTAAACGACACATACAAAAGTGGAAAGAATAAAAGGTGCATGTAAAACCAGCAGCAATATTATGTTTGGCTTTCCACTACTTCTGCAAGTTACTGTACATATATTACATCACTATTATAGAAATGGCACAGCCTCAGACACTTTCCACATTTTATTTACATTTTAAGACTAACTTTAATCTCAATCACATATCCATACATTTCCTTTGTTTCACTAAAACTTAAATGCATGGTTTATTAGAACAAAGACCGTAAACAAATATTTGCCATGTCCGATACATGTAACACACAGGAGCTGCTTAACAGAAATCAATCCCCCCATTTTATAAATACAGGTATCAAAACAATCCTGAACATACTTTGTGACACTACTAGTAGTCGGCACCCACACCCTTGCAAAATTAAACAAGATGAGCAACGGTATTCACTGTACCTGCTACTTTAAAACAAATTTAACTGCAGCTCTTTTACTAAGCAAGATGGATAAAGCATGCCATTTATATTTTGCCTTCTCAAGAGATTATTTTCAGAAACATATATTATTCCACAGCAATCTGACACTTTCTGTCATGCTTTCATCTTGTAAAACCTGAATTCCAATTCTAGGCTATTTCAGGCTTATGCTTAAATGACAGTGCCTCGATAAGAGGAAAAAAAATAATTGTGCTGCCTTTTTCTCCCATAGTGCCTGAAAACATATTGGGCATACATATATTATATATATTCTTACAAATGTCCAGGTCATGTATACCAGCGGAAATTCTTTTAAATGTGTGGGTGTTTGCATTGTGAGATTTAATCAAGACATTAACATGAGTAGAAGGTTGTTGTTTTAAGACAGAAGTTTGAGAATAGGCTAAAATTAATTGTTGTAAGTTTGTCCCTCTGGAGGTTGTGGAAGCTTCATATTTTCTTTGGACATCATTAGACGTCTTAGCTCTTGAAGTACAACTTTAATGCTATAAGAATTTTGCCATTTTGCTAACACTGGTATGCTCCGTGCATCCACCTGAAAAAAGAAGAGAGAGCTCTAAGTTATGACAAAACTCTACATAAATAACTGCTATTGACCTAATTGTTCTACAAAAGGGTCTAAGCATTCCCTGACACTTTCTCTGTGGTAAAATGTCCCTGTGTACATAAAACATTTTAAGGAAAACAACCGCATACTTACAAACAGATACAGATTCTGCAATGAAATCCATGCAGGTGCACCCTTCCATCTGTGCTGAAACTAATATTAGCAAGAAGGAAAGGGGTGGGGGGGAGGAGGAGGAGATAAGTGAACCATTCACCGCAAAACTGGAGCCGTATCTTGTACAATGTATTAATAGTTTCAAATTACACACAAAAAAGAAAACAGTAATCACCTTGGTTATGCCAATATATACACTTGGGTTCTCCTCAGTTCTTTAAAATAACCTGCCACACAAAGAGTCCATAGGATTCCTTTCTAAAGGAAAATTTATTTTGTTTTCCCCTTGCTACAAGTTTTGTTAGTGATTTATTTTACATTGATACTACGTGATGCTTCTGATACATCAGAATCACTGATACATCAAGAATCACTATGTATACTAAGAAATGGCTTGAAATATTGAAATAACTGATTCATGATGTTTGGACATTTCTTAGTTCTTTGCATCCTTCTTACAGTAAGTCATCTTACGGAGCCATGAAGATTACTGTACATCACTTACCAATTTGAATATGAACTGAAAGGAAAGGACATGGGACTTCTCCTATGCGTTTATAAAACCTGTGGGACAATTTACACAATTATATTATAACAGGGAGGCTTCCATAGGTAAGTCAGCAATTGAAAGTCAGGTGGGGAATTGTCCTGGCAGCAGGTAAGTCGTGGCCACCCAGCCCCTGCAAGGAGAAACTTAAGACGACAGAGGGGCCTCCAGCTGTGCAACTGCACATCAGGCCCATGGACAGGAACTGAGCTACTGCACGCTACTGAATTCCATTGGCAGCATAGCACAGGCAGCCCACATGGCAGCACAGTGTCTTATTCCATCTTACCTAGGGCAAACAAAGAAAAAACTACACTGGAGTCAGAAATAAGAATGTTAGCACAGACATTTTATTTGTAGATTGTTTGAAGTGAAGCTGTTTATTTTCAGAACGCTAGACGAGACTAAATCTTTTTGCAGGAGGAAACTGAGGCCAAGGTTTAACAACCTGCTGGCTTGGGCAGCAATACAACTATAGCCCAAGATATTTCTGCTCTCTCCCACTAGGAACTTGCTCCTTTATCAGTACTACTATCATGTATCAGCTCAGGTGAACCACAGAATGTATGTGGAGCTGCTTTCTGATCTGAACCCACTCAGTTTTAAAAAACACTTTGGAAAGAAGTCTCTAAGCAGGATCCTTGATCCAATTCACAGCTCATCACTATAAGCATTTCTCTTAAAACAAATAATGTTCTCAGAGTCAGGAACCCCTTAAAATCAGCAGAGCTGACAAAGACAGGGTATCATCAAACCACAATATAAAAGGCAGTCAGATTACTTAATAATTATTGCAAAGATTAATAAATTAGGAAGACAAAGAGCATCAAAATGAAAGCTCCATTATGGGTATTTAAAACTGATATGATCTTGCTGCGTGAGTGTATGAGCTAATACACAAAGGTTTTGAAAGTAACACTGGTCAGACTATCACTGTAATTCCTGGACTACTATTACTACTTTTTTAAAAGAGTATTTGGTTTAATGTGCTAGATAAAAAGCAATAGCAGAGCAGAATAATCTTTACAATTGGAAAATAGGTTCCCTTAAAAAGCAGACTATTAGATAAAACCACCAGTGAGTAAAAGGGAAATTCTGATAAGAGATGACTCCTGTTATCAGTTAGCAGGTTAAGTAAGGCATCACTTAGCCTGAATCTTTGTTCTGAGGTACCAAGCTCTTACAGATCTCTTCCTCTCCAATCCTTCCAGATAAGATTAAAAAAGGACACTCCAGAGTTTCTATGCAATGAGCTGGACCCAGCAAACTAGTAACAACATTAATTAATTTCCAAGTTAGAATAAAGTTAGAAGAGTAAATACCACGCTACTCAAAATTGTTCTCTATAAAGAAAATGCCACAAGAAATGCATGAGAACACTGTTTTTACTCATAGGGTCCTACAGAAAGAAAATAAAAAATCATGGTGGTAAAGTATCATAGTAACAGAAGAAACAAGGGCTCAGATCTTGTATTCACTTAGCATATAGCTGCAGATGTTTAAGAGCTTATTTCCACAACTCACGTAGACACACCTACTAACATTTGTTAATACCTCTCTGCAGCTAACCTGACATCCTCTTCAATTTAGCAAAATGGAACAAAACGTGAGAGTACTCCCTGAATGCTTTGGTTTAAGTCCTTCGGCAGGCCAGTAGTTTAAAAAGTTTCCATGTTAGTCTGAATCACAATACTAAACTATCTGAGGAGAGATCACATTATGTGTCACTGATCTGTCAAAAAGAAAGAAAAAAATACAATCTCCCTGAGAAAAATAGGGGGGAAAGAAACCACAGTGAACAACTATCAAGGACTAGGTAATGGTTGCAAAAGAAGATTCCCAGCCACAGAAGATGTGCCCTTGAGGGTGGAAGCCCATATGATAAAAAAAAAAGTTTAAGAAGATCACTGGTAAACCAACATGGATAAGAAGAAAAAGGTAGGTTTAGATTATGATAGGTTATAGAAAGAAAACTAATATCATTATCTGTTCAGATAAAGACTGGGTTGGCAAAAAACATCTGAAAAGGAAGTTGCTCTTGGAGTCCCCACATGAATGTCTATCTTCAGCCTGGAAATTCTGCTTTCAGACTGTCTTCCCTCACCTCACTTCTGAACTTCGCCTTTACCGGCTCCCTCAGGTCTGGAGATCTGCCTCAACAACAGCACATAGCAATCAGTCACCAGTGCTGTCCAAATAATGCAATTCTACATACACTGGCTGTACTGCAATATGAGACCTCATTACTTCAAAGTAAGATCCTCCAGCTTTTCTTTTTTAGCTGGGAAATTGTAACAACAAACTCACAGACTGTAAACTCTGCTTTAACAATGTGATGAATGTTCTCTGAGTAACGACTGCTGGAACAGGACATTCCCATTGCTGTTTATCTCAAGTCTCTTTTCTGTAAGTTACCAACTTTTTTCATGACATCTTGCAGCAGTAAAGATTTTGGCTCAGCTTCTGTTTTCTGTGTCGCAGAATTTATTTCCAAGTTAGTAAACAATAAATTCCCTTTATGAAGAGCGATGATAAGATATTTGGAAGAATGACACAAACTATGTTCGAATCACACAAAAACATTAGTTAATATTCAAGTACACATCCTGGGACACAGAGGGAAAAATTTCAAGGTCACTTAAAGGCTAATAAAGCTGGAAACTGCAATCTGAAGTCTATTTTATCCCAGGGGTACACCATCATAAATCCTTAAAGAATAGCAATAAAAACAATAAGTATCATGCATTTTTCCCTCTAAACAATTGAAATGAAAACAAATAATTTTATACAGTGTTGCAAAGTATTCAGTGTTTATAATGTTCCGAATATCTTAACTTCAAGAAGTAGCAAACTGCTGCTTCTACAACAAACATACTTCAAGAAATAACCAGACAACAGTTTACAGGTTTATAGCTAAATCCAAAGTGAGTTTAAATGAAACAAATCTTTCCAGCTCTAAATGGTATCTAAATGAAGATAAGTGATTGCAAATCCTGCAAGACAGATTGCTGAAGAGAACTCTCACAGATTCAAAAATCAGACATTCTCAAAAGTCCATGGGAAAATAAATAGCACGTCAGAATGCAACCTGCGTTGTATCAATACAGGATACACAAGTCTCCAAGAGAGAAGACCCCACAGCATTAAGAGTGGTAATTTAAATACAGTTTTACAGCAGTGATGCCATTAACACATAAAGGCATTGTGTCCAGCCCTATATAAGTATTTGGACTAGCTTTTCTGAATTTAGTACCCAATTATGTGTACAAATGCAGTAGGTCCATAGGCAAACTGAAAAACAAAACACCACAAAAACTGAATTGCGGATAAGAAAAGGAAGACAATTTAAAAGGGTGACTTAAGCACCTAAGTTTAGTCTTGGGAGATAAAATACACCTGAAGTAGCTCTCTCCTTTCCCACACTAAATTTAGCAAATAGCGATCTCCGGGATCCCTGAAGAGATGCTGCTGATGGAAAAGTTACTTACAAGCAAAACTCCTCTCTCCAAATAATCAAACAAAAAGTCAATAAACTTGTAACTGTCAGTATCGATAAATTCCTTACACACATGCATTTTTCACATAACATGTAAAGGGACTTGTAAGTCAAGAAGGCTGAGAACTGCTGCCAACAAGGCAATTATGAGGTTGGTTTCCTTAAAGCCCCAGTAATTCTGGCACATACCCATCTCCTCCCTCCACCCGTAACATTCCAACTCACCAGCAATGACCAGCCTCTAAACTCACACTGGGGGCCCTATTTTCCTCGGGTGTTAACTGGCACACATCTCCTGTGAAGTGTGCTGTAGCAACATTATAAATGTTTTGTTGTAGTATGGTCATACTGCTACACCGTACAATTTCAGTTGCCCTTTATGTCAGGTCTCTTTACCTCAAGTCACCAACTTTTTCATGAAATGTATAAGCGATGTGATCAAAAGCTGAACACATGTCAAAAAACAGGTTGCATGCAGAAGCATGGATAGTAGAGCTTGTCTGAAGATGAAACTTTGTCATTCACTCAAAGAATGTAGCAAACCACTTACGATCTATTAAATGAAAGACAATCACAAAGTGGGAGAACAGCTTGAAAGAAACAAGAAGGAACTAAAACAGGGAGAAGCAATGTGAATTTTTCCAAGATGTCGAATGTACCCCCAGTTTATCTGACAGATTCCAGTGAGCACAATGGCAAAATAAGCTAAAATGCAACATACTGGGCAACCTTAAAAATTACATAATAAATGCATTTTAAATTCATTAGTTATGAAAACTGTTTTTATTAAAAGTACTGTCTAGTCCTATTGGAAACCATTAGAAAAAAATGAGCTATGCATTTGGATAGCAAATGCTTCATAAGATATACTACTTTATAGAACTCTTGAGGAAAAATTAAATGAAGGTTTTATATAAGCTTATAAAACTATTAAAATCAAGTTTTCCTGTAGCAATGACTGGATTAAGAGTGCTTTTAAAACAACCATGAGGATCTCCTGTCATGGTATTCACCCTGCTCCTCAGCAAACTGAAGGAGCATAGACTTCTCCAAACAAAGCTCAAGCCAAGTGGCTCTGTAACGATGAGCCTTCAGGCTCTGCAGTCTGAAGTTCTGCTTCTGGAAACCACCAGCTACACACTCAGGCATGCACAGATGAAGCAATGAGAGCATACTTGTTGACGGAGTCAGAATAAAACACATTACTAGGGAGATGTATGAAAATAGTATTATAAACATACCAAAAGCTCTGCTGCATTCCAGATTGGCAGCTTTTTCTAGTTACAACCTCTTAATAAACGCATATACTTAGGCGACAAGTCACAGTTGTGATGGAGGGCAACAGCTGGTTTGTAGATAGTAATTTATAGTAAAGATGTTCAGGTAGAGTAAAATTGTTGGCTATGCAAGGAGTAGTTTCAAATAAATTTTACATTATTTCCAAAGTGTTAGTGCACTAGTTTTAGATGACCAACCAGTACATTACCCTAACACACAGCTCAGACAAACCCTTGAGAACCTCTCCCTCCGCTATGGTCACTGAGATACTTAAGCTTCACATTGCAATACAGCTAATTACACAAACACAAGTCCATCTTTCTTTTAAATCTTGCAAATTATTTAAATCCCAAAGATGCTCTCTGACTCACCTTTAAATATTACCTTAACCCAACTACTTTGCATTCAGTAAAGACAAACATACACGCAGAGAAGTGTGATATATTATTGTATCTCCTGCTGATATGCACATACACCAACACGAACACAAGAGAGCTCACACCTCTTTCCACTGAGCAATGGAGTACCTCAGGCCTACTCACAGGACTAAAGTACCTAGTAAGGAATGGAGTAACAATCTGGCTTAGGCTGCTGCCATTGCTCATGGGTGTAAACTCACCACACCGTGGGTAAGGGATCAGTGAAAGTACCTTATTTCAAACTGGTCTTTAAAATCAAAGCTCAGAATCACCTTGGATTTGAATAAACCCAGTATAAAGAAAATAAGAGTTTAAATACATCGGTTCATTACAGATGAGTTACTATAATACATCAAGAGTGAGACTCATTGGGAATAACTTTAATTTTTAGTTAATGGAAACATCAGATAAAGTTTGCAATACTGCTACAATATGTATTTAATGTCCTTTTATAAGAGTATTACAAGGGAAATGGCTACACGCAGCTTAAACATTTATTTTTTTTTCTGTTCAAAACTAAAATCTTCAGTTTCATTTAAAAGAAGCAACTGTTTCAATTCTATAAATAATGCTCATCTCATTGATAAGCCACTAAGAACCACCAGCATATTATAAATAGCTAAAGATTTGAAGTAGTAGGAAACCAAAATTTGATTTAAACCAAGTACTTATATTGTAAAATTTAAATATGAAAGCTCTGTCCAACATGCATTTTCCTCACCTGTGTTGTTCACAGAAATAATTTATAGTACAGATTAACAACATGGTTGATCTTACCATTTCAACTTACCATTCCATTGGAATTATTTATTCCATTCATATTAATTTTAGTTACAAATCTAACTGTAGGAGGTGCTTCTGGATATTTAGGTCCACACTCTACTTTCAGACTGTATATTCTGTTTTCATAGTTTGTCTAGAAAGCAAAAAGACAGACTAATGCATCTTACTGAAAGCTGAATATTAATAAATTTTAAAAAGGCAAAGGCAAGAGGAATAAAGATTAAGGAACGTGAAATAATTATAGATCGTAAATACTATGTATCAACTTCACGGGCTTGGTTTACTGATTGATATTCTGCTGTTTCTGTTATATTGATTACTTGATTAATATGTATAAATTACACTACTTATTGACTACACCATACAAAAGCTTTAATAGAATAAAATTTTATTAAAAAAAAAATCATGCTTACTCTTATCCTCCCTACCCACCTGCATTCCCAAAACAACTTTGGCACAGTAGGGGGCTGAAAGATAATCAATAATCTTTACAAAAATTACCGCTTTTCCCTGTAAAAAAAAAAAAAATCTAACATTGCAAAAAAAAAAAAATGGAAATACAGAAAGACGAAGACACCAATAACTCAACAATTAAGACACAATCAAGAACAAGATGCAAATAGTACTTGCAAAAAACATATTCTAGAAGTAATTAACACTCTAGAAGATATCTAAGCCTTCCATAGCTGAGGATTGCGTGGCTTACTATAGGATTTGCTAACTTTGAATGGTAAACTGACAGCTAGTTTGTAGAAGATGTCACTCCAAATTGACCATGGCACAGATCATTCTAAGTGCAAATATATTTTGAGAAAGTCCAATTAGAAATCCATCTCTTCTTTTTTGTTTGTTTCATCTTATCAAGTAGGCCATGCACAATAAAAAGTATCGGTGGCTTTGCTGGTTACTGATGCACACGCCTCTGGTCCAAAAGGAAGATAAACCCGGTTTCTACACTTGTCTTTCCACTGGCACAACAGACACACCTAATATGAACCAAAAGTAGTAACGCACCTCTGAACTTTCCAGAAGTACCGTCTTTAACCTGTTCTGCAACAACCAGCTGTCATTTCCTCCAAGCATCAACCACACAGTCAAGTTATCAAATGACAGTCCACTCTGTGACCAGTTAAAAGGCAGAGTGGAAACTCAACTACTGAAGCACCCTAATCCTCCACTTTCAAGAAGCCACAAAAACTTAAAAGCAAGTGAGTCAGAAAGAAACAAGGCATAGCAGGACATCTTTTTTTAGGAAAAAAAAATCTATTATTTTTTCCCATTAAAAGCTGAGGGCCCAATAAAAGTAAACTTGTCTTGCTACAGACAGCAAGAAAACACAGTAACAAAAATTCTCATTATTCACTCAGACAAAACAATTTACTTCCCCAGAGAGGGATGCTGTCAGTTATACTGGAAACAGGCCAAAAGGTGTATACACTGCTCCCAACTCTGAAAAATCCTAAGAACAGCACCCTTTCTCCTTCTCTCATTCCTCTCTAGGTGGATTCTCAATTTTATTCAGTTTTTCCAAGTCACTGTTTTGCTGCAAGCCAAGTATCCCTAGCCAGCTCCCCAAAAAAGCCTAAAACCACTTCTTTGTTGTTTTTTTTTGGGGGGGAAGGGGTGGTGGTCAGAAAAATGCTTCCCTTAATTAAAAAAAAACACAACCAACCAACCTTCCCCTCCTACCTCCAGGCTAGTTCACTTTTCAAATGAAGCAAGAAAAAAAACAACCTGATAAGCAATTTTTGCACAGCTCTAGAGAAGCCACATATGTGAAGAACCTGATGCTGTGGAGAGTATTATCAACTTTCTCAGTGTTCTGCCTAACTGCCCACATCACTCAATTCCACAAGGACCCATCTTCTACAAACCCCAACACTAGATATGCAATTCTCAAGGTGCCACCACTGGCTTGGGAGCTGGTGGCTTTCACTTTCTACAATCACCACGTACTCCAAGCCATTCTATCAGGAAGACAGCATGTCCATGAAATGGCCCAAAAATATTACTTGTGTGCACCCTTTCATAAAGAAAATGACAGCAATATATATTGACCAGAATTAGAAGTGCATCCCATGTTGTTGTTGTTTTTTTTTTAACAAGCATGGGCTCGTACATAATAATCACTCCCTTCAAACACATGTTAGGAGTCTACCTTAGGTCAAACCAGAAAACAGTCACAGGTAGTTCTGGAGGCTGTTTGGAGAGTCAGGGAGACATTTCAGTCAGCAAGTTCCTTTCAAAACCCGTAAGACTACAAACTTCTTTACAAGGTATTCAAACACTGTGATTCCACAGAAACTAGTACTGGAAGCATATCATCATTATACTTCTATTTTAAATTGGTTCTCTCTCAAATGCACCCAAATCTTAGGAGCTCAGCACAATTATACAGATGTTCAAATCAGTCTGCTGCAAGATGCAACTAACTCTGACTTCCAAAAGGAGCTTGAATTACACTTAATCTAACTCTGGAAAGCATTCATCACCACTGAGGCCAAGTTCTGATGTCAGCTCTTGTCTTGGATAGTTCTTCCAATAACCCCTGCGGCGCTGAACACCACACAAAATAGTAACCTCATGTTAGCAGTGAAAGACATATGCTAACTTAGAGCTACTGGAAGTATACCATTTAAAGCTCTCATTTACTCAGTGATTTTTTGTATCATACTGTAACTCATGAGCAAGTATGCACAAAAGATGTATCCATTCATATCTGATGAGGCTGATACTCAGGATAAGAGAAGATTCCTTCTCTTGCAGGTTTTATCAGCCTAGATGACATTATACAGAACTTAAAAGCTCAGAAGGATTTCAACTTTGTGTATATATTTTATCTTACTAGAGGTACTTAAAAACTGCTTGGTCTTTAGGCATGATTCAACTGAAATGGATAAACTGATATACTGTAAGACTATTTTATAAAACTTGTGAAAGTCAAAAACATATTGCCAGTTTACTACAGAATGGAAATTACAAGGCACATATCACAAACTGTGGAAAGACAGTTATCCTGTTTACTATCACTATACATTTATGTGCAGGAATAGTAGGAATATATTCAGCCTGTATTTCCAAGTCAGTAATAAGTCTCAAATCACAACTCGTTTATACAGACAGCTGCAGAAACATGTATTAGGGGAGACTACACTGAAAACACTTACTAACATGTCAGGAAGTGATAAATTCTAACATGAATATAAAGTGTTTCTACAACTTCATACATTGAATTTTAACTACTTCCTTTACACTGTAGCAAAGTAACATGTTTAGCATTTTGTATTCCCTACAAACTTAAGAAAAACATTTCAATTAATCACACTTACCCTTGGTGGCCCAATAATCATTCCTGTCCATCTGGTGAGTGTCATATCTTCATCATCTTCAAGGCCCCAGCTTACTGTACCATCACCTACTCCCTTTTGCCCCTCTTCAAGTTCTTCCAACAAGCGAAAATTACGAGGTACTTTAACTAGAGAAAAGTGAAGAATGTCATTAATACTGTTCACATTTAAGGAAAAGGTAAACAATTTCATTGCTTTTACGTGTTATGCACTAGGAACTGCTGAATATATTTTCAAAGCCAAACAAATATTTCCTGGGTGAATTTCTTTAGCACTCCAATTGTTTTGAAGCTTGTTACTACCAAGTGATAGCAATACAAACTATAAAAGAGAAAATAAGAGAGGTCTCTTTAGTTTGAGATGGCTTGATTCAGATGCTCTTTCCCAAGCAGAGTACTGTTTAGAGCCAGTGTATTTCCAAATTAATTTACTGTCTGTCAAGTTCCAGTCAACTAGAATCCACATTAAAATTGATATGGCAAATTCCCCCCAAAAATAATTAAGGAATGCAACATTTAACACAAACATCTTAACTGTAAACTGTAAGAGAAAGATGGAAACATTTTCATCTGATTTAAAGAAAAGCCAAAGTTTAGTATCTGAAAACAAATTTAAAAAATCAATACTTTTTAGTGGAGTGATTTTTCTTCCCACTTAACAGAAAAAAAGCAGCAGCACAGAAACACAATTAAGTTGTTAGAGATAATGACATATTCACAACAGAATACGGAGATGTACTGCCTCTAAAGAGAGCCAATATTCACTTACAGAACTATAATTACTGAATTTTTATTATTATACATGAAAACAGACAGATACAGATAGGTATTAAAGTGGATGCTTAATTGCTTTACATCACAGAAGCTAAAATGGTATTTCAGCACCGATGAAGGGAACAAAGCTGATCAGCACTTGTGTATGCAATCACGGTATGCTTTTATTTTCAAATAAAATATGCACAATGATGTAGTAGCAATATTACAAGTTCAATTTTCTTACAGCTGCTTATAGTTATATTTTTTCTTACAGCTACCTACAGCTATAGTGTTTTCTATGATTTTTACTAGAGATCTTTTCTCATACTGAAAGAATCCAAGTACTCTATAAAACTAAAACTCAAAGACTAGGTACATACAAAGTTGTTAGCAAGGAATACCTGCTACGCAAGTTTGAAAAAGACGGAAGCCGAAGAGCATTGTTTTTCATATCAGTTATTTAGTCACTGTGATTTCAGGTTGTACATTACCCTAGTCTGTATTCCAATAGGTCTCTATGCGAAAAATAAAGACCAATAGTATACAACATGATTATTCATTCAATTCATAGGCATACAGACCAGCATAGATAAACATACCCTTCAGAAACTATTCAAATAGCTTATCTTGTGTGACTGTGGTTTCTCTTAAACTGTGCTTAAAACAAGTTTTGGGGCTTTTATAAATAACACAGACTAAGGAAATGCTCCTAAAAATTGCAGAAGACTGCCTCAGAGTTCTTCAAATTCCCCAGGAAAAGCACTAAGAGCATAGTATCAGGACAGGGCCAGGAAATCAAATCACTCATGTATGGCCTCACCTTCCTTCCCGCTTTTGTACTGCCCCTCATCTGAGCCCATAATGAGCTATTTCATCTTGTTAACTGAGCAGAAAACTATACATTTTGGTTAGTCGCCTGACAGCTTAACAAACCACTCCAGCTCACAGAGAGATCTGAGGAGTACTAGCATGAAAGTGCAGTCATGATAGCAAAAACTCAAATAGCCTCAATGTAAAAATACATTTTAATGGAGTTAAACTACTCTGGAAGCTTATTTTCACAGATAAGAGTTCGCATATGATTACCTGAAAATACTAGCACCATACATCAAGGAGCAGATAATTACTCAATACTTAAGCATAGATCCTTTCAAAAAGCTTCACTGGAATTCATTTCACCATTCTTTTGGTCCCATCCTGACTAGTTATTAACATTAGACCTGTACATGCACATATCTAATTCAGAGTAGGGATGAAAACTGTCAATTGCGTTTCTATGACATTAAAGAGCACAAGGTTTTAATTTTGCTCCAGATTCATATGTGCTCTGGAATGGAGTCTGCCAGTAAAAGGCAATGTTAATCTTGAAAACAAAAAAAACAAATAAAAATTTAAACCAGCAGGATAAACTTTAGCACCCAATCAGTCTCCTAGTCTCCTCCAGCAGCTTTGATCCATTATTTCTCAGAATTCTTGCAGAACTTCTGATTTACAATTTACCTCTTCAAAAATCACATGAAAGATGGTAGAAAACAGTGTTTACGTTTATTTCTGATGACCTGCCATCACCATTTGGCACAGCTGAGATGACCCAGCTGGTTATTGCCAGGAGAAGAGGTTCCACATGTTCTCCCAAGACTCTTGCTATTGTACTAACCAGGCTCCTCTATTCTATGAGCTAAACTGGCACACCAGTTCAGCAAAAAGCTGTTTTTCCTTTAGGCAAAAATCAAATCCAACCAGCTAATCAACAGAATTGACTCAGGAAGAAAGATCAACAAAATGCCAGAGCTGATTGTTGTGTCTTTCAGTGCCTTTGCAAAACCATGGGTGTGGGGATGAGGGAGTTTTTTGTGGCAAAAAGCCATTGGGCTGGCTCAGTTGTATCATAAAATTGTGCTCGACATGCAAAACTGTAGAAGATGACAACTACTAGAAAATAACAACCCTTTATGACTGACTGTCTTGTGTTCCTCACATTTTTTCCACTAAGTTTTCTGTGCTCACCAGCTCCCTGAACTGCCCAAGGGAAGCAGGGATGGATGTGGGAAAGCTCCAGAAAATCGCCAGTAAATAATTTAGATCTGCTCTGAAAAGAGACAAAAACATTTGACAGCAGGTTTCAGGCTCCTCACACTAACATTCCTACCAGTGCAAGAACTAAGTCAGAAAAAGACTGTTCTGGGGTTAAAAATAAGAGTCAAAACACCTTAATGTTTTAAAAAAAAAAAAAATCCACCTTACCAAGATCCCAATCCATTTAAAAACCCCCAGGAGGAAAAAAAAAAAAAAACAAACACAACAACACCACCACCAAAAAACTAATTCTCAACTAAAACTGGCCCAAATACATGTTCAAACAGGTTCCCTTTCAGAAAGTTACACAGTCCTACAAACATTTGTGTCAAGGTCACCAGAAATTATTGTATGAATTAAGATAAAACCACTATTTCACTATTTTTTAAAAGCACTTCAATATTCAAGGTGTTAGTTCACTTCCCCAAACATTTTCTATTTCTTTATTTATGAGTTCATAGGTAATGCTCAAGATCTTTCTTTTTATGCAATTCTACATTTAAGACTTGGACAACAACCTCTCCCATCCTATTTCCAAAGAGATGCTCTGATTTGTCAATTGACATCAGAGGGGCAGAGCAGCAAGCTGTGCACATCTTGATTATTAATGTCTGCTAGAGCTTTTTGCAACAAAGGATTACCAGGTCACTCTTTCCTAGCACATGTGTTTAAAGTTTTATTCTCAATACTTCAAATTTCAAGTGGAATCACTACTGAATGTTTTAGTAGAAAACCATTGTTGATAGATTTCTGACAAATGACACAGAATCCATTAAAATAAAATAACACAATGGATAAAAAAAAAACCCTTCATAATTACAGTCTTAGAAACTAACAGTAAAATGAACTGGAATTAAATGCTAATGCTGTCCTGAGCGTCCACTCAGGCACTTGCACACACTATTGCACTCTACATGTTTGCTTTGGCCATACTATAACCTTCACATAATACAAGTCTACCTGGCTTGAAGAACAAAAGACACGTTACACAAGATTGCACCTTCTCTCCAGTAAAACAACTTCACAAACTTTTATCCAGAAGATCAAGTAATGATGGTCTGGATGTTTTGGAAATTAAGTTTGTTCCCAATAGTGAGAAGAAGAATAATTTTTTTACTCTGTATTTTATGTATTCCAGAGGGCACAATCTAAATTGTATGTTAATGGTGCACATACATCTTGGAGTTTTGTCTCTAATCCAGCCAATATAACTCATCAAGTACTTGCTAAAAACTTCGAAATATTCCTTGCAGGAATCTGAATAAGAATCAGTATTTTATTTACAGAATTTTGACAATGAAACAACATCCTTCTGAACTAGTTTGCAGCTCATCAGCAAGAGGAAATTACAGAAACCACTCCCATGCTTCAGCTGAATACCAGACCTCAGGTGTGCCTTCCTGAACAAGCAGTAGCAACTGAAGGGAGAAATGTCTCCAGCCTTTCAACACCGTGGGCTTGCCAAACATTGCTCTCCCCAATTCCACTTGCTGATGGGACCACTAACTGGCATCAGGCAAGTGTAGACAGGTGGGGTTTTTCTACTCCCTAACAATCATCCCTCAGCTAAAACCTCTCGCCTCGAAGTGAAGGGGATTAAAGCAGTCATGAGATTGTTATGACTGGCAGAGCTGTAGGAGCAGTAAACAATGGCTGTGGTACAGCACTGCACCCAGCACAACTCTCTGGTATGATGGACTAAGACTCTCAAGGTGAACATACAGCTAGGTTCATCAAGGCTAAAAAGCAAAACAAAAAAAAACTTCTCCTCAATCTCTTTTCAGATTTTCTGCAAAGATTACCTCACTATGGATTTTATTGATAAATACCTCCTGACCCCCCCAAACTCTGCATGGGAACTGTCAAACACTATTTACCAAGTTTGCAAAGAGTGTAAGTAACTGTATTTCACTTAAAAAAAAAAAAAAAGAAAAAAAAACACAACAAGAAACACTCATGCTTACAGGCACCAATAGTTTTTAATTTAGAAGTTTAATCATGAAATGGTACTACATAAACTGGAACCCATCAGAAATCTGTGAAATTAACAATTATTTTAATTGCAACAATGAGAAAGGAATAAAAGCAGAATCAGTAAATAAAGACTTAAATTAAGCAGAAAGGTTTGCTTTCATACATATGGAGTTACTTCTGACATCACATTCTCAACCACCAAATTAATAGAAGCAAGAAGTGCACTATCCCAGAGGACAAGTTAAAAAAGAAGTTAGAGCTATGCCTTTATCCAGAATCTGCACAACCCAAAAAAACATAGGGGCGGAGACGGGGACGGGGGGATGGGAAGAATCTTCAATATCCTTTAGTAAGACCAACAGTTTTTACTGGATCAATAAAGGGGAATTAGCTGGAGGAACCTGCTCTTGCTAAGTATGTTAAGACAGTTCCACAGCTGGTAGTGCCAGATCACCCACTAGTACAGAGATTTAATCAGCATCAAGACAGAACACATAATTGCACTTAGGTCAAATCTGACAGAACACACTGGCTACACTAAACCACATTTTTAAACAATTCACACAGACACACTCCTGCAAATACAGTTGGGAGTCCAAGCTCCCTGCATGTCAAATGATTCTTTGCCATGTAACAAGACATGAGTGGGATAATCTGCACTCTGCTCTTCTCCCTGCTGCCATAACCCTAATTTTTCGTAGACTGGCTCAGAGCTTCAAGTGTGAGATTCTGTTATACGCAAAACTATTTTTATAATATTTGTCTATTACAATATTCACACCAACATTCAGTTTCTCTTAAAATCTTCCTTAGCTCTTGGCTTAAATCACTCCTCAAAGTTACATCCATACCAGGAACCTTTTACCGTAATTATACCAGCGCACCGCATGCTGCCCACACACTCCTCAACACAGCTATAAAAACAAATCTTAATATGGACTCAAGAACAAGTTATATCAGTAAATTATACATTAAAACAGCTAGGATATTGTCAGGGATGCTATTCTTCCTGATTGAGATAGCTATGTCAGGAAAAGTCTGCAGTATAAACACTTCTGAATGTATGAATTTTGAATCTTTTGCCCATGGACTTCCAGCAAAGAGAAACAAAAAAAACTGTGTATAGCTTGGTGATGAAAACTCTCAAACCCCATTTAACAGCTTCAGGCTGGCAGAAAAATAAGTATTTTTTAATGACAAGGAAGCAGGGAGGGATGTCAGCCTTGCAAGCTCTAAGCCATAATACAATTTCTCCTGAGGCAGGAAGAGAAACACAGAAAATATCTCTATTCCATAGAGAAACATAGAAAATATCAAGTTCCTTTCAGCCTGAACAATTCAGAAGTCATCTTGCTCTGGACAAAATAGAGGAAGAAGCTAAAATACTGTACTAACAACAACAATGTACCACACACCCACAAAAAGAACATAAACTAGCCAAGGCTCTGAAATGGGCAATACACAGAAAAAGAAGGGGAAACAGGGCTAGCATTAAGTGAAATGCTAACATATTTTGTTCTGGCTGCAGAATATATTCCTGTGGAATTAAATTTTTGGAGGACAGACAAAAAAACAAAACACTTTTTAAAATGTCATCTATACTTTAGTTTGCCAGTTACCCTGCTCACATCACATATTCTTTTGCCTGGTAAAATATTAATAATCTGTGAATTCACACACAAAAAATGGCTGACTTACTATCTGAGGTTGACCACAGTAACCTGGCTCTAAAACCAAAAGTATTTCTAGTAGCTTACCTATTAACAAGGTTGGAGATGGGAGTTTTGTCTCCAAAAGAACTATTACCACCATTAGTAGCAGAGGGCAGCAATTCAACAGTAAACTTTTTGTTTGTTTGAAATCAAGAACGTTACTAAACACATAGTAAAAGTACTGTTTCTACTATTGAAGAAAACAACATGGTTTTTGTTCAAGGCAAATAGCCATTTTCAGTGAAAAACAAGACATTTTTTTCCAGTAACTGCAAAAGCATCCAGTTGCTGCTGTGGAACTCAATCTGTGAATCAACCCAACCATGCGCTACTGAATGTACAGTCAGCCTGCACTGAGAAAACTGTACCTTCATTAAATGGGTTTGATACATCTGGATATTTCTGTTAATTGAAGCTTCTGCTTTCTTAGAATTGTGGGTGCTTTCCAATCAAGTTTTGATAAACTTCAGAAAAACTCAAATTCAGAATTCTGTCTATCAGTAGTATTCGTAAGGCTACATTTACCATACACTATTTTTGTCTACTTTCCTTGAGCAACTATGTCCCAAAGGAATGAAATTTGGGCAACGGAATATTCTGCATTAACAGTTTTTAACTTCAATTGGGAGAGTACTATGTTATAACGGTGTAATGAAGGTACGTAGCAGCAACGTGTGGTCCATACGCATTGAACAGGATTGTGAATAAGGTACTAAGCAATTCTAGCATGTATGGATGAAACACCACATAACGCAAGTATAATATTTTTAAAGGAACATTCCAGTCATCACTGATTTTGTCACATAAAAACAAAAAGATGCACTTCTATCAATGATAACAGAATACAGAGGAACTTTATTAAAGTCACTCAGTACAGAAAGATGACATAAAAAGACAACAGATATCAGAGACCCTAGAGCAGTCTGTCTTTCCAAAACTAACCATGGGAAACCCCTCAAAAAAAGTGATCTCAAATGCTTTCTTCTCCATTTTGCTAGTGTCTAAATTATGTACTGTGTCAATCAGTTGACCAGAGATTTGTCATGACTGTCCACAACTGGCAAAGCTGGAAGCAACAGCAGTTTAGAGTTGCAGACTCATGAAGACTGACTAACTAAGCTTTCTCTGTGGAAAAATTCTAGCAACAGAAGTTCAAAAATAAAAACAAGTCTGACGTAACCAGGTAAAAATCCATTTCCATGCAAAATGAAATTATTCATCCCAAAACAAATAGACAAACAAGATGACTAACTACCAGAATTAATGAGTACCAGCTAAGTTTTTATAACTCAAGTAAACAGATGTACATCGATGAAAAGGTATACATCAAATAGTTATTTATGCAATGTGTTCAATTTTTCTCATAATTTAAAGCCAGTTTTGCTACAACCCTAGACATTAGAAAACTGTCATCTTGCAAGAATTAAAGAAATCACCTGTACTCAACAGAACTGGTAAGAACTAAATGGCTTATTCCACTACTTTGCAGGACTAAAATTATGTATATATTTATATAAAACGTAATATATTTGACTATGCAGGAGCTCTGTAACTGGTTAACTTCTTTTGCCTTTCACAATATTTAAAATTTTTTAAAAAATTAAAGCACACAGGTTGAAAGACTTTGAGGATGTGCAGTTCTAGGAACTATGTTGATGTTAAAGTATGCATTTCATCAGTCTTTTTGGTTTTTTTTTTTCCTTATGAAGTCACATCACTTGCCAAGGAACATTTCCCAGTAGAAGCCAAGAAACAGTCACAGCAGTACGGAAGTTATAAACTTTCATCTTAAAACCTACCTTTCAGCTAAAGCTAACCAAACTAGTCTTCCTTTTCAGAATTACACTGGTGATAATTTCTATTTATTTCACTTAAATGAAATCTTACCTTTGTTGGTATCTTAACAGACACCACTCAAAACTGAAGTTAGGCTCCATGAAAACAACTTCAACGGGAACTTCTTTCATATTTGGGTCTGGCCATGGTCATAAATGTTTGATACATAGCTTGTGTTAAGAAGGTAGCTAATGAGAAACTATATTAATACAGCAGAAGCCTCGGTCATTTATTGCAACCCAGCACGCGCATTTTGGCTGAGAGGAAAAGGTCTGGAGGGGTGTAGGAGTATTTATATATTTAGGGTAGGGCACAAACACTACTGTTTAAAACAACAGTAATGTCATTGAAGACAGAACACAGATTTACAGAAGTCAATTTCTTTCCTTTTTCTTTCAGTTTCATTATGCCTATTCATACCATTAAGACACTGTCAGTTATCTACCACCCATAATAATTGGAAATGATAAATTACAAACAAAATGATATTTACAATGTTGACCTGTTCTTCGCAGTAATAGTTCTAGTTGCCCTGCGTTAAAATTTGTATTTAATAGAACTTAAGCTGCTCCATCTCATATTTCACGTTCAGGTGCCAAATACAGTACAACAGGTCTTCAAAGGAAAACAGAACCTTATACTTGCATGATTAGGGACAGGAAGACTCCAAACTTGGAAAGAAAAAGCCGTAAGCACAAGTATGATCTACTACCTGTCAGCTCCCACATTCAAGGCTGAGCCCACCTCAGAAGCATTTGGTGGTATCCAAAGCTCTCATTTCACTATCACACACATCTTACCAGCTGCACTCACAAAACAGAGAACGTAGTATATAGTGATGGACAGCCTCACAAGGACGGAGAGGTAGTAATAGCAGCTCACTTTACACAGCCACAGCTTTGCATTTAATTAAAAAATAGTATATTTACACACCAGGAAATCCTAATGAAGCTTTCAGTATATGAACAATACTAATGTTTATCTAGTTTGGGAGGTGGGAAGGGAAGAAGCAAGTTTCTAAAGATCTGAGCACTAGCAGTTGATGTCACAAACACACCTGATGTCACAAACACACCTGATGTCACAAACACACCTGATGTCACAAACACACCTGATGTCACAAACACACCTGATGTCACAAACACACCTTAAAACAGCTTAAACCACAAATTCTTATGCTGAAGTAAGAGATCTCAGCATTTTAAAACTGCAAAAGCAACGCCAGTTTATTTTATGTTTCAGTTGCTGTTGGTTTCAAAGTAAGAATGACAAGATCTCAGACTCGACTTCTGCAGGAGAGTGGGCATTTCAAGTGTTTAACTTCATAAGAAAAATTATGTGCAATTTCAGGTTTCATTAATTCTGTTTTTAATTATGAGAAGTTACTAGCAGAACAATAGCTCCACTGTCATAGCATCTTCACCTAGGAAGTCCTCCCTACTTTTCTCTGATCCTGCCTCTTAAGTAACCAGAATAAAGTGAGCTAACTGCTCCTAGTCATTTTGAGTTATACCATTCTGTTTGATAATTAATCAGATTATTTACTCAAGATAGCCTTGTGGAGGGGACTCTTCCTGCAATGGTCAACGTCCTCCAGGAAAATATCGTATCTGTTTAGTTTTTATTCACTTCTAACCATGATCATGGCCACTCCACTTCCCTGCTCCCCATTGTCACCCCTTTCCCAGAAGGGCAGCAGACCAGGAGACATGGCTGCCATTTTCTTATGAAGTTACATCACTTGCCGAGGAACACTTCCCAGCAGGAGCCAAGAAACAGTCACAGCAGTATGCTCTTCCACCCTCCCACCAGCACCCAAGCAGAAGACATTTCTCTCAAATCCAGGCAAGTTTTTTCCCATTCTCCACCATCTCTCCTTACCAAGATTCACGCCTCGCTGAAAACCTCCATTCCTCATCTCCTGCAGACCTATTTCCAAATACCCTCTTCACTCTCCTGATGTTTTACGTAGCAACAATACTCTAAACATCCTAAAGTTGTACGAGGTACAACAGTAAGTAAGAGCCATGGTATGTACGTTAGTGAGGAGCAGCACAGAGAGCAGGTAAGACTGGATATATGCGCACACAGAATACAGTCCAGATCTGAGAAAACCTCCAACTGAACTCAATTGTTTTAGCAAGGATACAACAACAGTTACAGTTCCTTTCAGCCTATCTTTGCATTTTCATACAAATACAATCATCTTGAGAACAGTTACTGGCATGAAATTACTAATGGTGCTCATATAAACTGCACTTACATAGAAGCTTGGTCCACTACAGACACATATGTTGTTAGACTACAAAACAGTGAAGGCACAAGCAAGCTCTTAGTACAAAAACGAAGAGAAAAAAAAATAAACACCTTGAAAAAGCTCACACACAAGGTTTAAATAATTAAAATATCTCATAAAAAAAACCTCAAAAAAACCAGTCAGCACACCAGTAGAAAACCATAGTATAAAAACCACCGACTGCAGTCTTAAAAGACAATTTGTGTCAATTGTGTAAAACTCATTTTACAAATTTGCACCAATTATAGCTGCACAAATTTAACAGTCTATATTATACCTAAGTGCAAGCTTTCTGTTATAAACAAGACCATCGCTACCTTGGAGTTTAGCTACATCAAACACTGCATGTCCAGTTGTGCCCAACCATAAGAAAAAACATCCAAAAATTAAACACTTAAGTCACTAAACAGCACATCAATTGACATCCAAGCTGTTTTGGTGAAGGGTGGAAATGCATAGGCTGACTACGTTTTAAAAGTTAAACTCTTTATAGGAAATCACTGCATGAAACACAGATGAGATATTAAATGGTTCAACTATCTTCCCATATGTTTTGGTATAATATATGAAGTGACAGATTACAAAAAATGACACACTGTGATGCTTAGCAAATTGAGAATTTTATTGCTGTTTCATTTTGTACTAAACAACACAAGGCAGGAAGCCAATAAAGAGGAGTTAGAAAAGATACCTGTCACCTCAAAAACCACCAGCAATATTAATTGTGATTTAACAGACTAAGGAATCAAGATTTTATCAGACAAATCTTTCCAATTACTCTCCTCAGAAACTAAAAAAAAAACAAAAACAAAAAAACAAAAACAACCCAAAAAAACACCAAACATACCCTTGCTTAGTGCAAATTAAGCTATTAAAAACAAAGTTAAATAAAGGCATGAAAAGCAAAAGGAAAGGTATACTGGCAAAAAGACTCAATTTTTGAAAGTTTTTTTTTAAACCTGAGATAGTGTTGGCAGAGAGGAAAAAGGATTTCAAATACATACTTTTTAAGGTACCTTTTAAAGTAAGATGACATAAAAAATTTGTTTCAGACAAAGGGGACAGGAAAAGTGGGAGATTAGAGGAACCCAGAAAAGGCCAATATCTCTTGTCACAAAGTCGTTTTCACAGGGTCTGTTTCAACAGTAAAAATACGTGTGACCCAGATAACAAGAGTAGCATCAAGGACTTAGTTTAGCAAAGCTGTAAAGCTGTCTAAAACGGGTTACAAGCCATTGATTAGCAAACAGTTGTTCTAAGACTTGCATGAAGGTCCTTTCCAACATGACTCAGCACCCACCCACAGTCCAAAACATGAAGATCCTTTATCAATGTAAACCAAATAATGAGATCCATTATTATTCTTTCGAACTGCCATTATGTTATTTTCCTACATGAGTCTTGACAGTCATATTTCAGCCTGCTATTGTCTATATGGCATATCTCAAAAGTTCAAATTACTTAATATTTACATATGACATATTCCACTCCAGTGAGAAGAAAGCTTACAACTTCATCCTTGAAAAAAGTTCTAAGTTATATGAATAAAACTGGACACTTTATTATTACTATATTGGTATCCTGAGTAAAGGACATTATATGTATTGGAAAAAATGTTTTTGATCTACTCAAGCAAAATTCAAACCCATGCAACTATCCAGTTATGAATAGTTACAAATGCAATCAAAGGTGATTTTTTTTCTTAGTGCATTTCAAATGTCTAATGCAACAATTTTTAAAAAGGGGATACTGAGTCTACCTAGATGTTAGGCATAATTTTTCAGACAATGTTTTTTAAATCTAGTTGAAGCTTCTCATCCTTCTGAAATAAAGGATTAATTTAGAGCTCTGAAGTTCTAAGTGTTGAAGGCTCCATTTGTTCCAAAATGCTAACTAGAAATGATTTAGAGTCACGTACTTAAGGCACCACACATTTTTGAAAAGGCTGTAAAACAGAAGCTCATGTTATTCAGAACCAGTCTAACAGATTCATAGTCGTAAGTTTTTGCCCTGATGTATTGATTTTATTCAAAATATTGTTTGATTTATATCTCATTAGTGTCTTCCAAATGACAAATACAAAGAAAAACATTCTTCTGCGCAAGGCAGCATATAGCAAAACCCTTCTGAGTACAGCTTAAACCAAGAATATTTTGAATACTTCCCCAATAGCACTTTCTTGTCTTTCCACAACACGTGCTGAGCTTCCCACAGTGTAGTTGAGACAGCAAGGCAACAAAAATCTAAGTTACATGAGTAGCTGAAGCTGATCTAGGACCTTGCATCAAGTTTTGTTTGGATAAAACACAAGCTATAGTCTAGGAAAATACATGTAAGAGTAGGGAGAGAGAGGAGGAAGGGTCCGTCAACAAAATGAGGCTGAACAGTTTCACATCATGTACTTAACACTGCCTTTGGAAAAATCTTCTGTAAGGCAAAACACACAACATTACCAAATATGTATGTAATTCAACTCCAGCAACTATTCATAAGATTTGGCAATCTTATTCTCACACATGAGAATTCTTCTCATCCATGCTCAGATTGATAGTATGGACCATCTGCCTCCAACTGCTGAAAGGCAGTTCTTCCTGTACCTCTGTGTGTTGTATGTTCATCCAGGCTAAAATTTCCCAGGATTGTGCAAAATAGCTTAGGAAATGGGCTTTCATACTATGCCTGATAACATCCTTGAATTTCAAACAAACTCTTAAACAAATAGAAGATTACTAAGCAGGCCACTTTTTTATCTCAGAAGTAAGGTGTTTAGCCTGTGAGCATACTCTTACACAGTTACTGGGCTTATATTTAAAGACAGAGTTGTAAAATAACAGCAACAAAGACCGGAAAACACGCAAAGCTTCAAGAAGAAATATATGCCTATATATGCCACAGAGCTGAAAAGAACTGATGGTCTATATATAGTTTAAAAGTCCTTTGTAAGCCAGATTGTTCTCAACTCAGCTGAAGCACATCTAAATTATTTGTGGCTTGCCAAAATGTTTTCAAGCAAGCAGAACAATCACAGTTGCAATTCCTTGTGCATAGGACAGGATGGAAAAATGCCCCACACAGAGTGCTTGCTGCCTCATAGAATACAGTACTTGACTTCTTTTGTTTTGTATGATTACTTGCAGCTTCAAGAAGTCTGTGCTTATAAGGACTGTAAAATTCTAAACAGCTTTTAAACTGACTTCTTGGACAGGTTCTGGATAAGTGAACAATGTGATGGAGTCATAATAGAGAAAAAGGGAGGGAGCAATAACATCCTCAAAGATAAAACATACTAAATAAAAAATAGACAACTACTTCCTCCACAAGGAAAGAAAGAATAGGGAAATGGGCATCCAACAGTTCAGAGGAAAAGAGAAGCCTACCTGCACAGAGTTTAACACACAAGTTTTCTAGAGATGAAGCTTAAAATACCCCAACTCCTATATGGAAAAAAATAGTTTTTAAAACATTACTTCTACATCCCACTTATGAATACAGGTTATGGTAATCCATCAGTCTCTACCCCACTAAGCACAGGATAGATAACAGCTTGATTTGAAATGAAGAGTTGCAAAGGATTTAAGGGAAAGCATTATGAAACAGTATCTCAAATTATGGAATCTTTTCCAATGGAGGATTTTAGGAAAAAAAAAAAAGTTCTTAAAAACAAAACAGAAACAACAACAAAAACCCCAGTCATCAGGAAAGATACAGTCAGTCCTTGCTGCAAAGCTCAGGGAGTTAAGAATGAATTCACTCACAACCACTTCCAGTCCTTCATTTTTAATATCATCTTCCTTACAGCTGCAGTCATGCACACTTAGAACTGCTTTCACCAGCACTAAATGTTTGCAAATAGAAGTTAAAAAAACAAACTTAAGAAAACAAGGCACTGACATGGACCACTGTGCCGTTTCTATTCAATCAATGACATGTAAATTCGAAGGCAAATAAAATTTTGCATGGGTAACATAAGTCACATAAAGAAGCCAATTAATCCTTAAAGACTATAATATCTCAAAATGAGAAATACCGATTTTACAGAAAAAAATACTTGTGTGGAATCTAGCTGTGCCCCTCCAAAGACACTAAGCATGCTTTCAATAGAGGTTACTGGTGACTACATACTAGAAGTAAATCAGGAATCTCACATAGAATTGCTAACTGTAGATCAGTCAGTTTTCTTCCCCTGAGTGCAGTTTCAGCAAACCAACAGGAATTTTCATTAAGTGAGCCCCATTCACCCTCCCCCAAGCTACTGAAGCCCTGGGTTGAAGGGGAAGGAGACAAAAGCTTTAGCAGCCTGTAGTGAGAGCAGAGTATTAGACACTGCTGCCTTAATCTCATCTTTTCACACATAAGTTCTAACCACATAGTGACATGATCACTGTTTTTAGGAAACATTCACATTTTAGCTAGATACCTTATGTGTATAGGATATAGATGTAATTTTAAGTAAAACACAAATTATGGACAAGCAGAAATTAACTCCTGAATTAACTTATTTTAATTATGTTATTGGTCTATTTCTTTCTCTCAAGTTACACAAGTAATTTTAAATGGCATGCTTTGGTAAATCATTTCTTTTGACCTGACACTATGTTTAATTACATCTTCTGCTCTGTATTTTCAAAGATGTCAATAGAATAAATCTCCAGATAACCAATATGAAATTGGCTGATCATATCAACAACAGCTGTTCTCTTTTTTAAAAAATTACTTGTTTTTTCCAAGACCTCCAGCAGGACCCATACAAACAACTCAAATCCAGCTTCAAGCAGAAGCAGTTGCAATATTAGAAGATCAATCAAACTGTAGCTTACAAATGTCAGTTTCTAGGATACGTAATATTTACATGTAAAATCAATCAATATAGATTATTTTAGAAAGCAGGTAAGATACTTATTTGGAAACAATATAATGCTGACATACATAGTTTCTTTACCACATGTTACAGAACAGCTACTTTCAAAGTAAATTACCTGTTGTTAAAGGCATGCCATTTTTTTACAAGATTGTTCAAAGAACTAGTGAGCCCAGGAAAGGAATTTCTGGGATAAAACTAGAGACAGTTGACCTTAGTGAAAGTTTTCCTGTTGACTTCCTTGGGGCTAGAATTTAATTCCTGGACTTTATGCAACCAAAACATTAATTTTTTTTTCTGAAATAAATGATTAAGTTGAACTTTACAGCAAGAGCAGATGAAAAAATCACAGAGCTATGTAGAGTTAAATCTTACATCTATAGTAAATCATTCCCTTCCCTGCTCCACAAATGGGTATAACACAGCTTCCTGACAAGGGCAGTTCTGAATGAAGTCTTAAAAAAAAAAAAATATCTAAATTTCTGTGTATTATGTGGAAAGAACAGAACAAACATCCCCAGCCCCCCAAATCTATGCATATACCAATGAAAAGACAAGAGTATTTTCACCACAGGAACAAGTATTTTGCTTTAGAAGCACTGACTAATTTTTCCAGCATTTTTTTGGATGATTCTGTCTGCTCGCTTCATTTTAATACAATTTCATTTACTGAACAATGCATATATACATACAGGACTAGCACTTCACATTTTTCGGAACAGATAAATGTACAAATAGTTTTCTACATCTCCGTCTTTTTTTGAATTCTAGGTGTGCCTATATTTCTGAGACAAAATCACACTGAGTAAGCATATATAGGAGATTTTAAAATATCACATGCAAAACTTTAAAGACCATTTATAGCAGTAAAACTGAGAAAGCTTAGTAAAAAAATATTTCTTCTTATAGAGCTGAATGTTCTGTAGGAAGAAAATAGCTTTTCATACTATGCAATTTTTTTAGTATCTGACATTCTGCTCTAGCCAGGTTGAATGGACTGTGATGTGAAACGCCAATGCTCAATACACATGACCTAAACCAACTTTACTTCCTGTGCACGATGAGAAAACTCAGGCCAGATCCCAGACATAAGCTGAAGTCTTTTGGAGTTGCTAGGTAATAAAACTAACAATAAAATCCTTTGAAACTTAAACACAAGGAAGTATGGCAATACATTTTAACAAAACAAAATTCAGTAATTCATAGCCAAGTAAATACTTTAGTTTCTCTCATATATCCATTCTAGCTCAGCTTATCATAGGCAAGAGCGTCTCTTTTTGGACTTCTCTTTCACAGTATTGGAAAAGCTGCTCTATGCCCCAATTTGTTGTAACTTTACTAAATTCCACTCTATAAATCTCACATCCCCAAATGCACATTACCAATTGGAGAGGACTCTCCTGTTCCAAAAAAACTCCCCAAGCCCTCCTCACAGAAACAGCAGTAGGGTACCCAAATCAGTTTCAATACATGGATGTTTCTTCTGTTCTGTTATAGTCTCAGTCCTCCAATGATCCAATGGATTGGAAGCAGAAATAAATTAGTGGCCAATGTTCACCTTAGACTGACCACTGAAGTCAATTCATTCCTCAGTCCTGAGTACTGCCAATCCCATTTATAAAGACTCAGGGATGAGAGAAGGGGAAATGAGGCCCTGAAGACTTCAGCTTTTTGTACCAGGGAAAGCTTATTTTATATTTCAAGCCTCTAATTAAATTAAACTGTGACAGTATAACTGTGTTCTTAAACTTCTGCATTTAGTATTTGAAACAATATTCTTGTCCCTTTCTTCTTCACCACCTTCCATGATAGTCTTCCATGCAAATACTCAACACATGCTATACTGGTTGCTGATATAGGATTCCTGGGATGACTTGCAGCTCTTTTCCCTTCCACTTGCCTATACGAGAGACTGTTTAGCTCCAAAGCTCATCTAGTAAAAGAGAACAAGATGCTTCACTCCTCTTCCCCCCTTATGCTGCAGTCACCACCAAACTGAAGTACCTTTGCCCCAGAACACCACATAGGCCTGACCTCTTCCCCCCTGCATCAAGAGGAAAAAAGGAAAATCCCCTCATTTTAGACAGTGCTATACCATGACTTCTATACTCACCAGATGGTACATCAGCACTCAGCACAAACTATTGAATCATATAACTGTTTTGGTCAGAAGAGACCTCAGGGTCATCAAGTCCAGCCATAACTTAACTACAGCACTAGAACATGTCCCTAAGAACCAATCTTTTTACTCCAGCATTTTTACCAAGCTAGTGATAGCTACCAGGCTAGTGATATGCTCTATACACACACACACATCTATCCATTCTTGTCGCTCAGCAGGTGAAAGTCTCCTCCAGCACCCCACTACGTTCATTACAGAAAATGGAGCCACTCATCCCACCATTCATCCCTTAGGCCAAGCTCTCACAGGACTATCGCTGCCCTACAGACGGGAGAGATCAGCCTGGAACATAACTTTGCCCGGCGGCCCTAGGGCTTCCCTTTTCCTCGTCAGAGGATAATGCCTCCCCGCTCCGGTCGCTCCCGTCAGAGAGGGTTCGCCCCCCTGCCTGCCCGCCCGCCCCGAAAAAGGAGACCCCTCCGGCCTTCACGGGGCGCCTCCCCAGCACCAGCCCAACGCCCCTCTTCCCCGCGCCAGCCCCAGGCCCACCGAGCCCCCCTCACAGACCTGTGGATCCAGCCATCTTGTCCAAACCCCCCCCGCCGGTCCGGGCCTGCACGCAACGCTCGTCACTTCCGCTTGACGCAACGCGTCACTTCCCACAGAGCAACAGCAGCAGCTCTGGAGCGCGGAAAAGGCACGGGGCGGGAAAGACGCGCGAGCGTCGGGGGCGGGGCCAAGGCGAGAGGGCGGGGCCGGACGGGGCGTGGCCAAGGAGAGGGGGCGGGACCCGAGCGGTGCCGGGGCCCCACACTGCGGGCCCGGCCGGTGGGGTTCCGCTGCGCTGCCTGCCGAGCCTGCGGCTCCCGGGCCTGCCCAAGGCGTCCGCTGCCGCTAGCGCCTTCCGCATCCTCCCCGGGATCCGCAGCCGCAGAGCGGCACCGCTTCTGGGGCGTGCTGGCAGGTACGGAGAGACGGCTTCTCTCACAGATCTCGGTGACAGCAGCGTCTGAGCGCGCCTCGTCAGCGCTCACCGAAGCCACCTGAAGACGTACGCAGGCCGAATGCACTCGAACCAGAAGCTCCCCGACCTGCGCTGCTAGTTAGCGCTGTACGGCCCCCAGGAGAGGGCTCCAGCCCGGACCCACACAGCCCCAGCACAGGGCTGCTGCCAGCAGCGGTTTTCTCACAAAAATGACTGTCCAGTACATGCCTCCCTAACCAGTGCCAACATCCATATGCTGTTTTATAAATACACTCAATTATTTGCTTTGCAATTTATAAAGAGAGAGTCTTAAACTCATAATTCTGGTAGAGATTTTAAAAAAAAAAGCAAGGATGCAAAATGTTTTTCCCCCAGCTACCCTCAAGCCTCTTCACTGATGGGAAGTCACTGCCACCCGTGGGCATAAACCAGTCTGCCTCCCCTTGTTTTTCCTTTGCTGGTTCATTGTAGATCAAACACAATAGCTGCTATCTGTGCATACATAAAAAATGATAAATCTGCCATAGCTTTTAGTTCTTCCATTGAGTTCTATTTCCTTTTATAAAGTCACTAGTTTTGACCCAATTTCTGTAACAGGAAAAAGCAGGAGTTTCACTATCTACATCACTAGAATTAGAAGCACACTTTACAAGTACAGTGAAACTATTTATTAAGTTGCATTTTAATGATATGTGGAGCTTCCTGTTGTCACAACAAGCTGATTTTAGGGACACTCTCCTGTAGCCTATTTCAATATTCTTTCAATGGAAACAGTAAAAACACTGAAAAAAAAAGTCAGCAATATTTAAAGATTTTTCTCTTCTATTAAAACACCACTGCAGAAAATATTGTGGCCCTGAACAGAAAAAAAAAAAGAAATACTATATGCATTGTCCCTCTTTTCCTAGTCTTTCTGTATGGGGATATAGCGGAAGACTTAGCAAGGTTAGTTAAATGTAAATACGCTCAAGTGACTTGCACCTGTCTGTACAAAAAGCACATACATCACACTAATTGTTTTACTGACCTTGTGTGCTTGATGAGCAGAACCTCTGTGTTAGATAACATAGGCCTGTGAGAAACTCTAGGCACCTTATCGCTATGGCTGAGATTCCTGCTTTGTTGTGAGAAAGATCAGGAGGCTGCGCCTGCCTGAAGCCTTGAAATACAGGCGAGCTCAGCAGGCCCAGTGATCTTCCAGCAGGGCTGAACTTACCAGCGTCTGCGTCCCCGCTGGTGTCACCTCTGCCTGGGAGCTCAGGTGTGGCTTCGGAGATCCCCCAGTAGAGAGGTAACTAAAATAAAACTTGCTCTTTGCAATGCATTCGTGGCCTCTGGCTCTTCTTGTGATGTGCCTGCGTTATGTGTACACACTTTCTTATCAAGAGCAAGTGCAAAAGGAACACTGGAGACCACTACACTAACTTCATGCACTGTAGTAACCCTGAATGCAGCCAGGAGGAGCAAAATGCATTTCCCCAGCCTGTGCTTCTATTTGCAGTAAAACCAGAAGCTGCTCAGCTCCAAGACCAGAAAGCAGCACCCAATGCCTGTGCACTTATTTTTTCAGAAGGATTCATCAAGTTTTTTTTAGGTGACCTTCTGCTGATAATGAATAGTGCACCTGTGTATCTTCTGAGACACAATACAAATATGTCTGTAAGCTTCCCAAACCAAAGCAAACTTGTATTCTATGAGTCTGAAAGAACACAGCAGACTTGCAGTCTACACCTGCCCACTAGATGTAGGACCCACCTGATGGTTAGCAGCAACAGACTATTTCAATACTAATTGTAACCACAGGAAACATAAAACAGGCCAAAAGGAGAAAAAAACATAAGGTCACGGGTGTCTGTGAGAAACCCTGTGCTGAATGACTCTAACAGCTGGTTTGTTTCACTCTTCTGATGGTGTGGGAAGTTTACTGGGAAAAAAAAACGAAGGATTTTTGCAACGTTGAACTTAAGAGGAAAAAGAGCTGACAACTAGAAGCTGAACACATTGAGTAGCGTGAGTTCCTTTTCTTCCAAACAATCAAGTGCCCACATGTGGTAGTGAAGTCACCTCTCACTCTCTTCAAAAATAAAGGAGTTCTTTGAAATACAAGTACTGCTTACAACTTGGTCAAAATAGGGTAATCATTATAGCAAAAAACTTCTATAAACTTTATTGTCAAATATCACACAGCATCCCTTGTAAGAAAACTTAGAATTTGATTATAGTAAAGCATTTGACACAGTCTCCCACAGCATCCTCGCTGCTAAACTGAGGAAGTGTGGTCTGGACGATCGGGTAGTGAGGTGGACTGTGAACTGGCTGAAGGGAAGAAGCCAGAGAGTTGTGGTCAATGGAGCAGAGTCTAGCTGGAGGCCTGTATCTAGTGGAGTGCCTCAGGGGTCAGTGCTGACACCAGTACTGCTCAATATATTCATCAATGACTTGGATGACGGAATAGAGCGCGCTGTCAGCAAGTTTGCTGATGACACCAAGCTGGGAGGAGTGGCTGACACGCCAGAAGGCTGTGCTGCCATCCAGCGAAACCTGGACAGGCTGGAGAGTTGGGCAGGGAAAACTTGAATGAAATATAACAAGGGCAAGTGTAGAGTTTTGCATCTGGGCAGGAACAACCCCAGGTTCCAGCACAAGTTAGGGAACAACCTGTTAGAGAGCAGTATAGGGGAAAAGGACCTGGGGATCCTGGTAGACAGCAGGATGACCATGAGCCAGCACTGTGCCCTTGTGGCCAGGAAGGCCAATGGCATCCTGGGGTGTATTAGAAGGGGGATGGTTAGTAGGTCAAGAGAGGTTCTCCTCCCCCTTTACTCTGCCCTGATGAGACCACACCTGGAATATTGTGTCCAGTTCTGGGCCCCTCAGTTCAAGAAGGACAGGGAACTGCTGAAAAGGGTCCAGCGTAGGGCAACAAAGATGATTAAGGCAGTGGAGCATCTCCCTTATGAGGAAAGGCTGAGGGAGCTGGGGCTCTTTAGCCTGGAGGAGACTGAGGGGTGACCTCATTAATGTCTATAAATGTGTAAAGGGTGAGTGTCACGAGGATGGAGCCAGGCTTTTCTTGGTGACAACCAATGATAAGACAAGGGGCAATGGGTATAAAATGGAACACAGGAGGTTCCATTTAGATTTGAGAAGAAACTTCTTCACGGTGAGGGTGAAGGGGCACTGGAACAGGCTGCCCAAGGAGATTGTGGAGTCTCCTTCTCTGGAGACATTCAAAACCCCCCTGGACGCCTTCCTGTGTAACCTCATCTAGGTGTTCCTGCTCCAGCAGGGGGATTGGACTGGATGATCTTTCGAGGTCCCTTCCAATCCCGAACATTCTGTGATTCTGTGTGCAGTACGCTCAGCTCAGAAAACCAATATACAACCACCATGTTGTGGAATAAATTTATTTAAAAGAAGCATTTCACAGAGTTGAGATTTTTGAGTGGAGACTCTACAGACAGCCCTCTTGCTGTAGAACACTGGAGAAAGAGTTACCAGATGATGGTCCACAAGATTCATCCTACCCCCGGAAAGATTTTCTGAGTAATATTTAGAACAAAGTATCAATAGAAGACAAGAAAGGAATAATTATTACCCTTTCTCAAGCTCCAGCAGACACCCACAGGATAACAGTAACTTCCAGCAAGTTTAGTACAAACAAATTTTTCACAGAATGAGTAACTAACTTGCGTAACTCATTTAAGCACAATATTATGCGAATGGCAGTCGTGGCCCCCGGTGAAAATGAGTCTGACACCGCTGACTTAATAGTCTCCAAGTCTCAATAGCTCTCTTCTCTTCAATATGTGGCAAATACAAGAGAAATAAGCAAATTCAATTTATATCCCACCCATCCAGAGGTTAACACCTTTCTGGTCATGTCATGGAAGGATCTCTAGGCCCCTTTACTTTCTCCACAGGTGCTACTTGTACACTGATATAGCACAGTGTCTCCGTATTTGAAACCTAGTTCACAATTTTTGTTTCCTGATTTCTATTTGCTTTAATATGTGTACTCCCAAGACCGTGACTGCACAAATTCATTGTATTTATAGGAAGTACATTTGGCTCATCTCCTCACGCTGCATCAACCTGGAAGTACAAGCAGTTAAATACCTGAATGAGCAATTAAGAAAATCAAATCAGAATTTTAAAAAGCCACATGAAGACTTAAAAAGTACAAGCATAGATCTACAGAGAAAATTTCCATGGTATTTCACAGATTTGAAAATTCACAAGCGAAGGACACAGTCTTGCTACCAGGAGTAAGAGAGTTATAGAATATTTAAGCACACTGTTTCTATTAAATAGCCTACACAGCCAAAATAGAACAAAAATAATGAATAATACAGCAGAAATACAAAATGTTCTTAATTATACACTAAATAATAATATAAATTTAACTAATAGATAATAAATCAAATATTTAAGTACACATTTAAAAAATACCTCATTTATTCTTCAATATAACTTGTTCATGCCGTTTATTATTGTAATAAAATGTCAGTAACTTTTGTTACTTCATGCAAAGTTTATATTGTTTCTCCCTGCATGCAAAAGGCCAAACACATGATTTTGAAAAGAAGAAAATGAAATATTTAAAACAATGTGTTAACTTTTTAAGATCACAATCATTTCAGGTTTCTTTATACCATTCTGCAAGAAAAATTCGGTGTCAATAGGAAAAGTTTTCAAATGCTGCAAAAATGTTGAAAATATGTATTGGAGAATGCGGGCATCGATCCCGCTACCTCTCGCATGCTAAGCGAGCGCTCTACCATTTGAGCTAATTCCCCAGCTGAAAAAAAAACCTTTGAATCTTACAGTTACACTCTGGACTTACAAGAGCTACAGTGCAGCCACATTTGACTGTTATAAATTCATTATTTCTTGCTGAGTCATTCTTTCCACTCACCAACAACTGACTGCAACTCGCAGCTGGAATCGTGTGATACATCTTTCAGCACACACACTACCAGAATAATCTTAATCTCTCTCTTTCGCAACATAAGTAAGTCTTTGTAATGTAGTTGTTTTCATACAAGAAGCTCTCCAGAAGATTGAGTTTATTTACAGGAAACCGAATGTGTTACTGAAAGAACCACTCCAACTTTTAGCGAACAACTGTTCCAATTTCAACAAGGAAACCCATGTTCTTTCCAATTTTCAAAGCATACACATTAAATACCTGTTCCATGAGACATTTAAGGGGTGAAAAATATTATATGCTTGATTGAAACAGAGTTTTATAGTCAAAGGCTATATATATAAATTTATATGTGGGTACGTGTAGAGATCTATATATACACGCACACACATATCCTTTTGGAAGGTGGCTGGTTCCTCTGGGATAACTGAGTCAAGTGAAATCAAAACAAATTTATTTTCCTTATTTATTACATTATTTTTCTTATATATTACCTCACCAAATGCACTTCCCTATAATTATTATGTAACTTCTAACGTCCTTAAAACACTGACATTCTGAAAAATGAACACAGCCAAGCATGACAAATGCTTGCATGATTTGATAAAGTCTACATCGTGGACAGGGAACATAATTATGTACAGTAACAGGCCATCTCTCACATTTTAATTTTCATTTTTAACTCAAAATGCAGATTTAGAGAGAGAGTTATCTATTACCGCTAATAATTCAATTGATATACTTGGAAAAAGCATCTGATTGCACAAGTCCTCCTCTCGATATCCGCCTGGAAGTCAGAAAAATGACACCAACTTCACCAACAGGGCCACCTGGCACCCCCGGTCTCCAGCCGCTCAGAGCAGCCGGGAAGCGGCGCGGTCCCCGGGGGAGCTGAGCCCCGGCCCAGCTGGCCAGGCCGGCCGCTGCCGCCAGAGGGCAGTGACGGCCAGGTCGTCCCGCAACCGGCAGCTCTCGGAATTCCCTAATCCCCCTGCCACCCGCCCCTCCATTCCCTCCTTCCCCCAGCCTCCTTGCTGTTGCTTCCCTCCCTGAACCCCGCACACAAAGTGAAAGGAGGGGTGTGATCAGGGAGGTAGGAGAGGTATGGGAAAGCTCTCAGCAGACAGCCTCAAACCTGAACTCGGCCATCACAGAACAGTTTGGGTTGGAAGGGACCTTCAAAGGTCACCTAGTCCAACCCCCTGCAATGAGCAGGGACATCTTCAACTAGACCAGGTTGTCTCAGAGCCCCGTCCAGCCTGGCCTGGAATGTTTCCAAAGATGGGGCATTACCACCTCTCTGGGCAATCTGTAGCAGTGTTTCACCACCCTCAGTGTAAAAAATTTCTTAATGTCTAGCCTGAATCACCCTTCTTTTAGTTTAAAACCATTACCCCTTGCCCTGCTGTAAAATGTCCTGCTAAAAAGTCTGTTTCCATCTTTCTTACAGACCCCTTTTAAGTACTTAAAAGGCCACAAGAAGGTCTCCCAGGAGCCTTCTATTCTCCAGGCTGAACAACCCCAACTCTCAGCGTGTCCTCACAGCAGAGCTGTTCCACCCCTCTGATCATTTCTGTGGCCTCCTCTGGACCCCCTCCAACAGGTCCATGTCTTTCCTGTGCTGAGGGCTCCAAGACCTGGATGCAGAACTCCAGGTGCTGTCTTACCAGACTGGAATCACCTCCCTCAACCTGCTGGTCACAGTCCTTTAGATGCAGCCCAATATACAACGGGCCTTCTGGGTTGCAAGCACACACTGCCAGCTCATGTCCTATCTTTCATCCACCAGTACCCAGAGTCCCTCTCCACACAGCTGCTCTCAATGATGGGAAAGAGTTTGCAACAATGTGCACTTACTTGTAGTTGATCAACCCAGGCTGAATTCCATTTCACATAATTTCCCTACTTAATAATTTAACAACAGAAGTCTCTCAGCTACCTCTTCGATAACATAAGCTTGCTTCCATGTATAAAATTCGGGCTTGTTCTCTGAAGGGTTAGAAAAGTTTATGAACTTTGCCTGCACACAGTAGTGTGCAGTCTTGCTTTTCTCTGTAGGCTCAGTGTACTGTTGCACATACAGCCAAGTTATATAGCCTATAATCTACCACATGGTGACATTTTATGTTGCTTAAATTTCTTGATTTACAGAGTAAAGGAGATTGTTCTTATGCTGTGTTGGCACTACCCCAGACAATAACTCTTTGCTAACTTAAGCCATGTTTCTCACTCCACAGCAGAACAGGAGGCGTTACTCATCCATCAGGTCTAACTCAGGCTAAAGGAAATCAAAGGGGAGCACAAGTGGAGGCAAGATTGCCATCTGACTGGTTTTTAACTGGCCTGGCTTGTTTCTGCGTCATCTCACTGGCTTCTGGTGACACTGAATCTGCTGGTTTATATACATTAGCCCTGACATGTGACAGATGCCTTGGAGCTACTGTACATACCCATTCAGTTGTTCCTGGAGCCAGATTCTTTGGCAGGTAGCAACACAACCTAGGAATATTTAAAAGTAACCTACTGTCTTTATTCTGTGTGGCAGTATTCACTCCGTGCTTGACACACTTCAGCACTGATCTGCTACAGGTTTCCTGACAGTGCCAGCCACAAGAAAAATCACAGAAGGGGAATAAAGAATAATGGTATTCAGAAAAAAAACATTGTTGTCAGCTCTCTAAGAGCCTGAATGTTGCAAGAGCAATAATCAGGAATAAAGCTACTGTGGATTTATGGCCATCTTTAAGCTACATTAGATGCCCCTTTTTTTTTTAGTACTACAGCTAGTCCTACCAGAGTTAATTTTTTTAGGGTGAATGAATGACTGTATGTATTTTTTCAATGTTTGTAGAATATTTTAAAGATTAAAACCAGCATGAAATTGGTGTATTTGTAATGCTTATGGAAGAGAGATCTTTGCCACATAAATAATTCATTTTTCTGTGGCAGCTGCTAGAACATGCATGTAAGATTTAGCATATGGTTTTTGTGTTGAAAACACTAGCTAGAAAATATTATAGATTTCTGTAATAAAAAAGAAAAAAAGCCCTTGTTCTTTCTGAAACTTAATTAAAACAATTTATCAACTACTGGCAACACAGAGCTTAAGGAGACCCTTGGAAGGCATCGTCAGCTGCACATACCTGTCAAATCAGACTTAAATGAAAAAAATTCAACCCAGAAGGAAAGCCTTTAGGAAAGCTACAAAAACTGCAACCATATTTCTCACTTGGGGAAGCTTTCGTATTGCAAGCATTTCATTTATAGTAAAGACCATGTCGCAAAATCCAACTGAAGGAACACATGAATTTCACACAGCCTTATTTACGCAGAATCAACCACCTTTGGACTCTGGATAGCACCTGCTTACTTGATCATCTGTAGGAATTTAAAGTGAGGTAGCTAACCAACACTAATTATTCCATAGTAAATGTCGATCATTTTTAACAGTGATGACAAAGAGCAGATTTACACCAGGCATCCCTGAGTACCTTCCTGGTTGGACACTGTTATAGTTTGTTTGTTTTTTTAAATGCCTTATTTTCGCCTTTATTATAGTTTGTTTTTTAAATGCCTTATTTTTGCCTTTATCTTCAGAAGGATAAAGCCTTTCTCACAGAAAGGTGTTTAGAGATGGTTACTATCAATACAACTGCTTCTATAGCCTTAACTGACTGGTAAACATGTCAAAATCTGCACTGATCTTGTTTCAGGTTATCAAGTACTATTAACATGCTTTTCATAACCTTTTATTCATTTGAGAACTGTTGAAGTAGCTGCAATTTTACTAACAACATTTAGCAAAAAGAGCATTCATGAGCTACAGAGGTATTAGCTTTGCCCTCAGAAAACCAGCCTGAAACTTCTGAGTTCCTGTTTTTCCTTTACTTTTTTCAGGAAAAATATTTAGCAATATGCAAAGATAACAGAGTTACAAATGCACCAGGAGAGGAGTTACTCCCAAAACTTTTAGAGACTACAAGGAACAGAGGAAGAAGGGAGCAGACTGGAGAAGATTATCCTACACAATTCCACCAGACCTAGCAGCAGGAGAGATTAAAAGTGGGTTTTCCCATCCTCTAGTGAAACTGCCTGCTCTTGCTAGATTTTAACCTGATGTTTAGTGTTGAAGATTCAAAGGCTGAGATTTTTTTCATAAGGCAGTAGAAGGTTTTGCAGTTGCAAACCAGCCTGAAGTTTTTTTTTTTTCTAAAAAAAAAACAAGAACAAACCAAACCAAATAAAAACACACCCCCGCCCCCCCAAAAAAAAAGAAAAAAAAAAAAGAGAAAAATATACTGTATATCCAAGTTAGTTCAGTCGTGCTCTCGAGTGCTAGAAAGTACCAGGAATATGGTTGTGAGACTTCTGCCATCCTTAAGCACAGCTCAATATACATATTTTAAATTACTTTTTCCAGCTTCCATGCTTAAAACAATACCTAGGAAAATGTGTGAGCATAAGCCTAATTATAAATTTACATTCTGAAAAAACAAACCAACTACATAAGCTTATTTAAAGGTATACACACTCAGCTGCTATTCCTGCTACTTACAGCCATCACATTTGGCAAAACTAAGACAAAATCCTCTCTAACATTGCCTTCTCCCCACAGAGACATAGCATGCGATATTAGCCACGGGAGGGCACACCAGAGCTGGCCACCAAGCTCATCACACGGGCAAGGCTTCGCTTTTGAAGACTTACCGCCATCCCAGCGACACCCTCAAGGACGAGGAGGGACCGAGCCGCACCACGTCTCTGCTCGTACAACAGCAAGCCTCTTATCGCAGAGCCACCTATATTTAAAGAAAAAAAGACAGCGGTTGCTCGGAGGAGAGTGGGAGGTTTGGGAGGAGAAGGGGGGTACACGCACATTTACCGCCAAAGAATGTTCTAGCACTGGGCGGTGCCCGGGCAGCGCAGAGTCGCGGTCGAGCCCTGAGGGGGCGGGAAGGCGGGAACCTGCTGGAGCTGCGGGGAGGGTGTTGGCAACCTGAGGCTGTCTGGGCTGGGGACGTCGAAAGGCAAAGCTGGGGGAGGAGGTTTGTTTGTAGCCTTTTCCTCGGGGGTTTTCTGATCGAGATGGTGGTGTTGGAGGGTCTCACAATCTAGTTTTGAGGTCATGGGGGTGCATGCTTGGAGGAGGGGGTGTATGGGGTGTGCTGCTCCTCAGGGGAGGAGGTGGTTTTGTGGGTTCATCTGGGGCACTTCTACTACTGTTCTGTGCCTCAGAGTGCATCATTGAACCCAAGAAAGAAGTGGAAAAATCAAATTGGAGGGTAACATGCGTTGAAGAACTTGTTGAAGTGGGTGTAAAATTGAACTTTCTGTGTTTTTAATTCAGCTTGGTTTTGATGTTTTTGTGCTGTGCCTGTGCTTTGAGTACACTGTAAGCAGATAGCTTCACCGGTGAATGCAGCTCTTGTCCTGATAGGTCTGGTTTCCCTGTAGTAATTCTAAAATGACTGTATAGTACAGTAGCATATAAATTTTAAAAAGAAAGGCTTTCAGATTTTCATATGTAATCAGTAAGTAATCAGATGCTAAGCATACACTGGATTTCAATGAGTTCTGTGTACCTTAAACCTCTAATCTTTGAACATTACAGCCAAACTTATTTTTTCAGATCATTATGTATAACCGGTTCCTCGGCTGTTTTTCTGTTTTGTTTTTTTTTTTTTTGGATGAGGTTATTGTTTTTAAAACTGCTCTATTATTCTGGGTAAATTCTCTTTTACTTACTAGTTATGTTCCTTATAAAATCCCCAGGATGTAGGACTCTTTAATATTCTTCAGTCTTGTAGGAAAATTTGCACTCCAACCTCTGTTAACCTTTGGACCAAAAGTGAAAGATGGATACAAATCTGAAAGATAAGTACATTGTCCAGTGTTTTGTGGAAATCGATAGCTCTGCAGGGCCACTAAAGAAACATGAGCAAAATATTTTATGTGTTGTTTAGCGATAGCTGATTTGCCAGGTGGCCTGTGTGGAGCTCGAGGCATAACCAGCAAGGATTCTCTTCTTTTTGGAGTTACAAGGGATGTGGAGCAAATTGGAATTGTTACAGTGGTGGTTTAAAAGGCTGGATGTTTGGATTCAGAGAGTCAATCTCACTGCTTTTGTAACAGCCTTTTTTGATTATTAAACAGTTTGTTTGGAAAGGGGTATGAGAAGCTGGATAGTATGTAAAATTTATAATAGAATTTTTCTTTATTGCCATCTTAATTCAAAGAAGGCATTGAACACAAACCATATAATGTCGAAACTTTTTTAAAACTCCCATGAACCCTTTGTCTCTTTAGTGACCGATGACAGGACCCACGGGAATAGCAGGAAGATGTGCCAGGGGAGGTTTAGGTTGGACATTAGGAAAAGGTTCTTCACCCAGAGGGTGGTGGAGCACTGGAACAGGCTCCCCAGGGAGGTGTCACGGCCCCAAGCCTGACAGTGTTCAAGAAGAGACTGGACAACACCCTCAGACACATGGTGTGAACTGTGGGGTTGTCATATGCAGGGACAGGAGTTGGACTTGATGATCCTTGTGGGTCTCTTCCAACTCAGGACATTCTGTGATTTACTCTGTCTCCATCTGGAAACAGAGTGAAATCTTTGCCAAGCCTTATGATTATCTGGACAGAAATTAAAAAGCCACTGGTGGCATCAGAGAAAGAGATGATAACTCAGATGTCTTTCTCGGTACTTTAACTTTACTCTCGGGTTTGGAATGTTATCTAAGGTTTGGGTTGAAATCATGACAGTGGTTCTTCTGTGGTCCAGATAGAGGTGCCAAAGAGTAGCATAAAAGGATGGTCAGATCTCTCTCTGAGCTGACATCTGAGCTCACTGCCTCCTTTGCGCTAGGTTATCTTAAATGCCAATCTGGTAAATACATGCAAAGAACATTATGGTTTCATACTTTTTACAAAAGTAGCATAGTTAATATGTATTGTTTGGGCCCTTGCAAGCTTTTGTTGTGGCTGCTAATGTTAACCGAAGTTACCTAGGTTTCCTGGCTAAGCTGTTTCCAACATTGGTTTTTTTCATTAATATTACAACATGTTATATTGTCTCATATGGACTGTACTGATTTTCCTCATAAAAGGTAATAGCAGTGGAAAATGTTACTAAAAGTAACAATTCTTTCTAGGTTTTTTGTTTGTTGGTTTGTTTTTGCTGGTTTGTTAGTGGTTTGGGGTTTTTTTAGGTTGTTTTTGTCTCATGGTTTGGGTATGAAATGATGAGTTATAGTAAAATAGAGACAACATTTTGTAAGCAATCAATAAGATCTTCATCAACAATTCAAGATTTATTGTGGCCATTAAGAACAGAAATAGTTCTGGGAAGAAGCTTCTTCTGTCCTAAGACAGACCGGCTGTCATAAGCCTGATGGGGCTTCTCTTCATTAAGTCATGTATATGTGCTTTACGATTCAAAAGCTAGCACAGTGAAAGCCTGTTCCTGAACTGCCTGGGCTGTGCTTATACATGATTAATACAAACACTATTAGAAGGGTTCTTTTTGTTGTACAACATAGGTATTTTTAAGACTTGGGTAATATATGTTTGGAAGGAGTATCAAGAAAAATTGAAAAACCTCACCAAACACAAATGGAGATTGGTAAGGGTTACAGTTGTCTGGTGGTTGGTTGGTTGGGTGGTATTTTGGTGTGGTTTTTTTTTTTTTTTTGGTTGGTTGGTTAGGTTTGGCTTTGTTTGTTTGTTTGGGTTTGGTTTTGTACTTGCTTTGAGATAGTTAATACAAAGCTTAGACTTAGGTATTCCTGTTTGGAGAAAAATAATGCTTTTTGTGAGTGATTTTAGATCACCTATTTTTGTCATACAGAGAGCAAAAGGCATTTTGGCTAAAACAAGGTGAAATATGGAGCGGAATTCTTAGTAATCAAGCCAACTCATTTAAAACTAGTTTGTTTCTGAAGGGTATAGTGACATAACTTCTGAGTCACTTCTGAAAGTGGTATTTAGTCAATCTGGTGCTCTGGGATGTTTTCATCATAACTAAGTGCTGTGTTTCTAGTTACTGTATGACTAAGCGAAGGAATTTTTGGACCTTTCAAAGCTCTTGGTGCAAGATTTCAACTGGTGGTATGAAAACATCCCAGACCAGAAGTGGCAGCAGGCTTGCTTACTTCGCCAGACATACTGACTAGTGGGGCTTTCAGTCAGCTGGTCACTTAAATGTCTGCGGTATCTGCAGAATAATTCCAGCTGTAAGAACTTAATTATCTTCTACAAATTATTTTCAGATGCTTCTTTCCAAGTTATGTTTTCATAAGAGAGGGAGAAACATTTTTTTCCAAACCCAGCTGTTTCATCCAGAGTGAGGGAGCAGGTAACAAGATACTGGAGTTTGTTAATGGGAGAGTGCCTACAGGAGTTCTGGTGCAGGGATTCAGGATTAGACCAGAGGTCCTTATCAGCTAGTGAGGGAGTTGGCATCTTGTATGCTGCAGCAACATTTGATAATTTCAGAAAGTGAGGTTAGTGATTTATAACTAATATAACTAATGTATAACTAACAGGAGTGCTAGCTTGTGAATAGTATTTCTTCTTTCTCTGGTCAATGATGTATGGGAATATAGCAGAAGACTTGGCGAGGAGGTTAGTTAAATGTTACTATACTCAAGTGACTTGCACCTGTCTGTACAAAAAACACATCACACTTGTGTGCTTGATGAGCAGAACCTCTGTGTTAGATAACATAGGCCTGTGAGAAACTCTAGGCACCTTATCGCTATGGCTGAGATTCCTGCTTTGTTGTGAGAAAGAGCGGGAGGCTGCGCCTGCCTGAAGCCTTGAAATACAGGCGAGCTCAGCAGGCCCAGTGATCTTCCAGCAGGGCTGAACTTACCAGCGCCTGCGTCCCCGCTGGTGTCACCTCTGCCTGGGAGCTCAGGTGTGGCTTCCGAGATCCCCCAGTAGAGAGGTAACGAAAATAAAACTTGCTCTTTGCAATGCATTCGTGGCCTCTGGCTTTTCTTGCGACATGCCTGCGTTATGTGTACACAGATGATAATTAGGGTCTTGCTGCTTCTCCTTCACCTCCTTGGTTCTCCTACCTTCTCTGTTCCTTTTCTTATGGTAATTGTTTTACTATTCCTAAAATAATAATATTCCCACAGCCCCTTTGGATTAAAAAAAAAAAAAAAAAAAAGCTGGTTATGTCTTAAGCAGCTGCTGTTGTTTTATCTTAATAGTGAATTTGTTATTGCAGGTCTTCTTGGGCTTCGCTTAGTTGTTTAGAGGTTTTCTGTGCTGTATTTTGAAGCACTGCATATTCTGAGCCATGTCATGCTGTGAGATTCCTAAAATCTGTTGTCAGCATTTAAGACTTCTATGCACGTGGTGTTCCGAAATTAGAGATACCATGATGGGCAAAGTAAAATGAAGAAGGAAGGGACTTGTATTGCTGAAGGATAATGTATGTTTCTCAGATAAGAAAGCCAAAGGTTCAGAAGAAATTGCATTCAGAAATTTTGTCATGCTGTCAATGGAACTTGCAAGAAAAGTGATGAGGGTGTGGTGTTGCATTTGAAAGCCCTAAGTATCTCTGCAGAGTATCCCCATGCTTTCTGCAGTTATAACTTTCTACAGTAGTAGAAGTTTTCATACATGTGCAACTGTAAATTTGAGATTTTCTGCTTTAAATGTTTTTTTGCTAACACCTATTTTTGAGATTCAAAGTTGAACAGGTGACCGAGTCTGGAGGAAATGCCACACAAATAATTGTTTCTGTCTTAAAATTGAGATGGTCAAATATTTTTAAAGCATTATTACATATAGGTTGACTTTGAGGGATTTGTACTGTCCAAGAAACCTCCACTGTCTCTGAATCTGTAACTTTTGGTTACAGCTAAGTACTAAGTTGCTGAGCTCAGAGGACTTCCACAGTCATTCTTGTTGAATTATGTGTCGCATGGCAAGAACTGTACATACAGAGGATGACTTAGGATGTATTTTTTGACTATTTGGCTCATCAAAATCTTCTGAACTTAGCTACTCTGATTTATTTCATTAACACAAATATAATCTGAGTTATTAAAAAATCAAGTATATATTATTCAGGTATTAATCTAAATGTCCTGCAAAGGCTGGAATTTGGTTATGCTACTTCCTGAAAGCACTGAGTCCTTAGAGAGGAGACAGTTGAAGAATCTTTATATGTCATATATATATATGTGCCTTAAAGGATCGTGGGCAAATCAAGAAAGAAACTGAGAGTTATTTTTATAGTTACTTAATAAATTTCAGATACGCTTTTTTTCCAGAAAGGCAAAGATTTACTACATTTATAATACTCAGTAAAAGTTCACAATTCTCTCTTGGTTTGGTTTGGGGTTTTTTGGGTTGGGGGTTTGTTTGTTTGTTGTGTTTTTTGTTGTTGGTTGGGTTTTTTGTTTGGTGGTTGGTTGGTTGGGTTTTTTTGCCCCCAGAATGAAAGCAAAAGGAAGTTTCAGACTATTACAAGATTTCTGAAGGGTTCACTAAAATATCCTCCAAGTTAAATGACAGTGTGTAGATACTGAGGAAGTAAAAGGCTGAAACTCATGAAGCATGTTGGTACGTGACTGTTGTGACAGTCGCATGACTCTGATCTTGCAGAGCTGAAACCAAACCATTGGACAGAATATTGGCTACTGTTGCATTATAGCCATGATTTTTTTATTATTTTTTTTTTACATTTTAATTATGTGTTCTTGATTTTTATATGTATGTGTGAGAGTGCATGTTTATCTGGTGATATAGTCACACCTTAAATATTCCTGAGAGAGGTGGACAGATGATGAGAACTATTACTTTGTTTCCCAGTGTTCTGATTGCCTGGGTGCTTTTATTTCCCCCCTGACCCCTTGAATAACCTGGGCCCACAACTCCATTGCCACAAGAGGAAGAACTGGAAGAACTCTACCTATTCTGTCATGTCTGTTATATTATAAAATGTGGAAATGGGTAGTCAGCTGATTGTCTTCCACCTAGGGATTATAAATAGGAAAAATCTGTTTTAGAAAAATATAGTCTTTAAATATACCCAGATTTCTCTAAACAGTCATAACTGGTGTGAACATAAGTCTTCAGTTGCTTGGAAACACAGATCTTCTGTTATGCAGATGTGGCTTGGCTGAAAGAAACACGTGCTGTTACATCAAGGATCCCAGATTTCTTGTTAGGCAAAATTCCCACTAGTGCTGTCAAAAGCAGGGTGCTTTGAGACCTAATTGTTTCTGCATTTCACTGGGAAGTTGTGCCCTCTTATCGCCTACCGGTAACTTCGGGTAAGGGATTGGAATTTGAGCAGCAGGTGTGACTGCCCAGCTGCCAGTGCGCTGAGTAGAAAAACAACTTCGGTTTTGGTAGGAAGTTTTGTTCGCACTTGAGACAGCGGGTCAAACACAAATGTGAGTTGTGGGAAGTTATGCTGTCATTGTGAAACGTCGAAGTAGAAAGGGAGAGTAAACAGCGCTCTACGGTACGGAGGGGAATTAGCTCAAATGGTAGAGCGCTCGCTTAGCATGCGAGAGGTAGCGGGATCGATGCCCGCATTCTCCATTTGTCGCTCAGATGTGTAAACTGTACTTTGTCTTTTCAGTTAGCTGATCCAATTTGTTTCGCTGTTTTGGAAATGGAAGACCTTTAATCTTCTGTTTTGTCGGCTTTTAGTTTTTTGTCTAAAATTAGGGTAGCAGGGTAGCTGCCTGTACAAAAAAAAAAAAAAAAAAAAAAAGATTCCTGTTCATGGATCATTAAAGAATAAAGAAACAAAAGCACACTGACAGATACCCCTGTTTCTCCTGGGTTTTTTTTGGCTGTGCTTTGATTCTAGTACCCTGTATATAGTACCTTATGTTCTGGGGCTTTTTTACATTTAGATGCATTTTTCTGTAGAAGTTTTGTAAGGATTAAAATGTATCAATTTAAAGAAGCCCATGTACAGTATGAATGGTTTAAGTTGTTAATGTTTATCAAAAACGAGCTTTTTTTTAAAATGCAAATTATTTTCTTCTTATGGGTTCAGGAAGAAACTGAGTGAAATTGTGAGAGGTTGAATGTCAGCTGAAACTCAGTTTAGGAATAAGTGTGTCATGCCCATCCTAGATACAAAAAGTGCAAGGTAGCTGGAGAGAAACTAGTTCTACAGTGAGCTGATTCTCGTGTAGACAGCTACTTACTTTTAAATGTTCTTATAGACTATTACACTAACTTTTCATATAATAAAACACTTAAAAAATTAAAATGCTCATTAAAATTCAACACAGTTGTAAAGGGACAGCAGTTTTCTGTGTTGCAGAATAACAACAGTAGTATTAGGTGGATCATTAGTAGAAGTCGTTTTTTGGACAGTTCACAAGTGCAGTCTGCTAATTAGTATAACTTGCGTCTTATTTGCTTTATGGAACAGTATATGTATCTAGCTGTATATGTTGTTTCACAACCCTGAACAATTTACGGAAGAAAATCTAACGGTACCATGGACGGTCGGTCTCTCAAAACACTGGAGAATGCGGGCATCGATCCCGCTACCTCTCGCATGCTAAGCGAGCGCTCTACCATTTGAGCTAATTCCCCGTTGTTGTTGAGTATGACGCCGGTTTCACTTCTGCCGAATCACAGCTTGGCCTCTTCGGCTATATTTTGCTGAGTCAGGCTGCTTGTTTAATGACACTGAATAACCGCTGTGTTCAGTTGGAAAGCCTGTTAGCATAACAGTCAGAATACTCCCTTGACATATGAGAAGCGGTAGTACTGATGCATTTTCTGCTGTGTAACTTTGATAAAGCAATACTTAACTTACTTTGATGGTTCAGTTAAAATAGTATTGTGTCTTAAATATATGGGGTTACTAAAAACATATCACAAATATAAAAATTCAAGTATAGTCATGCTAACTGACTTTGCAGTAAGAAGCACATTGGAAAAGCTCTGTTTGCAGGTTATTAAATGGAGTAATGCTTTCTGGATTTAAAGAGTGAAAATGTAGTTTACAGTGGGAATGGTTGCACTGATACTATTAAACAACAAAGACGATGAAAATGAGATGATGGAAGACTTATCACTTGCGGTTTAAATGCAGAAAAGTATGTTCTGCTAGTAAAGTAAAATGTTTGCAGTAATCCAACAATACACGTGCTGGTGGTTTTCTCTAATGGATTTAACTTATTGGATGACAGTATCTAGTCAAAAGAGAATAAATTATGTAATTAAGCATCACGTAGTTACAACTTGCTCAAATAACGTAGGACTTCAAATGTAGTGCAATACAGATTCAGGCCAAGATGTGAAACTAAAACCACAGTATCACTGCAGATATTCTAGAATTTAAATGTTTTCCTGCCTTACCTCAATCTGTGCACAACAGTAAATGAAGATTTGTTCTTACTATTTCTTGCAGTATATTGTAACTGACTTTTTCTGCCTCACTGAAATAAACTGGAGGAGAAAACAAATATGCAAAAGTGGATTCATTCCTTCTCACAAGCACACATCTTAGGCTCAGTGACAGCCTGCTGCACGTCTGCAGCTGGGATATTTCCCATAATGTATTTCGCAAGGTTCAGCTCAATGTGCATTTTTCTTTATCTACCCTGTGCAGTCTGAGTCAGTACAAAAACGGTAGATTACATCTCTGTGTTCTTCACCCCCAAATCTTACTCTGCTTCCAGTAAAAAGGCCTAAAGCTTGAACAGTTGAGCTCCCAAAAGAGTTTATTTGATGCTAAAGTCACATAAGGGTGAGGAAATATCTCTGCAATAGGACTATTTTCTCATATTAAAATGTGTGTTTCATATTATTGACAGCCCATTGGTTTGTCATCTTGAATTTGTTGTGATTGCTGAGTGTTCATGTTAGACGGCGAGTAAAACTTTATAATTTCTCCACTTTTTTGGGGAGAACTTTCATACCTGTGTGGCTGAAAATAACCTGACCTTCTTAATTCCATTTTTTTTTTTCATTTCTCTAGGGTATTTCAGCTGTGAAGCCTTTATATCCACTTGTGTCCACTTCATTTAACACAGATCACTTTGATAAACTCTTCGGCAACACCAATGTAAACTGACACAAGCTACTTTAATCAGGTTTGACTTTGGCTTTCTAAGACAGTCATCTTTATCATTGCAATAAAGTTATGTTTAGATAAAACACCCTTTGGGATTTCTCTGCACAGAACAAGTAGGCCTTGCAGAAGAGAGCACAGCATAGTTTTTAAAATAGCTTTGTTCTTTTTTTTCTCTGAGGTATTTATAATTTTACCAGCTGTATATTGCATTACGATGTGATGCCAGCATTTGCCTCTTCTGCTTGTGCTAACAGGAAAATTCCAAGTTCCTCAAGTGAAGTGTGGAGGAGTAGCATGCTGTAATTTCTATGGTATTTCTGATTAGAAGATGTGTTCATGTGTAACAGTTTGGAGGATGAGGAGGGTCAGAGAGGAGAGAAGTATCATAAAAGCTGAAGACTGCATAAGTGTACCTGAATATTTTATCCTTTTTTAGTTAGTATGTAATTGTAGTTATTGAGTGGATACTATTGAGTTTCCATTAGCGTTAACTGAAACTGGTGAAACTAGAGCTATTGAGTTGCCATGGAGTGGAAAGAAGCCACGCACCATTTCTGATTCTATTCTGAAAGCCTTTTACTTTCCTGTTGCTCTCAAAACCAGTTTCACATCTAGTAGCTTATTACAAGTATTTGCTTTTGTTGATTAAAACCAAATCGAGCATTCAAAAATGCAAGACTTAAATCCATTTGATTTAGTTTTAAGTCAAGACTGTATAAATGTAATTTTAGGTCTCTGTAAACAGTCTTAAAATTACATTTGGCTCTTTGAAGGCAACGACAAGGCTGATGTGGCCCCTGGTGAAAATGAGTTTGACACCCCTGTTTTAGGGGATGTCAGGGCAAATGTGAATTTTGTATTGTTTTCAAGCTGCTCCACTGCATTGCTGGTGATGTGACATCCCTCAGCACAGAAGCAGCAGCTGCCCTCTGCAAAGAAGGATAAACCTCGTGTGAGTTGGGTGGCACTGAAAGGCTGCAGGTCATGAGTTTGTCATTCAGGTCAGCACAAAGTGCCTTGTCATGTTACTTGGGGAGTTTGTCATGTCATCTTGGACAAAAAAAAATAGGGAACGTCAATGTCAAATAGTAGCCAAGTGTTCTGAACAGGTGCTCTGGGGTTACTACCTATGATAAACGAGCATGTCTGGTAGAAGGAAAGCAGTTTGCATTTGTGGTTGTAATAATCTATGGTTACAAGATAAAGTGGGTTGTTGGAGGGCGGGGAATTAGCTCAAATGGTAGAGCGCTCGCTTAGCATGCGAGAGGTAGCGGGATCGATGCCCGCATTCTCCAGTGTGATGTTTTATTTTAAAGTGGGAGAAAAAGCAGTTAACTACAGATATTTTAATGTATTGAACTGGAATTTTGAAGTAAAATAAGCTATTATCTTTTAGACATACTTGGCTTATTTTTTAAATATTGCCATATGTTTGACTAGAATAAATTAAAATAATTAACTTATATTTTTTTAAAAAAGGAACTGACTTTCATGGTGGGAAAAACAAATGCCAGAATGTACTTTCTCTCATGAATTGCAAGTGATTAATTTTTTTTATTTTATATACTTGAAAAATATGTCTTTTCTGGTTCATCTTGTTTCTTACTACTTCATTCAGAAACACTAAATGAAATATTACAAAATTATTATTAATAATTGACACCTGTTTTGGAATTGAAGTTGTTTTCCTTTGTGAACAGAGAGACAAGAGCATGAGAGAGAAACCTGTGTTGTATGTACAGAACTGCAATTTTAAATACACTCTGAAGATCAGAGTTTTGTGATCCCTGTTTAAAAAAAAATGGGATCAAGTAGGGGGAATTAGCTCAAATGGTAGAGCGCTCGCTTAGCATGCGAGAGGTAGCGGGATCGATGCCCGCATTCTCCAGTGTTTTCTTAAACAGAAATTGTTATACCTAGAAGTAGAAACCAGGAAAACAAAATATGTAACCATTTCAGTAAAATGTTAATTTTGTTTTAGTTGGGGCAAAACTGATTTCCTCCCTCCCTTCCTCCCTTTCTTTCTCTTTTGGTGTGCTTTACTACCAAAATCGGAGTTATACAACTGTCTATGTCATTCCTCTGTCATAACTGTTGACTCTTCCTGATGAGTTCAAGTCAAATTTGGCAGAAAGAGAAGTGTGCAACATGACACTTTTCCGGGCTTTATGGAAAACAGTGGACAAATGATGGTTACAGACCTGATCGTATTTTTTTTTTTGTCCACCTGTCCAATTAGGGTGTAGTTTGAGACAGTGGAAAATAGCATTTTAGGACACTTGTCCTTCCCTGGCTGCCCATTCAGGTCCCTGTCCAGAAGTATAGGATCTTCTTTTCATTTACAGTCTTTTTGAAGATGTTGTATGATGAGCTGGATCAGTCAATTCAAGTTTAAGGGTAAAAGCTGTCTGTATCCTAGCAAGCCCGCTACAGTGACTATGTCTTTTAGCTATGGTCTGTGTGCAGGTTGTAAGTGAGTTCCTTAGCCTTCTCTCCTACTCCTGTTTTTGCAGAGCTGCTTTAAAAGGAGGCTGAGATGGACTGCAACACTTGTGTTAGAGCTTCAGAGATAAGCTCAACCATCTAATTGATTCACTGACTTCCCCTAACACCTTGTTAGTTTCTTCTGATCCTTCTCCAGATGTTGTGTGTTTCTTTTCGGTGCACTTCCCCCTGACACTTCTGGAAGCAGCTGCACAGCAAGTGCAGCTTTTTAGATCTCAGTGACCAGTGCTGCTAAATCTGCTGTCTTGAGTTTTAACTAAGCATCTTACAGCGTGCAAAAAGGCCTGCTGATTTCTTCACATCTTCTGTCCGTGATAAGGAAGAGAACGTGCATGGAACTAGCAAAACACTGGTATTATTCCACTTCTTGGTGTGTCTCCTTATACTTTGGAGGCTGAAAACTTAACCTGCCACTTGAACTGTTGGGCATTTTTAGGGAATAGACTGCCTTAGCTTACTGAGTTATTTGGTGTACTGTTTCTTATAGAACTTGTTTAGAAACTGCTTATATAGAATTCACTTAGCATAAGTAAGTTTGCTTAGCATAACTTCTGCAAGCTGTGGACCTCTGAACTTTTTTCTTCGTAAGTAAAAAAGGCCAGAGAGTCTTCAAGCTGGAAGATAAGGGAAGCTGTGTCCCAGGAGATAAGTAAAGGAACAGAACGGCTTCTAACAGAATAATATTTTGGCTATTACCAAGCACTTATTTTCTCCAGCTGTTGGTGCAAAATAGCAACTGAAGGTCAAAACTGTAATTGACAGCCTGCCTGACAAAAATTAAGACATCCAATGGAGAATGGGGAGACTCTAGACTATAATTTTGGAATTGGCTCAAAGTGATGCCGAGGGGGTAGGGGCTTGGATTGTGGGGGTATAATTGCCTAAGGTTATCTTTATTTGAGGTCCTTCTTCAGGAGGGACCCATCTCGAGCTGCTCTGTGCTGTACCTTGCAAATAAATTATTTGTTTTAGCAGAATTTCTGGAATCCATGCCTTGGTCTCTGCTACAGGAAACCTAGGGAGAAGGATCTTCTCTAACAGCATATCTAAAAAAGTGTGTACCAGTCTTAGTGACTACTGTTAATATGGCTAGTAGACAGAAGATGCCAAGAATCGCCAGACTAAAATGCCATCCTTGTGACAAGAATCTGGGATGTGCCTGTAGCTAGCGTGTACACGCTTATTTTCAGCAGGGTTGTTCTCGGCACACGCTGTGCTGGCACTGGGTTCTTGTCCCAGCAGCATCCTTTATTAAACCTGCCTCATAAAAATGATTCCTGATCATTGTCTTTGATGTGTGATTTCTTATCTCATCAACTGTTCTAAGAAGCATGGATGAAGATAACTTACATATCTGTCTCCCAAAAATGTCTAACTATGAGTCTTTTCAGAGAAAGAATACCTTGTCTTCTTTTGGGATAGCGACTGAGAATTCCAAGATCTCTTCAAATAAGGAAATAGGTTCTTTCCCCCTCCGCCCCCTTACTCTTCATGAAGTGAAGACAGAGTAGAGAGTTTGAAATATTTCTCAGTAACATCCACCTTCAAGTTTTGCCAAAAGGGTTGTGCAAGGATTCTAACCTGGTTGTTGCACTTAGATAAAATAGACCACATAAGGCAGTTGTGCTGCTTTGTACAGCTGAGGGAGGTCTACATAGCATTGTATTTTGCTATTAAAAAAATCACCAGTACCAGACCCTTGGGAATTTTATTGTTTATTTCAGGGGAAATAGCTTACCTATTGGGGTCATTCTCATATTTGCAAGTAAAGCAGTGCTAAGCCTCCTTTAGCTATCTGATCAGCCTGGGGCTGCTCTTTTCAATTATTGAGAGGAAGCTGAGAACAGTAAGGAACTATTTAGATGGATTTCTACAGCTAGCCCCTGCAGTATTGCTGAGAAGCTGGATAATGAGGTTTACTTTGACTCATTTGTTTATATTTATTTCAGCTTGGTTGGAGTGTTTATATATTGTGGATTCCATGAGACTCTTCTAATAAAGGTCACCGAGGTAATTGTTTTTTTTAAAGTTACAGGAACTGTGTGATCCTGGTTGGTATGTTGATGGAACATGAGTGGAACTGTCAACAAGCAGATGTTGCCAGGACTCTTTTTACCTAGAAAGATAGTGTAAGGACATGCCAAATTAATGAAAAAAATCTGTCTGTATATTTGTCTGGCCTTAGAGCTTCACTGTTACTGAATACAAGCATGAGCTTAGTGGCTGTTCTTTGCATACTGGAAGATGGCCTAAGAACTAGCTGGATGCTGAAGGTGCCTCCCCTTTCTTCATCTTCCCACCCACGTGTACATGCACTGAAAAGCAAAGGTAAGATACTCTGACTAAAACTGAGATAAGGTCATAAATACCAATGCAGGTAGCCATCCTAGCCTAACTATATTGTTGGAGGTTGGAAGCTCAGCTCACTTGATGGACGTGATGTGCCTGGATACCAAGGCTGAATTCTCTCTGGCTTTACATTGTGAATGTAGTAATGTGCATTTATGTGCTGGAATAGTATTTGCATTCTCCTGCTTCAACTCTGGAGCTGGTGCTGCTGGAAAGAATTGGCAGCTGGAAAGTTCTGCTGGCTTGTGCCTAAAACTAGAACCAGGGAGGAAATCTCCCCAGCTCAGTAAGCTTGTGCCAACCATTTCTTCATTGGGTGAGAAATGCCAAACTCTGAAGGGTTTGTTGTGGTTACTTCTTTTGGGGATGAGGGAAGGAAATGACACTTGAAAACCACAGTATTGGGCGGTATGATAGACTATAACAAGAAAAAATAATTTTCAGAACAGCCAGTTTATCAGCTTTTTGCCTTTTTTTTTTTTTTTCCCCCCATGTATGAGGTGTTCAGAACTATTGATGATGAATGTTTTAAGCTTTTTGGTGTCTTTAGGAATTAGATGGCCCAGAAGTCACAAAAGAACTTGCACCAGGACTGCAATAAAGTTAACCTCTTAGAATGGAGGAAGGGTGAAAAGCTCCTCTACTTCCTAATATTTATTTTAGATGTCATCAGAGATACTTTCTGATTTATCTTACACATAATAAAGCTTAGTAGCTTTCTTACACCTAGTTATTTGTATTTTCAAGAGTCTAGATGTTATTGTACCTACTAGTTTTCAATAAACAAGGCTAGGAAAGACTATATTGCTCTTGCTTCAGAGCTAGGAGAGGTTTTAATTACTAGAGGAAACGTTAACATTTTTTCTGTATTCTGTCTGAAGCATTTGATGTTTGGTCAAGACTAACAAACTAGATGCATTGCAAACCTGACCCCAATTCGTCAGTAAGTTGCACTAGTAAAAGGCTGCTCCATACTAGAAAAACAGTTTGCATTATAATGTCTAAGAGATAGTTGACACACAAACCCACATCAAAATTATGTGGGGTTTTTAATCACATTTATAAAAGAAACAATTTAACTTGAAGATGTAGCAAGATCTTCCAAACATACCATGCAGTCACTGCAGTGGTTTCCTGATAAGATTTCCACTCACAAAATATGGTAATTAGAAACTCTACGCTTCATTAGGAAAGGGGTTCGAATTTAGGCAAAAGCAATCCAAACCTACTCCCACTCCTACCAGGTGAGACATGATCAGGAGTCGCTGAAGAAATTGAAGTTTTCTCTGCAATCAAAATACAGGTCTTTGAGAGAGAATGCTTTACAGATCTACAAAGTAATTATATAGTAATTATAAAAATATAATTAGTAGGTCTTCTGCTCAGATTTTAGGATTTCTAAAATATTTTTCATAGTAGCAAACACAACTACTTTGTGTTCTTTATCAGTTTGGAGCCTGTGCCAGTGACAAGAAGAGCCTGGTTGTAGAGACGAATTATACTCGGAAACCTTACAAACCACAATTAACAAGCTTTTTGGGTTTGAGCATTAAATAATTCAAGCTGCTGCCAGGGTATCTGTAAACATTATTGTAAGATGGCCATGCAAACTGAGAATTGGATTACAACCTCCATATTGACTGTCAGTTTAGCTCACAGATGATCAATCTCATGCTTTTTAAGTAAACTATGCATGTATTTTTACAAGACTACATCTGGTCTTGCCAAGTTAGAAAAAAATACAAAATGCTTACTTGGTTCAGTCCATACTGCTGTATCCAGATGGCAAGTTATGCAGCAGCTCTAATTACTGAATTAGATAAATACACTGCAAACGTGGGATAGAGTCACTTCCCTGACCAACTATCTGACATGCAGTCTGCAGTGCACTTTCTTCTTTACCTGAGGTAATCCTGGAAGTCTTAAGGCCTTCTAAGATGACAAAACTGCAATTCCAGAGTGACTGCCAAAAATCAGACTGAAGTTTGATGAAGCCAACTAGAATGTAGTCTTAAGTAGTACATTATGTCAGTTGTGATGGGCGGAGGATAATCTTGACAGATGTTTCTCACTTAGGTGTTTACATCTGCTCCTGCTGAAGCACCTAACACAAGTGGGGAAGAGCAGGGTCAAGTTGCTTTCCAGCCAAACCTCTGCTTGCAGAGAATGAAGTACCAGCTTTGAAACCAGTAACAGTGGGAGCAAATGACATTTTCCGGTCTATCTGGTACTGGTTCCTCGCCCACCATGGTTAAGTGGTGATTGCATTTTGTGCTAGAAAAACAGAAGAGTGTTAATTCCATTTCACTTCACAATCCACTTCCCTTTACAGTGTTAGACAAGATAACAGGTCACTTAAATTATGTTTTCTCAAAGGAACTTGTTACAAATAATTTCTGCCAGTAGGCTTAACTTTTTCATTATTACTTGTAGAATGTATGGAAGACTTCAATGCCTTTTTTCTCTGTCATTTCTGGCAGGGGTGCTTTACCCTGGTTGCACATGCTAGTCTTTAAATGACTTGAGTTTTGTAAATGAGCTGAATTATAACTAGTAACAGCATAGGGTAAATACAGCAGTAAATTATGATATACAGTTTCAGACTATTGCATAGAGTAAGGAAAATAGTATACATAAATTAGTTTTAATCTTCCTCTTGCTTTGTGTACATTTTAAATTAGCACATATATGGTTAAAATCTTTTAATCATGTTTTGTTTGTTTGTTTTTTAACCAAAAGACTGTTTAAAAGCACTTACATTCTATAGCTGCCTAATTATGGAGTGGCACTTGCAGTCTTCGCTGCAGACTGAAAACAAATCAACTACTACGTACAGCCTTCAAGAGCCACCTAGTGGGATAATTCTGCAAGTAACCCTGTAAGCACTAAATAGAGTAACTCTTAATAAGCATTTTACTTAAAAAAACACTGTGAATTAGGAGTCATCTTAAATTGAAAGGGAGCCAAAATCCATTTGTATACAAAAAACTTTCTTATGTTTCCTAGAACACTCCATTTTGTGGCTAGGAAATTCAGTCTACATTTAAAATTTGCAAGTAGATGAATAGGCCCATTTCTGTTTTAAAGTAATACGTTCCATACTGACAAGCAATTTTAATTTGAGGAATTTTGCTGGTGGAGCCAGATGCATCACTATTTGAATTATTTATTTTTTGAAAACACTAATTCAGCTTTCTGAACTCAAAAACTTATTTAAAAAGCTTTCATGGTGGTGTTTTGTCTGACAAGATGTACCAAGTAGTTAGGAATAATCTTGTTAACAGCTATGAGAGTAGAAAAATGGGACAGAAAGGTTTGTGAACTGAAGTTGTACTTCAAGGACCAAATAGTGTTTATGGGAAAAGTATGCAAGTGATGCTTTCAAAAAGTAAAAAAGTAATTGCTTCTAAGTTTATCAGTCTCACACAAAAGGCAAATAGCAACTGTGAAATAAAGGTTATGTTACTGGGGGGAAAAAGTCATGAGATGGTTGTTTTCCAAGCAAAATATGTAACTAGTAGCATGGCAGAGAAGAAAGCAAGATCCTGTAAGACAAGCACCACTAGAGAATCTGTGGTTCTGGTATTTAAGGGAGCTTGGAATTTTATATTACAGAATCTTCTTTTGAAGAGAAATGTCAAGCTCCTGACATCTCAGCTTATCTGTATCTAACTTTTGAGCCTTGAGTCAGGGAACCTAGACTTCCTCTGCAGAGAAGGACAACATTAACTGTCCTTCCATTCCGTAAAAGCCAAAAAGAGGTGATAGGGACTTGTTTACTAATAAACAAGACTGGGAAGAGGGCTGTGGCTTAATATAATGCGTCTGGCATACATTGTGTTTTTAACTCTAGGACAGATCGAGAGTTCCTCCCTTATACAAAAAAAACCCAAATCACTGAAAATTCAACTACAGTTAAACAGTATTGTGCTCATATAATGAACCAATAGCAAGAAAAAATAGGTTTTAAGGTGCTCCCTTCCTTTTGCATGGGGGAAATTTGCTTTCCTTCTGTTGGAAGCACTGGCACAGAATATAGGAGTATTTATTTCAGCTTAAAAGGGCTCAGCAAGCAGTTGAGATCAGCCTAGTGCAGCCTGCACTGAAGTAAATTAGGGAACTCTTCTGTAGCTCAACTGTGAACACAATAGCAGCTATTGACAGGCAATGGCTGAGAGCATCTACCCTGCATAGAATGACGGAAGATTCTCCAGTCACGTGCTACTGGACCTTGTTCCTTCAGGAGTGATTATGAGATTATACTGAAGGTGGGTAACTATATTTATCCAGTCATGCTTAAATGTGTAGTAAGATAATTTGGTTTCAAGTAGAAGCCTTTTTTACATTGAGGATGTACAGTCAAGTGAAAAACAAAAAAAAAAGAGGGAAAAAAGCACAAAGCTCCTTCATGCTCTCACAGAGAGCTTCCTTAAAATTGCAGAATTCTAGATTGAAAAGTGCTCAACACAGGATATGTTCACTTTCACTTGAATGAATGCTAAAGAGCCATTTTAAGACCAATAACTTTATTTCAGATTACAGCAATACTAATAGTCAAACTGCATTTACTAAAGAGTCATTTAAGATGAATTTTTACAATTCAATTTGAAATACATACAACATCGTTAGTATGTTCTACAAAACCTCTTAAAAATACATGGCACTTGACATCTTAGTAAATACATTCAGCTAAAAAGTAAATAGCATTAGTCAGCTAAGGATTTTTAGGTCCTTTTTAATCTTGCGTGCTGACAGAAAGTGCCACTTAATCGTCGCTACACTTGTCATAGCAGATGATAGCCCCAAATCTTGAAAGTCTTGCAGACTGGCAATATAGTATAATAGGCAAAGTAAAGCTCTGGAAGTTGACTTGTAAGGAAAAGCTGTGCTTGTCATAGCGAATGATCATCCCAAATCTCGAAGGTCTCGCAGGCTGACACTGTTGTAAGTGAGGCAAAGTGAAGCCCTGGCAGCTGGCTTGCAAGAAAAGGCAACTTAGAGCAGTCTGACAGTCTTTCCAGTCACAGTCAAGAAGTCATCATCAGCCAAGGCACGAAGTGCTTCTTCAAACATTTCCTTAGTGATAGCCTTAATAAAAAGAAATAAATCAAGTAAAGGTGGTGGTGGGGAATACTTTAAAGACTGAAAATGCCTTACTTCCTACCAATTTTTTTATCAGGCTTTTTAAGCTTTAGAATGTTCTTTTTGCAATTGGAAATCTGGCTTGGAACCCTGAAGCTGAATTTGCTATTTCAGAAGCTAGAATAAACTAAAGTATAGCAAAGATTCAGCTCATTTATCCATAGAATTGGCTTTCTGGTCACATCAGCTGAACAAATCAGTGTTTTGCTTTCCCTCCATAATGTGATTTGAGAACAAGATAATGTTGATTTAGAAAAACACCATGCTTTTAAAATTCATGAAAATGTAAAAACAAAGCAGGAAACTTACTGTATCAGACTGTGCTCTGAGATCATCAAAAAGTTGTTGGTATTTCAAAGCCGGTGTTTTTCCCTTTGACTGGATAAGCTTCCGTAAGGCTTGAGCCAACTCCTCTTTCCGCTTACGAGCTGTTGCACTCATTCCTTATTAAAAGAAAACACCTTTTAGAAATATACTAAGACGGACGGGTTAAGTTACCTTTAAAATTAAGAAAGCCCAATAGCATCCCAGCCTTATCACTATGAAAACACCAACCCGTAGTGAGAATGGATATGTCCACAATTCCAGTCCTTGGATCAGTAGCAGACTGTTTCAGTGCTTCCCGATGGAGGCGTTTCGCTTCTTCTACATCAATGGTTTCCACTTTCTCAGAAAAGCGTACTTTAGCATGCGCTTCTGCCAGCCGGATCAGAGACTCAAGTTGTCGAGGATATGCAGAAACCATTCCCCTGCCACTACCAATCTTCCTCATGTCCACGTATGCCTGAAGACAGTCATTAAACATTTCAGTAAGTCCTGTTATTTCTATTATTTTCAGATTCCCCTTCATCCCCTAGCTCTTATTTCAGAATACTAGCAATTCTGGCAAGCTGTTCCAAACAGTGTTTCTGCTTATTTATGTACCTTCACAATTCTTCCGCAGTGAAGTAGAACCACATCACATACACACATTTCCATTATAAAGCAATTAAGCCACAACGAGTCAAGTTTTTAATAACTTTAAAAACTTAGGACTACTCTTACATAATAGTACTTTTGCCTGTACTGACGCATTTCATTTCAGTAGAACTTCATGCTTTTATTAATGTGATAGGTTGGTTTTGGTTCTATCTGAAAGCTAATAATCAGAGCACAGAATGATTTTTGTACTGATCTCCTTTATAATGCTATTTATTTTTAGAGATGTTCATAGAGTCTTACAGAAAAATTATATATAAATAGGAAGGATACATACAAGAAGACTTTGCCACATTTACAAGTCAATAAGGACTCAGACCATTATTAACAGCAACTCCTTTACCTCAATAAGGGCTTGGCTTGCTTCTTCACTTAACCTGGGATTCATATAACTACGAGCATATGCAATGTAATCCCTCAATATTGCCATGTCCATGTATTCCTCCTCCATCTTTTCTTCACTTCGGTAGTACAGTGAAATCAAATGACGAGCAAGACGTCTGTCATACGCTTCATCACGTGGATCCAACATTAAAAAGATCAAGTCAAATCTGAACAGGATAAGAATCCAGTATTAGTGTGTATACTTTCCTGTCATTTAAAGTAGTTAGTTTTAAGGTTTTTGACTTAACAAGTAGAGATAGGAGTTATTTGACTACTAGTTCCTATTCTTAAGTAGGAGTTGCTCTATTAAACTGAAAAGATATTTTTTCTAGAATTCTTAAAATACAGAACAGCACAGTGGATTTGCTTTCATCCAGTGGACTTGAAACTTTAAAAACGAGATGCATTCTGCAAAATTCAAATCCCATGTTCAAGGCTCACAGGTTTTCTTAAAACAGAAACCAAACAAACAAAAAAATTCCGCACACATACCAAATACAGAGAACAAACTTTTGCTGCTGAAGAAATTGCCCTGAAAGGCAGCAGCATATAGTTTTTTATGCATATAAAAACATACAGATTTTAGGCATATAAAAACAATAAGTAATATATGTGTAAATAAAAAAACAGTTGTGGTTTAATCCTGGAAAAAAATTGTTTATAATTTTACAAACGATATATTCAACTATGCTCAACTATATGCAGACATTTTTAGCTAGTCCATTGTGTATTTTCATAAGCTTAAATCCAGTAAATGGTGGAACTGAGATGCTCCTCAAGCCTAGTTTCATTCAGTATACCTGTACTAAGGTACAATTTTTCACTGAATGGCTAAATTAAGCAGTTCTTAATTGAATTTTAAGCTGTAGGTGTCCTCAGAATATCTGGTGTACTTCCCAGCTAGCGTGGGAATTCCTCACAAGATGCAACTGCAGCACATGGACTGTTTAATTTTAGAGCAGCAGATGCTAAATGTTTCTCCAGCAGCTGTCACCCAAAAGGCTACCATTGCCACCTGCCCCAACTGAATTTTACAGAACAACATCAAGCAGATAAAGATCTTCAGATTCTACCACCTCTGCTCGAAGCTCCCCAATCAGTTTCACTTTCAAAGTTTTACAGAGCTAAGAAAAGCATCCTGAGTTGATAATTTCAATTATCAAGGCTATAAGTTTCAGAATAACTCTCTTCTAGGAGGTGATCATACAACAACAGAAAATAAACCCAAGACAGAGGCAAATAAAGAGATCTTACAGATCGCAGTACATCTTCTGTTAAAGGTCATACGTAAACACTAAAGCAGTTTTCTGCTCACACAGAAGTCATAAGAACAGCATTTAAAATAAATGCTACAAAAGTTTTCAACTACACTATGAAGAACACAACTGTTCTACTATAGCATGTCATAAAAGTGAGACATGGAAGTGGGAGCTGAGTACCTTGACAACAGTGTGTGAGGAAGCTGGATATTTTCAATAGTGGTCTTTTTTGGATTCCACTGTGATTCTATAGGGTTAGCTGCTGCTAGAATAGACGTACGAGCATTCAGTTGGCAAATAATTCCAGCCTGTCAAAATAAAAGCATTTCTGAAACCAGCTCCAACTATGTGACAGCGAAACATTTCCCAACCCCAGCTTCATGAGACCACTGGTGTTATTAAATGGGTTCTTTACCCTTGTAGAGCAAAGCAAGAACAAAACCATCTGCAGTTTGCTATAAAAGCTGTATTTTTTTTGTAAATGAGTTGTTAAATAATCTAGTCTTGATTCACTGACACCACCACAAATGCGTAATCCTTTGTTCTTCTGTTATTTTTCGTTTGTTTCAGCTGCCTAGCAGACACAGTGCTTAGTGCAGAGAACCTGAACTAAACAAACTTACCTTTGCGATGGAGAGAGTCTGTTGTTCCATAACTTCGTGTAATACCGATCTTGTGCTTTCATTCATTTTATCAAACTCATCAATGCAGCAGATGCCATTGTCACTAAGCACTAGAGCACCTGTCTGAAGAACCAGCTGCCGTGTTTCTGGATCCTTCATCACATACGCAGTAAGACCAACCGCACTTGAGCCTCTACCAGATGTGTACTGGCCTCGAGGAACCAGGTTATACACGTACTGGAGCAGCTGCGATTTACTGGTACCAGGATCACCACAGAGAAGGATGTTAATCTCAGCGCGAAAATTGCCTCTTCCCGTGTGAGTAAAATCCTTTCTTGATCCTCCAAAAAGCTGAAGCAGAATACCCTACAAAAACATTCTTTCTTTAAAAATCAAAACATCACCACTTGTATAGTTAACACAGCAAATCCTGCTGTTGAACTGAAACATCTAATGAACAGAAACACTGCTAAAATTAACTCAGATATGGAAGAAAACACTTGAAACTGTTTTAGAAGCCTTTAAAAGAGTTAATTCTTTATAGATATCCTCAATTCCAGTTAATTACAAACATACAGTTGAACTGCTATGGTCTACAAACTCAGCTTATAATTAAAGTTTCCGATTAGATTTGTTCGAAATCTATTCCAAAACTTGTGTAACCAGAATTTTCATAACAAATTCTGCTGACAATAGGAAAGTCAGAATAGACTACTTTCCGTAAGGCAGTTTCATGTAGGACCAAAGTACTATTACCTCTTTTGTATCATTAAAAAAGTGCCATTTTTATCAGCTTTTTAGTCAAGTCTAATAAAATTATACTTTTCAGGAAAACTGCTTTACTGTGTTACAGCATTACTTCAATAAAAGTTCTTCATTTGACCATAGAATATAAAAGTGTTCAAGATCTTGTATTTCATTTGGATTTACCAAGGCTTCAACCTTTATACTACCTATAAAAAAGCATATGCTTTCAGTGTTAGTAAAGAAATTAAAGTAACTAACTTTAGTATTTTGAAATTACTGGAATTATTAGTATAAACATAGGCTTGTAATTTTATCAGTTAGCTAGAATTATCAGGGAGGAATTTTTTTTCCTTTTCATATTTACTAGTTTAAAATTCACTATTCCCCAGTATTCTTTTTTCTTTCTAACAGCACATATATAATAGTAAAAAAAAAAAAAAAAAAAAAGTGATAGTGACAATGATACTGTAAACAGCAATGAAAAGAGTGAGGAAAACTCTACTCTGCTTTATGTAAAGCCTCTGCACAATTTCTTACAGCACTGAAACATTGCAGAGGCACGCAATGAACTATTTGTAATTAGTTCTGTTCTCATTCACTTAGAAAATAGGTGTCAAATTCATTTTCACAGGGGTCAGATCAGCCTCATGGTTGCCTTTAAAGGGCCCAATATAATTTTAGGACTGTGTAAATGTAACTACTCCTACATTTTAACTACAGTTTCAACGTGGCCAGGTCACCAAACCTGTTTGGTAGTTACAAGAAGCGTGACCTGCCCCATTTGTATTTTCCTCAAGGTCCCCAAGTATTGGTTCTCCAATACTTATTGGTTTAAAGCGCTGTCAAGTATTAAATATAGCAATTTTGTATTTTGTGAACAGATTTTGGTCAGATCCTGAAGATCTCCCTTGATGAAGCATCTCCAGCTTTCCTCAACTCCACTCACTACACCTGATGGGCCTTTTAGTGTGGTGAGGGGGTAATGACAAATGAAATTGTCGTTATCGTATTTCCATTTCAGCAGGAAATCATTGTATGGTTTTGAACTCGACTCAACTCATTTCAGAAACCTGTGAACTATGATAATGTTCACATCTACAAAGAAAAAAACAAAGGAATAAAAGAGGACAGTTTGGTGTTTGACATTACCTTGAGACCCACTACTGACGGTAGTTTTTACAATTACGAAGTGGGAGTATCTCAGTTGAATAATTTATTGGTACAGTCCCTTCTTGGATACATCTAAGTAATCATTTTAACATTCCATAAGTCAGACTCAACCACGTCATTTTAAAGCTACAGTTCTCCTGTGGATGCCTCTTTGCAGCAATCATTTACAATGTTATAGCTACTTATTTTTCCTTGATCACTAGTAATCTGAACTTTCAAGAAATGTCCAAGATGAATACTGCAATTAAGTTTTCCCAGTTCTGCTGCTTTCCTGCCTTTTCAGTATCTTCCCTCTAATTAACACACCTTAATACCATTAAAAAACTTACTATACACTTATAGGCAACTCCATTCCCACAAGACCATGCAGTTTTAAGACTACTGAAGATGTATTTTGAATTTTGAAGCCTGTCATTTTTATAGCAAGCAATAATTATAAATATACTAGTATATAAATACATTTCTTAGAAGACAAATACAGAATTTGATTCACCTTTTTGATATCTTCATGCTCATAGATACTTGGGGCCAATGCTAAAGAAAGTCTCTCATATATGTCTGCTTTTTTAGAAAGCTCTTTTAGGAGTTCCACACGTTCCTCTGTAAACATTTTTTGCTCAGTTTCTTCATCAACACCGTGCAGGCGTTTTGAATCCGTCTTGCGATAGTGTATGACATCAATGTGGGTCTTAAAGATGGATTTTACGCTGCTGACCCTTGGATTAACTCGAATTGGGACTGCCCTGTAAATACCTAAATATAAATTTTAATCATAGCATTAGATATGAAGAAACATAACTCCAAAACCTGAAATTTTTACACTTTTCCTTTGAAAGCTGTTCAAAACATCCTAAATACTTTACTCAGTTTATTTTCCAGTACCAGTAAGTCATGCAGAAATGAATGGAATATATTTAAGTCAGGTAGACCCTAATTTTGCAGGCACATACGTGTTAAACATTCCTATCACAAGTACTCTCAAGAAGGAAAAAGCTTGATTATTTAAAAAAAAAAAACTTAAGGCTTGATGCTTTTGAAAGTTCTGCTCCATTGTCTAAAGTCAGCTTTTCCCTCTAAGTGCCAAGTTCAGTAACAGATTTCTAATGCATCTCTAACAGTTACCAGTATAGCGGTTGTTTTAGAAAATGTGGTTGCAGGATCACAAGACTTACTCTATGTTTTCTCTCTCCTGACAGCAGACACTATTTAAGATACTGCTTCTTCCTCACGTTGTCAGAATGAATTGTCAAAGTCAGAAGAGACCTCTGGAGATTGGTTGGCCCAACCATGGACTCAAACTGGAGTCAACTAGAACAGGTTGCTGAAGGCCGTGTCCAGTCAGGTTTTCAATATGTCTAAGGATGGACGCTCCAGGCAGCTTCTCTAGGCAACCTGTGCTGGGGCTTGACCACCCAAACAGGTTTCCTATATTTAAACATAACTTCCTGTTTTCAGCTTGTGCTCACTGCCTCATGTGGTGTCACTGGGCAGCACTGAAAAGTGTGGCTCTGTCTTCTTGACGCCACCCCCACCCCCTAAAGTCAGGTATTTATAAACATGCTGGTAAAATCCCCCAGAACTTCTCCAGGCTGAGCAGTCCTAGCTTTCTCAGCCTTTCTGTGCACGACAGTTGTCATCACGGCCCTTTGCTGAATTCACTCCAGTATGTCCACATCCCCCTAGTACTGGAGAGCCCAGAACTGGACACAGCACTCACGATGTGGCCACACCAGTGCTAAACAGAGGAGAAGGATCACCTCCCTCCACCTGCTGCCAACACTCCTCATAATGCAGCCCAGGAGGGTTGCTGGTCTATCAAGCGCTGCCTCCTCCCAGTTCTGTTTTTGTCTGCAAGTTTGCTGAGGGTGCATTCTGTCCCATCATTCAGGTCATTAGTGAAGATATCCAACAGTCTTTGGCCCCAGTACTAACTACTGGGGTACACCCATGGTGACCAACCTCCAGCTGGACTTTGTGCCACGGATCACAACGCTTTGAGCCCAGCAGTTCTGCCAGTTACATCCATCTCACTGTCCACTTATCTAATGTGTACACCATCAGTTTGTCTATGAGGATGTTATGGGAGACACCGATGAAAGCCTTGCTGAAGTCAAGACAAGAAGATAAAACAACATCCACTGCTCCAGTCATCTTTTCATACGAGGTTGTTTTCTACTGTAAATCCACAATGACTACACCAAATCACCTTCTTGCACTTCAGATTTTTACAAATAATTTCTAGGATTATTTGCTGCATCGCCTTCCCATGCTCAAAATGAGGTTGACTGGCCTGTAGGTCCCCAGGTCTCCTTCTTGCCCTAGGAATGATATTGGCTTTCTTCCAATATCTTAGCCAGTCCCCATGACTTTTCAAGATAACTGAGTGGCCTTACAAAGACAGTGGCCAGCTCCCTCAGCACTTGCAGGTACATCCCATCAGGTCCCTTTATACACAGTTATGATCAGCGAAAAAGGAAGATGCAAATACTCAAACCAAATGTTACCTGTGACATTAACTCTATCGCCTGGCTGAACTTTATCAACAAGGTCATTGTGAGCGAACAGCGCAACCGTATGAGGGGTCTGTCCAGCTGGCATATCTTCAGGAGACTCCTGCAGTTTGATCTAGCAAAAAACAGTTTCAAAAAAGCAAAGCTTTTCCACAAAGTATGTAACAGAATTTCTATTAACATACCCCCACCCAAACAGCAAAACCAATTTCTAATAAAAAGGTATGATGAAAATGAGAATTCTGCTGGCTGCCACCGGTATAGCTAATTGCAAAATGCTGTCACAGACAAGGCTCACCTAATCCAGACAGTAGCAGACATATTATATATAAAAGGGCTTCCATACAGAAACATTAAGATGCATACATGCTTCATTTAATGCATTGCTTCTACAAAGTATGAACTTATCCTTTTGCCAAGTTTTTTCACCCATTTTCATGTTCAAAAACACGTTTCCCTTTCCAAAATATTCAGTTTCAAGACACATACTTTAATGCTATTGATGATATTAGGGTGGTGGGGAAGCAAAAACTAGAAGCTTATTAATTTCAGCCACTACTGAAGTGCAACATACCATCTGTTTGTCGGAGAACATGGATCGATTGTGAATCAGTACCATACTGTGCGTTGTGTTACAGTTCTTGCATACTGACGGTTCAGCAATCCTGCCACGATCGATTTCTACTCTGGTGGTGAAAGCGCAAACCTGGCATTTAAAGAATGCTTCTTGCATCTCGGGAATTAACTGGGAGCTTCTGATGACCATTCCACTGATGGTGATAAGCTGATCAATATCTACAATATATAGAGACTAGCATCATCACATACTCTAAAAATTTAAAATAACCTTCAAAATTCATATTATGTTATTTTTAGGTGGAAGGTAGATATTTGGTTACATAGTAGCGTTTTGACTAAGATGAAGCAAAAAGAATCATAAATGCGTAGTACAAATATTCTAATTTACAGTATTTATACAACAGAAAAAATCCTTCACACTTGCAGAACTAAGAACATGAGCAGCTGATGGCAGGAAATATTTCCTTTATGGACAGATTATTCTGCATTTGCTTCTGAATCAGACTTACATAAACAAGACATTGGTCTGGATGGACCACAAGTACAGTTTTATACAGTCTTCATGTAATTCTATGCTAACATCAAATAAGTTTATGTAAATCATTAAGATTCTTTTTGAACATGGTAATCAAAGTTTACCTTCGGGGTTTAGACTTCTCATATTCCTGGTCTTCAGTGCATTATACGGCCTTACTTGAATTTGGTGTTCTAATATTGAATCAGGGTAACGATCAAAGAAGATCTCATTGGCAGCCATGTCAAATGTTGGGATAACTTCCTGTACAAAATTGTTAGAAACCATTAAGCTTACAAAGGTTAAAACAAAACAAACAAGCAAACAAAACCAACAAAACACCAACCAACCAACCATAGATCAAAATATTTTTGCATGAAGCATTTTATGTGCTGCTGATAAGCCAGGAATGATTAAAAGTTACACCAGCTGTGCATTTCCCTACACAAAACTTGCTGTTCACATCAAGTTTATTAATTTGAGTATTGCAAAGGGGGCAGGGGGGAAAAGTTCCGGACTCAGGACATTGCAGTTTGCATTAATGAGGTACTCACTATAGTATCTATGATCAAGTTTCAACTATGATGAAACAATACATTTTATATTAAGTAAGAAACTACAGAGATTACACTGATCATACAAAGTACACATTGCATTTAAACATATTTAAAGCTAGAAATATGAAAGGGCCACCTGAAAGCCAGAAGACAAGTGCACTACTTCACCTGAGGATAACAGATCAGTTGCCTGTAAAGATTTTCATCAAATGATCTTAGATGATCACAATTTACATTCAGGAATGGTTCCCCAACCATATTAATCTGCAAGACATTTGAAAAGAAACCTTTAGCTCAATAGCACACAAGACTGAAAAATGAAAGTTCAATTTTGCTGCGTGACAAGTACCTCTTCAAGGCGTTGCATATAGCGTGGCTGGTTAAGATCCAAGCCAATGTCTTCATCCTCTTTAGCTAACGGATCAATGAAAGTCTGAAGAAATCTCTAAATGTCGGAGGTAACGGAGAGAAGGGGAAAATGAATAGAACTGAGTAGTACATACACCTACTTCGTGTCACGTTCAACTCATATTTGTTTAAATCAAACTAGCTCTTCATTAAAAGGAATAAATAAGTTGTTAACCTACCTGGAATTTTTCTTTGCATGAGGCAACGTTAACGTCTGTTCCCCAAATAACAAGCTTTTGCCCAAGAGATTGCTCGGTTTCTACTACATCCTCAGCCAGCTGCGTGGAAACAAGTTAAGCATAGGTAAATATGCATATTTGTTTAAAAAGAAGTTGTCAGATGCAAAATCTGAGATATCCACCTACCCCATCTGAGTGTAAATCGACTTGTCTGGCTTTACGGACGGACCCAAGATCCGGCCTCTGCCTCACCGGTGTTCCTCGTACCCCACTTCGTGGAGTACCTTCCACCCTGGAGCTGGGTGTGCCGTAAGTCAGAGGTGAGCTGACATCAAAGTCAAGAGGAATAGCTATTAAAAAAAACAAAAGGCAAACATGTTTTTCAAGATATTTTACATTTAGAGCAGACTAAAATTCATCCTCTATATTTGTCTCATTCTTTTAACTCTGTCATGAAGTGAACAGCGTCACAATTCCACTGTTTAGTTAGAAGCAATAAGGATGTTGCAAGCCTACCTAGACCTTTTCATTAACATCTCTTCTGAAAGATCTTAAGTTCTAGTAAAGCTTCATCAGAAAACTCTAGTACTGCATTTTAAAACTAAATTGGTTTTCAAGCACAAAAAGTCAAAACATAGCATTTTAGATGAAACATAACTCTTCAGTATTTTTAGGGCTGTAATACAAGTGACATGACAACAGCTACTGCAGGTAAAACCACTCCTATTTATAAAGGCAAGAAAGGCTTTTTATGGCAATCAAATGATTTCTGCATTAAAATAATTTTGTTATCCTTTCTGAAAATACATAAAAGAATGAGGCATAACCGCTGATACATACTCCCACAACAATCTGAAGCTGCAAGACCAGATCTGCATCCCTGACACCGAGTACGACCCTGTACCGTTCACTACGCTAAACTCAAATTCGGAAGTGCCCCCGGGGTGCCCCCGCGGTCCGCACAGGGATGCGCATAGCGGCGGGCTCTGCCCCAGTCCCGGGGCTGCCCCGGCGTACCGGCGTGGCGGAACTGCGGGGGGCTGGAGAACAGAGCATCGGGGGCGCGGGGGCTCTGCGCCTCGGCGGGCGGGGAGGTGGGCATGGGCTGCAGGTCGCCGGTGGAGGTGGAGTCGTCTGTCCTTGGCTTCTGTGAAGGGGGAGAGCGGGCATCTTGTGCTGCAAAACATAAGCAGAGCCGGCGTTTAAATCGTAGCGTGACCGCAGCAGGCGGACCGAGCCCCGAAACGGACCGAGCCCTGGGCCGGCGCCGTTCCACCAAGGCACTTACGAGTCGGGGGGTTGCTTTCCCGGCCGCGCTTGCCGCGACGACGGCTGGGGGTGGAGGCGGGCGACGACATGGCGCTGTTCCGGCTCCTGCGGCGGTCCTACCTGCGAGGGGGGCGGCGAGAAGAACGCGGGCTGGGGGCGCGCCACCACCGGCCGAGCCCCGACCGGAGGGTTTCCCTCCCTCTCCCCACACACGCCGAGCGCTGAGCCGGGGAGGGTGGGGGGCAGAGGGGCAGCAGCCGATACCCCCACCCACCTCGGCAGCCCCACGAAACTCCGCGCCAAGCGACTAGCGTGCGCGCACTCTCGCGGGCTTTCTGGCCAATGGGTAGACGCGATCGCAGCGGGAGCGCCGAACGGATGCAAAAAGGGGGGGATGAGTAACAGAGAAAGAAAGGAGGAAGGAGATTAACCTTTCGGTCCCCCTAGGTGAGGGACGCGCCTCCTCGAACTGCTGCAATACAGACAAAAGGGTAATGCGGGATACCTCTTGTGCTCCGAGACGTAGTTTGTACTCAGCAATGGCACCTCTCCCCCCCCAGCCCAGAATGGAACGGCCCGCACCCGACCGAATTTCGCGGCAAAACTAGTGCTGTGGCCGGGCAGGGAGGCGTGAGGAGATCGGAGCAGTCCATTCACGGCAGAGGGGGGGAAAGAGAGAAACAGTGCTCACAGGTTGCTGTATGCGTACACTAAGCCGATCCCGCAGCGAGAGACATCAAGATGCCTCCAGATCTTCTCCCCTGACACCACCCGTTACACCATCGTGCCGCCCTTCTTTGCCCGGAATAGTCCTGATGCCACGGAGTTTGTCCCCCCCGCCTGGCTGTGTTGGATCCACCAGGGGGGCGCCCCCTCCGCGCCCGCTTCCGCCTCCGCCTCCCTTCGTGCCGCTGACTGCGCTGCCGGCCGGGGGCAGCATGGCTGGCGTCCAGGAGAGCCTGCTGGAGCTGCACCGCTGCCTGCAGCCCGGCGATGCCGGCGCCGCCATGCACGGCTACAGCCTGCTCCGCAGCCTGGGGGAGACCTGCCTCACCAGCCCTGCAGGCGGCGCGCAGGGTGCGCCCTGGGGCCCGGTCCGGCTGCCGCGGGTGGCGGTGGGGTCGGGGTCTGTGGGGTCTCAGGGGCTCTTAGCGAGGCGCGGGGCGGCTGTTCCCTCGTTGGTGTCTTTAAAGCAGCAACTGCACAGCTTGGGGGGCGGCTCGTTAGCGTTGGGGACACACAACAGAGCTCTGGGCATTGCGGGTGGCTCCGCCCGCGCTCCCTGAGCCCAACAGGGCACCCGAGGGGAGTTGGCACGACATAAAAGGTTCATTTCGGGGAGGGACGGTCTCTTGCCCCGAGTAGCCATTTCTCTCTGTAAAAACATTCAGGTGCGTGCCGCTCTGCCGGCCCGCCCGCCCCAGGTCGGCTTTCCCTCGGCCCGGGGCAGAGATGGGGGCACAAGTCCACGGGGGGGCCAGAAGCACCCGCGTTGTGTGTGTTTTTTGGTGAGGAGCACCAGTCCCGTCCGAGGCGCTGGGGCGTGCCGAGGGGTGCCCAGCCCTGCGGAGGAAACCACCTGCCTGACGGTTCGTTTGCTTCCCCGCAGCGCTGCACCTGTCCCTGGTGTTTTCCCAGCAGCACGGCTTGCTCGTCTTTATCCACAGATCTCTCGGCATTGAGGAGGTAGGTTGGTAAACTTTAATTTTAAAATAAACGTTGAGATATTGAAATACTAGAGAGAGTGCAGAGGAGGGCGATGAAGCTGGTGAGGGGTCTGGAGCACAAGTCTGATGAGGAGCGGCTGAGGGAACTGGGGCTGTTCAGCCTGGAGAAAAGGAGGCGGAGGGGAGACCTTATCACTGTCTACAACTGCCTGAAAGGAGGTTGTAGCATGGAGGGGGTTGGTCTCTTCTCCCAGGTAGCAAGTGATAGGATGAGTGGAAATGGCTTCAAGTTGCACCAGGGGAGGTTTAGATTGGGTATTAGGAAAAATTTCTTCCCAGAAAGGGTTGTCAGGCATTGGAACAGGCTGCCCAGGGAAGTGGTGGAGTCACCATCCCTGGAGGGGTTTAAAATGTGTTTAGACGAGGTTTTTAGGAACACAGTTTAGTGCCAGGGTTAGGTTATGATTGGACTCAGTGATCCTGAGGGTCTCTTCCAGCTAAAATGATTCTATAATAGTCCTATGTGAACAGCGTATTTTGTTATACATGTTAAAACTAAATTTTTATTTTTTTTTTTACTTTTCACTTTTCAGTTTCGAGATTGCAGGGAAGAAGCACTGAAGTTTCTTTGTGTCTTTATGGAAAAAGTTGGTGATGAAGTTCATCCTTATGCCTGTAATATTAAGGTGGGTAAAGGAAAATGATTTCCTAAAAGTCTTTGTCAAATGGTTGAAACAATTCTGGTGGGTCTCATACCTTAACAGATTCATAACTATTCTTCACCCCTCCTAATCTGCTTTAGCCATCTTGTGTTCTTGTCGGAGCTGAAATAACTTCGTCGACATAAAGTGTAATTAATACAACAGAGAAGTGTGGAATTGTTTCTTGAACGATAGGCTTGATTTTATCAGCTTACCAACGTTAGATTGGGTATTCAGAAAAATTTCTTCACAGAAGGGTTTGTCAGGCATTGGAACAGGCTGCCCAGGGAAGCGGTGGAGTCACCATCCCTGGAGGGGTTTAAAATGTGTTTAGATGAGGTTCTAAGGGACATGGTTTAGTGCCAGAGTAAGGTTAATGGTTGGACTCAATGATCCTGAGGGTCTTTTCCAACCAAAATGATTCTATCTTTATAAAACACTATAGATATTAATTTTGAAGTTACTGATATTGAAAGATAATAACTATAACTTTTAATTTATACATACTAAAATAATACTTTAGGTGTAATATTTTAAGTGTTTCTATAGGTGGTGGTTAATTTTAGATACTGATTTTTAAAATTTTTTCTTGCTGAGTTGTTACTTTTGCAGTATATAGAGAAATTGGTGGAAGCTACAATACCTCTAAAAATGAGGTTCCTTGAGTCTAGATTGCTGAATAATACTGCTTTGCATAGTAATGCTTGACTGCACCTCTGCACTTTCTGATCTCAAATTAGTAGCCATGTTTTGTAAGAAAACAAGGCAGAAAATCTGCTAGATGTGCCTTTTATTCCAGAATCTGCACTTTCTTTGCCTGAGCTGGGATTTATCGTTATGTCAGACAGGGCTGCGGTGTTGTCAGTGAAGCTGCTTTCAGGACTGAATATTTTTATTCTAGTATTTTCTAAAAAACCTTAAACTTGTTAGGAACAGATACTTTAAAGAGGTAGATGAATAATGCATTGTTACCTTTGAGTTCCCTTCTCTGTTTACAAGTATTACAATCTCAGTTTTCTTCCCCATCTAGAAAACTTGTGTTAGTGTTTATACAAAAGACAGAGCAGCAAAATGTAAAATCCCAGCTCTGGAACTTCTGATTAAGGTAAAATGTATTTTATAAATCTCTCTTTCTATTATAGAAAAAGTAGAAAATATCTTGTATTACTATAGTTGTGCTATATTATGCAGAAAACCTGTATTCAGTAGTAGCAAGAGAATAGTGGTAGTGTGGTGTTTAGATGTTAATAAGAGATATGTCTTTACTACAGATTGTCATTGATATTCCTGCAGTAGGTTGCTTAGATGTGTCTTTCCTTCATCTGCTTGATCGAGACACAGCTGTGTTGGGGGCAGTTGCAGGTCTTCTCCCAGTTTAGTCAATTCTATTCTTACTTTATAATGTTATACATTGATACATAGTATTTTTATAGGCTACGTTAGGCACTGTATATTAAAGGTGTGGAGAAGGTTTTTTTTTCATGAAGTTTTGTTACTGTGTGAGACAGTAATTTCATAATGTGCTTCCTTAGAATGCATTAGATCCTTGTTTTGCAAATGCTTTTGCACCTACTTGATTTTGTTTATGAGAAACAAAGCTACCTTTTGATTTATTCTGCTACATATATAGGAAGGTAGTTTGTTGTTAAAGTAGATTTCATGCCAATTCTCTTGCCTGGACCAGTCACCTTAAATCTCTTTCATTGAATAACGTACTGAAGCTGAAGTTACACGTATGAACTGTGTTTTTATTTACATCAAGTAGGATTGGGGTAGTGATATTAATTATTTTCCTATTTTTTTTTTTCTTTTTTTGTTAATCTATCGTAGTTGCTCCGAAGTTTACAACGTTCCTGTCTGATGGAAGAAATGAAAGTTGGGGAGATATTTAATAAATTTTATGGGGAGCTTGCCACAAAAAGTAAAATTCCAGATACAGGTAGGCTTTAGTTTTTCTGTCAATGTCCTTTGCTTTATTTACACTCAGTTTTTGTTGGATGATACCCCATGGAAATGTATAATTGCTATACCTAAGGCAGGTGTGTTTAAAGATGGTAGCTGTAATGTTTTAGAGCTAGTAAAATGTGTTCAGGTCTTCTGACCATGAACATGCAGTTAGCTCTTTCTTAGGAGATTTATATGAGCTAACATACAGGAGAAATCATGTAATTTAATTTGATGGTGGCAGTTCATACTGAATTGAAGCATAGATCTGTCTTAAGATTTCCAACAAGAGAGTATTTGTATGTCTAATCTGTTATTATTAGATCCTGAATGCCTAAATCCTGAAAGTACTTCCAGCTTTCTTCTCGTTAACCAACTTAACTTTGCCAGAATACTAGAATACTTTTTTTTTTCCCCAGGTTCAGTGCAACCTGGTGTAGCTGAACCTTTGAAGTTCCTCTTACACCTGTTTTATAACTATACCTGTATAACACATACCCGTATAACCTTGAGACTCAAGAGTGGTTCTGGTCCTTCCAGTGGGTGCTCTTCTCAAAAACAGAGGCTGCCCATCCCTGTCAAAGTTTATGTGAACCTGAGCTCGGTTGCTAAAGCTATTCGTAACTTTATTCCAACCCCATCCAGTTTTTTATCCTCAGAGCAGTAGTTTTAGTGCGATAGTTAATACGTTTGTGTCTCCTAATGTGAGCTCATTAGTTCCTGTCTTGCCCGATTATGTTCTTGATGGTGTTAAGCTTACTAATGTGAGCTCTAGTTTGATGGTCGTGGCTAGTTGCAGCTGAAATCTTGGCTTGGCAGGTTTAGCCCTTACAAAACTTGTGGTGCTTGCATAGAACCCTTTAGTCTGAACTCAGGCCTTCTCTGAGCTGTTGACCTTAACCCTGGTAGTACTTAAGAGGCCTGACATAACCTCAAGGCCAGCAGCAAACTTGGATTAGTGGTAAATGCTTCCGCAGTCGATATGGCCTTTATTAATCAGTTTTCTAAGCCATGTTTGAAAAGAGTAAATGTGTTTAACTTACTGATGTGAGAGAAGGGTGCATCTTTGCATCATAGTATGTAGAGACAGATATACATACATACATCATAAAGAGATGTCTTTCCCACATGCTAATCACCAGTTAAAATCCTCAGTTTTTTATGGTTGCAAGTCATACAGGAATTGTAATGGAAATGCCAAAGTAATGATTTCAGTAATTAATGTTTAATAAATTACTTTTTAGTACTGGAGAAGATTTATGAGCTTTTGGGAGTTTTGGGACAGGTCCAGCCTAGTGACATGATCAACAATTCTGAAAAACTATTCCGAGCATATTTGGGAGAGCTTAAAACACAGGTATGACTGGAATTTCTTTTTGGACTCTTACATTACTTTGTTTTTTTGCCTTTGATGTGTGTAGCACTGAATGTTGGAATACTATCGCCATGAGTACAATTTGTAGGAATCTAACTGGACAATCATAAGTGCTTCCTTAAGGAATGTTAAAGTTTGTTTTCTCTGGTTCTGAGGAGCTTTCAAAGTAAAATCTCAAGGCCATCAGTGACCATGAATTAACCAATGTACTGTGAGAATAAGTGGCACATGATGATCATTGCAGTAGTGCCCAAGAAAAGTTGTATTTCTATACACTGGTAGTTTCTGATTTTGGCTCTAATAGCTGCAAAATCCTTACACTTCAGGTAAATATCACCGTTCCACTGAACTTCACTTTCCTATATTCTGCACTTTTAAGACACTAGTGTGTGCTAAGTTTTTCCGTGGTAATCTTAGTGGAACATATTTCATGCTTATCAAAGGATTTTTTTACGCTTTTGCAGTTAAGTTCCCTCCCAGATGATACAAGACTTCTGAGTAGTAGATGTTTTTGTGGACTTGTGTTCACAGTGGTGGCTGCTGATATAACTGTATTAAGTTGGAACATGTTATTTTATCTACACTTCTAGGAGCTGGGAAGCGTTGGTGTAAATTTATATTAGCTTGAGAGTAATACTTTTTCAATTCCCACTTTTTTTTAGATGACATCAGCTACAAGGGCACCCAAGCTACCAGTTGTAGTAGGGTGTCTGAGGGGCCTGGCTGCACTCATGTACAACTTTACTAAGTCTGTGGATGAAGGTATGTTATTTTTCTATGTGAGTTACACAGTTCAATATATTCTTGCCATTATACAGCCAACAAGCAGCACCACTTTGTCTTCACTCTACCTCTTGTATGTCAGTAGTGAAATATTTATTGGATTGTTTCACAGATCCTCAGACTGCGAAGGAGATTTTTGATTTTGCAATGAGGGCAATCAATCCACAGGTAAATCTGCCACGTGTTAATTGTTCCGCATAAATGAATTAGCCCTGATGAAGAATAAACCACATGTGACAAACATTTTCTGATATTACAGGTTGATCAGAAGCGATACGCAGTACATCTAGGTAAGACTGTAAATTATCTCAATTCATACTGAGGTGGATACTGTACATAAAAGGGTTTCTTCTGTCTGGAGCTGTTTATTCTCTACTGGCTGTCTTTGGATGGCTCTAGTCTTCAGTCTCCTGAGCTGATCGGGGGCAAAGCTGGTGTATTTTAAGTTGGAGTCTAAGGAGTTAAATGTGTTTGGTTAAACTAGGCAAGGTGTAATCATCTTATGAATAGCAGCATTATACTTGATGCTATTTGCTCCCCTGGAGTGGTAGAAAACCCTGGTATGAGAAGGGAATGTAGCAGGAGTAGAAACAAGAGGAATGTAGTAAATTCAGAGAAAACAGAAGATGGTGGATTGGCTTAAAGGAAGAAAAGGGGAATTTCACTGGAAGAAGGGCAAGAAAATTGGGAACAAATGAAGTTCGTGAAGAAAATGAGAAATTGTCCTGTGAAATGTGAGTGGCTTATGTAGAAATTGCAAAAATGCAAGGTCTGGGTACTAGGCCCAAGGCAACTGTAAAGGATAAAACCCTCTTTAAAGACAGTCTGCTAATGAAAACATTAATTCATTAAGGATCTTGAAATTTAATTTATGCTTATATTTGAGGTTGTGAAATTACCTATATTCTCAATTCTTTATTGGTCTGCGTCACAGTTTGGTGGAGATGGGGCCTTGAGTATATATATTGACCACAGAAACCAAGCCCTGTGAATTATGTGGTTTAGTATTATTATTTGTAGCCAGTAGAGTCTGTTTATTTTTCACTGTTAATGTAAATCACTTCAAAACACAGCTATGCTTTCAATAATAGTGTGCATTTTAAAAGAGGATTTTTGGAGGGTTATTTTTAAGTTCTTAATGTTTGGAAGCTAATACTGTAATGGCTAGAAGAACACATTTTATCCCCTCCAGTCATGGTAGCTATACCTAACTGAAGTCCTAACCTGGACTTATATAGTCTGTTTTTGAAAAGTGCAATGTAAGTCTGGGTTTTAATGAGAATTGGTTTTAAATTGCAGCTGGTTTACAGCTGTTCATCTGGCATGCTGCTCAGTTTGGTGCCTTGCTCCTGGACAACTATGTCTCCCTCTTTGAAGTAATGTGGAAATGGTGCGGTCACACAAATCAGGAGCTGAAGAAAACCAGTAATTCTGCACTAGATTCATTCCTCAAGCAGGTATTGTAACTTCACTGGGATCTCTGAGACTAAAGTAAAGTCAAATTTCTTGAAATAGTGGGGATATTTTGGTGCTGGAAAGTTCAGTGAATCCGTTTAACAAATACTTGTTTTGTTTGAAGTGCTTCATACTATGAGCTAGGTATCTTTTAAGACACTGCAGGATTTTTGTGGCTTTTTTCATGCTTCTAGAAAAATTTCAAGAATTTGATCTGCTTTACAGATTTCTTTAATGATAGCTCAGGATGCAGAGCGACACAAGAACAAGTTGCAGTTCTTCATGGAGCAGTTCTATGCAATCATCAGAAGAATGGATTCAAGCAACAAAGAGTTGTCCATTGCCATTCGTGGATATGGGCTCTTTGCAGCAGTATGTGCAGGAATCTTTTTCTCATAAAGCAATATACTGAATGGATTTAAAGCTAGGTTTCATATAATATTCATTTTACAATTTTACTCTGCTTGTGTAAATGCTACTGTTTGAGATGCTTTCCACTTGTTCATTAGTTTAAGACTGGTCTTTATCCTCTGCTTGTGCAGATCCAGCACAATAAAAGCTTAGAAAATGAGCTGCTGGGTTAAATATTAAATAGTAGTAGGTTGTGAATGATAATTGGTTAAGCCACATTAAGATAAGGCAATTACTACTTTAGTGCAGCTAGCCCAAAATATAAGTGAATATTAGTATCCATAATGCTATATTTAAGATATTTGCAGCCAAACTCCATGCTTTCCAGGCTGGGTTTGAAATCACGTCACTAGAAGTCCAACTACTATTATGATAAATTACACTTCATCATTGAACTATTATTTTATTGCAAATAACCATGTTTCTCATATATGTAGCAAGTAGAATACTTAAATTTAGTTTATTCAGTTATATTGAGTTCCTGGAAAAATTTATAAGATTGCTGTTATTATGTTTCAATGAAGACTTGGCTAGGGTTTAGTGCTACAGCCTGTGTTTGCTTGCCTGTACAAAGTTGCTAAATCAATATTTTATTTTCTCTTTGTAAGCCCTGTAAAGCTATACATTCTAAGGATGTTGACGACATGTATGTTGAGCTCCTTCAGCGTTGTAAGCAAATGTACCTCACAGAAGCAGAAACAATAGATGACCATCTGTATCAACTACCAAGTTTCCTCCAGTCCATTGCAAGCGTTATACTCCATATAGATACAGTAAGTGAAGTATAAGTGAAGTATTAGAAGTACCAGTCTTTTTTTTTTTTTAATGTAGCTAGGGATGTATAAGAAGGTAATAGCTGTGAATTTACCTATGTTAGAAGGTGTTTCTTTATCTGAAGTATGATGACTTTTAGCTTCTAGGGGATGGGAAAGCTATCAAGAGAATACTTTATTAGATTTTATTTGAATAAAGAAAATACACAGAATATACTAAATAAAATTCTACAGAGCGTTGTAATAAAACCATGATGGCTAAATGTAAATGGGTTTTTATTTATTTTAGGAAAGGCTATTTATCTAGATGTAGATTTACCTTTTTATGTGATTTATACCACTGTATTGCTGCTTTTTCTTTTGGTACTGACACTTAGCATGTTCTCTGGGGGTGATACTTTGATTTTCCTGTGATGCTACACTTTCTGAGTTCTACTGAGGGTTTTCTGGGTCTCATAGCTGGATGTGGGAAGTAAGGCCGGGATGGAGACAAGACTTTCTCTTACAATCTGTTTCCAGATTTTTAAGGATCAACTGATTATACTGCTGTGTTATTATTGTTTAATTAAACTGGTACTTTTCTAATAAGCTTAAGACTGGTTCCACTGAAGCATGAAGCGCTAATTCATCCAGGAGCTACTTTCCAGAATGTGTTCCAGGAAACTTTCTTATTATGTTTGTTTTGTTTGGGGTCTTTTCATTTTTTGGCGTTGGTTGGTTGGGTGGGTTTTTTAAGTATCTAAGAAGTATTCACTTACTTAGTCTTTTATTGTTCTCGGAGCAGGTCGTGATGCTGAAATAATTTAGTATAATTCTTCATGTTGATACTGAATTATAATCATTGTGTTCACATGTTGGGGGGTTTTGGTTTTATTTCTTCCAGATTCCTGAAGTATACACTCCAGTTCTGGAACATCTGGTTGTGTTACAGATCAATAGCTTTCCACAACACAGTGAAAAAATGCAGTTAGTCTGTTGCAGATCTATAATAAAGGTATTTCTAGCCCTCTCAGGAAAAGGTCCAGTTCTCTGGAGTTTTGTTAGCACTGTGGGTGAGTCTGCAATATTAACTTTGTGGTTTTTTGGTGGTTTGTATTGTTTTCCTAAATTGAGTAACTGTTTCTAAGAGAGAGATGTGAAATAGCCATTTGGAGTCAAAAATGAAGCTTTTCCTGTCCTCTAGTAATGGAGGTTTTGGGTTCTCATTGTGTTATTTTTCAGTATCCATTGTTAAGTCACTTAGGGAATACACTTAACTGTTTTGGATGACAGAATATCTATAATCAAGGCCAGAAGGATACATTTTTGTGATAATCTGTTTAAACATAAGACATTCCTGTTCTGAATATTGTGGAGAGAAAGGGATTTTACTGAAAAATGTACAAAAAATCTGTTCAATATTCTTTCAGTTACCCCTACAAAATATCATAGAAGGTAGAGCAAGTGCCATCTGTATTAGAACTGTGATCCTTTTATCCTCTGGAACTTGTATGTAGTAATAATAACAATTCCAAATATGTGATTAGTGAGATACAGTTCAGCGAACGTGATGGTGAAAGTGTCAGCATTGGTAGCTGACAGTTCTAGTAGCCTCTAGCATGCTGACATCTCTTCACAATGATTTTCAGAATTTATTTGTAGTTTCTTTCAATTATTTCGAGTGGCATTTCTCTATTGCTGTGGCATGTTCATTGTTTTCCATGTTCTTGATTAGGGATGTGGTGCAGCCAAGCACCGTGCTGAAATGGAGATGCTAAGTCTGTGTCCGCGAGAGTCATTGGGAGTTTTTGCCTTTTCCAGAACGGGCATTGTGGGCAATGCCTTGATCATCAGTGCACTGAGACTCAGGGGAAAGTCAAAGCAGTAGTGAGAAAAAATAAGAAGCAGGTTCAAAACTGATTCTCTGTGAAACATCCTAGAGTTATCGCTCTGGTTTTGCCTATATTTGTCATTAAAGAAAAATTTGTGTTCTTTTGTTTGTCCCTCATCTCAACAGAATATAGAAAACAGAAGACTGATTTAATTCATTGCTAGCATAATGAGTGATATGGATGGTGTGCCTTTTTAAGTCTGTTCAGGCAATTTTTTTTGTTTCAGTACATCAGGGATTAATCAGAATCTTCTCCAAGCCAATCACGTTTTCGAAGGTAAAGTAACTGTTTAAACATATTCCATTTAGCTTCCTAGACTATACATATCAGTTCTTTAAGATCTCACCCAGTAAACAGTGGAAGGCCCAAGGAAGCAAAAATAGTATTGTTCATTTTGAATTGTGGCCTGCTTGTAATTAGTCTGTGTTCTTCTATATATGCTCAGAATAATGAGGATGTGCCTCTTGTACTGAATGAAAAAAATGACAGGAAATACACTTCTGTTCTCTGCACTTCTTGTTTGCTCAAGTTGTATGTAACGAAGAAGGTTGTAATCCATCTCTCTTCCAGGTTAACAGATTTTGAACACTTTAAAAGTTTTACTGGATGTTTGTGTTAAGAGAGGATTTCAAAGCTTTTTAATCCTGTTCAGCAGGCTAGCTACAGATTTTCTCAAATAACTGACCACTGAAGGAGAAGAGCTTTAGAGATTTTTTTGAAAGGAGCTGGAAGTTTTGTGTTCTTTTCAGATTGGTTAAATGAGACAGCAAAACATTGCATGTTTCTACCTGCAAAAGTTATTTTGCATTGTATTTTGGCTTGCGTCAGGTACGTGCATATGCAGTGTTTCTGAAAAATACTATCTTTTCAGGATTTTTTTGGAAAAGGAACTTCTGGATCCGAAGACTCACGTGAAGCTGCAGAGGTTGAGACAGGGAGGTGGAAAGTACCAACGTATAAGGACTATCTGTATCTCTTTAGAAGTCTACTGAACTGTGACACGATGAAGGTAAAAGCATAGTTAACGTGGAATTACAAAAGGAAAAGTAATCCTGAGTCTTATTGCTGCTTTTCTTACCCTAGACTTTTTCCAAATGTCATGCTGTAGAAGAGCTGTGTTCTGGATTTAGTTGGATTTTGTGACTGATAAATGGTTTAAACAGAGGTGAATTCAGGCTTCCATACCCAAGGAACATCTAAAGCCAAGTTCTCTGAATCATTCAAATCTTGGTTGTAAATTCAAAGAATAATTCTCATTGGTGTTTTGAAATGTGAACTTTTTCCTCTTACAAAGGAATGCGTTTTTGAAGATGAAAACTTTCTTACTGCAAATACACCGTTGCAGTCCTTGAATCGCTTGCTATATGATGAACTTTTAAAATCTATTTTGAAGATTATTGAGAAGTTGGACCTGACTGTTCAGAGACTGGATGTTAATGAACAGGTGAGTCCTAATGAGTTGTCCATTAATTTCTGTTGTGGTAGGGGAACCAAAATCACATTACCTGTTTTGTTTTCATTATGCTTATATAGCTTCTCATAGCATCCTTGAGGTAATATTGATACTAGTCAATGTTTTTCTACGTATTTCTGGATATCGCATTGCAGCGTTAGGAAGTGAGAACATCAGAATTGGAAAAAGTTCACAGGATCTGTGATGCCTGCTCTGTTGTCTAGTAGTCGTGATTTTTCTACTTGTTTTTTCCTTACGAGCAAGCATCCCATATTATTGCTTTGAATTATTGATGTGTCAATTATTAGTCATTTGTCTATGTCAGACCAGCTAGTAGCAGCTAGAAAAACAGGAGACTGTTTATCTGGAGAAAGAGGTGTACATGCTTTCTGTGTTGTCACAGATCCAGTGTTCTTGCTTCAATATTTGTTTTCAGGATGAAAATGAAACTGATGGTGCTTTGGTTGGGCCTACTTCTGACCCTGCTTCAAACCTGCAGCCAACAAAGCCAACAGACTTCATTGCCTTTATAAATCTAGTGGAATTCTGCAGGTATTTATATGTTTTTATGTAGTTCGCAAGTTACAAAGTGGTTGGAAGAAATTTAATGAGAGATTTATTTATTTATGGCTGTTTCTGACTTGATGACGGTATACCATATTTCAAAATGCACAGGGTAATTAGCAGGAAGACAGTAAGTATGTTTCAGTCATCTGGGTGATAAATGAAAACATCCTCACTCATCAGCTCAGTTTTGTTTCATTATTTGGGTTTGTCTTTTAGTGTATGTTGTAACTTTTATACTGGCCGTGTAACCTAAATACTTAAGACACGAGAAATAGTCTTCATAAAGTAGTACAGGGCATTATCTGAAAGGTATAACATTGTCTGCCTGTGAAGGTCCAGTCTCTTTCTTGCAGCAATACTGCAGTATGTCTCAGTAATGAAATGTGAAATGTGTGTATCTGTGTTTATAGAAATTTAATAATGAGAAAGAAATGGCTTTGCACTGTAAAGCAAAATAGAAGTCTTCCAATACCTCACAAGGCAGCATGTCATTATTCCCTCATTGCCTTTGGAGCTGGTCTGTTATAACAATAATTATCTTTCCTGTATGGACTGGAAAAATTAAAAAAAATAAATATTTTGTTCAGGTTTGGGTGGGTTTTTTGGTTGTTGTCTTTATTTGTTTTCTTTATGCTTTTTGTTCATCTGTTTTAGAGAGATACTTCCAGAGAAGCATGTTGAATACTTTAACCCGTGGGTATATTCCTTTGGTTACGAGCTTATTATACATTCAACGAGACTACCTCTTATTAGTGGATTCTACAAGCTGCTTTCTGTTACGATGAAAATTGCCAAGAAAATAAAATACTTCGAGGTGAGATCTCTTTTCCTAAGAAAGGCGTCACATGTTACATTAATGATGATGCAGTTCTTTATATGTAAGATTTTTATGCACAATGGAAAATAGTTCATTGAAAGTGTTAGCCGGTTGTTTCAAGTGTTTGTTGCATCCTTTCCCTCTGTAGTCACAAGCACAGAGAAGGTCAAAATTTAGATGAGAAGCCGTTTCTGAAGAGACACTGTCCATGTGTAGTGATTTTTCTGAAATCTTGAGCTGGATGAGATGGGAAACACGCTTTTAGTGCAGGCAGTACGGAAGACAGCTTGGGTATCAGAAACAATCTGACCAGAACAGCAGAGATGCGAATGGGCTAATTACTCAACTTCTGGAGTATAGTTGCGTTCCACTCACTGATCTCTACCAGAAATATGATGCTCTGTTGGTAGATGCACCATTTGCGGTATGGAAGCTGTTGTAAAGTGACGATTCTTCATCCCATCGTGTGTAGCCCACCACAGAGTCCAGGACTGACCCTGTCACTGCTAGTGACAGCACCAAGTGAAGGAAATCTGGGAGCTTACTGGTATAAATGCTTCAACTGTAGATGGTGTTGTGAATTGCTGTTTTCTTATTCCACGTGTATTCTTGCAACCTGGGTGTCCGCTATTTTTTTCTTCTTTTATGATTTGTTAGATAGAAGTGCAAGGAGAAGAAAATTAAGCCATTGGAAAGTTATTTTTCCGTCCGATGTATCTTGCTCATTTGGGGTAATACTAAGAGTATTCCAAAAAGGAGATGGTGTTAGTGTTAGTTTCTAAACTTCGAGGGAATGAACATATGTTTCACGTTATCGCTGATAGAGATTCCATATTAGACAGTGTATTTATTCTGAGTTCAACTTGTAGTTCGTGTTTGTAACCTGTACTACATTTTTTAACGCTGTTGACTTGTGTTTTCTGTTTGGTAGGGTGTCAGTCCACAGAGTGTCAGAAAATGTCCTGAAGACCCAGAAAAAAGGTCTTGCTTTGCACTGTTTGCAAAGTTTGGAAAAGAGGTAAGTTATTTTGCTGGCTAACTTTCTTAGTCTGAATATAAGCATAAACGACTCAATCAAAATTATACCTTCTGGGAAATCTTACATATATGATGGAAGTAGTCTGACTTTTTGAATTATGCAACATAGCAGGATTGTAAGATGTTTCTCTGAATGTTTTTTTCTTAATGTCAGAAGAGGTATCTTGGTCACTTACTGATTTACAATTGCAAAATAAGTGTATAATTGTACATTAAATACTTCCTGGTAACGATCTGCATGTGAATGAGTTTCTAATGTTGGTTTTGTGTATTTTACATGGAGATTGATATAGCCAAATCAAGATCTTATAAAGTTTATGATTGTTTTTGACCTATTTATCTCAATTCTAGGTTACAGCAAAAATGAAACAGTATAAGGATGAGTTGTTGGCTTCCTGTCTGAATTTTTTGCTCTCTTTACCACATGAAATCATCATGCTTGATATCAAAGCATATATTCCTGCGCTGCAGGTGGGTCAAAGTGATGTACAGTTTACATCTTTTTTCTAAAGCACATACAAAAATGCTGGAGCAAAGTTAATATCCTGTTGAGCAAGTAAGATGACCATTAAGCTCTGCATTATCTTCAGTGGGATAGAATACAAACGACTTGAATTTATGGATAAGTAAGTAAATTGTCAGACTTTACTATTGTTAGTGCGAGTGTTGCAATATAATACATATCTCCTGTGCTGATCTTGAGTGAGTTGTTAAGCAGGCAAAAGTTACTAAGAAGGAAGATGTATTAGATGTTAAATGCTTGCAAATGTGTTTTTTCCCTTCAAATTATAGCAGTCACTAAAAATGAAAGACTGTTGGTTTTATATTTGACATGTAGAATGCATTTAAGCTGGGCCTTAGCTGTACCCCAATGGCCAATCTGGGACTGGATGCCTTAGAAGACTGGTCAGCTCACATCCCCAGACACATAATGCAACCTTACTACAAGGATGTTCTGCCTCTTCTTGACGGTTATTTGAAAAACTCTGCGTCTACAGGTACCTACAGGCAATAGTTTTTTAGTCTTGACGGAGAGGAAAATAAATTGTTCGTAGTTATGCTTAGAGGCATGAATGTGACCTACTTTTTGTCTATATTGTGTTTCTAGTGATTGGAACAATGTAATTTCTTTTACATACAAAAATTCAGCTTTTTTTAAAAAATAGGATTTGTTACTGCTGAACAACCATGAATTTTAGCAATTTTCTTGATGATTTGTCCTTTGTATTCTTAAATCAGCTGATTTTTCACTAATAGAGACTTCCTTAACTTGAAGATTTAAAATGAAAGAATAATTGTCACATTAAAATACAAACTGAGGGGCAAAACCAAGGTGGGTTTTATTAAAGAAAATATGAGTTGATGCATGAGGTGCAGGTAAAATAAGCTGGTATTAATACGCTGGTTTTTTTGTTGGTCAGCTGAATCCCAGAATAACTGGGAAATAAGGAAACTTTCTCGAGCAGCCCAGAAGGGATTTAACAAAGTTGTGATACAGCGTTTAAGAAAAGCAAAGACTTTTTCGTGGGTAAGAACACCGATTCTTTTTAGAACTAAATGTGAGTTAATCATCTCCCTCAGTTTCTCTTTGTTTCTTACATACATAGCTTTTTTTTTTTTCCTGAGGGTTGTTTCTGCCTTAGATAGTTCAGTGAGTTGCACACTGCAGTGTGGCTCAAAGAGTTGTTACACCAGCACAGCTGGAAAGATCTTATATTTTAGGATGAGAATGGAAATGAAGCAGGGAAATGGAACTGAAGAAATCTTATAAGTCTGCATTGCTGCCCAGCTGAAATATTGTGCAAACAACAATTTAACTCCTTACACCTAAAATCAGATTCAAGCTTAGAAAGGGTGCACTGTGTAAATTTTGTCAATATGTAGCTTTTTATTTTTTTTTAACTAACTTTTGTATTGTTCCATAGTTTTAGAAGTCAATTATACTGATTATTTTGACCAGTGGCTTCTCAAGTAGCTTAAAATAAGTGTAGTTTTGTTTGTATATTCTGCTGTGCAAACTAGCTTGGAATAGACCTTTTTTGGGCATGAAATTAATAGTTATTTGTGTGTGTATATATATATTTTTTTTCTAGTCTTTAGCAAAATGAGTGAATTTTATGGGCTGAATGAGGCTTATGAAAATTGGCTGACTGCTTGCACATAGATACAGGATCTAAACTTTAAATTCTGGGATTAAAGCACAGGAAAAGCATAATTTATACTTCATATTTCTTTCAATTTTTTAGACTACTACATTATTATACAGGTGTGTGTTAACTGTGATGATAAAATTTTATAACCTTTACTTGAGAAATGGCAACTGAAAGGCCACAAAATGTGATGAATATGCTTCCCCTCTTTTTCTGATGGAATTAAAACTGTTTTCATTTGATGTAGTTCTCCTCACCACAGGTTCTTTATCTATGTGTTAATATATTAATTAAACCTGCATTTACTATGTAAACCAAGTTTTTTTAATATATAGAAGTAACTTTCTTCACTAATACAAATCTGTTGAATTATTTAGGATGACAGTTCCTCTTTGGAAGCAGTAAGGGTTAGAGTTGCACGCCTTCTTGGATCTTTGGGAGGGCAAATCAACCACAACTTAATTACAGGTGAGTGTCTTGTGAGCATAAATAAAAATGTTTACATGCGTCTGTTGTCTCTCGAAAGTTCATTTCAGTGAAGTCACAACATCACTTTGTAGGAATGCATGAGCTTTTCAAGGAAAGCTGGTTTTGATTGCTCTTGCTTAAGCAAAATTGCTTTTATTCAGTTTTGGAGTTCAGGAGGGCAAAGTATGGAATGCAAAAAATTTATAGAAAACTTCAGCTAAAGGCAAAAATTATACACATTAGGATTATATGGTTTTATTTATTCCCCACCTTTGCCCTCTCTCTGCAAAGCTGTTTTAAAACTTTGCCACAAGTCACAACTCAATATGTGTTTCCACCTCTTTTCTAAAATTCCCACTTAATCCAGTTTTGCAGAACTGCAAAAAAACGCTGAATTACTTATTTATGAATTAAAATTCACCGTGCATTCAGTAGGTTTAGGTAGTAGAGCTCAATTGAGCGCCTCCGCCAAAAAAAGTTGTTTGTTCAGTCTGTGAATAAGCTTTATAATCTAATTATTAAATTAAATCAAATTTAAACTAGAATGGGAAAACATACTGTAAGTACCTGACCGTGAGTTTTAAGGGATAAATTCAGCACAAAATTAAGTCTAAAAATTAATCTAGTTGTAAAGAGGTATTATTCTTCTCTTTTAGTGCTTAGAGTTGTTTATTCTGCCTTTACAATCAATTGTGTTTCCACTAAGTGCTTCTCTATTGCTATTCAGAAATATGGGGGAAAGTAACTTTATTCCCTGGAAATCAAATACAAAGCGTGGTCAGACTTTGTTAACCAAATTAATAAATACGGGCGTATAGAGAGAAAAGGCAGTGATTACGGCAGTTTTCCTTGGAGGACATAGTCATAAATGTTGTTGTTCTCTGTACAGCTGCAGGAGTCTTTATGTTAGATCTGCTTGTCTGAACTGATCTTCAAGAATTGTTTGTAACAGTAGGAGACAAAAGTTCTTACCCATGTATGATTCAGCGCCTTATGAGTTTATAATTGTGTCCAGACATGGAAACTGGAGGCTGCTGGTGCTGTCTCCTGAAATGTTGGCTTCAATTATTTTTTTCCATGTGATGGCTAAATATCTGTTTGGATGTCCAAATAAAGCTGACCTCCTAACGTACTTCTGGTACTTATAACATTCAGTAATTTATAAAGCACTAACGTGTTGTGGCAATCTAGTTGAAGTTGGAAGGTTACCGATTTTTTTTGACTGAGCTACAGAAATACTTGTGTGTATATTATGTAAAAGTTGGTGGGTTGTTTTCTTTTTTTGTTTTGGTGTTTTCAAATGCATTAGCTGCCTCTGCAGAAGAGATGATGAAGAAATGTGTATCCTGGGACACTGAGAAGCGTCTGAGCTTCGCTGTACCATTTGCAGATATGAAGCCTGTCATCTACTTGGATTTATTCTTGCCTCGTGTGACTGAGCTGGCTCTTTCTGCAAGCGACAGACAAACAAAAGTATTGAATTTTTTTTGCATTTATTTTTACGCTAGCTGATAAATACCAATTAAAATAATGTCTTCCTTGTTAAGAAAGATCTGTTTTAATTATTTCATTGATAGCATTGTGCTTCTTTCGTGATGACATTATTCTGAGTGTTTGAAAACCAAGGAGTTGGTATAAGGTTTATCAGACACCATTGTGCTTTGAGAGTTAGACTTACCATAAAAATGAAAATTTAAAACTAGATGATCTTCAGTGTTGTTTGGCCTCCTCCTCATGCCTAGCGTATGGGCTTGTGTGCCCAGTCCAACAGAACACT